>NC_084935.1:1231000-1841500 GCF_958298935.1 Phragmites australis
AAAGTAGCGACAGATAGAATCATCAGGGTGGCACATAAGGTAATCAAGCCGTCACAAACAACATTTTTGCATGGGAGATATATTTTAGAAGGGGTCACAATCCTTCATGAAACAATTAATGAGATGCATAGGAAAAAGCTCAACGGTGTGATTCTCAAAGTTGATTCTATGAAGGTATATGATAAAGTCAAACGTCCTTTTTTTTACAACAGACTCTGAGAATGAAAGAATTTTCTTCAATATGGTGCTCTTGGATACACCAATTTGTAACTGTGGAAGTGTGCGGGTTAAAGTTAACAATGATGTTGAGAATAATTTCCAAACTAAAAAGGGATTAAGACAGAGAGACCCACTCTTATCCATCCTCTTTAATATTATGGTGGATATGTTGGCTATTTTTATTGCCAGAGCAAAAAAGGAAGGGCAAATACAAGCCATTGTTCCTCGTTCAATGAACAATGGACATTCTATTTTGCAGTATGCGTACAATACTATTCTCTCTGAAACATGATCTTGAGCAAGCCAAGAACATAAAACTCCTACTTTATGCATTTGAGCAATTGTCAGTCTTAAAAATAAATTTCTATAAGAGTTAGTTATTTTGCTACAGAAAAGCTAAAGATCACACGGAACAATACTCATAGATATTTGGATGTGAGATGGGAGATTACCCCTTTAGATATCTCGATATTCCTATGCGTCACAAAAAGGTTATGCAATAAGGACTGGAAAACAATGGAAGAGCGTTTTCAAAAGAAACTAAGTAGTTGGAAAGGAAAGCATTTGACCGTTGGGGGTTGAATTGGCTTAATTAACTCTATGCTAAGTAGCCTTGCTATGTATATGTTATCTTTTTTTAGATTACTAGAGGCATCATTAAGAAGTTAGATACTATAGATCAAGATTATTTTGGCAAAAACATAAGAAAAAATATAGACTGGCCAAATGAGGTATCTTATGTAGTCCAAAAGAGCAAGGTGGTCTATGTACACAAGACCTTGATGTACATAACAAGTATCTACTTAGCAATTGGCTATTTAAACTCATAAATAAAGACAGGTTATGGCAAGTTCCGCTTAGGCCCAAGTATTTTTTAAACAAAACCATTCAGGAGGTGAGGTAGAAACCAGATGACTCACACTTTTGATCTGTTCTTATGAAGGTCAAGGAACAATTCCTAAGCTTTGGGACTTTTAATTTAAATAATGGTACCCAAATGCGGTTTTGGAAAGATATATAGCTCGGTACTACTGCACTTAAAGACCAATACCCTTCATTACATTACATTGTGAGAAAGAAACAGGCCACAGTAGAACAAATTACTGGTTATGAATCTATTAGTGTATCCTTCCGTAGGACGCTAACGGGTAATGAACTTACTAAATGGAATGAATTGGTAGAGAGTGGCTTTGGTTCAACTCAATGACCAAATTGATTCTTTTAGATGGTCACTAAACAAACATTATCTATTTTCTGTTCGATCTATGTATTCAACTCTAATTAATTATAATATTGTTCCATCTAGTCGTTTTTTATGGAAACTCAAGCGCCTATTAAAAATAAAGGCTTTTCTTTGGTATTGTATTAGAGGAGTTAATCTAAGCATAATTGGCATGGTAATAAACAAAGTTGTATTTGTAGTAACAAGGAAACTATCTAACATCTTTTTTTTTCTATGCCAATTTGCCAACTTTATTTGGAGATCAGTTCCGATTGCTTTTGATTTACAACCACCAACAAGTGTAACTCATTTATTTGGAAGTTGGTTACATAATGTTGACTCAACATGGCAACCTCAAAATTTGGTTGAGGCAAGTGCTTTATGTTGGACTATATGGTTGAGTAGAATGATATTATTTTTTATAAGAGAATATCACAATCTTACATGTAGGTAATCTTCAGGGAACACACTAGATCCGATTTTGATCCTTACCACAAAAGAAGATTGCAAGAGCGAGGATGAAGTTGGCATGCCGCACCTGGAGACAACGGTTATGGAGATATTTACAAAGTATGGGTAGATGCTTATTAATAGGCTTTGCGCTTAATTGTATTCTTCTCATGTTTTGGATGTATGAACTTTTGCTATTTGTTGGTATATCCTTCATAGCCTATGGTTAAAACTTATAATAATAAATGTCTAGGTGCGTAACTTATACAGAGATCAGAATAAAGCATTCCTTTATCTAAAAGATACCTATTAAAAAGTAAGCATTGTAGTTACAGAATGAAAAACGATGGTAAGATAAATTTTTTATATATAAAACTAGGTACAATGGAAGATACTAGCCGCGTAATAGCGCGTGCTACCCGCTGGTTATTTGCAAAAATCGTAAAAAACGTCATGGGACGAGCGTACTATGTATAATATGCGTATACAATTTTAGTCAGATACGTCCATGCAAGTACCGGTACTACATACGTCATGTTTACTGTTTATTGGGCTACTCAATTATATCATTTGTGAGCCAGAGAACATATATCTAACTATTGCTTGCGAGTACAGTTTAGATGTATTCGTCGTGTCCTATTCCTTGCAAGAGGAAAAAAAAAGATGTACTCATCACGTGATGCACGGAGTCGGCGACGGGAGATAGTACCTCTACGATTTTTCCTTCAAGCTCACGGAACCGCACAAAGCTGTACGTGTACCATTGAAAATGGAACAGTGGGCGTACGTTACCAAAAGGCCTGCTGCTAGCGCACACGGACGAATGACGAGCGGAGTAGCGTGAATATACGTCTTATTTTTTTTAAATAGATAGTCTTTTACTATTTCTCATCCAACATATATAAAAGTATTTAAACGGAAGTAAAAGAATTAGAGAGACAAAACAAAAAGACTAGTTATATGGTAACATGATTCTATGGATAGAATATGAATTATATGTTCCATTTAAGATGATTTCATATGTCTTTGTGTAAAAAACTCATAACTTTTAAAGAAATTAGATAAGATGGACACCGGATAAGATTATCCTTCAACATGATAGTCTAGTAGCAATGAAACTCAAAACTCATTCAAATACATGAGTATGTGAGTGTTTAAGCCACTAATATAAAAAAAACCATATAAAGGTGAAAAACTGCAGCTAAAAAAAATCATCGAGTAAAGAATCTCTCCAAATTGATGATTTATAGGCAAGGGTATTCAAGACCCATGAGTATATACTCGTATGTGAGTTTTTATGCCTCTAGCAACAAGAAGAATGATCTCACGATGTGTTGAAATTTTAGCCTAAAAATCAAAACAAAAATCAAAATCAAAAGCCGAAAAACTTACAAACTTGTAAGAAAACCAATAGAGGGAAACTAAAAGTAGGGAAATTCAAACATATGCAAAAAACATAAACTTCATTACTCAAAGAGGTCAGTCCTATTTTAAATGGATTACAAAGATTTATCTCTCAAAACTCTCGTCTATTACATAGGCTAAGAACTCATCATTCTCTCATCTAAACTATAACTCTAAGGCTCTTAAATGGGTGGCATAAGGGGGTTTAAGTAGCTAGTTTAAAGCCCTCTCTCGTCCGATCCATCTATTTATAGACCTAGGAAACTTGACACTTAAATTTTCTAACTTTTCTCCAAAATACCCCTCTTGTAGTGCACGTCTACCTACCACCGAGGGTATTTTGATTTATTTTCTTCTCCATTCATCGGACGGTCGCGACGCCTTCACGACTTAGCTTCGCCTCGACGCAAGCTTCGTGATGGTGCCACATACTCCTCCAATCTTCCCACGATTTTGAGGCCAAACCGCGAAACCGCCTACATGCTTCTCAAAGTGTGACTCACCACCTTACTTACACCTTAAGTAAGCGTTTCGATGTCGACGCATGTACTCTGTCATGCGATCCTGACCGCCGACAAGTTTTTTCCGCTCCCGCTCCCTCGGGCCATCTTGTCACTTGCACTGGTATCCTCTTTGCTTTACTTTGTCAACATGTCGTCTCTATCCGCCTTCAATGCTTTGCTTGACCTCCACGTGTTCAGCTAGGATCACTCTTGACTCCGCCCGGCCTCCTTGATTGTCTGGCACCAAGCATTCCGCTTGGCCCCGATCATCCCACCGTCGACCGCCAAGTTGCATCCATCACCTGTATACCATGAGACAAGTAAACACATATCTCCAACTCCAATTCCAATTAATCCATAATCAATATGCTCAAATAAAATCTCAAATTATATCAAAACTTATGCAAAACCAAAGATCATCAAACTAAATAAATGACAATATCAATCACTCATCAAAGAAAACCAAAAGACATTTCAACTTGGTTTCTCAGAGAGCCGTGGCACAGGTAATTTTACTTAGCTCTCATATGCAGGCGCCCAATCAACGATTGTAGTATACTCCATCAACCTGTACGCATGCACGGGTTAGAAATATTTTCAAAAAATATATGGATAATAGTACTTTGTAAACTACCTATAATTTAGAAATTAGAGGTGATCGATGTGAATATATTGATCATATTTTCTTACTTTATTCCTTTGCTAAATCAGAGTCTTGCGCAAAGTTTTTTTTTTCCTTATGTTGATCATCCATGATACTCTCTCTGTCCATCAATGTAAGGTATATTTTGATTGAAAATTTTGATTGAAAAAAATCAAAATTTGTATGTTTTGATCAACAATTAGTCACAATATATACCTGTATAGTATACAAAAGTTACATCAATAAATTCATATTTTAAGTGATTTAAGATGATGTTTAGATTGTAGCAATAGATTCGTAAGAGAAATTAAAGGTCAAATTTTACTTTTTGAAGACTTTCTTTTATCAAAATATGTCTTACATTGATGGACGGAGTCATGGAGGGAGAGACCTAAATTAATGTTTAGTTAAAAAACATATGGAACGTTGCATGACAACGACACTTTGTGTTAATTTTGTTATAAGGGTAGATGTCGATAAATTAGAAGCAATTATTTGGATTTTTTGTTATTTTTTTTATAGTAGCAGAGGTGTGTAATTTAGAAGTAAGTATTGTGGTACTTTGGATTATTATTTTATAATGACATATATGGATAATTTAGAAGTATGTATCGGTGTACTTCGGGTTAATGGAATTCCTATTCCATTTTTAAAAAGTTCCATGTAGCACTAGTACACGCACGTATATACTGATTATTGGCCTGCCTAATTATATCATGCAGCTGTAGATTTGATCCACTCATCACATGAAGATAATACCACTATGATATTTCAATGTTTGGAGGTACTATTGCGATTTTCAAGTTTGGAGCCACACAGTGCAGTGCAATACGGTCATGAAAAAAGACCAACGTGCCATGGAAAGAGGTCAAGAAACTACAGTGGAATTGAAATGCATGTGCACGGATGGAAGATCCGAAGAAGTGAGGCATGATTACTGACGAAGTCTCGTGATAGGAATGCTTCGTGCTTTGGAGCAGAGCACTGGTGAGATGAAAGTGAGTTCTGTCAACCACCGGGAGTAGTTGGCGACGAAACTCTGACCGTGGGCCATTTAGGCCCGCGAAAAATCAGTGAAAATACACGGAGACGTGGAACCGTGCACAACATCATCCCACAAATTTTCACAGTCAAATACGATCCACTCAGGGAGAAATCAAAAGGTGAAATCAAGATTCAGCTGTGCGTGTGCGTGCACTGCTCGTTGCTTCGGTGACGACGCGATCCGCTCGATCAAACTAGGCTGTCTGATCGGCTAATCGAGCGGCGGCGCGACGTAGGAGAATCCCCGCGGGAAGAAGACCATGCTGACGAGGAGCCGCAGGCCGGACTGGAGCGTCCCGGTCGCCGGGAGCGTCGCGTTGCAGGAGGCCAGCGGGGTGGCCACCACCAGGTCGCAGCCGCTGGCCACGCTCGCCAGCGTCGCCGTCGTGTTCACCGCCATACGAAACCACCCTTTGCCGTCCGTCGTCGCGTTCGCCGCCACGGCGGCGCCGTCCGTGCACCGCAGCTGCACCAGCGCGCCTGCATGCCGTGCCATGGTACGCACAGAGAGCAGTCAGTAATTAAAGTAGATCGGGTTAGGGTGACCCACTCAGAAAGCATGTACTAATCTCGAAGCAAAGGAGCGGATGGAACAGTGCGCGCGCGGCCGTGGAGATTGAGGCGCAGCTCACTTGGGAATCCGGGCGCGGAGCCCGTTCTCATCGTGGTGCCGTTGTTGCAGGGTACGAAGCCCATGACGACGACGTCCGCTTGGATGCGCGGCGGCTGCGGAGGCTGCGCGCCAGATGCGAACACGCCCGCTACCGCGATGCCGACCACGAGCAGGAGGATGTTGGACGCCATCGCCATGGTTGGAAGTTGGAACAGGGGTGGTGCGCTGCACGTAATCGAGTGTGTATCCTGTCGTTCCAGGCGAACCTAACTTGATTCGAGTTATCGGTTCTTGAGTTGTGTGTGCGCGTGCTTATATGATATCTTGAAGGAAGAATGTGATTTGATCTCTTGATTTCTATATATATATTTTTCTAAAATACGTATGAGAGCTGCGCATCTTTAAATTAAAATGGAAGAAACAAAGTAGCGTACATAGCGACCTTAGTCAGATCTAAGATCAAGAATATGATTAGTGGAATTTACAAAATGAAAGGAACAACCAAACGAAAGGCAAAGACGCGGATTAGGTAACGGAGCTGACGACCTGCAACCGATCCATCAGAATGGTGAGATTTCTCGCCCTGGCGTCGCACCATTGCTTGATGTCGTCCCGGATTAGAGCCTCTAGAGACACGGTGGTTCTTGAAGATGACAGGGTTTCGCGACAACCATATCCTTTGACATATGAGAAGTATCAGGGAATCGAGACCTTTTCTGAATCCGCTGTCCACCTTCCCTCGGAGCTCTGTCCACAAATTCACGAGTGTCATGTCCGTTTGTGGTGCCTGAACGCCCAGCAGTTCACGAGTGTCATGTCCGTTTGTGGTGCCTGAACGCCCAGCAATCAGCACCACGCCTGCCACGCAAAACTGTAGTGCAGTAGAAGGTGCTCAGTGGTTTCCGGGTTTTGTAAGCAAAGAGTGCATAAGTCATTAGCTTGGAGTCCATGCTTTCGTCTACGAGCCATTGTCCATAATCTGTCGTGAAGCACCAGCCATCCAAAAACACTTGACTTTAACAGATGGCCATGTCCTCCGTATCAGACCGGCCCAGTCGAAACGAATGCAGCCTTCAAACATAAGATGATATGCTGATCACGCAGAGTATTGACCGGAAGAGGACCATTTCCAAAGAACATGATCTTCCCCGGCGCTTAGAAAGATAGTGTCAAGATGACTCCAAAGCTGCAAGTATTGGCATAAGGCCGTTGTGGTTAAAGGACCAATAATGTCCCGAATCCATTTTCTGTCAACCAGAGCGTCATGCACCGTTCTGCTCCTGACGACCGATGGTGCAACACAACCGAAGAGGTCTGGGGCTGAGTATCGGATGGAACAACCCTCCAACTAGGTATCCGTCCAAAATAACGTAGACCTACCATTGCTGACCTCAAAAATGGTGGAAGCAACAAAAAGATCAACCACTTCTTTCTCATGGCATATCGGAAGAGCGGCCCATGGTTTAGAAGGTTGACAACGCTGCCACCAGAGCCAACGTAGGCGTAGAGCCACACCTGCAAGCCGAAGGTCCTGAATTCCAAGACAGCCAAATTCGATCCGTCGGCACATCAAAGGCCAACCAAGAGAATTGCGACATCCAGACATGGTTTTGTCGCCAGCCCAAAGGAAGGCCTTCCTCATTTTGTCGATCTCCTTGATCAACCAAGGCGGCACTTTGATGGCGATGAGCAAATGTATCGGGGTCGAAGAAAGCACCGACTTGACTAGAGTGGCTCTTCCTGGTTTGGAAATTTGCTTTGCTTGCCACAGAGGTAGTTTGGATGCAACTTTGTCTAGCATCGGTTGAAGGTGGTTCTTGCGGAGCCAACCAGTAGTAAGAGGAACTCCGAGATATTGGATCAGGAACGATGACAGTCCATAGGGAAGATACTCCTGGACAACAACAATGTCATTTTCATAACAATTGATCGGAATAGCCGCACATTTGAGAAGATTTGTTTTGAGGCCAATTGCCGCTCCACAGAACGAAATAATTGCCAGGTGCCCTTGAATGTCTTGAGGGGTTGGCAACAGGAACAGGACAACATTGTCCGCGTAGAGCGAGCAATTGTGTAGAATCGAGCAAAGTATCAATGACGCCAACTCCATCAGCCTTGGAGAGGATACAGGCGAGGATATCCATAACTAGCACAAAGAGGAATGGGGAGAGCGAGTCCCCCTGATGCAAGCCTCTGGCGTGGTAAAGAGTCGGCCCTGTAACACCGCTGAGGAGTATAGGCCGATGATCCATTAGAAATTTAAGTGCATCGACACTTTTTCGGCATTTCTGACGGCGAAAGAATGGCTGCAAATGTGCAGGTCGAGTAGCTAGCCACTGTGAGCAGAAGATATCGTTCTTTTGTTTCCCCTTGGGTTCTTTTCCATTCTTTTGTCACCCTAGTGACTGGATTTTTATCTTTGAAGATTTCGGCCATCACATAAACTAGATAGATATATGAGTGAAACAAAACCGCTTATTAATTTGTAGTAAAAAGAAAAAAATCTCATTTCCTACGTACAAGAAAAAAGTTGAACTTTTGAAAGGTGTTTTATTTGCTCGCAGTTCCTTTTTGATACCTGATAAAGCAAATCTTGGTTTTCGCTTCCCTTGCGACGGGCCTGGGCGAGGGGGAACATGTCAAGTATCCGTCTGGGATCATATTTTCTTAGGTCTATTCTAGATGTACAATGCAATTTCGGTAGTCATTTTCCATTTCAGTTGGAAAATGTAGTCGGATGTTTAGGGTACTGTAAGTGATCAAGGGATAGTAACTCATATCACAGGGGGGAATTTAAGTGCATCGACACTTTTTCGGCATTTCTGACGGTGAAAGAATGGCTGCAAATGTGCAGGTCAAGTAGCTAGCCACTGTGAGCAGAAGATATCGTTCTTTTGTTTCCCCTTGGGTTCTTTTCCATTCTTTTGTCACCCTAGTGACTGGATTTTTATCTTTGAAGATTTCGGCCATCACATAAACTAGATAGATATATGAGTGAAACAAAACCGCTTATTAATTTGTAGTAAAAAGAAAAAAATCTCATTTCCTACGTACAAGAAAAAAGTTGAACTTTTGAAAGGTGTTTTATTTGCTCGCAGTTCCTTTTTGATACCTGATAAAGCAAATCTTGGTTTTCGCTTCCCTTGCGACGGGCCTGGGCGAGGGGGAACATGTCAAGTATCCGTCTGGGATCATGTTTTCTTAGGTCTATTCTAGATGTACAATGCAATTTCGGTAGTCATTTTCTATTTCAGTTGGAAAATGCAGTCGGATGTTTGGGGTACTGTAAGTGATCAAGGGATAGTAACTCATATCACAGGGGGAAATTTAAGTGCATCGACACTTTTTCGGCATTTCTGACGGCAAAAGAATGGCAGCAAATGTGCAGGCCGAGTAGCTAGCCACTCTGAGCAGAAGATATCGTTCTTTTGTTTCCCCTTGGGTTCTTTTCCATTCTTTTGTCACCCTAGTGACTGGATTTTTATCTTTGAAGATTTCGGCCATCACAGCGAGAGTGAAATGATGAAGGGCGCATGGCACACTGAGCTTCCAAGAGTGGCATTTCACTTTGTTGCATTGGCTTTTATTTTTTCTTCTATTTGTTGGCTTTTAGCACCCGAGTGGGCTTTAGCGAGTCCGCTTTCAAAAAGAAAAAAAGAAAGAAAGATTAAATCACTTTTGTTCGGAAAAGTATTCTCAGTGTCAGCTAAAGGTTAACTCACTTTGTTGGTGCCTAAACCACTAGTGGGTGACTCTTATCTCAGAAGATTCTTAGGCCAGCAGACAACAATCATCTTACGTGTTTATTTCTCAACATCATTAAAACATTTTGTTTTTCTATGGAAGATAAGAACGTCCAAATTAGAGGATAGGTACGTAGGAGATTCAATTTCGATAAAATGGTGCGGTCCGTCTTAGTGAAATACGTGCATTGCGCGTCATCGAAAAGATAAAATGTTGCGAGCAGAGACGCAGAGGCAATACTAGTTTCTGGTCAGAAAAAACAATGTAGTCCAATGGTGTGACCCCAACCCAAATGAAACAAAAAAACTGCACACATACTTCTTTCCCGACAGCAGGAGGCCAATAAACTGCTTCAGATTGCTGACAAACAGCCATATTTCGGCTCTCGTCCCAACCAGAGATTTCAATTTCATTTTATAATTTTTTTCATTCACTAGCGAAAAAAGCGAAATTCATAAAAAAAAATTTGGTTATATTTCATCATCCGCTATGTGGGTCTCACATGTTAATAAAGTAAAATTTCGAAATTAGATATTTCGTTCTCCTTTAAAATTCCTAAAATTTTGTCGAAATTTCGGCAAAATTTTAATCCCTAGTCCCAACAATTCAGACTGGTTTTACTTCACTGCAATTGACATAGCATTTATGTCTAGACACATTTGCGGAGTATAGAATACCATACATCCCAGTTTGCCATTTCCATATCATCATGGTCTGCTGCATGCCATGAACCTTCAACATACAAATATCACCACCTCTAGAGTACCACACAGTACATCCCATTTCAAGACTGACATAGATAGACGAGGAAATATCAGATCACCATGCTGCAGCTGCAGGGGGGCATCTACGCTAATTTCGTCGGGCGTGGAAGGAGAAGCCCGCGGGGAAGAGGTGGAAGATGCCGCCGAGCAGCCGGGTGAGCGGGCCCTGCAGGTAGGAGACGAGGCTCCCCACGCCCGTGAGGTCGGCGTTGCACTTGATGAGCGGCGTGTCCACCACCAGCGTGCACCCGCCGATGAAAGCCGCCAGCGCGTTCGTCAGGTCCGCCTCCATCGAGAAGGATCCGTTGCTGTTCGTCGTCGCCCCCGCCACCATCTTGCCCATGCACCTCAGCTCCACGTCCGCGTCTGCACGCGTAACACACGTGGCAACAGATGAACATAACTTGCCGTGAGACTGTCCGACTAGCTCGTGTGTTGCTTCAGGTGTCGGCACTTACTCGGGAACGCTGGGGAGGTGGCGATGTCGATGAGGCTGCCGGTGTTGCAGGGCACGACGCCGGTGATGACGAGCCGGCCGAGCTTCGCCTCCGCGGTGCCGAGCACGCACGCCGCCAAGACCACGGCGGCCGCGAGAAGGATGGCCTTCGATGCCATTTATCGCAGCGCAGCCTGCCGATAGCTTTGATGTAACTTTGCTCGCCTTTAGCCTTGCTAGTTTAAGGAAGGCATATTTATAGACTCGGAAAGTGAAAGTAGTACCGATTTCACTCTAGTAAACTTCACTGATTACCCCTTTTACTCGCATCTGTTTTGACCTCGCTCGGTGGTTGAAGAGGAGCTATCAGATGTGCACAGCACAAAATACAACCATAATGATGAGTAACTTTGGGATAAATTCGTTATGCTTTTATGAAACAGACATGGAGGCTTTGTGTCTGAGGTTGCCAAAGCAGAGGTTAGTGCGAGGCTCGCGGGCTCAGTGCTCGTGGAACTGAGAAACATAGAGAAACAAAAGGATCTAGATACAGCGCAAATTGATATGGAGCGATGAGCCATGTCGGCAGTTGTTTTTCCGACCAAGACCAGTTACAGCTAACTAGTCGATCTAGGCATGGATTCTGCAATAAGAAAACGGCTATTAGTTGGCATGTTCAGACTGAGCTGATATTGGCATTTTGTTCCCACAAGCATGCATCTGAGTCAAGGTAAGTCAAGCCAATTAAGCTGTCATGGATCAGACCAAAAACAAACAAGTGCTCCACTTGGGGTCTCCACTGGCACTTTGTGTGTCACTAGCGATCTCGTGACTTGCTCTTCCCTGAATAATAGTGTCGCACCTCCTTGATACACCTGAATACCTCTCTCTGCCCAGGAACGGGTCCTTTCCTGTGTAGATCGAGCATCTCACTCTCGAGTCCAGTTCCTGTCGGAGCATCGTATTCGTTAGTGAACAGGAGGTTTTCACTTTTGAGGCGTGCCCGGGCCGTCTCGTGATGCGTGTGGGGCGCTTTTGCCAACACGATCATTTCAGTGGCCGAGGGGCGCATCACTGCATCAGCATACGGTCATCGCCGACCTGTGTGTTTTTTGAGACCCTTTCAGAGCCGGGAGCCGGCGAGCTGGCTAAGTTTCTCAGCTCAGCACACTACCTAAGCTTGGTCTCTTCTGTGTCGTCCACTTTTTTTTTTTTTTGAGAACTCATATATATTAAAACATTAGAAACAGAGTACAAAGTTCAGGGAATAAGATCCCGACAAGAGGACTGTAGCACCACAGCTACCGTAAGCAGTTCTAGCAAAACACGATAAGGATAGGGATGGTAATGGACACAACTTAATCATGTGTCAACGGGTAAAAACTCTAATAATTATGGATTTGCAATGTATTCTTTATTCATAGGTCTGGATAAACTTAACGGTAGAGAGAAACAGGTATAAAATAGTAGTACATGTGCCCACTTCGTAAATGTATGTTCCAAGCATTTGACATATGAGCACAAATTATTTGATGGTATATAAACTAGCACTTGCATCAGTCGCTCTCGTCCTCCCCACCTCGCATACGAGTGTACCTGTTGTCATCCCTAATCCGGACAGACTCTAGCTAAATTCTATGAAGCGGTGCTACAGATACATCATCGTGCAAAACTACTTGGATAGCCGTTACTTGTTCTTAAGGTGAATCTCAAAACGGTGATGAGATTCATTCAATACTAATCATATATGCCAAGTAATAAACATATAAGATAATATCTTATTTAAGTAAGATCTACATTAAAGATAAATAACTGTTATCTAAATCAATGGCGAAGCTAGAGCGAAATAGATAGGGTACAGGATCTCAACCATGCACAGCTTTACGCTCGACATCAGCCTGTACGGCCTGCTGTGGGTGCAGTAGTTTGAGCTGTGAGGTAAGATAGAAGTAAATTTTTGAGAATTATCATTGATTTTTGATTTTTGTGTGGATGCATCCACACTCCTGCTCTGCATGTACCTTCGCCCCTGATCTAAATGATGATACACCAAGATACATCTTCAGCACCGTCATATATAGAATTTATATCCCTAGCTACCCGCTACAGTTTGCTTTTCCTCTGCTTTTGTATGCCCGGCTGGCTCATGGGCTTTTCTTGAGGAAAACCTGAATGGCCAGTTGAAGAAAAACCTGAATGGGCGATAGTATACTGCAGTAAGTTAAGCCCAATGGGCGTTGCAACGCGACAATGTAGAGGGCCGGGTTTGAGTTCACAGCCCAGAGTTACCCAACCTCAATAGAGCGAAGAAGCAAATGTTCCATGATAAACGAAGTAGCCGGCTGGCCCTATTCGTTTTAGACAATACCGATATGCAATTGTTTAGTTCCAAAACACATGCCGGCAACTGCCTCTCTAGTATCTGGGCCTCCCTCTCTGTCTAACCATGCCGAGGGCTTTTGGAACCTATGATTGAAAAAAGATAAAAAAAAAATAGACAAAAAAAAACATATAGGAATATGATAGGGTGGTGGGTAGAAAACAGAGAATTGAAAAAAAAAGAAATTTTTCTAAAGTTGATGTTTGGATGATCGTGGGAAAAACTCAATAATCTGTCTCGATCCTACGAGCCGAGAAGAGAAAAAAATGCTTTGTGTGGATTCTTCTTTCCTGTACTTTTCCTATAAAATCGAGCACAAAAGAAAATTTCATATATTATTCCTCTACCTCCATTCATGTGAACCAAACAGATGAATAGTAAGCGCAAAGGAAAATTTCCTATTTTATGGGTTTCCTACTTTTTTCTACATTCTACAAATCAAAGGGGCTCGGAGTGGTGGATTTCCAGCGTCTCACTAACAAGGTCGCTTTCTCCACATGTATCGCAGTGGATATGCGGCTGTTTGCTGCGGCCATAACCATCGCGCTGGCAGATAGAACGACAACATCCTTTTGGCACACAGCCTGATGGACCGATGTATTTTTGGATTTTTCTTCCTACTCTATCAATACAATCTGGCAGAGCTCCGGCCGATCGTTCAAAAAAAGTTGTTTAGTTCCAAATCCCTAATCTTGCAGAATCTTGAGGGGAAGCCGAACGAAACACACGAGAACTTGTTCTGATAGACGAGACCCATAGTAACTCCAGAATTAAAAAAAAGAAAGAAGAAGATGTGATGTTGCACCTTGCTCCATGAACAAAAGAGAAAAATTGTCTACAAATATAGTTATAGGTTCGACTAAGAAATATTTTTTTCGGCTGGTGGCTAAGAAATTGTTTAATCCATCGTGCCAATACTCAATACTTACCTATCACACATGGTAACTTGTCCACAAGATCCGATAAACTGATTTGATGGCGGTAGGTTTCTCCATGGCTGGCGTCGTGTAAACGGTCATAAATTCCGGAGATCAGATCAAATCAAATCACCAAATGGGACATGGAATTCGATCCTACCAGTTCTTGGTTTCCACTCTCGCCATCCATCCATCCATCCATCCGTCAATCCGCACGTCCATCGACCACCTCCTTCAAATCTTTGCGTGTGCATCTGGTGAAATCCACAAGGGTTTCAGCGCGGCCTGGCCCTGGCTAATGGCGACGCCGCGCCCGAGAAAAGAGCTGACCCGCTCGGCTCCGATGGTTCTTCACTTCTTCCGCGGCGGCGAACGCTGTAGCCTCCAAGGAGATCGACATGGCAGCATGCTTATGATGCATGGCCTGCAGTACTCTGCTTACACCTGGACACCGACGCATCAACAAACAAGTAGGAGCTGTCTTCATGAGTCGTGGTCATCTATAGTTGTGTTCTTGGTCTCTTTCGAGAGGCATCTTGGAGTTGTTAATGGATTGTCTGTCCCTAATCAACTGACTAAGAGTAGCCAGCAACTATTCGAGTCCGAGTGCAGGTCTTGACAGGGCAGATGTTAACCGTACTTGGACGACGAGGAGTCGCCTGTGCCTCTGAATCCAGGCCAGCCATCGGTGTCAGCCATGAATGAACATTACAGTACGAGCTTTGCTCTTAAGCTACGTCGAAAAAACAGAAAATCAACTGTAATCAATGTAACCGCACATTAACCGGGAAGAGCATGATGGCTACTCACTGTCATCAGAGGCGTGTTCCGAGCACTGTTGTGTTGCTGGTTTTCAAAGGATCCACACGCATGGCCTGCAAACTGGCCATGCAACACCCACGACGAACTCACCATTTATTGCAGCGAGATTCCTGCAATTTGGCAGGCAAACTGACCACGAACAGCGCAGGGAGTTGAGTGACACACTGTCCACGTATCCAACCAGGGGCTATTGTATATTGCGTGTCAGGTGCGAAGGGATTTGAGATTGAGAGAGAGAGGTCGCCTTCTTCTCTCTGTCTCTCAATCGCATAAGTGGCCCGACATGGTTGCAGTGAAGCAAAGCTACAAGGATCCAGGGAAGCAAAGCTTGACAGGCTCGCTGGCGCCAGCCTTGCCATTTCCGTGCTGAAAAATGCAAGTCACACCGGGGTGTGCACACATAGGTTATCTAAGCTATTGCCTCCGCTTTGAGATTTGGACAGCTAGAAAATGTCCTCAGCACTCCTCTTTTGGCTGCCGAGGGTAAAAGAGTATTTTGTCATGCTAGTGCTTGCGCCCACCCGCCATCGCCCGTGCTATGCTACCTTGCCCAAGGCTCCGCACCGTCCCCCCGACTGTGTTCCGCGACCTCCGACGAGTCCTCCTGTGCTCCACTCGTGACAACAAAGAGCGGGGATGCGTGACAAAGGTTGACGTTGTGGGTAGTGGTGCTGTTGATGAGGAGAAGGTCTGGTAGCATGGACGGGGAGAGGCGGCTGGCTAAGATCTTGAGCAGCATGGACTTGTCGACGCTGGTGGGACCGACAATGGTGAGGAGCTTGCTAGGGCACACACGACAGGTGATGTTCCGGAGCCACAGTGTCGTTGGGCAAGGCCATGGAGGCCATGAGCCTCGAGCAGCTCACGAAGCTCACCGCCATCGACCCAAGCGCACCAAGAGTCCGACCCATCGTCCCAACCCCCACTCTCGTTACCACACATCGGCATCTCCTCTAGCTCAGCCTCCGTCTCCAGCCCTGAAATAAATCTTTAAATAAACTGTAAAAATGACTATTCCACCGGAACAAACACATAAAAATTGAAACATTTACTTATAAAAAACTGAAAAGTACGATCATCCCACCAAAACACATAATAAACAGAAACATTTAAAAACCGAAAAGTGAAAGTATAGCCATCTCACACGAACAAATACATAAAAAATCGGAACACTTACCATATTCTACTCGAATATAATTGTACTGATATGTGCATTTACAAATCTATTATTTTTGCTTGATTTGTTTCAAAATTAGTGAACGAAATATACGGACGGTCCAAATAATCAGTGTCTGCACACATCATTCCAGAAGTTTCCCTTCCTTCCCGTGCTTCTACTAATATGATTTCGGACGGGAACCCTACAGCTATAGCATCACCCGCTGCATCCTTTTCTCTCCGAGCCGATCGAGCTCCTTCTACCTCTCCAAAGCAGACTGATTACTACCTACTCCAGCACTCGACACCACCATCTCTCTCTCTCGCTCTCCGCGCTTGCCTGGTGTATAAAAAGGTCTGGTGGGCTTCTTCCTCCTCACCATTCCGAGGAGGTAGGGAGGAGACGAGATCAGTGAGAAGGACCACGTTGGAGAAGCAGGGCACGTGCATGCAAATGGCTTCATTTCATCTCCATGGATCAGAGCTAGTATTGCACGTGTTCTCCTTCTCCATCAAGGTCTCTCTCACTCCGCTATGGGGCTGCGAGAATCACCCATCTAGCTCTCAATTACCAAGGTATGCAGCAAATTCAGCACTCATGTGATGCTGTGCTTCACGAGCGCCAATTCATGCTCATGTCCTGCCAGATGAACACACTACACTGTGAACGCTTTGTGAAGTTTTTTATTATCCTTGATGGTTTATATTTATGCGATCTTTCAAAAAAAATTATGCTGCGCGGAATTTTTGCCATTCGTTTCCTTGTTTCTTCGAACCAAAGACGGTGAGACGAGGCCTACTGCGCACCTTGATACTTACTTAATTATTTGAAACCTGGAGGAACAATGCAGCTTCTTCTCGACTGTAAAAAAAGATCAGATGTGTCCTTTTCCCCTTTTCCGTTTCCTTTTGTCTTATAGCACTGATATGACGCAAGAGATAGAAAACCTGAGGAGCGCTGCTCGTTGAATCCTTGTCCCTTTTAGTTTTAAATAACACTTATTCTTGGATTGTGTCAAATTCAAGTTCATGTGTGTGGCCTTGTCGAGCTTTGGAAGCTATCAAAAGAAAAGTTCTCCAATAAAAAAAGGTAAGTTATTAATCACAACAATGCGCGTGATTAACCAAGGCATCGGCCCATTGGTTACTGTCGACTTGAGTCATGGTGCACTTCACTTTACCGAAGTTTACCTCAGATTAGCCTATTAACGACAGGGATGTATGCGTCAGTTACAACTTACAAACATTCAGTGACGGTCATTATCTAGCGGATTCGTGGTGGCCTGGTGTGATTTGCCTTTTAATTACTTTGGATTAGCAAGATGACGTACATTAATAGCGTGGTTACCCTCTTTGCAATATTTTATCACAGTAATATTTGATAAAAAATATATTATTTTATTAATAATTTTATTTAGACTTTTTATTTAGATATTTTGCTTTCCAAATCATATGTAAATATAACTGTCGATTTTCCTTATTTTTTAATTTCGAATTTAGCTATGTATTAATTTATTTGATATTTATAACAATAAGTGGTCTAGAATTTTCTTTTTTTATTAATATAGTAATTTCGTGATCATAAGATTAAGTGACTCCTTTTTAACACTCAAATAATATAATAGATTTGCAAGCTCCAGACTAACACACAAGACCGGCTTCACGGTAAGTGCTATCAAACACATTACAAAATACTCTCTGATACTGTTTTCCCTCTTTTGATCTAACAATAAATTTTCTTTCCAGCAATACCACCACCAACCACTGGATAATGCTTGTGAATTCTATATTAACTAGTTTAATTCTGTGATAACATGACATTGGTTACGCGTCAAATTATGCATAAAATTAACACTCTTATTTTCGACGACGGTGCACTCCCGGAGATTCGACGACAGATTGTCGAGTTCTTGGTGTCTAAAGTCATCAGGCTACATGGCGAGCTCCACTATATAACCTCTAGGTTGTGATGTTTTATGTAATATGAGTTGATCTGAGCTTTGTAACACTTGTGATTCTGTAACGAATTGTTTAGAAATTTGTAACTTTTGCGATTCTGTGATCAATACTATTCGAGCTAATGTTTGTCGATATGGATTTGGATGTGTTGATGTTGTTTGCAGGGATAAGACGGCTGCCAAATTCTAGCTACGCTCCAGTATGCAGCCAGTAAGCAGGTCAATCCAGTATGATAACCTACATATAAGAGGTTACTCGTCACTTATATATTACTCCTAGCATATGGACGACAGATATAAATGATAAGTAACTCGTCACTTATATCTTTCACCCTAATACATGGGAGACACTTATAGCTAACAGGTTACGGTTATGACCTGTCACCAATGACATCATTAGTGACGGGTAAATACTCGTTATCAATGACTAGTAATCAGTAACATGTTCAGAGTGATGGATAGGAACACATCACGTATGTTCATTATGACCCGTTACCCTTGACATTTTTTCACATAGTGAATGCATCATCCGTGGGCTTTTGGGATGAAGTAAAAACGTTATAAATTAAATGGTGCCGGGTAAAAAATAACCTTCGAGAAAATTGAATAGCCCACAAATTTATTCTGCTCACTTCTATTGGTTTTGGTGACGCATAATCGTCCATAGGCTTTTGGAACAAGGCTAGAGACATTAGAAAGTAATTATGCGTAATGCCGATTCACAAATAACATCATCATAAAATTGAGGGGAGGGGCTCCCAAGTGCTCTGGAGTCCCCTCATCCCCATTGGATCTGCCGCTGCCGGTAACTTTAACCCCCACCACTATATTCTGCTCATCTCTGCTGGTTGGTGATGTATCATCCATGGGCTTTTGGAACGTGGCTAGGGGCGTTGTAAGTGATTGTTTGCTATTGTTTTGGTCCACTAGAATGGTGGCGGAACATGGGGATCCAAACAACTCGAGAATGCCACTAGACCTTGAGCATTGAGAAGACGGAGAAAAATAAAGGAAAAGAAGGCTTGATTGATGTTTGCCTATTCGATTTCGAATCAGTTTGTCTTTACTTCACAAATGGCAGTACTTTGTATCAATGGCAATCCTTTTGTACACGTATGAAATACTCTGTCTGTTCTCAAAACAGATGATGTTAAGACTCGAACAGATTAGCACGTAGAACAACGCGACAATGGATTCTCCTTCATATGGCCTCTTCATCCCTATCTATTGCTCCCATCTGAATGGCGCTACACTCATCAATTGTAAAATCGAAAATCTAATGGCTTTTGATATGAGCTCTTTCGGAAAGTTCCACGTGAAGAACCCAAAACGACACCAATCAACTTCGTTTTGAGAACAAAGGTAAGTTTCTGAAACAACATCTATTGAGAACCCACGAAGGATAATATAAACCGATATTTTGGTCTACTGCGTGTAGAGAGACAGTAGCAGATTCATAGAGGTAGCTAACTGAGCACGCAGCACGCAACGTTTGGCCGGCCGTGGCAAATCATGGAGAGGAACGAGGAGTGCACTTGGGCATGGCCATCTTTTCACCTGTCGGGCAGGGAAAGTTGCAGGCGAGTTCAGTTCCCGATCGATCAACGAGAAGGAAGGAGCTGGAGCCATGGAGCGAAGGAAAAGCAAGATCAAACGCACACGCAAAGGCACGATCGAATCAAAGAGTCGGGTACTGCGCAGTGCGTACACTGATCTCCATGCGTGTCCCCCGGGGGGCGGAGGAAAGCAAGCAAGCACGGACGAGCAAGGCCGGGATTCGCGGGCGGCGATCTGACGGAGTTTACAGTTGCCCACCAAACTCACCACTGCACCAGGGACGACATGAAAGCTTTCGCAGAGAAAAATTACTGCACCAGCCGGCAACTGGAAACAGTTACCAGGAGCTAAAGCTGCTTAATTGGGTGGTGTCTATTAGGTAGCACGAGATCTGTTGCAGTAGGTATAACCTAGACATGACACGTCCTAAGCCGACTTTGTGACATGTCCTGACCCGTCCCTTCCCTTTTGTGCCCCGCCCCGTCCAGCCATCTGTCATGGCACGATCTCTCACAGGCCATGCTATGAGTCGAGCCTTTGGCATGCGGGCCAGTATGGCACGATCTGATTAGTTAGCCGGCTTAGACAACCTAGTTATACTCAGAGGCTGTTTGGCTGCTATCCTGAGCATGACATATGGTGTGAAGGTTTGATTCTTGCCTGCTTAGGCATGATGTCTAATGAGGTGGAGCTGAAAATAGGCTTTGTCACCAATCACCACCTCAGAGAAGATTGCTAGCGGCGAGGCTCAGTGTCGACGACCACCAAGATGGATTGTTAGGAGGTGTAGAAGATAGTGTTGTGATCGATTTGGTCTAATTCATGGTTTACCTCGTGAATTTCATGGGTTTGCGGCTAGGGTGTGGAAAGGGAAAAAAGGGACTCGAGCGAGAAGCAGCAGTGGTGTTCATGGCATCCGGCCATGGGCACGGCGGCCTTCCCGCTCGTCGTTGCAGGGTCGAGGCGGAGCGAGCTTCTTCGCCGGAGCTTGCCCGCATCTGTTTCGGAGGGCAGACGAATTTGGCAATGTGACTGATGTGATAATTACGCGTAATTGAGTCCTGTCTCGTTCAGAGGAGGCGGAGTGGCAACGGGATGTCCGAGCTTGGCCGCACAGGAGGAGGGGCGGTGGGAGAGACGACTCATGCACGCATCGCTTGGAGCTACGAGTTTCCAAGCGCATGATCCTGCGCCCCGTTGCCTGAATCAGGTAATAAACGAGGATAGCAAACAAACACCACCTTATGTGAAGCCAGACATGCTCAGGCTCACGCAAATTTCACTCCGGGCAGCAATCAAACAGCCCCTAGTAACTTGAGATCCTTCAGAATTCAAAAAAGTACTGATCTCCAATTGCATCCACGCCAAATACTACTCCTACGGAGTAGTACATCTGATGTACGCAGGCTTCAGTGAACTGAAGAAAGAAAGCTTCGAGATTGACCGACGTGACGGTGGTGTGGGGGGTGGCCTGATGGAGTGGAAGTGCGTCAACTCTGACGGGCAGACTGCCTGATGGCCGCGTCGAGCCTGTCGATCTACGCCGCGACGATGTCAGTGCATCGGATTCTGCGAAAGGGTCACGCACGCTCACACGCAGCGTGAATGACATGTAGCTTGCGGCAATGGCCGAACGGTGCACGGACGCGGACGCAAACGCAAGCGCACTGTCACCAGGCTGAGCCTGTCATCTCTGTCGTCACCGCACCTTGGCAGGCAGCCTTTGGTCGACCAGCTCGTCGGCGGCGGCAACGTGATTACGCAAAAATAGCACAGCGAGTGTGCTATGGTTTAGGGGACCGGCTCGGCGACGGGCACCGCAACTCGGTCCACGATGGCCATGCACGCGCAGCCGGACCTGCTCCACCTGGTGGACACGCTCTGCGCGTCGGGCCGCTCCGCCGAGGCGCACCACCGCGTCTCCATCCTCCTCCTCTCCTCCACCTCCCCGTCCCGCTCCCGCCTCGACGCCCTCCTGCGCCGCCTCCTCCGCGCCCGCACGCCCTTCCTCACGCTCCGCCTCGTCCAGGCCGCCGCGCCCGCTCTCGTCCCCTCCCTCCCCAACTACAACCGCCTCCTCGCCCTACTCTGCCGCGCCGACCCGCCGCCGCTCCCCGTCCTCCTCGCCCACCGCCTCCTCCTCCGCATGCGCGTGGCTCCCGACGCCGCCTCTTACGCCGCGCTCCTCGACGGCTACGCGCGCGTCCCGGACCCCGGCGCCGCGCGGAAGCTGCTCGACGAAATGCCCGGCCACGGGCTCGCGCCCAGCTCCCTCGCGCGCACCTTTCTCGTCAAGGCGTTCCTCCGCAGCCGCGACGTTGACGCTGCTATGGACCTCGTAGACAACCATCTCTGGCCGAGCATGGCGGCGGACGCGGACGGCCGTCGATTTCTGGAGGACCAGGAGATCACCAACGCCTCGTTCGCCAACCTCGTGCAGTGCCTGTGCGCCGAGGGGTTCTTCCACGTCGTGTTCCGGATCGCCGAGGAGATGCCGCAGCGGCGGTGTGGCGTGGCCGACGAGTTCGCCTACGCGCAGATGATTGACTCCATGTGTCGGACCGGGCAACACCATGGCGCGTCCAGGATAGTGTACATCATGAGGAAGAAGGGTCTGTGCCCAAGCACCGTCTCCTACAACTGCATTGTTCACGGGCTTTGCACCAGCCAGAAGCCCGGGGGGCGCCTGAGGGCGTACCAGCTGGTGATGGAAGGTGCATGTTTCGGGTATCGCCCGAGGGAGGTGACATACAAGGTGCTTGTCGACGAGCTATGCCGGGAGAATGAGCTCGGCAAGGCTAAGGACGTCCTGGAGCTGATGCTGCAGCCCAACAGTCAGTGTGGCCATGACAAGTGTGGAGGTGCTGATGATGAGACCAGGACTAGGATATACAACATGTTTCTTGGGGCACTGCGCGTCGTGGATAACCCAAGTGTGCAGCTTGACGTGCTCATGTCCATGCTGCAGGAGGGATGCAAGCCGGACGTGATCACCATGAACACCGTCATCCATGGCTTCTGCAAAGCTGGGAGGGCTCAGGAGGCCAGGAGGATCATGGACGACATGTTGAACGGGAAGTTCTGTGCTCCTGATGTCGTCACCTTCACAACTCTCATAACCGGATACCTGGATGCATGTGAACATGAAGAAGCCCTTCATGTGCTGCGCACTTTGATGCCTAGGCGCCGGTGCTCTCCTACTGTTGTCACTTACAATTGTGTCCTCAAGGGACTATTTGGCCTTCAGCAAGCTGATACAGCAATGCAGGTGCTTGAGGAAATGAATGCTAATAACGTCGTTGCTGATTGTGTGACTCATGCTGTGGTTATCAAAGGGCTGTGCGATGCAGGACAGCTCGAGAAGGCAAAGGCATTCTGGGACAATGTTGTGTGGCCATCAGGGATACATGATGATTATGTGTACAGTGCAATCTTCAGAGGTATCTCCAAACAGGGGAAACTGGAACAGGCATGCGATTTCTTGTATGAGCTGGTAGACTGTGGTGTTGCTCCCAGTGTGGTGTGCTACAACATACTCATAGACGCTGCCTGCAAACAGGGACTGAAGAAGCTAGCCTATCAGTTGGTTAAGGAGATGAAAAGAAATGGCCTAGCACCGGATGCTGTGACCTGGAGGATTCTTGGCAAGTTGCATGATTGTTGCAAGGAAGAACAAGAGGAGGGATACCAGCTGCCCACTTATCGTGGGGACCAAAGTTCTGCAGATGATAGAGTGGAGCCTCTCGTCTCAACCAAATACGAGATGCCTTTGCTGTCTTCATCAAAAAATGTGCTGGAGATTAATGAGAATAATAACAAAGTTAAGATTGTAGGAGAGGTTGGTTACTCAATAGAAATGACTGAGAAACCACCAGATAATACTGAGCCGGACAAAGAACAGGACGATTATCTGATGGATAATTCAAGAGGTGGAACAGCAATGGATAAGGGTGGCGCAATTCAGGAAGATGGCAAGAAGCCAGATATGCAACCTTTAATAAGAGAACCACTCTCTGAAGTGGCCAGAAAGGTGTTTGGGTTGCCGTAGGATAGGCTTTGCCACTTAGGAGGGCAACAGATCAGAACTGGAATGCTTAAGTTAGATTACAGATTGGAAGTTGTGTTGATGACCACTGCAAGTAAGGCCAGTAGGAATACAACACTTCAACTTATGAAGCATTCGCGTCATTCCAAAGAATAAGCCTGGAGCTTGCTTGACATTTGTGAAATGAATTCAGATGTCTGCAGAATAACTGCACAATAATTTCAGGTGCACTGTGAAAACTTGGATATGAAAGCTTCAGTCTACTGTATCTAAGCATCTCTACTTTATAAGGTGGAATTCAAACTTCGGGAATATAATCTAACAGAGAGGGAGAGAGGGGAGACTCAAACTTCTTGCTTGCCTTTATTTATGAGTGCCGCCTCTCTTTATACAGAGAAGGCCGGTGGAATATAACCTAAACAAATTCCTAACAACTTAACAAAGCAATCCTGAATCCTAACAACTTGAGACTTATCTAATGAGCAAACTTAAGTGGCAAGCAATTATCCAGAACGGTCTACTCTGCTTCGCCCGTGCTGACCCTCTTGTGGCGCCGATTGCAGGTTTGGCCCCATATAACAGTATTTTTATGCTTGCAAGCAATTACCTGGCGATAATGTTTGCACCTTTTGCAGAGCTGGATAAGAATCGTTTGCGAGAATAAGCTGAATTCTGTGAAGCCCAACCTGCTAGATAATGTCTCTTCATGGTGGCTGGTGAGGCAGAGGCAATTACAAAGCTCAGCACCAGAAGTAAATTGTGATGCTTGAACACGACTATCTCCTCCAGAGTGCAGAGTTGAACTCCAGTTAGCACTGGACTGTACATTCAACTGTAACCATCATATTTAGACGAGTAGAGAAAAGGCAACCGAAATTCAGGTGCCACTCAAACGATTTTCACAAATCAGCAGCAATGCAAACATCACCTTATCCGCCATTCAGAGTAAGAACGGGAAGAAATGCTAGAAATCTTCCGTATACTCTAATCTTCCTTCTCGCCCTCATTCTTGGCAATGTCGAAGTACCGGAGCTCACAGACGTTGCGGTCCTTGTTGGCTGCAATCACACGTAGCCAATTCCGCACATTGTGCTTCTTCAAGAACTTCATGGTCAAGTACTTCAGGTACCTGATGATAGCAGAGAACGATCCAATCAGATTAAACTGAAACAAATAAGATCTCAGGTGTTTTTGTTTCTTTTTGTTCTTTTTGGTAAACTGCTTGTAATGTGTGCAGTGGGTGACCCTGCACAGTTATATATTGTTATGTGTATCACACTGAAACCATGTTTACCTATGCTGCAGTGCAGTGAGACAACATTCCTTGTGCTGAAGCTGGCGTCTAGGCTCAACCTGAAACCGAACACGTAGATGGGCAACGAAGGAAAAAAATGCAGAGCTTGTCCGTGCAGGTTTCAGAAAAGCAAAAGGTGGATGCGACATGAAGTGAAATTCTCAGCATGATTGTAATCATGAATAGAATGTGATAGTGATGTGTATGCTGAGATGGTAACTGTGAAGTGTGAACAAGTATCACTTATCCTGGAACTTTGTCGAGTTGTCTTTACAAGAAAGATATGGTAAACACTAATGCGGTGGATAAACAGTGTTATTGTGGTTATAACTTTGCGCCGTTGTTGTCCGGCAAGTACTGTTGGCTGCGTTGCTGGGGGCATCAGGCTCTTCAGTTTGAAAGAAACATAGCTGAGTTATGAATAATGATATATATTTGACTTCACATGGTTGATCCTTTCAATCACCAATTCATGCCTGGGGCCTCCAGGAATTGGATGGATGGATATCTTCTTTAGGGTTTGAATGTACTCTGAGACTTGAGAGAACATATCGAACACTAACTCGGGTTTCTTCAGAACGCTTGCCAAGTTAGTCGAGACCAAGACCATACATTTTGTAAGATATAGTGAGGTGGTCCATGCTAATAGTATGGTTTAATCTTGTTGTAATATTTTATCATAATAAACTTTGATTAAAAATTAGTCTCTTTAGTTTTTTATGAGATTAGTATTATTTAGTTATAAAACGTATCAAATTAGAAGGAGATAAAAATGATATTAGAGGAAGAGAAAATTATTTATGCTCTAAACTTGTATCCAAATGGTAACATGTATTGCTTCAATTCGTATACGTTTTGCTTAACTGTTAAAATCGTACGTTAGGTATAAGTAGCTCAACCAAAATCAAAATAAGTTTGTCTTACCTGCGTGTTATGCCTTGTCTGTTGTTTGCTTGATGCGATGATTTTGAGTTACATGGTATTTTTTAATCTATTACATTAGTAAGAATTTTGAAATATTTTTATTATTTTTTATTATGAATTCTAACTATTAATTAAGTGTATTTTACATGGACACGTTTAGTAAATAAATGAGCATTACAAAATAACTCATTTTTTACCTTATAACCTAGGGCAGGATATAATTTTATAAATTATTACATCACATTAGAGGATTATTAGTAAATTTTCCTAGATTTTTAGAATTTTTGTGAGGCCTTAAAAATTACTATAAGTTGTAAAAGTAGCACCGTTGGGGGAATTTTAGTTTGAACTCAACACTAGATTTTTAAGTAAATACAGTTAAAATGAGTTGTTTATAGATTACAGAGCATATAAAAAAATTGACACATTTTAACGGTTTTTTAGCTCTTAGTTATTGTTCACGACGGAACATAGTTCAACCATGCCCGGGTGGTATCGGCGGAGACATAGGATGGTGTTTTGGTATAAGTCATGCGGTAGGATGGTAAAAAAGTAATTGCCCTGGGGATAAAACCAGCAGTAGCAGCAGTGGATCAAGAGGAGGAACTGCATTCAGAACCGAAGGCAACCAACCAACCTGCTCCTGCTGAATCAACAGATATTCAGAATATATTCAGTTACGCTTGCTAGCTTCTTCTCGTGGAGCCACACTGAATACGTGGCAGCAGAGAACAATGTGCTCCAAGACCAGGCACAAACCTGACCACATCGAAGGAAAGGCATCGGACGAGCAGTGGTCGGACTTTCAGATAACGACCCCGCGCTATCAGCATCTCTTTTTTCCTTCTCCCTCTCCTGAATTTTTTTGAGATTGAAAGTTTGCACGATGATGCGACAACGCACCACCTACTTTCGTGGATTTTTACAGATTTTGTGGTTGCGATTTGGAGCGTAGTGGAAGGGATTTGCAGTATTCAGATATGCGATTAGAGGATGAATATATGCTTTATAAATTTTTTTTAAATAGATAGTGTACTATTTGTTTAACTAATGTTTCTCAAAAATGTATAAACAAAAGCATAAATTTTAGGAGACAAAACGAAAAATAAAATTCTAAAATAACATGACTCTAAGGATAAGGATAGAATATGAATCAAATACTCTATTTAAGACTATTTTATGTGTTTTTATGTACAAAAGCGTGAAACTCGAATGAATCAAAGCAAAACAATAATCATCGAAAAAACAAAACTCAGTTGATGGTCTAGAGACAAACAAATTCAAGACCCTCTCAAACACATGAATATATAAATATTTATATCTCTAACAACAAGAAGAATTACTTTATTAAAGTGAAAAAAAATAACTAAAAAAAGAAGACAATCACAATAAAAAAAGGAAACTTACAATCTTACAAAGACAACCAATAAAGAGAGACTAGAAGAAACAAAATTCAAGCATATAAAAAACATAAATTTCATTACTCAAAGATATCATTCTATTTTAAATGGATTATAAAAAAAATTCTCAAAAACTCTCACATATTATATAGATTACGCACTCATATTTCTCTCCTCTGAACTCTAACACTTACTCTCAAATGGCGGACTCATACTCTATTTATAGTCCTACACCTCTATTTAGATCTAGTGAGGTGTTTTGACCCTTAATTTTTCTTATTCTTAAAATACCACTCTTCGATAATACACTATTAACTACATCAGAGCATATTGATTCATTTTTCACTCCGTCCATTAAACGATCACAACTTCTTCACAACTTAGTATTTTACTAAGCGTGACGAACCACCACTTACTTTGCCTCAAACAGGTGCTCCGATGTCAGACACCGTCTTATCACTTACACCGATATCCCTCTACACTGAAAGAATGGTGAGGTAATTTTTCTTGAACTCACACCAACTCTATTATACTTTCTAACAATGGTTAGTTATAAGCTAAATCATACATAAACACACTCGTATCAACTAAGTTTCACTCAACACCAACATTATCAATGACTTGTCACGAATAAATCAACACATCTCAACTTAAGCATAGAGGCTGTGGGTGCCCAGAAGTTGAGACAAAAAATAAGGATCCTTCAAATTAACCATCCAAAGTTCACCACGGCACAACATGAGAAGGTAGGAACGAATAATTAGGGGTACCCCGATCAAGTATCAAAATCCAACAAGTTCAAAACTAAGATATAAGTGGAATGCACTCTAATCTTCCTCCTCGCCCTCGTTCTCAGCAATGTTGAAGTACCGGAGCTCATAGACGTTGCGGTCCTTGTTGGCTGCAATCACACGTAGCCAATCCCGCACATTATGCTTCTTCAAGTACTTCTTGGTCAAGTACTTCAGGTACCTGATGATAACAGAGAGCGATGGAATCAAATTAAACTGAAACAAAATAAGATTACTAACAACGCAAATAACATAAGGTCAAAACAATCAACCAAGGACATAAATAAAATTGATTGGACTATCAAGGGTTCATTTGAGTTCATGTAAGGTTATTAGGCAGTACTGAGAATCTATGTGCATACAGTAGGCTGTAAAAAGCTTGAAGCCAGAGTAAACACGAAGCATTTAAGCGTCAAACTCAATAATGTGATCATACCATATGAATCATCTGCTAGACTACAAATTCCCATTGTTGAAGCTAAAACTATCCTACCACTAGGAGGTAAAGAGGGTCTAAATTCATAACAGTATTAACTAATGAGGGTTTGCGATTGACTAATTTGAATGTATAGTGGCACCGCAACAACAAAGGTTACTAATAAATTTACTGATTCCAAAGCCATAAACCCTTGGAACATACAACAGTAGCAACATATAAACATGTAGTGAAGTAAATTGAGTTCGCATACTTGCAAGATGAACCAATCCAAGAACACATATGAGTCAGTGACCTTGCATTATCAATAACAAATAGAACATAACTACACAGATCTACATGTAGGCCATACAGGTAAGCCGTAAGCACAACATGGTGAATGGACAGTCCCAGGAACTTCATCAGCGCATACAGGAACTGGTAGTAAAATTGCGCATGGATCGTGAAGCACACAAGCATGTATACCTCTTCGAGAAGGGCCCGTCGGAGGTGACGGTGACCTTGGTCTTCTCGCGGGAGACGGTGACGGAGTCGCCGAGGTTCCCGGCCTTGCCGCCGGCCACCTTGATGCGCTCCTGCAGGAACTTCTCGAGCGAGGCGATCTCCATGATCTTGTCCTCCACTGGCTTGGTGCAGTCGATCGTGAAAGAGACCGACCCCTTCTTCTTGCCACCGCCCGCGCCGCCCTTCGCCGACGCCGCCACGCCGCGCGCCATCTCACCTCCTGCTGCTGCCTCCTGCCTCGGCTGGTGCTCGGGTGGGCGGCCGTGTGGCGGCTAGGGTTTTCCGAGCGAGGGGCGATGCGGCTTCGGAGCTATATATATAGGCCACGTGGGCTGCCATTCGAGTGGGCGGGCCGACTTGATTCGGTTGGGCTTGTATTGGGCCGTTACGTTCTGATGATTGACATCTGGCCCAGTAGTATGTAGTACTCGTATTTGGTTGGGCTTCCTACTTGGAAAAGCGAATTTTTTTTATTTTTATATTTTTTTAGTTAAAATTTAAATAAATAGATTCCCGGAGAAAATATTTGCAAAAGTAGGCGCCCATCGCACTCTCAGGGGGCTGCAGCCCTCTGGGAGGGCGGGTACGGGGCCTAACCGCCCCCTGAGAGGGCGGTAGGCCTAACCGCCCCCTCAGAGGGCGGTTAGGGCTTCCCGCCCGGGCCCCACAGGCTTACCGCCCCCTGAGGGGGCGGGTAGAGCTCCTTACCGCCCTCTCAGGGGGCGGTAAGGGCTCCTCCCGCCCGCCGCCCCGCGCCGGCCCCTCGCGCCCTGGAGTCTATAAAAACCCCGAAAAATGGGGAAAAAAACCATAAAATTCGGAAAAAAAGAAAAGTTGAGAAGAGAGAGGAGAGGAGAGGGGAGGAAGAGAGATCGGCGAAGCCCTGCTGCATTTGGGCCGCGAATTTGAAAAAAAATTCAAGTAAATCTTTTTATCCTTTTTATTGTTGTTAATTAGTGCAGTAGTAGTATATGACATAGATTTTAGATATTTATGATCTAGGGTTTAGAAAATTGTCAAATTTAGTTTGAAAATTGTTCGATAATAGTTCAATATAGAATATTATTTTTAGTTTATTATTTTCAATTTGTTACCTGTAGTATATAATTTTTAGTATATTATTTTCAGTATGTTATTTGTAGTATATAGTTTATAGTATATTACTTGTACATGCGGACGATGAGTCAACAGTAGATGCTAATTTGCGAACCTAGGGTAGTATTTAAAAACTATTTTATCCGATAATCGGAAATATAGTATGTTGTCTTAACATGTGTTATGGTTGCGGGTGTTTCCAGGAATGGCAGATAAATTAATTTTTCAGATATATTATGGTGAGGGTGAAATTATGTACGGTCTCAATGGTGTAGATCTCTCTGAATTTCGTCATGTTATGAATGGGCTTAGTAAGGCTAATGAGAGGACTATTGTGGATGCGTGCAAATGGCTCATGCGGTTTTTCCAACTGGATCCGCAGCAATATGAGCTAAAGTTGAAAGCTGTTCTGAGCCGTGCTAGTCATGGATACTTTGGTGAGCTTGTTCCCATCGAAGCCACATCAACTTGGAGGCAGTATGTAGATATATGCTGTGAACGTGGCCTGCCGCTTGTTTTATTAGCTGAGGCGTACCTGAAAGATCGAAATGAGGTGAACTCTGCAGAAGCAGTAGCAGGACCAAGTGAGGCAGTGGAAGATGAGTCAGAGGCGGCTAATGTAGGGTCCAAAGAGGAGGTTGGTGATGTTCCAGAGCTGCAGCCGATGGGTGTAGCTGATGAAGGGGAGCACATCCCTAGCATCATTGAAGATATGGATTTGGAGGATGAAGAGTTGGAGGAAGGCCTTGCCGATGGGGATTCTTCTGATGAGGAGGGTAATGCTGCAGTTCCTGCAGAGTGGCGGGATCAAGAATTTTCGAAGTTGGTGGTTAGCGAGGCTGACCAGACACCGTGGCAATACCATGAGAATGAGGTGTCACAGGGTGCTATGTACCCTACAAAAGAGACAGTTATTGATGTAGTGAAATTCTGGTCGTTGTCTCTTCGTCGGCAATTCAAGGTTGTTAAATCAAGTAAAAGAGAGTACGATGTGAAGTGCTTGGTTCCTCAGTGCACTTGGCGGGTGCACGCATTCAGAGGGAAATGGGCAGACAATTGGCAATGCTCAATAGTTAAGGAACATAATTGTCATAGTGAGGAAATAGAGTTCGCCCACCAGAACCTGTCTTCAGCTTTCATTGCAAATGTTATGTACGGAGAGATTGTGGACAACCTAAGGTATGAGCCACGATCAATAATCCGTGCTATTGAGCAAAGGTTCCAGTACACAATAAATTATGCGAAGGCATGGAGGGCGAAACAAAAGGCTATTGAGATGAGGTTCGGTACATATGAAGATTCGTATCACAATCTACCTCGTCAATTAGCCACAATTTGTGCAAGAAATTCAGGCAGCTACTATGATATCAGGCATTACCCCTCTACTGATGTGGAGTACAGCGGAAAAAGAGTGTTGCAGCGTGCTTTCTTTGCATTCGGTGCAACTATCAAAGCATTTAGATATTGCCGACCCATCATATGCCTAGATGGAACATTCCTAACTGGGAAGTACAAAGGGCAGATATTGTCTGCAATAGGGGTCGACGGTAACAACCAAGTCCTGCCACTAGGGTTTGCGTTCGTGGAGAGTGAGAATGGGGACAGCTGGTATTGGTTCCTAGAGCGGGTGAAGCATGCAATTGTTCTTGACCGACCAGATGTGTGTCTCATTCATGATAGACATACAGGATTGTTGCAGGCTTTGCTGGATATGCAACACGGTAGCGTGCGACGGGGTGTACCAGTACAGTGGCCAGATCTCAAAAGCAGGTGGTGCATGCACCATATGGGTGCGAACTTCTACAGACAGTTTAAAAACAAAGAGTTAATGAAGCTCTTCAAGAAGTTGTGCAGTCAGAACCAGCAACGTAAGTTCAATGCATTATGGGCAAGACTTGATGAACTGACTCTTAAACAAACTGCGGAGGCCGCACCTAACGGTGAGGAACCAATAGCTCTCGGTCCTTTCCCAACCGATACTCCGCAGATTGTAAGGAGATCGAGCTCATCTATTAGGAGCTTTTCACAGTGGATACGCAATGAGCCGAATCAAAAATGGGCTCTGCTGTACGACAGTGGTGGTGCCAGGTATGGAGTAATGACTACAAACCTTGCAAAGATTTATAACTGGGTCATGCGAGGAATGAGGTCCCTACCACTAGTTGGAATTGTAGAAGGCATTTTGCATGGCACCTGCAAGTACTTCATTGATCGGTATGCAGCTGCTAAGGTTATAATGGAGGACAATCGTATGCTTTATGGCCGGATGCTATGTGAGTACATGGAGAAGGCAAATAGGAAGGCCCACATGCATCGCGCAAATCAAGAGGGCACAGCAGAGCACAGGTTCAGTGTCCTGTGTCGGGATAAGGGTCGGAGGGGGGTAGACGTGAGCGGTATGTTCAAGAGTGTGTGCTAAATAGTGGGACATGCATATGTAGTTGTCAGAAGCCACAATTACTCCACAAACCTTGTACACACGTCATAGCTGCGTGCGCGGAGCACCATATGCTTCCAAGGTAATATGTGTCACAATATTTCATGAAAGAACAAGTACTGAACACCTGGAACCAGGAGCTGTATGGTTACGGCATTGTTGACACTTTTACAAGTAACCGAGGGCCTTCAAGAATATATGTGCCTGATTTGGGAAAGATGAAGAACGCACCGGGCCGAAGACAATCTCGGCGGATTCGTAACGATATGGATGAATCCGAGGCTGGCCCTAGGATTAAGCGATGCAGTCAGTGCAATGAAGTATGTCACACTTACAAATATTGTCGCAAAAGTGCAGGCAGTGATGCACCTGTTGTCTAGGTCAGCTAGTTTTGTACCAGTTTAATATGTGTTAATTTCGCATATAGTTAATTTGCATTCGAAGTATATTGTTCTTGTATTTGTTTATCAATGTATTAATGTACATGTCTTTCAAATGCAGAGATGGCTCAGCCTTCGACCCCGGAGCTTTTTGACGCTGCCGTGGACAAGAAACATCGGAGCTTCTTATCCGCCGAGCACCAGATGGAGCTAGGAGTGTTTCGCCCACGAGGCCCCGGAGAGCTGCTGACGGTAGACGAGCGTTGGACCCACAGGTACTTAGAAAAGCTGCTGTTGTTACATATCATTTCGCAGCTCTTGTTACATATTATTGATGTACTGCAATACTTATAGGTTGGGAGCGGCCGGACTCCTACCGCTTGCCGGTTGGTCGAGGCCCGAGCGACGGAGAACCCCGAGGTTGCGGCCCGTCGTTTCTACTTCGATCGGTCGCTGATAGCAGCACTGGTCGACCGTTGGAGGCCGGAGACACATACGTTCCACCTACCGTGCGGAGAGATGACCCCGACCCTGCAGGACGTCTCCTACCTCTTAGGCCTTCCTTGCGCGGGAGCTGCGGTTAGGGTGATCGATATGCAGGCTGACTGGATGAACGACATGCATCAGCGATTTGGGCTGGTGGAGCGAAAGGCGAATGCACCCCCCTACGTGCCTGAGTTCTTATCCGATGCACGAGGGCCAACGAAGAAGTGGATCCTACAGTTCCAGGTACGAGAACATGCAACCTATCGATTACTAACAAATCATGTCGTAATTATTCTTTCTGACACCAGTCATATATGCAGCCGGCGTACATCCACCAACAAGCCAACGCATACGCGGTCTAAAGACATTTGGAGGCCTACCTCCTTTGGTTGTTTGGGTGGGTGATGTTCACTAGTGGCCAAGGCCACCTTGTTACGAGGACCCTTGTGTCGTACGCCCGGTCCATAGCGGACGCTGATGCAGAGGACGTACCGCAGTTCAGCTGGGCATCAGCTGTTCTTGCTGCGACGTATCGGGTGCTCTGCGACGCATGCACGAAGAAGGAGGCGCTAGCCACTTTTGCCGGGTGTCCACTTCTTCTTCAGCTATGGTCGTACGAGCATTTCGTCATAGGCAGGCCGGTGGTGGATCGCTCCCCGTACCTAGAGGAGTGGTACGGCGAGATGGACGAGGACGCGCCGACAATGGCCTCGCTGTGGTGTCGTCGACGGGTACGTAATTTACATTAACAGTTTTGTTCGTACTATGTTACTCTCTAAATATATGTATTGATGTTTGTCACTCAGCCACACTGGGCCCACGAGCAGCCTCGCAGCGTGTACGAGCATTTTCGTACCCACGATGTGGTATGGGAGCCATACAACGCTCGGTCCGTGCATACACGTGCAGGGTTGGGATTGTCACCCTTGTGCACCCGCGACGAGGAGTACTGGCTCACCAAGGCGCCCCTTGTCTTCGACATCTACGTCGAAGAGTACTCACCGCAGCGCGTCATGCGGCAGTTTGGCCGTCACCAGACATTCCCGCTCGTCCCCATCCGTACAGTCCCCTTGCACGTCCACAGGTACATTTGAAAATTTTTAGTTTGAGCAACCTTCATTTCAGTTCGACTTACATTTACCGTGCTTTGAATGCAGGTACACGCGGAAAGGCCAGCCAGCTGGCCACCTCTGGACGGACCGCTTGGCCCCTTACGTGGCAACATGGGTCCAAGCGCTACAGGACGTCGTTGATGAGGCGCGTCCCCACACGGAGGGAAACTTCAGGGAGTACCTACGGTGGTACGTACCTCGTACGCGGACTCGTGTCACCTACACCCTTGAGGATGTCCGGGGCCACATCGCATCGACAACGGAGACATACCCGGTGCATTGGGACGAGGACGCCGCTTTAGCAGTAAGTCACTTTTTGAAGTCCGTACTCCATATTGAATGAACATAACCGTATACTTTAATTGTTCACTTTTGTTCGTATCCGCAGACAGATATCATTTATGATGTAAATAGGGATGCAGCTGCTGCCATGGACCACGTCCGGCAAGGGCATCACCTAAGTGTGTCGGATGTTGCGAGCTTCATTAGACGGGTTTTCGACAAGACGACGCGCGCCCTGAACCTCACCTCCTGCCGATCTACCATAGATGTAGCAGGGCCGCCTCCCAGGACGAGTGGTGTACACGCCGAGTCATCTCGGCCGTCAGACATGCACCGACGTTCTTCAGTGTCGGCACCCACACGACCCCTTCTATCACGTCTTGGAGGGTCCGAGCAACATGGTACGAATTATACTTTTGAATAATATTGATCAATATCCTTTACTTATTGTTATTAAACATTCATTAGGTCCGTCTGCACAAGTCTCGACGCAGCCTCGCAGATTGAGACCTGTACGTCCACAGTCAGGTACTCCGGGAACCCTTCTTCCTAATTTCTAGTACTTTCAGCAAAATAAGTTAGAACTGTGCTCAGGTTACTTCGGTGACAAGGCCGGTCCGTCTTCGGTGGCCCCACACCCTACCCCCCCCGGCAACGTACTACGGCACGTCAGCGTGGCCTTCTTCTGCTGCACCGTCGTACCACGCAGGTACAATTATACATTTTTTACTACTACTTTCAATACCATACCTGTCGTATCTAACGTGATTATTTGTTCACAGGCCCCTCCAGCCAGTACACATGGACGCCTGCCGAGCCTTCACAGTCCTCCTACCCTAGTCAGGAGGATGAGGCTGGCCTAGACACCGCATACGACATCGTCCGTGACTTCTTCGGGGGCACACCTGACTACGACGTCCTTCAGCGGTCCCAGGTTTCCAGTGCACCGCTTCGGACCCAGCCCACGCACGACGAGCCCTCGACACCGGTGGTCCCTACTAGGCCTACCAGACACATCGGCCCACCTGACCCCCTCACCTACTCCAGGGGTCACGTGAGGGTTAACCAGCGGCATCGGGACCATGATGGGGCGCACGGACGACGGCAACGAGGGAGGCATGAGTAGCATTTTACATTTTTTTAACTAACATATGCATATTCGCTTCGTGATGTGCTCATATGTATTAAGACACGTTCACTTTGTATGGTCAACTTAGCATTTCGTAAATGCATTTCATATTCAGACACGTTCACTTTGTATGGTCGACTTACCATTTCGTAAATGCATAGTCATATTCTGACACGTTCACTTTGTATGGTCGACTTAGCATTTCGTAAATGCAATTCATATTCAGACACGTTCAATGAACAAGTGACCACACCACTAAACTTAACCATGACTTGACAACACATGCCTCCTGCCGTAGGCTTTAAACAAAATGTGACAACACTACGTAGCTTTTTCAAATCAGTAAATGACAACACGGGTACCAATAAACGTGGAATCTCTGACCATGGGCAACGACAAAACTTTCCCATTCTTCAAGATGGAATCCGATGCTCCTCCCGCCAGCTACGCCCATGCCCTCCTTTCTTTAAGAGCGAATCCAATGCTCCTGCCTCCCCCAACTATAAATAGCCAAACCTCCTCACGGAGAAGCATCGCTCATTTCTCATATCTCTCAAGTGCAATATCTTTCTCAGCTCCATCGAGCCCACCAAAGAAACATTGGGGGACTACCGTACCTGAAGGTCTCGAACCACCAATGTGCTTCTGTGGTGACCTTTGTAAGCTCCGCGAGTTGCAGGACATCTCATACACCTATGGACTACGCTTCTTCATGTGTGCCAACTACGAGTATGACAAGCCTCGCCATGCAACAACTGGTTATCGACCGGTACGGTAACAGATATCCGCCTCATCTCTTCCGATTACGCACCCTCTTTTACTAACCACTCATCTTGTTCCATTTGTTCAGTCTCCTCCACCGCTCTGTGATTTTATTCAGTGGCTCGACAATGAGCAAAATGGCTCACAGAAGCTGTGGGTCGACATGAACATGAGGTGGAGAAGGGAAGCGTACGCACGTCGGGAGTACGAGCAATAGCAAGAGGAACTTCGTCTCAAGCGGGAGGAAGAAGAGCGCATGAGGAAGGCGGCACACGACCGTACTGTGGCTCAGGCTCGAGAGGCTGAGAGGGAAAGGAAGCGGGAGAGAGCCCGCCGTGCTAAGGCGGTAGGTCCCGATGCCCTCCGAAAGAGAAAGTATCCTAGATGCACGCAGTAGAGAGTACCTAATGTAACCCGACATACTTTCCTTCCCTAAGGCATATTATGATTAGGATCGGCGCACTAATAAGTAGGTCTTAGTGCGAACCGTACATACCACCTTTGTTTCCTCATCGTGTCGTCGCGGTTACAGTGTATTGTAATGTTTTCACCATGTGTTCAATACTATGTTTGTCCTCGTTCGCACTCCATACCCACGTAAAATGCTGCAACTACTAATTACTGATTTTTCCTCCCGTTATTACATAACCTACTCCAAATTTAATTTCTTAATTTCCTTACACCCCTTCTTTTTTTTTCAATTACAAAAATAATACATTTTTATAGGATAAAATGGAAAAAAAAAAATTAAATTTACATGAAAAAAACCCCTAGCCGTCCTCTCAAGGGCGGTTACCCCCTCTTGCCGCCCTCTGAGGGGGCGGTTAGGCCTACCGCCCTCTCAGGGGGCGGTTAGCACCCGTACCCGCCCTCCCAGAGGGCTCAGCCCTCTGAGAGGGCGGTGGGCGCCTACTTTTGCAAATATTTTCGTCGGGAATCTATTTATTTAAATTTTAACTCAAAAAAATATTTTAAAAAAAACTCTGGAAAAGCTGGAGGTATTTACTTGCGTTTAATAATCTATATTTATACTCCTATAAAACATATAAATTATGACCGATTCAAACGATCTTCACCATCTATTTAAATTGATCAAACGGTCACCGTGCAAAGTTGAATCTTGTTCCTCCTTCTAAAATTAGTTTCAATCTCCCCATCCATGAATTAAGGAATTAACAATGAGTGTACTCTCTTTTTCTTTACAACCAGGCACTTGTATTTTTGGAAAGTCTGACATGGAAATCTCAGTTTTATTATGCTATATTCTTTTACTTCTTCAGATTATTATATCCTGAATTGGTTTCACGCGTGTGAAACACGTGCGCATAGTTGCTAGTAGATTGAAGTGACCCAATGAATTAACATTTCTATTTTTCCTTTTTGTTTTCAATGACTTTTTTGAGAGGATTACGTTTCAAGGCAGAACTTTTTTTAGAGGATTTCGGTTTCAAGGAAGATAGCGACACTCAAGTTCATATATGTGCTATTTAATGTTCGCATTCTAAAAAGAAAAACAAAAGGGCAGTCCAATTTATGGAAAATGTTAGTACTAAACTACTACCTTAGCAAGTCATGTAGTAAACAATTGAATATAGGGCTGCTTTATGTGGAAACCACGAAACAAATTGACGTTAGTGTGCAAAGTGCGAACCAAATTTTAAGTTGCAGTTGAAACGCTGGACTCGCTGGACTACTAGAAGCACACAGAGTCCAATTTCATTTTGCTGAGCCTGAAGAAAAAATTCCAGTTTTGACTCCCTCTGTTTGATGCCATGCAGTTACTGTACTTTATTGATCAGGAACTGTCACTTTTTAAAAACGCTCTCCATCACATATTTTGTAGTGAAACAGAAAAGAAAATCTATGCTACGATATACGAACAGAGAAGAACAAAACAATGCACCGGATTAGCAGGAGAAAAGAATCAACAAATTTCATTAGTGGAGGCAAAGCTCATAAACATGAGTGTATTTTTGGCATCCACAAGTGTCAAATGTTATTGCAGCAGCAGCATCGATCATCGCAGATACACCGAACAAGAGCTATGATCTGAAAAGACATTTCTTCCTGGAAACAAAAAGAACATGAAAAATCAACAGATTCTTGATCGCTTTGCCTAGGTTTACTAAGTTATCGAATTACCAAGTGAAACAGGAAGCAAGAATAGTCATAATTCCTGAAAACTGCGAAGTTTTTCAGACGACGTTGGATTGAAGGTTGCCGGTGGCGAGGATTAGCTTCCGGCTGGGGATTTTAGGGCCGCCGGGCTTAAAGGGAGGCCGAGGCAGCAGGTCGACCCGGAGGTGGAGACGGGAATGCCGTTGGCTGCTGGCGACGGAGGACAGCGGGATGGGAAGGTTCAGGGCGGGGGCAACAGTGACGGCGGGTTAGCGCGGGAGCAGCTAGCGGTGGCTGATTGGCGGCGGGGACACCTCCGGAGATGGAGGAAGAAGAAGCATGCAGTTGCGGGAGAGAGTAAAAAGAAAGAAGGGTGGGCGCCCGATTGAAATGTTCTGTAGTGAACTGAAAAGAAAATAGAGGCTACGAAATGAACAGAGAAGGAAACCATGCAAAGAATTACCGTAGCACGGGACCGTCAGGACGAGTTCTCATCCTCGCATTTGAATGCCTGAATCATGTATGGTGCAAGATGAGGTTTGATACAGATTCCCAGTGTATTGTCTTCAGATGCTGAACTAACCCGTATGCCAAATTAGGCCGAACCACACGTCGTCCAGGACCGTCTCCTCCCGCGTGAACAATACTCATCGCGTGTGAATAGCACTAGCCAAAATCGACAGCACCACGCGCCGTCTTCTATTACTCTAAAAATCCTAATTATTTTTACATATTATATAATCCATATGCAACCCATTTTAATTAGATTCACTAAAAAGTCTACGTAAAATTGAAACTAAAATTCTTTAAAAAAATCTACTTTTACAAGTTTTAACAATTGTTAGGCCCTTAAATAATTTCTCAAAAATCTAAAAAAAATTACTAATATTCATCTTATGTGATTGACTAATTTCTAAAAATATTTTTAACCCTAGGTTATATGGTGCTTATTTATATGTATTTTTATCATTCTGTAACTACAGCCCCTCTAGTATCGATCCATTCAGACAATTAAATAGAATCTTGTATCAAGTCATCTCATTCCATACAACCAATCAAATACATTCTCGTACAATTCTATACATATAACCAAACAATCTACTTGTAACATCTAGAATCATCCCGTCTAGTCTCATCCTATCCAAAATGATTATACCTCATTCAACTTCTTTCAACCAAACAAACGCTACATTAGCCGGAGAAAAGAATCAACAGATTCAGCAGAGGCAATGTTAATAAACATGGTGTATTTTGGCATCCACGTGTGTTATTACATAATCTTCGTTGTCGTCACATAAACAGAACAAGAGCTATCATCTTAGCAGACATTTCTTCCAAGAAACAAAAACACATGAAAAATCAACAAAGAATTAACTTGCAGCTACAAAAAGGAACAACAAATTAATAACATCGAGGTCGGCGGCATAGTCGTGAGGAGGAACCTCGACCTCCTGCTGCTGTCTATGGCGTCGGTTCTTGCAGCAGCAGCAGGCAGGCAGGCAGCAGCAGCTATATATATCTCAATCTGTATGACGTTTATGCAGCAGAGCTAACTATCCTACACACATGTATCCTCGGTTGATTCAGTTCAGTTTCGGTCGTTGATTACTACCCGCAGTATCTTTCCGGCCTTAACCCGATCCCTAAAGGTGCGAAGAAAAGCAATGCATGCAGCGGCTGACGACATGACGGCCGTTCATGATCAGTTGTCGCCGGCGTTGGCGGCGTCCTTCTGGTCGCCGAAGATGCGGCTGCGGAAGTCCTGGACCATGAGGGGGAGCCCCTTCTTGAGCGACACCTTGGGCTCCCAGGCCAGCAACTCCTTGGCGCGGCTGATGTCCGGCTTGCGCTTGTGCGGGTCGTCGGCGGTGTTGGGGCGGAACTCGATGCGCGCGTTGGGGTCGATGGTGTCCTGCACCACCTTGGCCAGCTCCAGCATCGTGAACTCGCCGGGGTTCCCCAGGTTGAACGGGCCCACGTGCTCGCCCTCCATCAGCTTCATCAGACCCTCAACCTGCACCACTTGCACACACACATCGATGACTCGATGTAAGAAAGAGGACATGGACGTGGTACTGGCACAGCGTTGAATTAAGCGAGCGTGCATGTGTGCAAGACACAGAACGCGTTGCTCAGGAAAAGGTCGATGGCTACTGAACTTGAGCGCTCAGGTTGCCATGTCGGTAGCATGCAACCACCAAACGAACAGTCTGGGAAGCAAGCTGGTAGCACAATCACCTACCTACCTAGCAACGTGGTCCAAGACTCCAAATTAATGTGTGTAAAACTAGCAGCACTAGTCTAGCACGACTAGCGTGTGCAGCTCTAGCTGCTTTGTATCCAAGCTGCGACGAGTTGGACGAGGCTAGCAGAACGTACCACAACGCTGGAGTGTATAGTGGCACTGCTGCTGCAACTCGGTCAGTATCGACATGGCTTTCCCTTCCCAGGTCGGGGTGGTTCATCCACCCAGTCCATGTCCAACAAGACGCTTCCATCAATCGGCACGAAAAAGTTGTCGACGCTTGCGTGCCGTCGGGAGCACGGACAACGGCAGCTAGGCCTAGCACTAGCACTAGCACGTCACACATACCTTTGCGAATTTACAATGCACGCGGCGCAGAGCTGCGCCTCTGGAAACGCGAAAGACTCGAGCTACTGCTGGCTTAGCTCGGAGGCTGCCTCCAATGTGTTTCGCGAGGCAGTGAAAAATGAAAAAAGGTTCTCGCAGAACTCCAGCTTAAGCAACAGCGCAGCACACGCGAAGCAATCAACTGACCGTGTTACATGCGTTAGCTAGCTTGGAGGAGGAAAAGAAAAGAAAACACGAGGGCAATTAACTGCAGTACATTGACCTGTTGCTACGGAGTGTGATGTGAGGCTGAAAGGGAGAGCTTACCAGATCGGAGACGTACTGGAAGCTCCTCGTCTGCTTGCCGTCGCCGTACACCGTCAGGGGCTCCTTCCTCAGTGCCTGCACCCATCAACCAACCAACCAAATTAGCTGGTCGCCATTAGCACCCACAGCCAAGCATCCACCGAACCCAGACAAATCACGTCGTGTCTCTGCGCTTTCACGAGCCAAGGATCACTGGTTCCTCATCTCGAGATCGAGCCCCCTACACCTGTACTTTCACGTGTACAGTAGGTGGTATCCGGTGTGTGTGTGGAGGTCGCTGATCGTAACTGGACGACGTGCGTGCTGTTTTCATTGGGTCTCGTCTAGAGATATGTTTGCACTTTGCAGTGAGTGGGAGGTTTCGTGTCAGATTTTCAGTTGAAGGAAGTTGTACGGAGTTTGAGCGATCACATGATGCACGACTTAATTGGGATGGGTTAACAAACCAGCACTTGGACCCCTACCATGTGTCCATGCCCCAGAGTAACTGATACGCTGAATCATCTGGACAGAAGTTAACTGAACTATGCATGTTCTGGACTGTATTTTGGCCATATATATATACGCACAAATTTCTACTGGTAAAGATGACAAGGTACCATACAGAATAGAAGTAATTCTACTAATCTACTCATATTTCGCAGATCTAGATCTACAACCACCACTTCTAGCGCCAGTAGAATATATAATAGCAGAGGGGAAACCTAAGACTAATTTAGGCGGGTAAAGTGAGAGCATGCATGCGAATACGCGATGCAAGAGCCATAAGGCCCCTCTTCTTTTACCTGGGCGACGAAGTTGCTGACGACGCGGCCGTCGTCGATGCACATGCGGGGCCCGTAGGTGTTGAAGATCCGAGCAATCCTCACCTGCATGCGCCCGGCGCCAAAGGGAAGAAGAACACAGCAACCCATGATTAGTAACCTACTCGAATTAACTTAGTTTAATTTAATAATCAAGCCGCGCCCCAGGCCACTTGCATGCATGACGCTCTTGGACATGCTCACAGCTAGACCTAGTCATCATAATCTAATTATTATTTTTTCTTTGGCAAAAAAAGAAAGAAATGAAATACTTCGGACGAGCTGCGTGATGAATGATCAAAGGTGCCGGGCAGGTGTGCACGAACCTCGAGGCTGGCGCCACGGTGGTAGTCCATGGTCAGCGTCTCCGCCGTCCGCTTGCCCTCGTCGTAGCAGCTCCGCACACCTGCTCGATCGCAAAGCAAACAGCAAAGCTTAATCAATCCAGATTGTCCGAACCACAACAACCAATTCTGTCTGTTTTCTATTCCTTCCCATTATATACGACGGAATGAAGAAGATGTAATAGATGGTCAACAACAGGATATGACTAACTCGATCCATCGAATGGATCGCACATTTGAAAACGGCAAATGCGTGAAGTAAATATATCTCATTGATTCCACATGCACACGTCGCGCCAGCTGATTTCCTGCATTCTTTGACGCAGTCTCCATTTCGATAACAGTCGAAGCGGGGACGAAAGAGGAGGAGGAAGAGGTCACGTACCGATGGGGTTGACGTTTCCCCAGTATGTCTCGACCTGCGGGTGCTGGAGCGGGTCGCCGTAGACCTCGCTGGTGCTGGTGAGGAGGAACCGGGCGCCGACGCGCTTGGCGAGCCCCAGCATGTTGAGCGTGCCGACGACGTTGGTCTTGATGGTCTTGACGGGGTTGAATTTGTAGTGCACGGGGGACGCCGGGCACGCCAGGTGGTAGATCTGGTCCACCTCCAGCAGGATGGGCTCAACCACGTCGTGCCGGATCATCTCGAAGTTGGGGTTCCCGGCGTGGTGCAGCACGTTCTCCTTGCGGCCCGTGAAGAAGTTGTCCACCACGATGACGCTGTCGCCGCGCGCCAGCAGCCGGTCCACCAGGTGGCTGCCCACGAACCCGGCGCCGCCCGTCACCACCACGCGCAGGCCCTTGCGCTTCAGACCCAGCGGCACGCGCCCTGGCCGGATGCCTCTGGGCTCCTCGAACGCCATCCGCGAGACCGCGCCGGACGAGTACTGCCGCGACGCCAGCCCCACCGCCGCGAGGTGTGCCACGCTGCTGCTGCTCGACGTGGCCCGCGCTGCGCCAGAGGCGGTGGAGGCGGGCGCCAGGAGGAACACGAGCGACGCGATGGCCATGCCGACGAGGGCGAACAGCAGGCGCTGCTCGCCCATCACGTACCGCAGCGGCCGCGCCAGCCACGGCAGCGGCTTCTGCGGCTTGGCCGACGAGTACCCAGCGGCGCCGGGGCCGTCCACCGCCTGCGCGTCGTGGCCGCGGTAGATCAGCTCCGAGGAGGCCCCCATGGGCGACATCATGGTCTCTCTTCTTCCTCTGGTGGGTGATGCGGTGGTGGCGAGGCGCGCGGCTCGCTCGCTGGCTTTGCGTGGGACAAGGAGAGGAGGTGGAGCGAGTATTTGAGGAGGCGCGGCGCGGTCGCGGGGGGGAGTTGAGGTTTGGTGGGTTCGCGGGCGACGCGTGGGCCGTGCGATCGGATCGACGGGCCGCCCACGTGGACCCGTCTCGCGGGAGGTGACTGTGCGAGCTCGCCCCTCGATGTGGGCGAATTTGCCGACTTTGCCATCGTTCGTTGGGTTGACTAGTGCGGGATGCCTATGATTGCTTTGGAAGGCCCACTTGTACTACCTCACTTATATGGCCTGTTTGAACGGACAGAAGCAAAAATCTTACGAGGCCTCGCTAAGGTTATTTGAGAGAGTTTTTCTGATCTAAATTATTAGGTTAGGGTAATTTTTTAATAAAAAATTAAGATCTGTTTGATATAGTTTTTATTAATCTAAATTATTTAGATGAAGTGATTCTCTAAGAAAAATAATTATACGGTTAAAAATGATTCTCAATGTTAAACTCTACGAGAGAAATGATTTTGTGTGGGAAACAAGTCACAGGAAACTACTTTTTTTTTAGCTTTTAGTATCTATTTTATTTTAAAAAATCACTCTCATGAATTTCATTTGAGAAACTAATAACTGAAAATCGCTGTTTAACAGAGATTCTTTTGATTTTACTCGAGGATCTGTTTTGAGAGCTATGCCAAACATTTTTTTACTGCTTAGCTGAAATAGATGGTTGAAGAGACTCTTACTTGTGCAGTATGTGTCATTTACCAGTTCGTCCGCTGTCAGTATCCCATGGACAGAAGAAAATTCTAATCTAGTCGTTGTTAGGGTAAACAGAGACAGTGATCGAGACCGATGGGAGGGAAGGACCATTTCCTTCCTCGTGGCTGTATAACCGAGCAAGGTAAGGAAGAAAGAAAATATTTCTGTCTGTTTGGCAACTAATTTTGAATACGATTTGTGAGTTTGACAATATTGAACTGTTGCGCCTGTACTCTTGAAGTGGTCCACTAATTTGGTGTTTTAGGGAATGTATACATCAAGGGGTACTTACACATGTGTGTCACAAACTCACAATATTGTAGTAGGCAGAATCTCTTTTAGCGTACAGCAGCCATGGACGACAGGGATGCAACCTGCAGTTGATTACTAAGAAACTTCTACTAAATGTACAGGGCAGGGGCCAAGTGGTGATTTCTGTGATGTATGTAAAAAATAGCAAAACTGGCGATGGAAGCTGCAGAGATTAAAGAAACCTTTCATGCGCAGTCGTATGGTAGCTGCCAAAAAAATCATTATACCATTAAGATACTCTTAGTTCGTACGAGAACCGTACATACAGTCACAATCCATCTAAAATGTACAAAATAAATTAATATCAAATTAACCTAATAAAAAAGAGCAACCGAGCTTTTCGTCAAAAAAAATGGAGCTAACATGCATGCTTGCATGAACCATACAAATGACAATTCATTCAAAATAATTAATAATTATTATTATATTATATACATGTATACCTAAAAACAAGGGCTAATATTAATTCAAAACGTATCGTTAAATACTATATAGGTATTGATAATTTTATATTTATATAAAAATTTAAAATTTATTTAGAACACTAGATTAAAGCTAGCCATTTATAAATCTACATCATCTAATGAATAGAATAATAATTAGAACACAAATCTACATCATCTAATGAATAGAACAATACTATCTCATCGTAAAAAATCTATATCTAGATCTAGATCTAACTAGCTCTCCAAACCAAATATAGACCATCTAAATTAAGTTAGAACATAATTCTTATCTTGGAGTAACAAATATAATTAATCTTCAAGTTTTCACTAAAATCTCACAATTTTTTTTGGTCAAAATCGTCAGTCGCTTCTTCCAAAAGTTGCGCATATTAAACCCAAAGCTGCATTTTGTTCTGCTTCAGACAAGCTCGATCTGGAGGTAGATGATGATGTACTATTTTATCATTACATACGTCTTCATGTTTAGAGACGTCTGTACTAAAGTATCCTATCTTCCCTCGGTTATTTTCTTAGACAGCTCATAATTCTTATCGTATGTATTAATTTTACAGTTGATTCCTGTTTGGTGTCGTCTGTGCTAATTGTTTATTATAGGCAGCTTTAAATACAAGCCGTCTATATTAATGTTACGGATGGTTTTTTTTTGAAACCGTCTATGGTATTTGTTTTTATCAGGAACGACTTCAAATATGAGCCTTATGTATTAATATTATAAACAATTCTAAATAAAAATCATATGTATAAAAATATCCCACTATTTTCAGACGCATCTTATCATCTTTACAAACGCTTTTTTTTAAACCGCTTATGATAATCTTTACATAGACGATTTCGTAAAAACATCTGTATGGAAAGATCTCGTTAAATCATTTTATGTATTAATGGCCGCGTCCCTATCACTGATTAACGCTGCAGCTGTGCTCGCTTGTAACTGAGCTCAAACGTGAGTGGTGCCGGCTTAGAGTGCTCAGACATGCATGGCATACATACATGTCCGTTACGAAACGTAAGGACACTTAAAGGATGCCATTTCTTCAAGATAACAGTATCTTTCCTGCAACTAGGGTCAAACTGGGATCGATGCAGAAAGACAAAGCTCACCCTTCCTCACATGCAGGAACACAAGGTGCGACCTGCCGCATCTCGGCGTGCGACCTGCATACACATGGGGAAGGCGCATACGATGCCGGCGTCTTGTCCCCAACCGGTGAAGCTTCCCATACTGACACTGCCCGTGCCCGTCTCGTGTAGCTCTTTTCTGGCTGTCAGTAGCCCGTCGTCGATCGCTTGGATCCACGCTCGGGAAAACTGAGCTTTGAGTACTCGTGATTGATCAACCGAAGGGCGGATCCAACGGCCGCAACGCTCGTCGGCGGACCGGCCGGCAGGTGGATCAAGGTTGCATGACTTGCATCGGGGCACGGGAGTCGTCGAGGGCTCGGGCTTTTTCGGCCGATGCATCCGTCGTTGCCGCCACTTGCCGGCGGCAGGTACACGTTCTGGAGGCTCGTGCGTACGTGATGGACTGGTAGCTTGTACGAGCGTCGCGTGTAGTTTTCGCTTTGGGGCCGGCTTGCTTGAGCGCGAGATGTATAGATAGTTCGCCGAGGTTGGCGCAGGGGCGGGTGCTTGCATCTCCCGAGGAACTCTCTTCTGCCTCTCGGTAATAAATAGCGTCAACACTCTGAAGAGTTCAAGCAAAGTTAACGATCCCAACTTTCAGCACTGGTAACGTTAAGTGACCAATTGATCGAGTGTATGATAGATCCAATGAACCAACACCTGTTTTTTAAACAAAAACTTGGCGAAGTTAGTTGCATCGTGTGATTCGTGTGAAGATTCTGGCAACGTATATTGAGTTGTAGGCAGGTGCATGAATTGGTGATTGGTCGACAGTAAAAATGTGAGAGGGACACCCCAACCGAGAGTTTCATGCATGACAAGAAAACACCCTCAGCTTCTACCATCCTCTTGTCGTAACCACAGCATCTCGCACAATGAGCTTTTTTAACTCACAAAAAAGTAGTGCTCCAGGATGTTGCCTTTCCATTGGGGAAGTAAATCAGCCACAAGTCTTAAGCGACAGCAGAGAAAAGCTACAGTTTCTCATGGCGATGAGGCTATCCGTCTCAAAAAGCTCCCGCCTTTTGCAAGTCAAGTCCTCGTGAAAATTCTCACGTAAAAATAAACAAGTTGACCTTCATGCGTACGCAAGTTAAACTAGTTGGTGGACTGTCAACTTCAAAAAATGCATTGCTTTCCAGGAGGAAAAAAAGGACAAAGCTTAAGAAAATCAAACGCGACCTGTAAGAAAATGAATCCTAATTCATTCGTAGGGGACCCGGCCTCCAGGCCCTTTCCTTGCAGAGGTCAGTTTCGTCTCGCTTTTGTCAATGCAAATTAGGCACCAGAAATTAGGTTGCGATGATCGATGGCGACTCCGTCCATTAGCACGCCAAACTTGCAGGAATGGGAGGGGCGGGCGAGTCCCGGACCCCGAGTCAGAGCTCGCCGGAAAACTTGCCGAGGAACGGAACGAAGCGGGAGCCATCACCTGAAAACGAGGGCGACAATGTCGGCACGTCATCATTGCCGAAATCGACGCAGCTTAGCTGACGATGCGTTGCTTAGGCCTGAGCTAACTCTACATGAGAATTATTGAATGGAACAACAGAACTCTACCTTGGTATACCATGTTTGCTTACACCTGAATTATTTTATGATGTGTAAGCATGATCGCTGCTAAAAACCTGGGTGTAGTGTTCCTAAAAAAAGGTTGGTAACTTGGTATACTGAACTGATAAATAAATTAGGTATTCAGGAATATGTTATTCATGTTGGTTACCTATGAACAGCTAAACTATGACCAAACTCTCATTTAAAAACAAGGGTGCTAAAGCTTTCAGAAAGACACAGGTTTTGTGTCACCAACATACATAATTCGGTTCTGAAGTCCAGCCAAGGTGTAAAAGCGTCGGTTGGTGCTTGCTTGTGTGTAGAACTACTCCAGATCTGGAGACTTGGAAGTACAAATACTAATAAATGACATATATATATATATATCCTTCATCAGGTCATGCATTATGGATCTTGGTTTGGCAATATTGTTAGGCAGGGACCTGCCTGACCTATTGGACCTGCAATGGAAATTCTGCAACAGTTGCATGCAGTTCTTAAGAGAGATCCAGAAATAAACAATGGTGGTTAGCACCCAAGTTTGTTGGGATTCAGAAAGAACGAAATGAGACGGTATTATTCAGTCCTTCACATGGCACATGTCACTCTCAGTTTTTCCTTTTGCTGGTGTGGTTTGACCGTCATCCTTGTTCTCATTACAGCAAAATGGAAAATGGTTAACTGCCCGATGATTCCGGAACCGACAGTTCTGTGCAATCATGCATGCTGAATGCTCCTGCCTTCACCAACTCACTGACCGTTAGTATACGGTCATTCCAAGCTGGGAAAAAAGTTCAGGATCATTGTGGGCTCATGTCAGCACGCGATCTTCCTTCTGTGCATCCTTTTCCCTCTCCTGTTCCCTTTTGCTTCATGATTCATGCAGAGTCAAAGAAAGGCAAGCGCAAGTTGAGAAAGACAGACAAGGGTGTTGGGTCGTTATGAGTTGGTGGAAACAGTGACGGCGACCTGATCTGGGCCATGTCCCTCAATTATTTTCCTTCTTTATGTTTCATCAGCAGAGGGCCGCAGATCACTAGACTAGGCCATAAACTATGTCCGTCCTTTCGAAGAAAAAAAAAGGCCATAACTATGTCTCACAACAACGTCCTGCTCTGTACATCATATGCTTCCTATTGACCAGATGCTGAGTACTGAGCACATCATACTATTGATCCTTTATTTTCTCGAGGTTGGCAAATTATATTAAACCGATTATCTGAAACTAGTAATGCTTCGAGCCTTTCAAGGAGATTCTGCTACTCCTAGGTCTTTGGTTGTCGAGCAAGTCATGTTCATTTTTTAAGCATTCAGTTGTTCTTTTTTTTTCTTTCTGAAACAAATGCATTCACTTGTTCCTGAAACTGCTGTTTCTTGTCTCTTGCACATTTTTATCCTATGCCGTGACTTGATTTCTCATATGTTCCCCTGCAGAATATGCAGTACCGTGCAAGGCACCTCGTTCATGCAATTCAGCAGCACAACACCCGGAACAGACCAACCACTTCTGCTATCTTTCAGCATACTCAAAGACCGGGCCATGCGGCTATAGGTTTGGTCCAGTAAGACAATGTTAAGTAGGGATACCATATGTCGCCAGTGGAATCTTGCCCCTTATGATTTCTTTTTCCTGCAGCGATGAATCACGAATGATTCCTTCACACTAACCCACCAGATCCACCGCTGAGGAGAGCAGAGGACTCCCATGTCTCCATGACCATCAACACCTAATGTTGGAAGCAACACTGATGTTTCACCCATCACCTGTCCCCCACAGCTTGGCATATTAGCATGTGCTTCAGTTGATGCCTCAAACGTCCTACTAGCTAATACCTCTTGCATTATTAAATTCCATACAGAGCAAGCAAAGGAATCTTATCATATGGCTGAGATCTCTAGGGAAACGTTTGTGAATGGTAAGGGGGCACCTAGCTTGTGTCGTCAGTGCAATGTTTATTGGATCGAGAAGAAGCTTCCTTGTGTAGTGCAGGCCACGAAGTAGAAATTGCATTTTTAAATGTCCATTTAGGAAGGAGGGTTGCGTTCCGAGAGGCGGATCTGGCGTCGAGAGGGAGAGCTCTCACGGAGATGATTTCAGGCGATTCTCCCGGTAATCTGTTGGAGGAATGGTCGGCGTTGGCGCGCGTGACGATCTGCGCCTTCCCTGCCACTCCTGCTGCGCGGTTTTGGCTGAGTTCGGCACAACGCACAATAGGGTTTGGGGTCCAAAGGATTCGACAACGCCATGAAATCAGCTGGAATGCCAAGGTGAGGTTAGAGATCTTCAAGTTGCTTCTCATGGCATTTCGACGGAGGGGTCGTATGCTTTACCATCGAAGAGGACGGTGGAAAGTGGGGATTCTCCAAATCCCACTTTGATTACTTTTGGTCAGTTTTCGACGATGTCGGTGGACGTGAGGAGGAGTTTGACCTTTGATTCGAGGAAGGTTCGAGCCGCCTCCGTGCACGAGAGGGTCCTAGAGGTTGCACGAATGGATGGCACCATTGATGACCCTCCAGGCTCTCACAAGGAGGCAGGCCCTTTTGATAGCCCAATTATTTTTGCGTCTTTGGCCTGACCCATGCGTCTCTGGCCTAGCACATGCTCACATTTGGAACCTGCATCGACGACATTTATGGGCACTTCTGGTCAAACTCGAGCGGTTTCTGCGCGTGGGTGCTGAGAGGGAGAGCACTCGAGGTAGCGGATCTAGGGTTCCAAGCAAAACCAGAAGGGATCCGAAGATTTGGGGCAAACACGCAATGAATCGTTCGAGCAATGAAACGTAGAGTTGACTCTCGATCCTTCAAGGCGGTGGTTAGAGGTGAAATGCATCGCAACACTAGGAAGTAGCCGGCGAGTGGAGGTCCCTTCTTCATATTTGGTGGTAGAGATCCTCCAAATCGGAGGAAGGGGCCATCGATGGGGAGGGATGGAGAATATCACCGGCGTGCAGGCAGAGATCAATAGCGCATAGATGGTCCGCCTAACTTCAACATGGAAGGTCAGTCAACATGGAAGGTCAGTCTAACTTTGGTAGAGATGGATCTTCAACCTTTGGTAGAGATGGTTTTTCACCCTTCAATAGAGATGGTTCTTCCTCCTATGGTAGAAATGGTAAGAGAACTTTCAACCATGAGGGGCAGCAACAGTTTGCTCGTGAGTCAGATCTACAGATAGGTGAAGGAGATCGCTTCGAGTGTATAGATTTTGGGGAGGGGAACTTCCGCCAGACTAACAAAAGGCGTCCTGATGAGGTTGAGGGTAGTTCTTTAGAGTTGGAGCATAACCTTCGTAACAAGATCAAAAGGGACCAAGAGAAGAAGCAAAACCTAGATTTCTCTAAATCTCAAAGAGATGTTGGGCAGGATGGTAATATTAGAACTATTGTAGCCTCTTCTTCTGAGATGTATTGCTATAATTGCAATAGAATTGGATATCATAGAGCTCGGTGCACTAAGCCAACTCTCTGCTATAACTGTAAGAGAACTGGACATAAAGCCACAACTTGCTCTGAAAAAGACGTCTCAGGGTTTGTGGTTTCGGTTTCCTGGTATGGGTTTTTACAGTCGTCATCTTCCTCTTAGGAAACAAGCTAGTAACAAGAAGAAAGTGTTGGGGGTGATGACTATTGAAAGATGTAAGGCTACTATGTATACAATTGACAAAGAGATGATTCCCCTTTTTAGAGGCAAGAAAAGGTGGAAGATTAGACAAATGATAGAAAATAAATTTATGATCACCTTTCCTGATGATGATATGAGGTATCAACTCACTAGATTCAAGGGGTTTGAGTTCCAGACAGTGGAAAAATAATGATTAAAGCTAATGTATGCTGATGCTTCTAGTGTTATAGAGATGATATGGGTTAAGGCTTTTGGCATCCCTGCTTACGCTAAGACTGAAGAAGAAATCACTGAAATAGCTTAACTTGCTGGTGATGCCTTGGAGATAGATGAACAATCCTTAAAGGGAACTGGTCTTGTTAAGGTGAAGTTGGTATGTAGAGACTCTTCTCATATTAGAGGAGAAACTAAAGTGTTCATAAATGGAGAAGGCCATAAGATCACTTGGCAAGTAAATATGTTTGGTAAACATCCCATTCCTCCTTACAACCCTCCCTCCAAATTTGATAGACAAAATGATAAAGATAAGGATGAGGATGAGGAGTATGATGGGGCTTCTGATGGAAGTCACGATCCTGGTTTTATCAAATTGATGCAAGAACAAGCTGGGGATGAAGCACTCAGTAAGAAAAGAAAAGGTGATACAAACAGTAAGAAACATATTGTCAGTGAGGAGGGGGATAGTGGTCAACAGATAGAGAAAGAGAGTTTAAATGAAGAGGCTATAGCTAATGATAAAAGTGCAAAAGCTCTTGAACAAGCCTAGCTTCATTACTTGCAGAAGGTAGAGGAAAATTTGATTGTGGATCTAGCAAAGATTCTTGAGACCCAAGAATAGATAAATGATCATTTGGAGCTCTATGACTCTCTTGAGCGTACACAACAGATATTGGATAATGGTGGAGAGGAGGAACAAGTGGATTTTGAGGAGGGAGAGATACAGAGGCTGGAAGCAATGTTAGAAGAAAGATCTCAAAAGTTAGCTCCTATAATGAACTTGAATCCAGTTATTGACCCTCTTCCGCTCCAGTATGATAAAGGTGTAGAGATGGAAGGTTCTATGCAGGTCCATTCTGTTCAGGCAGCAATACAAGAGTCTTTTTGATCTCCCCGAAGAACATTTTACACCTGTGAGAAAGAAAGGAAGGGGAGGGGGAGCTGTGATTGCTAAAAGGAAAAGTTCTAGAATTCCCTGTGATGGGGTTCCTATTCATTTGAAGGCTGAAGCAATCAAATAGCAGAAGAATGACATCTCATGTACTTATAAACATAATTCTTTTGCTATTTTTAATTCTTTGGATCCTTTACATTTAGCTAGGATAGCTTTGTCTTGTAAAATTGATGTGGGTAATGATGATGATATGATTTCTAAGAATATTTCGACCATCCAAGCCAAAGAGACAGCTAGGGCTACTCTTGCTGAAGCTAGAGAAAAACTAGATGAATCTAGAAAATTGTTGCTGGTTTATGAATCAGAGGTTGAGCCTGAGGATGCAGTTAATATGAGCAAAGTATCTCCTCAAAAGAAGAATGGTCCTTTTTGATGAAACTGATTTGGTTCTAGAGAAGAATTTAGAGTAGTCTTCTCCAACATCAGAGTCAGTAAAGAGGAATAGGGTAAGAAAGGTTGTGTGCAAGAAAAAGGTGGGGTGAGAAAAAAAAAAGGTAATCATGATAGCTCTTTTTTGGAATATTAGAGGGCTGGGGAATAAAGGAAGAAGAAAACAATTGAAGGACCTTCTGACATTGCATAAAGCTGATATTTTGTGTCTTCAGGAGTCTATTAAGGCTGAATATAAGATTGGGGAGTTACAAGAGTTGGTGAATGGATATCATTTCTCCTGAAATTGGACTGCTGCACATGGCCACTCTGGATGCACTTTGATGGGGTTAGAGAGGAAACTTTAGATGCTATGGAGATGGGTAGTGATGAGTTCATCTCTAGTGTCACTATCAAGAATATAAAAGATTAAGCTATTTGGGAGGTAATAAATGTGTATGGTCCAGTACAGTTTGACATAAAATCTTTTTTTTTTGCAAGAATTATAATAGAAAATCCTTAGAGCTGATTATCCTTTATTGATTGTAGGTGATTTCAATTTCATTAGGTATGCTCATGAGAATTCTACAGACAACATTGCTTACTCTTGGATGGATATGTTCAATAGCTTTGTGGATGACTCTGCTTTGAGAGAGATGGTTAGAGGGGGTAGTAGATTTACTTGCATAAATAAACAAGAAAACCCTGTTAGATGTAACTTAGATAGAGCTTTTACTAATCAGGGATGGGATCAGCTTTATCCTCTAGCTACATGTAGGTCTTTGTTGATAGTTGGATCTGATCACAGTCCTATTATTGTTAATATTGGTGAAGATAAGAAGGTTAAATCACATAGTTTTATATTTGAGTCAGCATGACATCGCAAGAAGGTTTTGAAGAGTTGTTGATAAGTAAATTTCTTGAAAGAAGATATCTCCAAGTACACGATTATTGGAAGCAGTTTAAAACTTATATTGGAAGTTTTTATAAAGGGTGGGGGTGCAAATTTTGGTAGTCAAATGAAGAGACAAAAACAAGAGTTGATATAAAAAAAATTCAAGATATTGAGCAAAAAGCAGATCTGGTTGACCTGGACATACAAAAATATAGGCTCAGATATCAATTAGAAGAGGAATTAGAGAATATTTACCACTATGAGGAAATTTTTTGTCAAAAGAGGTGTGGGGCAAATTGGATTTTAAAGGGAGATGCTAACACTGGCTACTTTCATGAGGTTGCCAATGGCAGGAAAAGAAAATGTACAATCTTCTCTCTTGAAACTAAGGATAGAGTTATTTCTGGGGATACAAAGCTAAAAGAGCATATAGAGGGTTATTACAAACAACTATTTGGTAAAGAAGAAAGAGATGGACTGAATTTGGACACACGGATTTGGTATGAAAAGGGGGACTTAACTCATGAGGAGGCTGATTATCTGGTGAAACCATTTAACTATAAGGAGATAGAGAAGGCTCTTAAAGAAATGAAATCTAGTTCTTCCCCTGGCCCTGATGGTCTCTCAGTAAAGTTCTACAGACAATTTTGGGGGCACTTGCAACATATTTTCTTAGAGATGTTTGATTTGTTCCATAAAGGTAAGTTTCACCTGAATAGATTGAACTATGGCTTGATCACTTTGATACCTAAGCTAAAAGAGGCTAACAATATCAAGCAATTTCTCCCAATTTATTTATTGGGTGTTGATTACAAGATTTTAACCAAAGTTTTGACTTTAAGGTTGACTCTTTAGCTGACAAACTTATTAGTAAGTCTCAAACTGTCTTCATTCCTGGGAGGCAGATTTTAGATGGCATAGTTTTCCTACATGACGTTGTGCATGAGTTGAGGGTTACCAAAAAAACTAGAGTTATTCTGAAACTGAACTTTGAGAAAGCCTATGAGAAGAAAAAACTTCCCTGATAAGTGGATAAATTGGACTAAACAAGCAGTTGAGAGAGATAGAGTTGTTATCAATATCAATGGTTCTCTTGGTGAATATTTTAGAATATTTAAATGTTTGAGGCAGGGTGATCCTCTTTCTCCTCTGTTATTTAACCTGGTGGGTGATGCTATAGAGTTTAGATGATATTTTGAGCAATGCTCAAAAGGAAGGGCTGATACATGGTTTAGTGCCCCATTTGATTCCTGGTGGGATTACTCATCTACAATATGCAGATGATACCATTATTCTTCTTGAGTCAGACGATCAATCTATAATCTACACAAAATTCTTACTGCACTGTTTTGAGAGTATGTCTGATTTGAAAATCAATTATGAGAAGAGTGATGTGATTGTCATGGGTATCTTTGATCAAGAACAAAAAATAATTGCTAACATGCTTAACTGCAAAGTGGGTTTCATTGCCTTTTAAGTATCTAGGGATTCCAGTGAGTGATGATCATTTTAGAGTTAAAGATTTGATGTTTGTTGGGCAGAAGATAGAAAAGAAAATGGGGACATGGTAACATATGTACTTATCATCTGGTGGCAGAACAATTCTAATAGAGTCATGTTTGAGTTCAATACCTAACTACACTATGGGAGTGTACCTTTTACCAGAAACTATGCATAAGAAGATGGAATTAGCTAGATCAAACTTCTTTTGGTATGGTCAAGGTCATAAAAGAAGGTATCATCTGATCAAGTGGGATGTCTTGGCCAAACCTAAAGACTTTGGTGGCCTTGGCCTTACTGACACTAGAGTGATGAATGCCTGCCTTTTGTCCAAATGGATTGTGAAATTAGAAAGAGGCGATTGTGATCCAGTTAGTGACCTTTTGAGGAAAAATATTTAGGAGATGGAGGTTTTTATAATAGTAGAGTTGTTGATGGTTCTTAATTCTAGAAAGGTTTACACTCTGTCAAAGAATACACTGCCCTAGGCTTGGTCTATATTCTAGGAAATGGGAAGAAGATCAGGTTCTGGTTGGATGTTTGGGTGGACTCTTGTCCACTTAAGATCAAATTTGACAATCTATATAAGATCTGCTCCCAACAAGATGTAACGGTCCACCATGTGCTTGCTCAGGGATTCCCTAACCTCACCTTTAGGAGATCATTTGGTCCATAGGAGGTGGAGGAATGGGATAGCTTGATTGAGATCACTAACCTTGTTAGTCTAACTGATGAATCAAATTCAATGGTTGGGGCTTTTGAGAAAACTAGAAAGTTCAGCACATCCTCCCTCTACAGGCATATTACTTTCTCTGGGGTTATAGATGAAAGCATGATGGAAATATGGGACAACAAACTTCCTTTGAAGATTAAAATTTTTCTATGGTCACTACATAAAAATAGAATCCATCGGCTAATCAGCTGATTAAGAAAGGTTGGAAAGGTAGTGAATGGTGCAAACTATGTGGTCTCAGTGGGACGGCTGATCACATTATGTTTCGTTGTCCAGTTGCAAATTTGTTTGGTGCATCTGTAGAGATGTTTTCCACTGGCATTTTGTGCCGGATTCTCTTCTGGATTTTAGAGAGTTACTTCTTGATGGTAGAAGCTCTAGAGAGAATTTGTTTCTTCCTTTTCTTTTAGGTGTTGTTTGATGGTCTCTTTGGCTAACTCGTAATGATCTTGTTTTCCAAAATAATATCTATCCCTCCCCTCAGGCTTCCATCTACAGGGCGATTTCATTCATGACTCAGTGGAAACTGCTTGCCGATGAGTGTGAACACGAGACGCTAGAGGAGGTGATTTAGAAGATCAAAATGGAAGTGATGTTCATAATCAGTGTTTCTTGTGCAGTAGGCTACCAGCTGGAATTGACTAATTGTTCCTCGGTTTAGCTCGTCTTTAGCTTATCATTAGTTTTGTTCAAACTAAAGTCGTGTAAGGGTTGTTTTGATTTTCTCTATTGATATCGTGTGTCTTTTGGTTTTCTAGATTTTGTGTAGAGTTGATGTTCTATTTTGGGGTGGGCTTGTTTGCTGTCTGCTGAGCTTATTCTGCCTATGTGTTGTAAAGATCCTTATCTGTTCGTTGGTTCTCTCAACGGAAACTATAAGTTTTCTATAAAACAGGCCCAATGCCTTTGATCTAAAATGTCGATTTAAATTCCGGCAAAAAAAAAGTCCATTTAAGAAAGCTCATCGTTGGTAATGTTGAACACTAAGTCAGTCATAGCTCGTTGTCATGTGCCGGACGGTTTTGACTTCCGGGTGTCCGAAATCTGCCGGTGCTGCCAACCTATCAGCCCCTCATGGCACCGTTCACTACAGTGAGACCTGAAACTGCAGTCTGCAGTACAACGGGAATATCCAATGGACGCGAACTATCAAGTCTTCAGCTAACAGCTTAGACAACGTCAGTGTCTGACGACGCAGTCTGGGTGCCAGCAACCATATAGCTCACTGAACATATTGTCGGCTTCTTTCTACATCGGTTATGTGTTCCAAGTTCCAACCATATTCTAATTCTAAGAAGATAAAATAGTTCTACAAGGTGTGTTCCAACCATGACACAGGATGCAACTGCAGTTCCACGACTGCAACAGCGCACGATAAGACTAACAGATCCAGCGCCGTGCAATGCCAACCTACGAAGTTTTTTTGGCGACTGCGCATATTGCATTAAGAAGGGAAAATCAGAAGGTTCGTTACAGATCCGACGACGATCCTTGCAGATCCTGGGAACTAGAACATCTTAGACAGGAGAAAAACAGGAAAATGATTACAAGTATCGATGCAACGAGGAAGAACGGATGAGGCTCAAAGGATCGCCCTACGAAGTTGAGAAAGATGCGTGCTGCCATTTTCTCATCACAATGACAGAGCAACGTGACGCAGATCCGAGTATCGGACCGGCCTCCGGAACGAAAAGCAGAAGCGCTGAACACTGAAAAGTGTTCTGTCAGCGATGCGCTGCGCACTCCTCTCCGGGGTTCTCTGCTTGACTGTGCTTCATGCACGACTCGGTGTGCATGCATGGCTAGCTCCTCGGATAAACATGATTGCGTGAGTTCTACCGGATCGCATGTGCAGGCATGCAAATTGAAACTGACTAATGTATACCACCATCGCATCCATGAGAGAACACATTCGCGTCGATGCAGATGCAGTACTTGAAATGAACTATCTGATGAGCAAGCCCAGCGACAACGTAAGGAGACCACAGGAAACTTGCATCGTGGAACGCCGCAGTCCGCATCCCCTGAGGATCATTTAACATGCCATTTTCTCAACATTTATCTCATACCAATTAATTGGAAACATTGCATTCATGTTTGTCGACCACAATGCCATGCACAGCTTCTCATGAAAGCGCATCACTCCACTCCACTGCCACACATCCGCATATCCCAACATCTGAATGCTTGTTCAGGAGCTTAAAAAGAAGCAGGCAGCCCAGCAGAAAACGAAGTCTGGATAACGGCCCACAGAAATTATTTGCTTAGAAAGTAACATCAAAACATTCCCAATCTTCCTTCTCCAGCTGGTAGTTTGTAATTTGCTGCCCCCTTTTACATCCTAATTCTACTCCTTTCGTGAGCTACTGTCAGATGAGAGGAACTGCTTTGCATATTGGTGAACTTTGGATCCTGATCCTGAATGATGATCATAGTACTCCACCAGTGCAGACCCGCCCAAGGCAGCCAGGGTTAGGGCCTGAGCATGCAGCCTGCCAAGGTAAAACAGTGATAGAAATTAAATCACAGGTGCCCCAACTGGGACGCGGTGTCAACAATGACGGGTTTCAGTAACTGCAAATAACAGTTTCAGACTTCGGTGACATAACTACAAACCGAAATGTCTCAACATTTTGGGTGTGTACTTCCAGGTTTCTATCTTTCAGTTCTTTCCAGTAGTCACAAGGCCATTCTAGTATGCAGAAAAGGCCTATGTCAAACTTAATACCGCAAATAAAAAGTGGAGAGCTCCACATTTTGGGCTTCAGTATGTGCCTCATTAAGAAGGTAGGGAGCAATACTAATACAAATCTACAAAGGCACTAGTTTCACACTCCCTAAACCTTGGAAAATTCATTATTTTTCAAGCCAAAGCTTGTTTTCTCAATGCTGATGCTCCATCTAGATAGGTGGTCCTCTCTTGATCCACAGAAACTCTGGAGAACGCAGGAGAGCTGCATCTTTTGTATTAAGAAAGGAACTAAGATCGGAGATCCCAGGAAGTGTTACAGCGGGCCAAAAAGCCTAGAAGCCTTAAGTAGCTGATACAGCAGCGAGAACAAGGAGTTAGACTCCCATGCAAGAACTAAACGACTATAGATAGTGATCCAACTCTGCGCAAATGAGCAATTAGGGTTGAAAGGTGTGAAGCACCGCCCAGACACCATTGCTCAGCCGACATCCCAATTGTGGCCACCAGCGCATCTGTGGAGGAGCGGTTATTGTTGAACACTATGTCGTTGCGAGTCGACCAGATTGTCCAAATGGTTAACAAGATGAGAGAATCGACCCCCCGGCGAAGGTCTTTGTCAACCCACGCCTGGATGTCGAGCCACCAATCGCAGAGAGTGGTATGATCCTGCGGCGAATGAAAGCCCATGGTCCTCCACCATAGCTCCCTCGCCACATCGCAGTGCAGGAACAAGTGGTCAGCCGTTTCGGGGAGCTGAGCGTAGAAGGAACAGCAATCATCCGACTGTAGACCACGGCGTCGTCGACGGGAGGCCGTCCAACGCCTACCGAGCAGACCTAGCCAGGCGAAAAACTTCACTTTTCTCGGCGCCCAAGCCTTCCAGATTACATTAGCTCCGGCGAAGAGTTCAGAGCCTTGGAACAACATCTGATAAGCTGAGCTAGCGGAGTAGACACCTGAGGAAGACCATCTCCAAATAATCTTGTCATCGTCTTCGGTGAAGGTGAAGGAATTCATATGGTTCCATAATTGAAGGTATTGAAGAATCGCCGGCAAGGATAGAGGTCCCGATAGGTCACAGATCCACCTTCGGTCACCCAAAGCCTCGCGAACTATTCTGGTGCTGATGATCGAAGGAGCGACGCAACGATGTAAATCAGGAGCTATAGAGCGTATGGATCGTCCATCAATCCAAGCGTTGTTCCAAAACAACGTGGTCTTCCCATTCCCAACCACAAAGATTGTTGAGGCATTGAAGAGTGCGACCACCTCGCGCGCGTGCTGCAACGGGAGCGAGGCGCACGGGTTCTTCGTTGATGACCCATGGTGGAACAGCAGTGCAAAGCAGCGTATGTAACGGCGTGGTTGATAGCACCGAACGAACCAACGTGACCCTGCCAGGTTTGGAAATGAGTCTGGCTTGCCACCTTGGGAGTTTTGCAGCCACTCGGTCGATGATATGCTGCCAGTGAGCTCTGCGTAGCCGACCGATCGCCAATGGCACGCCCAAGTATTGGATGGGAAGTTGGACAGCCCACATAGCAGAAGGTCCTGGACGTATCTGAGTTCCGCGTCCAAGCAGTTTATGGCGATTACAGTGCACTTGCCGAGATTCATCTTAAGACCAGAAACCTCGCCAAAGAAGCGGAGCAAGGCGAGATGGCTGCGGATGTTACTTGGCGTTGGGGACAGGAAGAGGACCACATCGTCTGCATACAGCGAGCAGCGGTGCTTGATCGAGGGATGGCCAGCAGGAGCGACAATATCGGCCTCCCCAGCCCGGCGCAAAAGACGCTCCAACGTGTCCATGACAAGCACGAAGAGGAGGGGCGATAACGAGTCTCCTTGGCGCAGCCCTCTAGCGTGGTGCAGGATCGGACCTGGGAAGGAGTTGAGCAGAATACGAGTTGAAGAAGAGCCCAGAATTCCAATGATCCAGCTGCACCATTGTTGCTCGAAACCCCACGCCCTCAAGACATCCAAGAGGAATGCCCAACACACTGAGTCGAAGGCCTTTGAGATATCCAATTTCAACAAAATTTGCGATCGCTTAGATTTCTTCAGAAGCCATGCAGTGGCGTGCACCATTTTGAAATTGTCATGGATCAATCGATTGACCAAATATCCACAGAAACTAATGTAAACATTTTTAACAGTAGACTGAAGATTGACCTATAACATGAAAACAAAGAGGTAGAAGCATGTCATAAAAGCAGTAAAAAATAGCAGACTACCACAAGAGTTATACAATTGAAGTTGAAGCATATAACAACCAACACACAATAAACATCTGGTTGTACAGGAAGGACATGGATTAATGCTGCTAATATGTCAAGTTTGCAAAATAATGCAGTGAATCAATTAATGAGAACAGAAGAGTGCAAAAAAGTATATTAGGCTTATGAATTTGTAGTGCTACATATTCATGGGTTGCCGCGAGACCACCCCAAATAATAGCTAGTGGAATAGCGTACTTGCAAATTCAGAAGATGGAGTTACCAGATTAGAGTTGTGAATTTGTGATGCCACATTTCCATGTCATATCGAAATTAACCATGACACCCTCAAAAAATAGCTATTGGAGCAGAGTGGCTTTTTACGGCTATGTGTCCAAACAACTAGCTAGCCTGTACCAATCACATTCTCATGTATTCTAAATTTGTTATAGATAGAAAAAAATCATTGGCAAGCCGCATTTACAAGCCATGCCTAGGATAGAACATGATCATAAAGCTCTGTCCAACTAAGTTTTCTTGGCAACAGATGCTATCCGCTAACATGGAGACACTAGTGCTTTCTCATGCACATCTGGACCCGATTTCAATTCATTTCAACATATGCTCTACTACCTTCTTGATCTATCCAGTACACATAAATGCTATGCCACAACCCTACATTGTTCTGTATATTATATATTTATAACAGAGATATCACAACTAAATTCTTCTGGCCAAGCTGCAAAATTAGTGATAGGCTGGTATAAAGGCGTAACTGGGGATTTGCAAACTCAAATTAAAGACGGGCAAAGTGAGACTACTGCAGTGCATAGTTTGTTCCAAGAAACATTAATGCTCCAATGGTCCTATATTCTGCTTTAATCAGTGGATAAATTATGCAGGTAGGAACTAGCAAGACAACCAGTGAAGTTTATATTGAAAAAGAGACATGCCAAGTAGACATAGTTTTTTTTAGGGAAAACAGTAGGGGAAACCCCTACTGTGGTATAAGTAGACATAGTGTTTCAATGTAAATAACCAACTAACAGTATACAACAATTTCTAAAACTATAAGGAATGTTAAATTAGGCGAGATTTGTTCATTACAATGGCACCACGGGAACAGGTCCTTCGCATGACTTTTCTTTCATATTGTTTGCATAGAACAAAGTATTGTGGCTACGGAGCATCTCGTGCACCTAAAATATGCACCCATATGTCCTTGCTAGCTGACACGTGCAACCTTATGTGTATTGCATGTCCTCTCTCGTTTGTCAACAAGTGAGGAGCACAAACAGGCATATTGCACCTTGTTAAAAGATCTCCAAAGAAGACCACTGAGCAAGGGGATCCGGTGCTAAAAAAAAAAGGCATATTATCTGGGAAAATGCAAATTACACTCCCCCATGATTTACTACCTTATTTTATAAGCAGGAATCACAATTTAACCCTTTTGTCCTTCGCCAACATTTGCTAGACATAAACACCAAACCCAAAGGCATACAACGTAAGTAGAGCTGTGAATTCCTTTCACAAGAAAACCTCTCCTTCCTTCACTAAACCCCTATCTCTCACAGCTGCCTTATTAATGTCACACTTAAGAGGTACTACATATGTTTGCTACTTTGTTGAATAGTTTGCATAGTAAGCAACTTGATTGAGGAGGCATGCTTGGCCTACTATGCCTTAACATCCAATTCATTTCCCGATATCAATCACAATTCACACAGTGCCAGCATTTTCCCCTCTTATGTTTGACTGCGACTGTAGACTACAGTTTTGAAGCGATTAAAATGTCAGTTGATTACAGTGACCAAAATTGTAGACTCTCAGTCTCTGCTGCTGCACTTCCGTTTCCCCCCTTCGGTATACAACTTCAGTATGTATCATGTGGAGCGGAACAGACAAGAGATATCGGTCGGGCTGATCGCGTCACTTACTAACATTGACAAACATGTTCTACTGATCGACGTGAACCCGTACACCTATATCCGACAGGGACATAAATTCGTACCAGTTCCATGATTCATGCTTCATGGCTTGCATTGCGTCTACCTACTAGTCTATTACCACCAGTAGCACAAGCATTCCGACTGAAACTTTACTGATTAGCATCGAGCATACAAAACGAACGAACCAGGCATGCGCATTTACGGTAATTTCTTGAGCGAACCTGGCATGGATGAGCTTGACGCTGGTCTTCATGCCTGGCCTGGACCAGTTGTACGCGATCGAGCCCACGATCCCACTCAGCCACAGGGTCCCTTCAAGCACAAAGAAGAAGCGAATGAGAAGGTCTTCACACCAAGAATGGCGCAGAAGAGAGATGGGGACGAAACGGAGGGGGGCAGAACCCTCGTTTCAGACGAAGGGAGCAGGGGGGAGATTTGGAGCCGTACCGACGGCCCGGAGCTTGTGCTCGACGACCCACTCCCTCATGGACTGCAATGTGGCCTTCTCCTCCGCCATCTCGTCAAAGCTCAATTCCGAATCGAGCTGAGCTCCCGATCCTCCCGCGGTTTCCGTGTGCGTGTGCGTTCCTTTGCGACGGGGAAGGAGAGGGGAAACAGGAGCTGGGATCTACTGCTAATAGTAATAGCGAGCGGCGTACGACGCGGGCCGACGTCATGTTCGTGGTGGGGCCCGATAGCCAGCCAGCCAGCGCAGTGCAGCCGAACTGAAATCAGGGGGTCCCCGACTCCCCGCCGCCGCCGGTACGATGCCGCGGTAGCATGTGGCTCACGGTTTTGGGCGTTCCCGGCGTCGGCGTGGCGGAACCGGAGGCGGAGATCACCGCGAGGTCTAGATGCCGGTGCGATCCGCGGTGGAGGAAGGAAAGCAGAACCGCGGCTTCAACAAGTAGGCTCGCCGCTGCATGTGGAAGGAAATCTGTGACCAAAACCGCGGCTGCAAAGCAATGAGCCAATGAGCCTGCCCGGCGGCTCTTGACTTCATGCCGTGCCTCGTGAGGTTGTCAGTTTGCATCAGACAAGTCTCAGTGCGCAGTTGCTTACGTCACCTCCTGCGTCGGGTTAGTGGCGAGACGGATGTCTCATTCGTTGACAAACCAATCGTAACTCCACTAGCCTTACCGCTCTTTCCCGCCAGCCGCCTCCCCATGCCGGGTTGCCCCAGTCACGTCGACCCTGCATCACGAACCGCCGCCGGCGGGCCAAGCAAAAGAGGGGGGGGGGGGGGGCATTGGCGAGTTGCGCACGCGCCGGTGCGCCGGGCAGGCAAACGCATGCGTGGAACGCCTGACCACACGTGCACCCGGCTTTGTCATTCTACAGCAGCCAGAAATAGGTCGCTACGTAAAAATAAGCAGCCTTCCATGTTTTAGGCCGTTGCCTTGCGTGAGCCTCGAGCCCTCGACTCTCCATCTCCGCCCCCGTTTATAAGCCATGCAATTCCCTCGCTTCACCCTTCGTCGTCCACCTTCGGACTTCCGGTTGTAGCCGCCGTGCCGAGAAATGCCGGCGAGCAGAGTGGTCTTCGAGGTGCTCCGGTCGGCGTCCCGAGAGGCCTTCCAGGTCGCCATCTCATTCGCTGCTAGGCCGCCCGTCTCCACCATGCTGAGGCCGGTGGTCACCAAACCCCTCTAGTCCAGGACCACAAGTGACGGGTGCATTTGTTTTGCACCAACCATGCATTGCATGGGGTTACAAGCAAAATGACTTCTTTTTTTTCGAACACGTAGGAATTTTTTGCGTCATGACATTAAGAATAAGAGTGATATAATTTATAAGAGAAATTAGGTCTAAAATTTTTACAAACAGTGCATTAGAACCCGCGGAGTCCAGCTCACACGCAAGACAAATAGATAAAAAATACCTCCAAACCCTCTAAACAAAGAGTCGACGGAGACTCGGCAACAAACAATCTAGCTAACATACAATAAACAACCCGGCACAGAGACACCATCTGACACACCAGGTCAACCAACAACACCCACACTAAGCAAAGCAACCTGGCAAGAACTACGTCCAACTAGCACCTCGAACAGAACACCCGGACAACCTAACAGGCAGAGCCCCGCTTACACGCCTGACAACCCAAAAGGTCGACGGCTCCCACGCCAAACCACAAGCAAGACGGGGACCTATGATGACGGAGCACAACCACTGACAAGATGTGTCGTAAGGTGAAGACAACACAGCTGAACAGGAGAACGAACGGGTCGAACAACAATCTTTGAGGGAGGTGTGTCCTGCAAATAGTACCGCCAGCTGTAATATTAAGACATAAAGGGATTCTCCAAAGCGACACACGTAGAAAGGAAGCGGTAAAGAAACCGTCGTCGCTCATCCGGATTCCGAACAGAGTTTTCACCCGGAGAGATCCCAGTAGGGCAACTACGAGACGACGCCTCTAGGGAAGTAATGACGCTCAACGACGCCATCGTCGTCGGCAATGGCATAAAGCCAGATCGGGCTTTTGCCCATAGGTCCTCGAACCGCGGCACGACCCAGCGAATAGAGAGGTTCGACGGGTCAACCAGAGTACACACCAGAAGCACCAAGGCATAAGGCCCTGGCAAGAGACGACTATTACAGCGTGCAGCGTTAGGCACAAGGGCATCACAGGAGGACAAGGACACCTCCAATAGCAAGGGACTGCTATGGCGAAGACTGGCCAGTAGCGATGCATGGGTTGAACCACAAGTCGACGGCAGTAAACGGCGACAGTAGGCGCACTGGAGTGGCTCACTCGGAGAGCGGCAGCCCCGTAGCCACAGGAGAGCAGTCGGTTGCCCTGAACCACACTACATTGACGAGAAGTCCGCAGAGCCCGACGACAGCTGAGTCTGGAGCTCCCGGTCAAAGAGGAGAAGCGGAGCCTGGATCCGGACCCCCGAAGGCGGATCTGCCTCCACTGAGGACGGATCGGGCCCTAGGACGTCCGGATCCGTCCAGCCAAAGGTGAGGACGACTATGAGTCAACGCGACCGACAACGAAAGGCTAGAGGGGAGAAGGGGGAGAGAAGGGAGCTCGAGGAAGGAAAGGAACAATACCACGGTGCCCCGCTTCGGAGCCACTGCTGGCCACCACCACCGGTATCCACCTATCAATAGTGACGGTCGGAGCAAGCTCGTTTTAGATAGGTGTTAGGCTTAGAGCTGGATCATCCTTAGAGTCACCAGAGCGGGTGACACTGGGGCCAATCTCCCTCTTCAGTCAAATGACTTGTTTTCATTGCCCACAGCGTATCATAGCTGTTCTGATAGGTTGGTGAGGTTCCTACATCGACATGCTGTCATTGGCAGTCAAGTTCTCCAATGTACGCTTGACTGTACGTCACTGTATATAATTATTAGTGTATTTAAGCATATCTAAGGAGCCATTACTTGTCAGCAAAACGTAATTTATAGCAACGGGCCCGGCCAATATTGGCTCACTCAAAACACTTGATATGCGCACAAGGTTGGAAAGAAATCTTAGTCTCTGCTATTCCAGTGAACCTACAGTAGCTGAAAACTTAAATCTAGAATGAAAAATACAACTCTACAATATGGTGTGCACGTATCCTCTATCTCAATCGTTCATCCCTCTCATCTATCCGTTGATTCTTTTATTTATATTATATTTTTATTATCTAACCATTTAGCTTGAATATTAAGACAAATACACAATCGGAGATAGAGGATGAGCGAGCACCATAGATTTAGAATTTTCCCTACCATCGCGAAGCTGCCAATCAATCAAGGTGGTTCAAGAGTCAAATCGCACAGGTTTGAGCAGCGTTGTCACGACACTTGTGCTCTTGCTTTGCCCACCAAGCGCGTTTCCGCGAACCCCCAATGCTCGCACCAAACACGGCAAACGCGACTCGACCAAGAGGCAGAAGCATATGCTGTTGCGTCGCCCACACCGATCCACCCTAGTGTCCGGAACAGCCACACGGCCCACGCCGGTGACCTCACCACGTCCCCACTACGCGACCGGGCAGCCTCGCGCCGCCGTGCCATTCCGAAAAGTCCAAGCCCGCCCGCGCAGCCTCATGTGATCGTGACCCGTCACCTCCACCTCCACCACCACATGCCTTCTCCTTCTCGTCCTCGACACACTCATTAGTCATTCCAACTCCCACCACCCTCCACCCCAAAGATTTCTCCTCTCAGCTCAGGCGCGGCAAGGGAGAAGAAGCTAGAGCAGTGAGGAGGAGTAACAAATTACAAGAGGATGATGGCGGCGAGGGGGGAGGAGTACCAATACGGCCCGCGCGGGGCGCCGCACGGACTGCTGCTGGCGGTGGTGCTGGGCCTGGTGGTGGCGGGGCCGCTGTTCCTCGGCGACGGCGGGGAGGCGATCACCGGCGCCGTGGCAGACCTCCTCGGCCCCGCGGGGCTCCTGCTGCTCCCCGTCGGCCTGATCCTCGTCATCCGCGTCCTCTCGTCGGACCATGGCGCCGCTGCGCTCGCCAACGTGTTTACGTTCGGTGGGTCGCCCGACGCAGTTCACCGTGTCGGGGGATCGCCGGTCGGGATCGCGCTCCTGCTGCTGCTGATCAGCGTGCTGCTGTACTACAGGTCCTCGCTGTTCGGCGGCGACGGTGGCGGCGACGAGTAGAGGTGTACTAGTATACTGTAGAATGTACAAGGGCGTGCACTGTGACCTTGGCGTTTTACTTGAAAGCTAGCTTCCACTACAACTAATCCTACAAGGTGCTGCTTCGTTGCGATTTGTAAATTACGCTGGATGGCTTTGTTCTGGTTTGGAAATGTGAAGCTTCTGCTCTGTATGAGTGCATGTGTTCAAATGTTTCTGCCTGAGAGCAGGGATTTCCGGCATTAGGAGAGGAGGGTTAGGGTTCAGAATCGGTGGTTCAGGGTGCCACCGAACCGATGGTGGGCCGCGACATAACGACAGCGGGCGGGACGAGGGAGCACTGCAGGAGGAGGAAGAACCATGGGGAAGAGGAAGAAAGAAGTATGACCATCGGATCTTCATCAGATGGCTGAGATTGATCGTCTAAAGAAAAAGAAAAAAACAGGCGAGAAATAGCAACACCCTTTTTTTTCCGCCCTCAGCACTGCAGCAGGACACAGTATGAGACTATGAAGTATGAACGGCGTCCATAGTGAAGCTGCTTTTGGGCCGACTGGTTAATCAATTATCACAAGTAGCCCAAGAGAATATTATCCAAAGCCCAGCCCAGCCCAGCCCAGCCCAGCCCAGCCCAGCCCAGCCAATATTTTTCAACCAACATATATATCAGAGTGCTTTGTTATACAATTTCCTTAATTTTATGTGCATTGCAACAGTCGAAGCAAAGCAGTGAACCAGAGAGGGAGGTGACAGGCATTGACTCAGATTCACAGTGAAGAATAGTAACAGAAGAGGCAAAGCATTTGAAAATGTGAGATTCTGCTCATGCCTTTATCGTCGGATTTCAAACACCTGAGAGAGAACACTCCCAATGCTGTGCATGCTTCACGCCGCAGGCGTTCGAGTGTATTTTGAACAGCTACCACCCAGCAAGGTTTAGCGTTGCTCTGTTTCCCTGCAAGCAAAAAATATCACCACTATCTACAAAAGTGAAATTAAGGCCCTGTTTGGATGTTGTAGGTTTCAAAAACTACGGTATTGAGAATCTACAGTTTTAGAAGTTAGAACCATGTAATACCTAGGTTTAGAAAAAAGAGGTTTCTGGTGAAGTTTTCGAAACTCCAAAAAGACTACAATTTTAGCAATACTATGGTTTTCAAAACTACAAGATTTGTTACATCCAAACACCAAACACCTCATAGTTTTCCAAAACCAAAGTATTTTGTAAAACCATAGAATTTTTTCCAAAACCCTAAAAATACTTTGTATCCAAATAGGGCCGAAGAGTCGTAGATGATCCAGGTTACAAAAGGTTGATAATGCAGATCAGTTCTGATTTTTTTGTTTTTACATATACCATCTCCCAAACTCCATCACACTGCAGAGTGCTGAATCATGTGAGGAAATTTTAACTGCTGTAGTAATCAACAATTCACCACTGTTACTGACATAGCTAGTACCAAGATGCGATCCATGGTGTGGTATATTGGGCACAATAGAGGTAGTATAATCTATACATTCCATAATTCAAGAGGCCAAGTACACTAACTACAATTGTTAACACCCAATCACATGAACAGATTAGCTGCTACCAAACTGTTGAATTAGTCCCACGATCATATTTAGGCTTTTTATGAAGGCAAATTGATATAATGGTTGAATCTAATCATGTCACCACCGTATCAGAACAGTCAGCACCCATTGGAGTAACTGATTCCATATAAGTTCAACCCAACTGAAATCCATTCTGATGTCGCAATAAGCCAATAATATCAAGCTATCTGCATGATGCAGCTTAATTCAAAATACGGCAAACAGCATAGTAGTAAACCAATTCCAACAACACAATTGCACGCATAATTATGTTCCTGGTGGAGGAGAATTCAGCGGTACCCAGTGACTCTCAAAGCCAATAGAAGTATGGAGCAAACTGCCTTAATTTTTGGTGGAAGCTCAAGTGGATGGGGCACTACTTACTGATGCCAGGGTTGGAGGTAGTGGGATGGTCTATCGAGATACCAGAGGCGACATTTTGAATGGCTCAGCAATGCATGAAGAACATGCCGGTGATCCATAACTAGCTGAATTTCTAGCATGAGGGCGGGCGGTGCAGCTGGCTGAAGAAATCATTGCGTCAAAACTGCTCCTCGGGGTGCACTGTGCAGGAGACCGGGCCAAGTTAAATAAGGGGATACATATATGTTCATGTCTAGTATGCACTGGTGCCAACTAGCACCAGGGCTGCGATGGTGTAGATTCATGGGTCCTATAGCAGCTAACCTAACCTTGATATAACACTTGCCAAGTAAATTGAATCCAGACTGGTGCAATATGGCATGGTGCACACAGATTTTTTTCTCATGTCTGGCCTTGTGATCCAGTCATCTAGGAAATCGAACAAAAATCTAGCATGTTTCTGTCATCTTCCTTTCTCAAAGGACAACGCTATACCAGCCTAGTTCTAAACATGAACACCTAGGAAAAAATTCCACATTTCCCAGAAGCAATGCACTCAGTCACGTCCATTACAATCGAATATATCAATTTTAAACAGCAACTTATCCCTCCACAATCTACCGAAACTCTAAGTCGATCCTTGTAAAGAAAACAAAGTTCTTACTTCTCGTGAAGCAATAATCAGAGGTGGCACCACCCACAATACTGTCTCAGAGCAAACGACATATCTGCGATCAGGTCAAATATGACAATAGGTTATTCGATTATTTGAACTAAGCAAACATAAACCTCAAACGAAGGCGCTTATAACAAGAAAGCATGTCATATCTTACCTCTGAAACATGCATGCTAATTGTTTTACACCTGCAGCAACAAAGTCTGCAAGTCACAGCTCCAGTGCAAGACAATGCGTGATTGCTGATCCTCTTGGCGAGTCTGGAAACAGAACAGTGTCCCTAGAGACCACCTTTCCCCTTAGCTGCCTCTCTTCGGCCCTCGTAACCTCAATGATGGCCCAGTCAATCACCACCATGCTCCTGAATTCCCCCTTCCCCTTTCCTCTCCCTTTCCACTTCCCTTCCCAAACCAAGTATAGCAATCCGCCGACATTGGCAAGCGTGGCGCCACACAGGAACCTCGGCAGCTCCCTCTCCAGCCCCTCCACGGTGCTCCAGGAATCAGTGTCCGGGTCATAACCCTTGACCTGCCCCAAGTAATCGTAGGAGTATAGGATTCCACCAACCACGGCAGCACGGCCCTTCCACCCCATGTCAAGCACCGGAGAGACCGGCGCCCACGCCTCCGCGGGTGGTGCCGCCGGATCGTAGGCCAAGCCGCCACGGTCTGCCACCGCAAGGACCTTCCCGGAGAGCGACGCGCAACCGTGCATCCACTTCTCACGGAGGTGGGGCGGGCTGGCGACAGTTTTCCACTTCGCGTTCTGGGAGGAGAGGTCAAGAGCCTCGGCCCAGAAGGGGGACGAGGGAACGCAACCGCCGGCGACGAAAAGTACCCCGGCGTGCGCGACGGCGGCGGCGAACTCCCGGGGAGAGGAGAGGCGCGGGCCGACGGACCAGGATCTGGTCCGGGGGTCCAAGACTTGCACGGACGCAGCGGGGACCCCGGAGACGGATCCGCCTACGAGGAAGAGCTGACACTCGTCGGCAGCGGCCGACGAGGAGGACGAGACGGGGATCGGAGGGGAGGGGAGGGGTAGAGGGGGCCACCCGGGATGCGGGAGCAGGAGAAAGAAGAGGAGGGACGCCGAGTAGGGCGGCCGGAGGGAGAGGAGGATGTGGGGGTCGGAGAGGTGTAGGCGTCGGCGCGCGGCGAGTAGGGGCTCCGGGTGGCGGCACAGGAGGGCGTGGAAGGCGCGGGAGACGAGGGCGAGGGACGAGTGCGCGGCACGCGGCAGGAGCGCGATGCAGTGGACGGACAAGTCATCTGGGAGCGCCGGGATGAGGCTCCCGCGGATCACTTCCGTCGGCGGAGGCGTCGAGGTGGACTCGGTGGACATGGCTCGACGTCGGCGGCGGTGCAAGGAGACTGGGTGGGGACGTCGTGCTACGAGGGAGCACCGACTCGACGAAGGGTTTCTGACAACATGGGCTGTCCTTTTGGCCCAGTAAGCACCGTGGGCCTCAGTGTAGTATATAGCAGAATTGCTCAAGGCCCTATTACACTAAGGATAAAATATGTTATGTGCCCTTCAACTATCGCCAAAATTTGTTTTTCCTCCATAAATCCAATCCCATTTATCGAGGACATGGGAGGGCAGAAAGAGAGGGAGGAAGAAGAAGATGAGTTAGAGATTGACAGGTGGGCTCTACTGCCACACAAGCGCCACATAAGTTGGACGCTGCACATTTTGCCACAGTGAACGTGTCAGCTGGGATGAAATCGGGTGGAAAAGAGTCAGGAAGGAATTTTATCTGGTATTGATAGTTTAAAGAGGTCCGGTAAATGGTATTGAACTTGATGGAGGAAAAACAGATTTTCATGATAGTTGAGGGATACAAAATGAACTTTTTTTCTTAAACTATTTTGGATCCTTTTTCTTGTTTGCCAACTATTTTATATTTTTATCCTTGACATGCTCATAGATGAGAGTCAAGACATGCACTCTGTGATGAATGTAACATCTATTTCAAGATTTCAACGTATGGCACTCTTGAAATTTTGCTCTGACAGATACTTTTCGCTCTAGCAAAAACAGATTTGAACAAATTTTCAGAGCATGGCTATCGAGTACACAATGTCCAACCATCGAAATCCTTCACCTCTTCTCCTCCATACTATGCAGGTTTACCAAATTATCTGACTTCAAGCAACGATTAAAATTTTATCGAAATTTTGATGAAATTTTATTAATTTTAGAGGGCAACAAAATATCTAATTCCTAAATTTTCTTTCACTAACATATGAACCGAAATTTTAACAAAATTTTATAAATTTCGGTCTTTTCACTGGTGAAAAAAATGTAAAACCTATTGAAATCCCTGGCTTCAAGTAACTGAGGTACCTCGAGCATGCATGATATCAGAACAAAATCTAAACCTCAGACACCATCACCACAGGCCTCAGCTGAAGATAAGCCTTATCCTGCAGTGGCGCGACCGCAGCGACCCACGTCGGACTCTTACGCCGACCTGCCACGTGGCACCAGCCAAACCTACTTTAACCTCGTCCGCGCCAACCATGTCCATCCCCACACACGCCTCCCGCGCCAAGGAAACGCCACACACGTTCGTGCGTGCGTGACCTCGCGTCGATCCTGGCCATGGCCACCGCGTCTTTGTCCGCCGTCGCGGCGCCGCTGTCCGTCGCCGGGCTGAAGAAGCCGCTCGGCGCCGTGCCGTCGTTCCAGCCCCTGCAGCCGAGGGCCAGGCCCGCCGCCAGGATGGCCGTCCGGGCGTCGGCGTCCATGAAGGAGAAGGCGGCGGCCGGGCTGACCGCGGCGGCCGTTGCGACGGCGCTGGTCCTGCCGGACATCGCTGAGGCAGCGCAAGGTGAGCTGACCCCGTCGCTCAAGAACTTCCTGCTCAGCATCGTGTCCGGCGGGGTCGTGCTCGTGGCCATCGTCGGCGCCGTCGTTGCCGTCTCCAACTTCGACCCCGTCAAGCGGACCTGATCGATCGCTTTTTCGTTCGGAGGCACGTCTCCCTCCGCTGTATGATGTAACTTGTTCTTTTGGCGATTGATGAAACGGATTTATGATATCGAGTTTGAGTTAATCGTTGCTTTTGTTATATGCATGCATGTTGTAAAGTTTTAACCGGTGTTTGTACTTGAACGTTTACTTCCGAAGCTATTTGGTGGCTAAATATCTCATTGTTTGGTAAGCGATCTGTAGATATCACCAAGGCCTCGTTTGGTTCCCCTATAAGAATCCCTGAATTTGTAATTGGACCTGACTAAATGCTAGTGTTTGATTGCATTGAAAATCAGAAATGGAATTTGAGCCTAATTTTTACTGGATTTTCGGCACAACTAAATTGCAAGCCGCTCAATACCGAGCTTAAGAGGTCTGAATCAACTAGAAACAGCTCGTCCTCTAAAAAAAAAAGATTGCTCCTGTTCATGGCTGCAACGATCACGAGACACGACATGTCGCTGGCAAAGTAAACTTTACCCGCCGCCGGTGAACTCGACCTCGCCGCCAGCGAACTCGACTCTACCTGTCACCTTTCGACCTTGCCGCCGACGAATGTGATCTCGTTGCTCGTCGTTGGCGAAATCGACCTCACTGTCGTGGCTGCGAGCTCGACCCTGCCCGTCACTGGAAAAATCGACCTCACAACCCGTCGAGGAACTCGACCTTCCCGTCCTCCGGTGACCCGTTCCAATCTCCAACGGTTTCTCTCCGATGACTTCTCCCTCGTCTTCTTAAACTCCGGCACCTACATCTTGTCTTCTTCAATGCTGTCGGGGCCGTTGGTTGAGCTGCACGCGGAGGAGGATACCCCTGTTGGGCACAAGATCCTGCAACTAATTGCCAGCCTCCATTTCTACGTCTAGATCCACCGCGGCAATTAGCTCTGATGAGACCTCACCGGCGACCTAGATGAGCTCCTTTAAGCCGCCGTCGAGCACTACCTACACCAGGCGTGTGTGAAGCCAAGCCAGTTTCACTTCTTTTTGCAACCGAACATGATTTGGAATTTGCTAGTAGTTCGATTTCCATTATGTGATTCATATGACAACCAAACACAATAATTGGTATTGGAGAACAATACAATTCCCTCTTGGATTTGCATTGCAGCCCAATGCAATTCATTCATGCCAATTTAGGGATCCAAACGGAGCCTTGGGAAAAAGTAAATTATGATACACCTAGATTAGGCCAAACTATCACAACTTCATAAAAAATGCACTTTTATAATTAGATTTCATGAAACTATATTATTTTTATTAATGGGTCTCATTTGTTGTCGTTTCCTTAAAGTATTTATCAATCATGGCAAGTTCAGAAAAAAATATATATCATGAGTTCATAGCTATCAAGGCCTGCTACTTAAAAACATAAAATTGTTGCGGTACCATAAAAACTAAGGGGTCTAATGAGGCACTATTATTTTTTCACGCTTCATAATCTTCATGTGCCTGAAAACGAGATGCATCAATCAAGCGAGAAGAACAGCAACGGAGGTTAGGTGAGGTGGTTGATTGGGGGGGGGGATCCTTCGTCGTTGGACTTAGAAGAGGTCCTGGAGAGGGAGGCTGCCCCGCGGAGGAGACGAGCATGAGGGTGGAGTGACAAGGCAGCGAAAGATGGCAAGTGGGTCAGTGCCAGGGCAGGAGAGACAAGGATACCGGGTTACCGCAGCGGCGAGCGACACTATGAATCCGATGGTGAGAGTGCCGCCGAAGACTAGTGGAGGACAACAGGAGGTGGGGGCGTGCACGCGAGCTGCCAAAGATGCATGCATGCAGACGGGTGGGTGAGTTGTTCATGCCAGCATGCGTAGGGAGGAGAATCAGTCGAAGGAAGAAGAATGGAGAAGGGCCATCCGATCATGAGTTCATGGCTATTAAGACCTACTACATAAAGAACACAAAATTGTTGTGGTACCACTAAAAATGAAGGATCTGCCAAGGCACCATTATTTTATTTCCCATTTCAGAAATAGCACTAGCTTTTGCTCCATTGTTGCTCCGTCTAGAACTCAACCTTTAGATCTTGTGTGGATGGCCCAAATGAAGCGTCCCCAGTTAACCCGTCCATTTCTCTCCTCTCGTGGAATCGGCGGCATGCTAAGGAGCGTGGGTCGGTGTTTGTGCTCTGCCACCGCGTTGCCACAAAGTGGGTGCCACCTCTTGCTCCTCCCTCTGCCTTCGCTCTTCATGGATCTGACCGTCACCCTTGGATTCAAAAGGCATGGCCAAGGATAGATGGGCGCGGCGGAGGTGGGATGGTACACGGCTCAGATCCCTCATCAGCTCTCCATTGTCGCCTCGAGCGAAACAGACGACTTCCGTTGAGCGTGCAACAGTGGAAGTGGACCTGTCTGACGTCTTCCTCTTCAATTGGATATGAGGCATCAACGAGCCGACGGCGACACCATCTTCGCATCTGATGTGAGCTCCAGTTGAGAGTGATGGCATGGGCTCCAACCTCGGGGGCTCCAGTCAAGGGCATCTCAAGGAGATGGAGCAACTAGAGCAAAGTGAAGTAGAATGGGATGAGCAAAGCAGCGGGGAAGCAGCAGAGGGGAGGAGCAGAGCAGAGAAGAGGGGAGATGATATCAGGACTGTTTGACGTCCGACAAAAGAAGACAAAGAGCGAGAGAGCGATGTTACCGCAGGCGGGAAAGGGGCACAAGGGTGTAATCGAGGGAAGCAAATTCTCTATGACCCTGTCTAAAAAGATATTCGTGAGACTTCATCTATGTCATCCATTTCACGATCTAATAGTTAGACTAAAGAGAAGAAAAAATAAGTGAACATATATCATCACGGATGAAAAGATATTTTGTAGAACCAGATCATATAGAATTTGCTTTGTAACAGAGTTGGCTGGCGGGTGTGGTGAGTCTGTGGGGCCCAGGGCCAAGAGAGAGTAGTTTAGTTATAGGCGAGCTTGATTTCCGTGAACGGCACGGCAGATGTAATGGACATGAATGAACCTGTGAACTCTTCCACCCCTCTCTGTTCTTTCTAGTTCTTCTGGCTCTCCCTCACAATTCGAGTTCGCCGATTGCATTCTCCGTTTGGGTTTTCGACAGACGAGCGGGTTTGGGTTTGTGGCAGACGAGCGGGTCTGCGTTGAAGAGAATGGACGAAATGGTATGCGGAGCAAGGACGGAGCCAAAACGAGTGATAGTTCTTAAATGGGAAAAAAACTTTGTGTTTTCTGAAATGGGAAGTAGGCTGTGCTTTCTTCCCTTAATTATAATATAAGACTCCTCCATCCTTTTATGTTTCTTTTCGAGTAAGTGATCAAAATATCAACTGTGATTTTAACATAAACATTGCAACCTGCGACACTAAGCGAAAAGACATGTAGAATTGTGGTACAATGAGCTACATGTCCAGCTAAAAGCATTATATGACGCTCGAACATCTTTGGACCGATGCAGATAAAAACCAGTGCACACACAAACATCATCCGATGTACATACAAGTATGAAGTATGAACGCATACGGCACGCTCGCCGACACAGCTTGTGATTGGAATTGGCACTGGCTGGCTGGCTGTGCACGCATGCTCAGCATTTGGACTTGGGCTCCTTCACTATCATCACGGAGCAGTGCGCGTGGTGGGCGCAGTAGTCGCTCACGCTCCCCAGGAGAGCCCTGCACGCACGAATAGTTTTCAGAAGCAAGAACGCGAATGAAACAAACGTAGCCAGGGAGGCGAATCCATGGCTGTTACCTTTTGATCGCGCCGTATCCATGGCTGCCCACGACCAGCAGATCTGCGTGGTGCTTCTCGGCCGCGTTGCAGAGCACGTACCTGGGCTCCCCTTCGATCACCTCGATCAGAGCGTGCACCTGCCATTTTGGAACGACAGAATTGTCAACCGGAGCAAAAGTTGCCGAGGTCTTTTGCTTTGAGCAATGCAGCAACTTGTTACCGAGTTGGCGACGCAGACGCGGCGCGCCCTCTCGACGACCACCTCGGCCATCTTGCGCAGGTCGGCCTCCACGTACCTCATCGCCTCCCCAGCTCCTGAAGGGCCGAAAGGAGGAGGACAGAGATTCCAAATCAGAGCTGCAATTTACCGTGGCAATTCCGAACTGAAGGCGAAACCAAGAGGAGGTGGGGCTTTACGGCCAATACCGGGTCCGCCGAAGCTGACGACGGAGGAGGGGGACGGCTTGCCGTGGACGATGACAAGCTCGGCCGCGCCCGCCATGCCGGCCGCCACGTGCTGCACCGTCCACTCGAGCGCGTAGTAGCTGTGCTCGCTGTCGTCCACCCCGACCACCACCACCGTCTTCCCCCGCTCCCCGGAACTCACATCTGCCGCCGCCGACGCACCAGCAGCAGGCGCAGTCTTGGCCTCCGCCATACGAAGCAAACCGAACAGGAGTATCAACCGATCGATGCGAGACTGGTTGGGTTGGACACTTGTGTGAGCTATGGTCTATGAGCTGAGCCAGGTGAGCAGAACAGCAGGATACTTATGGAGAGAGCGAGAGCGAGAGGGTGAGGATGAGAGCACGAGAAGGGCGAAACCGGAGGCGCAGGTGGGCTCGGGAAGGCAACGGACACCTTTGCCGCGGCACCGGTTTTCGAGCAGCTTTTGCTGGTTTTGCTCACCTCTGGGTTTCAGCCAGGCTCTGTCCTGGTCTGCTGGATAAGGACGATCAGGATAGCAACCGTGTGCAGTGTCCAGATCGTTTACCTGTCACAAGAGAAGCATAACGCGGATTACAGAATGGAAACACGGCAGACGGCACCAATGTTCAGCACTGGTATCGCACGGGATTTTACTTTTTTTTTTACTGCTGCGATGCAACAACCTCTGCAAGCACAACAGACGCAAGAACATACTCACGCTACTACACGCACATCTTTGCCCGATATCGAGGAAAGAGCATTTCGTGGAAAGAAGTATTTTTTTCTGGGCTTGTCCGTTTCCTGACTAATAACCAAGCTGCACGTCTCCCGCGAACGCAGATTGTTAGCAAGATTTGGCATGGACGGCGAGAGTGCATACGTGGTGAAAAAGGGTATGATCTCATGGACGTTAGCTCCGGCCCTGCTCATTCTGTTTCTTCTTTTCTTTGTTGCGTACCGAGTATTATGTAACGGAAAGCGCGAGCTGAGTCAGGCGCTAGTTGGACTATGGAGTAATAATGATGTAGGCAGCTCAATCTGAGTGAGACTCGGTTTCGTCAGCCGGTGTGGATAGGAAAAGAATGTGAAGTGACGCATCGGTGCCCGCGGGCTGTAAGACCGCCCGCCGAGCTGCAGAAAGAGGCCTTTTTCCCCCGAAGGCGATGGCGTCGCCCAGACGCCTCCCGTGCGGCACTTCTCGGCGGACGACCAACACCTAGCAGCCTCATTCCTGTGACGCCCGTTTCTTTTTCGCGGCCCAGCCCAACAATCCGAATTCGACCCAGCTAGCGCAGCCCAGCCTGACTCTCCCTTCACTCCCGCTGACCGCAGGGCCCCACCTGTCGGCGCCTTCGTCTCCACTGCGCCTGCGCCGCACGCCCGCTCCCGCAACTGCCGCCCACCTCACCCGATTTCGCAGGCATGGCCGCCCCACGCGCCCACGTCCGCGCAACGGATGCGCATGCCCTCGCCTATAAAGCCCTGCAGCGTCGTCATCCCCTCTGCCTCACCTCGTCGAGAAACCTGAACACCAGCGCCGCCGAGCTCGCCGAGCACTCCGCCGCACCCGAGCTCCGACCGCCGCATCTGAGAGCACCGCCAGCGTCGCCGGAGCGTGTGGAGTCCGTTTCACTGCTCGCCGAAGCCTCTCCGCCGCCGGAACCGTGCTCGCGCCGACCGTCGGTAAGCTTCGCCACCCCCTCGCCGTTGTTAGCCTATTCCGAAGCTCCCCGCAGTCAATTGACGCCCCCTCTATCTCCACATGCCCCCAGGAAGCCGTCCCGATTGCCAATTGCGTCGTTTCGTCGTCGCAACCGTGAATTCGCTGAGCTCCGACCGTCGCTGTTCTCCATTTCTGTCGCCGACCACCACCAGGACCTCCCCGGCTGTCGACAAGCTCTCGGTGAGACTCCCCGTGCCCTCCCTGTTCGTTTGCGCCGTTTCCCGTAGTGAATGGTAGCCCGTAGCGCGTTTTAGTGCATCTCCGGCGAAATTCCGGCGAAGCCCGAGGCGGCGCCGCAGTTCTCCGGTCGCCGTCGGCCTTGTTCCCTCCCCAACCAGTCTTGACCATCCGATCATCTGTGAGTGGCTCAGATTAGAATGCCCCGTACCCCTTCGCTACCCAGTTAGAAGCCGCCACGTGTTCTCTTTAATCCAGTCAGCAAGCCGAGCCACGTCAGCGCGCCACGTGGGCGTTCCTGTCCTACGTGGCTTAGCCCTTGAGCCCAGTCAGCGGTCTTGTCAGCAAGTGACGTTAGTATTGCACAATAAATAGGGTTTTCAGTACAAAAATAAATTAAGTTCTTCACTGGAATTAGGTAAACTTGCAGATAGACCCTTAGACTTTACTGTTTTCACAAAAATACCCTTAGATAGTGCTGTTTTATGCATTTAGGCCCCTAAACTTTAGGATAATTGCAGATAGGTCCTTGAGCTTTACACTTAAGCCCCTAGAACCTTATATATTCACAAATTAGTCCCTGTAACCTTTCAGAAAAACCCCTGTAGAGTAAAACTAGCATAACTTTTTTCATACGAGCTTCGATTTAGGTGATTTTCACGCTCCCGAGATCGTAGCATTGTGTACTTTCCTTTAGTAGCTTTTTAAGAGATTTTTGCCCCTGTTTTGTGTGCTGTACTTAGCTATTTGGTTGTTGCTTTCCGGTGTGCGCTTTGGCTTTAGGAGACGAGCAGAGTGTCAATGTTCAGGACCAAGCTTTTGAAGACTTCGAGCAGCCTGTTTTTGAAGGCAAGTGTTCTTGACCACTTTGATGCCATTATAGGACATTATAGTTTTATTTTCCTTAGCTGCATGCTTGTTCAATTATGAAATATTATAAATAGGGTTTTACTAGAATTTGTGTGACAATTCCTTGTAGCCTCTTTTGGGTCTTTGGACATGAAAATGGTAGTCATGCTAGTGCAGTCAGGGATTGAAATAATTATGAATTTTGACTAATATCTATGAAACAAGTATTTGAGAAATGATAATATTTTAGTAACTTGAACTAGGGATCCCAACTAGATGGCTAGTATGAGGTGGAGCTACACAGCAGGGATTGTGTACGTTCTTGTGTGGGATCCTAAGGACCGGTTTATGAAGCCTGTTACTCGGTATAACAGCACAACCATGAGGCCTATATGGGTACGGCCTGGCCAAGTAATTAGTGCCCTTTATATTCTGTACGCACCAATGGTCGGTTAAGTGGCACAAGAGGTGGCCTCTGCAGTGGATGGAATCCTTGTTAGCGGTGAAACCTTAGTGGGTGCTTATAGATGTGAAGGAACTTTGTAACGACCTTGTAGTGAGACCCCGGCTCTACACCCCAGAAGTGTAAAGCAAAACGGGAATCACGACTCATGGGTAAAGTGTGCAAACTCTGCAGAGTAATAAAACTAATCGATCAGCCGTGCTCGCAGTTACGAGCAGGCTTGGACTTCTTCATGATTAGATGGGAATACTAAAGGTTGGTTTGGGAGTCGGGTGGTGGAACTCCCGATAAGTCGGTAGCTAGATATGGGATATCTGGTAGTCGAATGGAATCCGATGATCTATGTTCTTTATTTGTTGGAGTTTAATCTAGTAAATAGGTTGCTAGGTTATTTGAGTCTTGTTTAGTTGGGTATAGTCGCAGTAATCCCCAAGTCAAACTTTACCTTGTGAATAGCCTGCATGTCATACTTTTCCCCCACTTGCTGAGTACTCTGTGTACTCACATTTGCCTTCTCCCAAACTTCCGGATGCTGCTCAGAAGGTGAAGCTTTCGAAGACTTCCCGGACGATGGTGCTGAATTCTAGAAGTAGGAATGCGTCATTTGAAGGCCATATCCTAGGCTGGTGTTTCCCCCGGACAACGCCTGTGGATGGATGGGAGTTCTGCTGCCGTTTGAAGATTTCTTAGTATTTTCTTTCAGACCTTTAGGTCCTTTTGTAAGGAATGTTTTCGTTATTTAAGACACAGTTTATGTTATCATTAATGACATCGCTACATGTATGAAAAACTTGATCCTGACATACATATGGAATATATCTGGTTTATTTTCTTTAAAATCGGGTGTGATAATTCCCCAGAGTCCAAAGCGAGTAGCTAGAAAGTCGCATGAATCTTCAAGTTTCGGCCCATTCGTTTTCCCAAGACAAAACTCTGTCGCACATCAATCGAGAAACGATTTGGTGAAACAACCGAGCAGCGCCTCTTCATAATTGGCCCCAAATCTTTGGTGTTTCTTTTTTCAATAATGTTGGTTACATTTCTTTATACTATTTATACCCATCACCGGTTTATGGATGAGTGTTATTGGTGTAGTTGGTCTGGCTCTAAATCTAGAGCCTATGACTTCGTTTCCCAGGAAATCTATGCAGCGGAAGATCCTGAATTTAAGGTTCTCTACACCAAAAATATTCTTTTAAACGAGGGTATTTGTGCGTGGATGGCGGCTCAGGATCAACCTCATGAAAATCTTATATCCCCTGAGAAAGTTCTACCACGTGGAAACACTCTTTAATGGAACTTTCGTTTTAGCTGGTTGTGATCAAGTAATCACTAGCTTTGCTTGGTGGGCTGGGAATGACAGACTTATCAATTTGTCCGGTAAACTACTTAGAGCTCACGTAGCCCATGCCAGATTAATCGTATTCTGGGCCGGATCATTCTTCCCGCGTCAAAGCCTTCATATGAATATAAAAACACGTCAATTTTGTATACTTCACAAAGGCGGTTTTAGCCAAGGAGGAGGGAGCAGACAGCAGAGGCGTCGTCCTGATTTCTTAAGAATATTTTATCTGTCTTGTTTATCCCAACTGGACGATTAGTAGCAGAGCACGACATGGCTTGCTAGTGCATACACAAAATGAACGAACGTTTCCACAATTGGTGAATAGATAGATGGGCAAATTAGATTTCATTGCCGAGTAAATCCAGAGCCATGCATACAGCTAGAATTAGAAAATTGATCGGCCTTTTTGCGTATCCTGTGGGCTACCGATGCTTCCTTTCGTTGTTGTTGTTGTTGTTGACGGAAACATTTCTAAAGCGGCTACAAATCAACCGGCAAGTGCTGGTGGAGACGCCACGAGCCGCTGCTGCTTTCCGGAAGGAATCAGCAGTCGCCGCCCGGTTCTGCGGCTACTGGTGAAAGCAAGCATATAGTATGTTGTTTCAATGTTTCTTCTTCCGTCAGTTGGATATAGAGAAATGAAAGATGCAGCAGCAAAGTTATCCATGTCGCGGCTAGCAGCTGGTTGATTAAAGTTGCAGTTAGTTAACCTGCCCGACCGATGAAAGTCAATCCCCATATCAAAAGCTACCCTCGAAGCGTAGATTATTGTTCTGCCAATCCACAACTCATTATAGGTCACATGCACTTGGTCGTGATCTGATGACTGGCTGATATATAATGTATATGGATGACTTCCATCATCAGATTCATCCAGATAGCCAGCCAGAGCCCACATTTCCAATTATCTGGCCAATAGGCTATCTGCCACAATTCAAAACTTAATCCCCATCAATCAAAGTGCATTCATAAAGAAAAGATGTATACATGACAATTTCCTGTATGTGCACCAAACAATTCAGAAATTGCACATAACTCAGCAGGCTGCTATTTTGATATCTCTAACGCCTTTGACTCGGTTAGCTGGCCCTTGCTGCTGAAGTTATGTTGGCTCATGGCTTCGGCCGTGATGGCGGAATTGGATTTCTATTTATATGTATTTTTATCATTGAATATAAATAGAGCTGTACCCATGAACAGTGATTTTCGATGGGAGTTCTGCCGGAGGGCTGCCGGAGTGGCGAGTAGTTAAAGAAAGATAAAAATAATGATATATAAGGAAGTTCGAAATTTTTGATGCCATAGAGGAAATTTGCCCTTAATTATTAGGTTTTAGTTGCATGAGCACAATATTATCGGTATATATTTTCCATGAGAAGATCGCAGCATGTTGCAACTTTTATGCCTGGAGACAATCATATAGGCACTGTACCGTGGAGTGAGTATATATACACACTTTATATATAAAAAGTACATACATTTTAAAAGGTAGTGTATATATATTAAAAAATAGTATATATTTAAGTTATAATAGGATCAACTATAGATGGAAATACTCAGAAATGCATACTAGTTAATAACAGCCTTTCATAGTTTTAGTTACGACTAGTTGACACCTTTGCACCTTGCATGGTGGAAATAAACTACCCGTCAGTCTCCTTCACCAGACGTCGTCTGAATGTCTGATCGAGGATGAGAAAGGCGCCACTTAACTGTCATTTGAGCTGCATCAAGAGCATCGAAACGTCTAGGGAATTCGGTAAGGTAAGATATGATGACATCAACAAACTAGTAATATACTGGAGCAGTAGTACGTCCATCACCAGGGAATTTCTTGGGCTGGCTTTGTGTTTGGGAAGCATTCAGAGTTGTCAAAAAGAAGACAACTAGCAATGATTTCTACCGTATGAAAAAGAGTGAATGGTACAAAACACTATGTTTTGAACCTATATTGTCATATTGTATTAGATTTAAGTCTTTATTGTATCTTGCGCTAGATTTTAGCCTATAAATTCTCACTTTATACCACCTTCTAGCGCTAGACGGGATGAAGTGGTATTGGGCCCACATGTAAGCCACATAGACGGTTTGAGTGTGGCACAAGGGTTGCTACCAGTGTAGTTGATAAGACAGAAATAATTAGATCATTGGCATGAAAACTAACAGCGGCATAGAAACGTATTTTAAGATAAAAAATGTTAAGAGACCATAACACATGGAATGAGGCATTTGATATAAAATGTGAACCGAGGTAATTATATAGCATACCTTCATTTCACATTTTGTAATAGAACTTAAGACACTCATCATTATATTAAATTATTCCGACGTTCAAGTGTCTCATTTGATATTATTGTTTCTTAATTTTTTATCTCAAAATACCAAACTGCCTATGTGGTTGACATATAGACCCAAGGCTACTTAATTCATCCTATTCAGTACTTGTGGTGCAAAATGAGAATTCTTAAATCAAAACCTGATACAATGTGCAACATGTGTTTAAATCTAGTGCAATATAATAATATGCTCTAAAATGTGGTGTTTTATACAATTCACTCTATAAAAAATGGACGGCATGGCCTTCATGCATGCGATAGACTGTACAAATAATACAATACCCACTTTGAAATATACAGCTGTAAAGGTGCTCGATTCTGTGGCGGCTTCTGTTTTTCTGTCGTCACGTGTTCAACCTTGTTAGGCTAATTTTGTTAAGTACAAGTCTGATCCACATACTTATGCATGCACACCATATTCATATATACATATTCACATAGGTACGTTATAGCCCACATCTAAAAAAGATTAAAAATATAATCTTATATAGCATGTGCACACGCTTTGATTACTAAACATACACAGACACATATACTATTTCTTTTGAGATTTAATCCAATAAATACACGCACTCATATCAAGTTTAGGACTCAAATTCAGATGCACAAATTTCACTATAAGTAACCTAACAAACTTGAGTCACTTAATTTAATTAGTATTAGGTTAAGGTTATCTCCAGCAGAGTTAGCAAACGCCACCTGCATTATTGTAGCAGATAATTTTATTGTCTTTGTTGCCTCGCGTCTCACTCCATTAAAGGTGACATCATGTGCAACAGTGTTACGGGTGGGATGAGGTCATCTCCAGTAGATACTCTAAACCATCCTCAATAACACTATTACAGTATCCTCTAATAATATTACAACATTTTCTATTTTTTTAATCTCCAGCAGTTTTTCTATTTTCTAACTTCTATTACTTTTCATCTCTCTTTTAACCTATAACCATACTCTATAAACAGTAATAGAGGTAGGAGAGAGAAGCGGCAAACTTGCCAATCCACTGCCCACCCGTATCACTGTAGCAGCTGATACCGGCTCTACTGGAGAGCGATACAGGCAGAGCGTTACAGGCAGCAGAGCCGACAAAATCGCCCGCTACAAGGATACATGCAGCTTTTGTGGGCTCTGTTGGAGTCGATCTGAGTATAACTATAGATCTAAAAATATGATGAGAGTAATGAAAGGTAAAAAATATAATAAATATTAAAGATAAAAAATAAAAAATTATAATAATATTAGAAAATATTATAATAATATTATAAGATAACGTATCCAATCGATAACAGCAAGCCGCGATACGACTCAACACGTGTCGGCTACTCCCCCGTGACTGGCGCCATTCGGCCGTCCCTCTGGCCGCGAGTATAAATCAAAATCGCCCCTACCCTCGCCGCTGCAATGCAAGAAGCTTCTGTTCCTGTTGCCTCTCGTCGCTCTCTTTGAGCTTTCTTCTTCCACCTCACGTGTTTTTCTTTCTTCGTCTTCGTGAGCGCCGCGACATCCTTTTTCTTGGTCCTCCCTGGCGATTCTTGGCCCTAGTCTCTGTTCCTGTCTTGGTCTGCATTCGATCTTCTCGTGCTTAATCCAACTCAGCAGCAATCCCATCCCATCTTCGAATTGTGTTCCATTGGCTCCTCGGCCTGCCTAAATTCGAAACCTTTCTATTTTCTCCCCCTTTAATCCTATCAATTTCTTCTAAGGAAACCACATAAATATCCATTTCCAGAGAAACTCCTCATATTCTTCCCCCATCGTATACGCTGAACTCGTCCATTACCAGTGCCCACAGCTCGCATCTCCTTGTCTGCCTCTTCTGTTTCCTCTGAATCGGGTGGTTTTATTACCGCGGATTCAGCTCAGCCATGAAGTTTGCCAAGACGTACGAAACATACATGAGGGGGATGGAGGCGGAGCTCCCCGGCGTGGGGCTGAAGCGGTTCAAGAAGATGCTCAAGAAATGCCGCTCCGAGCTCCGTTTGCACGAGGAAGCCGGCTCCTCCGCCGACGGCCAGTGCCCCGGGCATTGCTCTGGTAAAACGAGAACACTTATTTTGGTGCTGTTGTTACTTGTTGGCTGGCGATTGCTCATTCCGAGTAGTGCCAAAGAGTCTTCACCGTTATTCTCTTTTCTAAGTAAGGTCCTGTTTTGTTTTTGCTGTATTGTCACAATCTGAATTATGCGAAGAAGCTACTTACCACTAGATTGTGGGCGTGAGATTTCGTAGTACAATTTAGTTTGTGGATTGTGAGAATTAGCTTTTAGTTTAAGACTGTTTGTTTTTACTTTTGCTTTTAGGGTTAGAATATATAATCAGAATAAAAAACAAACACGGCTCAAGATAGAGAAATTTCCTTCTCTTTGGCAAAAGGACAAACCTTGAACAGGATTGGAACTGGTCGTTGTCAATGACAATTTTTTTGTATTGTAGCTGCATCATGCTTGAATCTGCTTGACGAATTCTGCACGGAACGTGTATATCTGGTTGGCAGTAGTTGTATGGTGGTATTTGTCTTGTACAAGTTGGTCCCTTCCTGAGAAAGTCCACCGATTTTGCCTTGTTCAGATTCTTTTGCTGCGCTAATCCGTTTTACTGAATACCATGCAACAACTATAATGTGAGGATTCATGATTTGCTTAGCAAGATCCCTTCAATTATTGAAGATAATTTGCCTCCTCCATCGCTTTGTTCAGATTGGACCAAAAGCAAGCAGTATTTCATTAAGCTTTTCACCCTATCTTAAATACATCACTGTGAAGGCGTAGCTGTTTTACAGATCAAGAAATCAAAGTTGATCCATCAGACAGTTGACAAAAGCTGCATGTGGGTGGGAGATTTCTACCGGCACTGCAAATTTTGTAGTCCTGGAGATAGCTTAATCAACTAAATTTAGGCGTATCGGCATCTGTATTGCAACTATTGGCCCATCGCCAAGGTCGTAGCTGTTAATGAATTGCAAGTATAAATTAAGGGACACCTGCCATCATAATGTCCACTATTTTGTATAAAAGCTTTAGCAAGGAGCTCATGCATATATTTCTTTTCGACGGCGCATCCGTTTGATTAAGACTTGTATACTCTGATTTGAGGTGGTTTTGGTAAAGACTTCAGTATCCCAGAAATATACAATTGCTCATTAATCCTTCTATTGATACTGTGAATATTGGAATTAACATGATGGCTACCGTTTGTCTATATTGCCTTTCATGGTTGGTTAGCTGACGATTTCCTAACCATATGCAGTATGTGATGGGAGTTTCTTTCCAAGTCTTCTGAATGAGATGTCAGCTATTGTCGGTTGCTTCAACGAAAAAGCCAAGAAGCTGCTTGAATTGCACTTGGCGTCAGGCTTCAAGAAATACACCATGTGGTTCACCAACAAGGGTGACAGGGGCCATGGAACATTGATACAGCAAGGCAAAGACTTGGTTACATATGCAATTATAAATGCCGTGGCCATGAGGAAGATTTTAAAGAAGTATGACAAGGCATGGCCTTAAACCCAAGCATCTTTCCTTTTTTAATTTATCTGAGAAAACATCAAGATTTTAGTTCTCAATGCAATAATAGTAAAAGCAAAATAGCTAGAAATATCCTGCATGAGAGAGGCATGCTTTTGGTCCTAAAAGGCAAGTTTGAGTGCACTTCCAGACTTCCAGTACCTAAATGCCAGTGCATATAGGTGTCACAAGGTATGCCATAAGAATATATGGGTATCTGAGTAATTGGGTACATGGCAGTGCGTTTGATCTGTAATGCCGTATTATCAAAGTTTTAGTGACAGTTTAAGATAGAAATGAATCCATTGAATTCATATCTATATTTCCATTTCAGATTATCATAACTAGGTTCAATGAAAGCAAGGTAAATAATTTGTAGATACATTACTCAAAGATTCAATGAAAGCAACTCCTTTGCAGATACATTACTCAAAGCAAGGGCAAGAATTCAAAGCTCAAGCCCAGAGCCTGCACATTGAGATACTTCAATCCCCATGGCTCTGTGAGCTGATGGCATTCTACATGAACTTGAGAAGGAGCAAGAAGAACAAGGCTGCAATGGAGCTCTTTGGCGATTGTTCCCTCATATTTGATGATGACAGGCCAACGCTCTCATGCACCCTCTTTGATTCTATGCGTGTTGACATTAGCTTGACATGTTCTATTTGCTTGGTAAGTTGCATTTCTGACAATTACAATGCTATTTTGCTCTGTGAACTTCAACTAAGATAACTATATAGTATGGTTATATTGTTCAGTTGCTTGTTTTTTACAGGACACGGTGTTTGATCCCGTCTCTCTTTCATGTGGCCACATATTTTGCTACTTGTGCTGCTGTTCTGCTGCATCTGTGACGGTTGTTGATGGGCTAAAGTCTGCAGATCACAAATCAAAATGTCCCCTATGCCGACAGGTAAATAATTTGTTACATATTTCAATAGGCAGATACTTGAATATTGCCCAGCCAACCGGGTCCTATTGTCCATTTCAGGAAGGGGTCTTTCGTGATGCTGTGCACCTGGATGAGCTCAACATGATGCTGAGTCATAGGTAAGTGTAGTCATTACAACTTACCAGAATTAAAGAAGGATGCAAAACCTGCACTTTTGTGTCTCGTGATTATGCATTACTAGTGTGTTGAATTGTTGATCTCTCACCAGTTGTCCAGAGTACTGGGAGGAAAGAATGCAATCGGAGCGAGTTGAACGTGTTCGCCTGGCTAAGGAGCACTGGGAGTCACAGTGCAGAGCATTCTTGGGTATCTAAACAGTGAGCTTGTAATGATAGAAACCGGTTTCTATTTGTCAAGATTGTTGTTTGTTAGATCAAGCTTTGTCACAACTCTTGTGTAATAAGAGTTGGATCTATCTATCGCCTGTTGACATGAGCGAGTTAACCTGTAAGAGGTTCACTTTTTGTGCTTCTGGCTAGCTGCAAAAGGAGGGAACATATGTAGTGGTTGTCCAAGTGCAGAATTGTAAATACATTTACATGTGCCCGTCTCGTTTTAGCTTTGTGATTTTAGCCTAAATTTACTGCGATGTTGAGCCTTCTTTTCGAACGTTCTTTACATCAGTTTTTATTGCATATTTCCATCTTTTTCTACTGTACTGAGTCCATAATCATCCAATGTTTATTCAGGACCTGCACTCGCAGGATTCCTGAAACTAGGAACAGAACTGTTTATCCATGCACAGCCAAGCATGCCACATACATAACGCTGAAGATTCAAACTGGAGATATGCAATCACTAGCTTTTGTTTTCACAACTGTAGATGCCATATTATTTCAAAGAGAAGGAAACAAAACAATGTGTCAGTTCCATTGTAATACCTCAGTTCCAATTGCTATTATTACATGGTTGTGACCACCGAGTCGAACTGTTTCTAAAATACTACCTTTTGGCTAACCATGTATAACAGATTTTTATCTTACCCTACTTCTCTTTTCCCTTTCTCCCTACTCTATAAAAATCAGGTCCTAGATAATATATACCTGCAAAGTTGTTGGTGACATGGACATGATTTTACACCAACAGCTTATAATCACATCTCTAGTATTTCACGGGAAGGCAAATACCTTTGCCAGCATAATGCAAGAAGAATACCTGACTTGAGAAAATATCCAAGAATGTTGACCATAAAAAGGTTTTTCTTCAGTCAGCTCTTAATCTCATGATCTCTTTTGCTGTTCGTTTTCTGAAATACATCATGTGTTCCTGCAAACAATAACTGATTTAGACAACACCAAACTACACAACAAGGTAAATGCATGTGCCACTGTGTATGAATGTACGTCAGAGGTTAAACTTCATGTCAGCAAGTTAAGGCCTTCTACAGTGTAGCCGATGCTGAATTTTTTCTTGGCTTGATGCTTGGTCCATTTTTTACCCACAGCGTGTAGCGCTACTTCTTTCCCTCTTGGTGGGCCCCATCAAACAAAAAAAAACCTTGAACCGAGTGGAGCTCATGGTTCAATTTATCGATGGTAACTGTTAGTCGCTGAATTCTTACTCTTGGTAGTAGAAGAATTCTTACTCTCATCGAGAGAGGATGACACTAGGAGTTGGGGCAATTTTTTCTATTTCTCACACAAATGCCATGCCAACCTGAGGGGTTGGGGATACATATTTATAGGCCCATGGCCAGCCAAGCATATACCAAGATGCTAGTCTAAGATGCTAGTCTAAGATGCTGTCCTAGGTGCTGTCCTCTAGTCTAAGATGCTGTCCTAGATGCTGTCCTAGATGCTGTCCTCTAGTCTAAGATGCTGTCCTAGATGCTGTCCTCTAGTCTAAGATGCTGTCCTAGTGTCCTAGATGCTGTCCTAAAGCATATGGGCAGCAAGACCACCATGTGGCAGCCCCACAAAGACTGCACAAGGACTTATCCTATCATTCTCCCCCTAAGTCTTGTGCGTCGTCGTGTGGGAAGATTGAACCATCCCGGTCCTGGAGCAGAGCTCAAGGAACTTGAGCCTCCCAAGAGGCTTGGTGAGCAGGTCCGCAAGCTGATCCTTGGTGTTGATGTAGCTCGCCTTGATGCTCCCTTCCTCCAAACAGCCTCGGATGAAGTGGTACCTCACCCGGATGTGCTTGCTCCGTTCATGGAAAACTGGGTTCTTTGCCAGGGCTAGAGCGGACTTGCTGTCCACCCTGAGCTCCACCGCTCTAGTGTCTCTGCCGAGGAGATCACCAAGCAGTCGAGCGAGCCAGAGCGCCTGAGTTGAAGCGGTGGAGGCCGCTATGTACTCGGCCTCGCAGCTGGACAGGGCCACCACCTGCTGCTTGACCGACTGCCAGCTAACGAGGCACTTGCCGAGGAAGAAGAGGATCCCGCTCGTGCTCTTGCTGGTGTCGATGTCGCCGGCGTGGTCGCTGTCGCTGTACCCGACGAAGTGTGCCGCCCCAGGGCACCTAGGGTAGTAGAGGCCGTGGTCGAGAGTCCCCGCAACGTAGCGGATGATCCTCTTCACAGCCTGCTGGTGCTCCGTCGTCGGTCGCTGCATGAACCGACTAACGTAGCCGACGGAGAATGCCAAGTCCGGCCGTGTGTGGGCGAGGTAGCGAAGGCTCCCCACAAGACGCCGGTACTGCGTAGCGTCCACCTCCTCCGTCGTGCTGTCGCGGCTCAGCTTCAGCCTCTCCTCCATCGGAGTGAGAGCTGGGTTGCAGTCGGTGAGCCCAGCTAGCTCAACGACGCGCTTGGCGTAGGCGGTCTATCGAAGCGTGATCCCGGAGTCATCCTGGTGCACCTCGATCCCCAGGTAGAAGGAGAGAGGTCCCAGGTCACTCATCTGGAAGGTGGCCTTCATTTCTTCCTTGAATGCCGCCACCTCCGCATCCTTGATGCCGGTGATCACCAAGTCGTCGACGTAGACACCCACCAGCAGAGCAGTTCCTCCACTGCCCCGTCGGTAGATGGCCGCCTCGTGCGGGCTTTGCTCGAAGCCCATCCCTTGTAGCGTGGAATCCAACTTGGCATTCCACGCCCTCGGTGCCTGCCGCAAGCCATAGAGGGCCTTGCGCAGGCGGAGCACCTTGCCCTCCTTGCCGGGGATCGTAAATCCCGGCGGCTGGTGCACGTAGACCTCCTCCTTCAAGTCGCCGTTAAGGAACGCCGATTTGACGTCCATGTGATGAACACGCCAGCCCTCCTGGGCAGCTAGCGCAAGGAGGAGTCGCACGGACTCCATCCGTGCCACGGGAGCGAAGGCGTCGTCGAAGTCGACCCCCTCCTGCTGCACGAAACCTCGTGCCACCAAGCGAGCCTTGTGCTTGACGATGGCGCCGGCTTCATCCCTCTTCAGCTTGAACACCCACTTAAGGGTGATCGCTCGGTGACCACGAGGGAGGTCAGCAAGCTCCCAGGTGCGGTTCGTCTCAACCGCATCCATCTCCAACTGCATCGCGGCGCGCCATGCCGCGTGTCTCTCGGCCTCTGCAAACGACCGAGGCTCGCCGTCGTCACACGCAAGGTGCAACTGCGCCTCCAGATCATGAGGCACCAGTCCCGGCACCGGCTGGTCGCCGAGAAGGTTCTCCATCGTACGGTACCGCAACGGCTCGCCGTCGTGGTACGCGTCGATGCGCTCCTCGTCGTGAGAGAGCGGAGTAGCGAGCTCAACCGGGCTGTGCTCGACACGAGCTGGTGTTGGAGTAGACGTGCCCGGAGAGGTGCCTGTCGGTGCTGGAGTGCGTGGCGTTGCCGGCTGTGGTGGAGCCGGCGAAGAACTCATCGCAGCCGAGGTCCTGGCTGGAGAACGTGGTGCTGTCGAAGTAGCAAGCGCCGGGGTCGGTGAAGGCTCGGGGACTGGGGTAGACACGCTCGTCGAAGAAGAGCTGCCTACTCCCCCAGCTCCCTCGAAGTGGACGTACTCGACAGTGAAGTCGTCGTACGTCGGAGCCGATCTGTCGTCCATCGCCTTGTCCCACGCCCATCCTCGCCCTTCGTTGAACACAACGTCGCGCGCCGTGTGCACACGCTGTGTCTTCGGGTCGAGGATGCGGTAGGCCTTCGAGCCCTCCGCGTAGCCTATGAACACTCCCGGAGTGCTCCTGTCGTCGAGCTTGCTGATGTGGCCAAGCTCCTTGGCGAACGCGAGGCAGCCGAAGACCCGCAAGTGGGAGACCGCCGGCTTGCGCCCATGCCAAGCCTCGTACGGCGTCCTGCCGTCGAGCGCCTTGGTAGGCGAGCGGTTGAGGATGTAGACGGCCGTCACCACCGCCTCTCCCCAGAAGACAGCCGGCATCCCCCTCTGCTTGAGGAGGGCCCGAGCCATCCCCACAACCGTCTGGTTGCGCCGCTCGACGACGCCGTTCTGCTGCGGGCTGTACGGCGCGGAGTAGTGGCGCTGAATGCCCTTATCAGCGCAGTACGACGCGAATTCAGCCGCCGTGAATTCGCCGCCGTTGTCGGTGCGCAGCACGCGCAGCTTGCGGCCGCACTCCGCCTCCGCAGCAGCCTGCGCGCGCCTGATGGCGTCCGCAGCCTCTCCCTTGCTGCCGAGGACCATCACCCACATGTAGCGGGAGAGGTCGTCGACGAGCAGCAGGAAGTAGCGTCGTCCTCCCGGTGTGGCCGGTGTCACCGGGCCACACAAGTCCCCGTGCACAAGCTCGAGCCTCTCCTTGGCTCGGAAGCTCGCCCGCTGGGGAAAGGGGAGTCGCCTCTGCTTCGTCAAAACGCAGACGTCGCAGAGCTGCTCCACATGGTCGAGGCACGGCAGGCCTCGCACCATCTCTGCGGCACTGAGCCGCTTCAGGGCCTCGAAGTGAAGGTGTCCGAAGCGCTCGTGCCACTGCCACGCCTCGTCGTCCCGACGAGCGGCGAGACAGAGGGGTTGTGCCACCTGCACGTTAAGGACGTAGAGTCGATTTGTGCCTCTGGTTACCTTGGCAAGAAGGCGACGACGGCGATCCCAAATCCTCATGACTCCATCCTCAACAACCACGCGCGAACCGTTCTCATCCAGCTGTCCCAAGCTGATGATAGAGTTCCTCAACGCGGGAATGTAGTAGACTCCGGTGAGCAGCCTGTGCTCACCAGACACGGCGGTGAAGATGACGGAACCGACGCCCTTGATCTCCACGCCGGAGGCATCCCCAAATTTGACGGAGCCTCGGACGCTAGAGTCAAGCTCGGTGAAGAACTCCCGGCGACCGGTCATGTGATGGGTGGCGCCGGTGTCGAGGCACCACCCGTCAGTCTTGTCGTTGCCGGAGCCGTCGCCGAGGAGGGCGTGTGCTTTTGGCTCGTCAAGGTGGAGGAGAGCCGCTGCGGCCGGTGCCGCTGGAGGTAGCTCTATGCTCGCATGAGCCATGAACAGAGCCGGCTCCTCCTCCTCCGCCTGTGCGACGTGGGCCTGGCCGCGTCGTGGCTGACGACAGTCCTTGGCCCAATGGCCAAGCCGGCCGCAGTTGCGGCAGGTGTCATCTCGTGCCGGCTTGTGCTTGCCGGCGGCGCCGCCCTGGGCGCCTCCGCGGGCATCACCCTCGGCACGTCCTCGCGCCCCGGCCTGGGCGTCTCTGCGCGCCTTGCGCGGCTTGCCACGCTTGCGGCCGCCTGTCGTGGAAGAAGGCTCCCCCTTCCTCCGGTCACCCTGGCAGGCATCCCACTGCTCCCGAGTGAGAAGGAGCTTCCCGCCAGTGGTGATGGGCCCCGAGAGAGATTATGGCTCATCGCTGTCGACAACCTTGAGGCGACCTATCGCCTCCTCGATCGACATCGTGGAGAGATCCAGCAGAGACTCGATCGAGCGAGCCATCTGCTTGTACTTCTCGGGGACGCAACGGAAGAGCTTTTCGACAGCTCTCTCCTCGCCGTAGGTGTCATCGCCGAACTGCACCATCTTCTGCAACAGAGTGTTGAGACGGAGAGCAAAGTCATCAACGTCCTCACCTGGCTTGAAGGCCAGGTTCTCCCACTCCTTGCGAAGTGCCTGCAGTGTGGACTTGCGGGCGCGGTCGCTGCCGATGCGTGCCGCAGCGATGGCGTCCCAAGCCTCCTTGGCAGTCCGCTTATTGGTAAGCGAGAACTGCATCTCGGACGGGACTGCTGCGATGAGGGCATCCAGCGCCCGTCGATCCTGGTCGTAGTCGACGTCGCCGTACCGGACTGCCTCCCACATGTGCCGCACCTGGAGCTTTACCCTCATCACCGCAGCCCACTCGACGTAGTTGGTCTTAGTGAGGGTAGGCCACCCACCGCCGGGGCCGACGTCCCTGACAACAGCCTGGAACCCGTGGTGACCACGGTACCGATCCGGGGAGAGAGAGCCACGCCGCCTGTAAAGGCCGCGCTCTCCATCGACCCGTCCGCCACCGTTGCCGTGCGCGCCTCCTCCAGGAGCACCGCCGGCGTGCGCGCCTCCTCCAGGAGCGCCGCCGGCGTGCGCGCCTCCTCCAGGAGCGCCGCCGGCGCGTCCGCGCCTGTCTGGGCTGCCGCCCCGCTCGTGGGCTTGCGCCGCTGCCCACTGTGCCGCCCGCTCTCGCGCTGCCTCTGCCTCCGGCAGCTCGAGGTCCGCGTCGGCGCTGTCGTCAGCAGAAATGGAGCTGCCGGTGCTGCCGCGCAGAGCCTCGACCTCCGCTGCCGCCGCACGCGCTGCAACCGCCGCCGCCGCTGCTTCTGCCTCCGCTCTGGCTACTGCTAGCTCCGCCGCTGCCAGCCTCGACGCCCTTGCCGCCGCCGCAGCGGTCTCTGCCGCCGCTCGCTCGCGTTCCTCTGCCGCGGCAAGTTCGGCCTCCTGCCGACGCCGCGTGCTCGAGGCGACCGAGCGCTGAGACTGCCCTGCGGACATGACGCGCTACCAGGGGAGGGCTGCTGCGTGGGGAGAGGGCTGCTTCAGACGAGCTACTGCTGCTCTGCGCAGAGGGAGAGGGGTGAGCAGGAGCAACCGGGGCTGCTGCTGCTCTTAGCTGGGGCTGCTGCGAGGCTGAGGGGGGAGAATGATAGGAGATGCTCAGGCTACAGGATAAACAGGCTCTGATATCACTTGTTAGTCGCTGAATTCTTACTCTTGGTAGTAGAAGAATTCTTACTCTCATCGAGAGAGGATGACACTAGGAGTTGATGCAATTTTTTCTATTTCTCACACAAATGCCATGCCAACCTGAGGGGTTGGGGATACATATTTATAGGCCCATGACCAGCCAAGCATATGCCAAGATGCTAGTCTAAGATGCTGTCCTAGGTGCTGTCCTCTAGTCTAAGATGCTGTCCTAGATGCTGTCCTAGATGTTGTCCTCTAGTCTAAGATGCTGTCCTAGATGCTGTCCTCTAGTCTAAGATGCTGTCCTAGTGTCCTAGATGCTGTCCTAAAGCATATGGGCAGCAAGACCACCATGTGGCAGCCCCACAAAGACTGCACAAGGACTTATCCTATCATTAACCGGTCAAAATTCGTGGTTACCGACCTTACTGCTCCGGTCCGGTTTCAGAAACCGAAAGGTAACCGAATTTGAATTCAAAATTTTTGAAAAAAATATAAATAAATAAATAAATCAAAAAATACTAAAAAACTATAGACAATTCTAAGATCTTCTGTGAAAAAAATTTCAAAAATAATATCGTTTGCATCATATTCTATAGGGAGGAAGTTTGAAAAAAATGAAAAAAGTTGAAGCGTGCGGCTCAGTTATTAACTCATGTTAAGGAAAAGCTTAACATGCAAATACATATTTTTCTTGTGTAGGACGTATCTTAAGAGGATCTTTAAAATTGATTTCACTTCATTTAGAGTTTTATTAATTTCTCTATGATTTTTACAAAGTTTACAAGCATAAAGTGAATATGTTAAGAAATAGCACTGTAATTAACTTTTTCATGTCTACTATTATTTTTCCTACATAAAGCATAGTATAAATAAACTAATAAAAGTGGTTTCACTAATTTTAGAGGTGTAATGGGTCAGTTATGAATTAATGTAGTCGCAACACATTTACACAATCCTGCATATTACAATAACTAATTCATGAGTTCATGTATTTTTAAAAGACATAGGATCATATAAGAAGACTAACAAAATTAGTTTCATGATTTTTGGATTAGCAAAGAGTAAAGTATGTATTTAACTTGGTTTAACAAATACATTTTCTCACAGAAAATTTTCAACTTTTTTATAAATATAAATACTTTTATCATGTAGAGCATGTTACAGAAACAAACAAAATTTGTTTCACTTGATTTGAAGCTCAAATAAATTAGCTATTAATTTTACAAGATTGAGCCAATTTTTAGGTTTTTTTTAACTTCACTGAAAATCGAGAAAATGCTCGATAAATCAACAAAATCGAGCGGTTACCGATAAAATCGGACGGTTAACGATAATACAGAAAATTCGAGAAAACCGCTCGATAAATCGAGAAAATTGCTCGGTAACTGGTTCGATTTGACCGATTACCGAGAGACGATTCTGATAAAATTTTGACCAAATTTCAAATTTTAGCAAATAAATTTTATATAAATTTCAGCCGAATTTCGAGCGATTATTACGATAACCACGTAATTTTTTTGTTACCAGTCGGGCTTGGTAACCGAGCCTCAAACGGTAAGTCAAACTTTGGTGGAGCTGTGGCCTGCAAGCGGTGGTGTTATGGTTGGAGTGGAGCAGGCTTCCACGGCAAAAGCATTTTTTTAATCAGTGGGCATTGGCCCGTGAAGCTACGTCTCTTCTAATTTTATTTGGTGTGGGCATCGAAGGCTACAGTGTTTGGAGCGAAGCCTGATGCTCTCTTTCCTCTTCAAGCTTTACTGAGGCACACACTGTAGAGAGCCTAAGGTTCTCCCTTTAAGCACGGAATAACTCTAGCCTCACCATAAACACCATAAGCATATCAATGTTCACGTAGACGCAACTCTAGACAGTCGTCTAGCATGTCTAGACGATGATTAGACGCTAGTTGAATGATCAGTGTTAAGTTTAGTTTAGGAGTAGATGCAACTCTAGACGATTAGACTGTCTAGATGGTCAACTTTGGTCAAAAATAGCTTAGTTGGCGAAGCTAGATTGTTTCTGGACGTGACTAGGCGGTTACGCGAATGACTAGTCTGCCGTTTTGACGATGCAGTGTCTCGGCATTTGACGGGTTTGCGCAGGAGAAAATGTTTTGGCCACGGGCGGGAGGAAATTTCGGCCCCGCCAAACTATTCCCCACATAAATACCTAAACCATTTCCCATTTGGCATTTGTCATCTTTGTCTCGTCTCTCCTCTCATCTGTCCTGTCGTCGGTTACAGTCCCCCGCGCTTGCGCCATCGCCCATGCCCGCGTCGTCGCCCCTCCGCTCCGCAACTCCTCTCCGCTGTCTGCGGTCCGCCGGATTTGTGCTCTACTCCCCTGCTTGCCAGCTCCTGCGCCGTGGATAGATACTTGCTCTACTCCCCGTATCTGTGCTTCTCCTCCATCGGATACGTGCTCTACTCCCCTGGCACAACTTATATGCTACAGGACAAAATTGACTAGACCATCTAGTCATCGTCTAGATAGCCTAGACTCTAGTCACGGGGTGACCACCTATCTACATTAAGCATCTAGGTAAACAATGAGCATATCTAGTTAAGTCAGCTGAAATTACATATATGTAACTTGTCTTCTACCGATCAACTTACCTGACTGAAAGATGGTTTGAGACCTCTGTTATGGAAATCCATGAACTTAAGCATAAACATACCACAATCCCACCTATAAAAGAGAATATAAGTGTCAAGCATATCCGTGCTTGCCCATTTCTATACAGAAACATGAATTTCAGACAGAGAATACTAGAATGTTGAAAATGCAGCAATGTATTCAGTGCTGGAATTTAACAGTTTATATGAATTCCTTTCTAGACCTAAAGCAATCGGCCACCACACACTGAATTTATGCAGTGATTAGTTTTAGAAGGAAGACATACCCATTCTGCTGTGAAGGGAGAAAATCTGATACTTCCACCCAAGAACTAGTGTCTATCACTACGTTACTCTTGTCCTTCAATTCGTCCATGATATATCTAGCCTGCCACAAACAGAAAATATAACTCAAGAACTTCAAGTCAACATTAATCTATACAATCAATAAGCGGAATAGTTTGCGGCCCATGCATTTCAAACACTGTAGTCTAGTAGTAATATAACTTTCTGGTTGGTCGCTAAGCTTACCAGTACTCTCAGGACATCATGACCCAAACAACCAAGAGAATCAAGATATTGGAAAGTTTTATCCTTCATGTTTATAACTGCCAGGCACCAATGTATATCTCTATGTACTGGAACAAAGATCTGTATAATAAATTCTGACGGTAAGTTGAAGATGAGGAATGAGCGTCTAATTAAAGAAAAGGCCAATACGATAACAGAAAAAAATAAAGAGTGAATTGCACAAAACTATAATTATTATGCATAGTAACATAAAACTACAAATTTTGTACATCAATTTCACACATAATCCGATTTCCGCTATCTTTACCGTCGAAATTCAGTGTTCACTGATACAAAAATCAACGGTTTCCTGTTTCTCTAAAAATTCTAAAACTTTTTGTGTGTGTTCCATAATTCATGTGCAACCCATTTTAATTGGATTCATCCAAAAATCTGTGTAGAATTTAAACTAAAATTCTTTTAAAATAGTACTTTTATAACTTTTAACAAGTGTTAGGGCCACAAATAAAATCTGAAAAAAATCACTAATACTTTTCCTATATGATGGATTAATTTCTAAAATTATTTCCAGATCTAAGTTATATAGTGAAAAAGTGAGTCCTTTGTAATACTCTATTTATATGCAATGATAAAACTGCATATAAATAAAGCATTACAAAGAAACTCACTTTTCACCATATAAACTAAGGCTTAAAATAATTTTAGAAATTAGCCCATCATATAAGAATATTAGTGAATTTTTTTCAAATTTTTAGGATTTTATTTGAGGCCCTAACAATTGTTAAAAGTTATAAAAGTAGTTTTTAAAAGAATTTTAGTTTAAATTTTACACATAATTTTTAGATGAATTTAATTAAAATGGGTTGTAAAACACATACAAAAAGTTCTAGGATTTTTTGAGAAACAGAATACCACCAATTCTTGTATTGGTGAAGAATTCTGATGGTAGAGATAACTAAAATCTGGTTATGTGTGAAATTGATGTACAAAACTTATAGTTTTATATTACTAGTACAATAGTTATAGTTTTATATTACAAATGACACAATAGTTCTAGTTTCGTATAATTCACTCAAAAATAAAGGACAAAACAGCAACTTTACTTTCTCACACTCGATAAGTCCATAGCCCAACTTCTTGAAGGTTGTCCATCTTCTAACAGACTGATAGTCATAACCGGCTATTCCGCAAGTAAGCTGAGCAATAATTCAGAAGTTGTGAGGTCTACGAGGGCTAGCTGTATGCTAAAACTATTGAGAATTAATTTATAACTTAAAGGAAGAGTTAGCCTCCACCAATATGCAGGTATTCTGACTAAACTAAGATGGATGGTAACTACTAAGACAATAAAAAAGGAATCTTAAGCCTTTTTATCTTTTCTCGAACATGGAGAAGGACTGCGTGTCTTTGTATTAAGATGGATAAAAATGTCAAGTGCAAAGACGCAAACACCAACAAACCCACACTCTCCACTCTCTACATGAACATTCGCGCCACAGAACATTAGATAAACAACCAGACACCAAAGAGCCATCAAGGCAACAACATGCGTAGCCCTTTAGCCCCTGTGGAACACCACAGCTTGGCCTCCGCTGATATCTCACGCATGACTGTCCTCGCGCAAGGAGTTGCGCCGTCGAAGACACAACTCTTGCAGTGCCTCCGTAGCCACAAGAAATCTTAAGCCTGATCTATCCTCGCTTGTAAACAAGGTGTTAAAAATAGTAAATGAATTTAGAACCTAAAAGAGGAGGGAAGCAGATGCTAATGGTCCATGTCATTTTCTGAACTCATGAAGAACAGGAAACTATGCTCAATTTAGCATACGAAGACCAAGCACATGTATTGTTTGACATTCAAGATAAGGATCTGGAACCAAGTAATCCCTACCTGCATGAATTGGCATGTCAAAGAGGCCATGTACTATGTAGGAGATGCTTGTTCATAAACTATTATATGATCTCATATGCTTGAAAGCAGATTTCCAATATCAAACTTGCTAATACCAGTTAACATCCATCTTGGCAAGACATAAACCATTAATTAACCAATAATTAAATCCCAGATTGATATGCTTGTGCTACGTATGCAGTATAAGACCATAAGTCCCAAACAGGAAATATAAATAGACCCAACATTTTAGAGGACATCCTGTATATGCAGTATGGGAAGGCAACATACGGTGAACTAACCTTCTTGTAAAAGAACGTATTGAAGAAATGGCATTTTAAAAACCTTTCGGGTTCCCTTTCTGCCCTCTCCTTTAATAATTCAATGTACAGATTGATGACCTGCAAGGAGAAATATATAATACCAGAGATAGCAATATGGAACCTAGCGTCACACTGAGATGTTGAGGCATTATTTAACATATTCTTCAGTATGATTTATATTGGATGAGAAAAGCATATTCAATATGAATATTCACCTCGTCATTTAACCAACCACGAGGTCTCAAGCACTGAAGTTTCTGTTTAGTAATCTCGATGTTAGAAGGCTCATGCATCACTATGATTTTGTCACTGCAAAAAGAAGAGAAATCAGAGTGATGCTTAATTGTGCTAACAATATCAAGCAAAAGTTTGATACCAAATGAAGCATTGTATGCCAACTTGCCAAGAATACCTGTGATCACTATGATGCAAAATAGTGTTAACTTCTCTTTCGTCTTCGTCAGTTAGAGGTGTAAATAGTTCAGATAGATCCTGTTATAATCAAGTACAAAACTTAGACATCAATGATACGACATATGAAAAGCTGTTAAAAGGAGTCGATCAGACATTATGCTAGCTAATCCATTTAAAAGAGTTAGATCTATCGAAGCAAAGCTAACCCTTTTTTAAACTGAGTGCTTACAGGTCCCAGTGTCTACTGAAAATTTAGGCTTGAAGGAAATTTCTACTCGTCCTGTTCTGGTTGAAGACACCCTAGCTGATAAATGCACAATTAACAATTTTCCAATTTAGAATAATTACTTCCAGTGGTCATATATTTAACGGAAAGCAATTCAGAAAAATCCATGTGCATTACCCATATTACTGTTAAATCAACAAGACATGTATTATTTGTTCAATATGTTCCATGAGATTAAAACGACTACCTCCTTTGGCCTGTATGCCAGCACACCCGGGAGCTCGGCAAGCTTGCGCTCCTGAAGCTTCACCTCGCATCCTGTCTCCTGCAATCTTCTGTCACGCCTCTTCGTCAAATCGAACGTCTCGTTGCAGTAAGGCGCCCTCTTCTGCGGCGGAGTCGACAATTCCAGTGCAGGCACGCTCCAATCGCCAATTCCCCTCCTCACGACGTCGACCTTCTCCGGTTCAAACTCCGGCTCCACCGTGAGGTCGCCCACTTCCGGGGACCCATAGATACGCTCCTTGTACGCTCCCAAGCCACCGTCGCTGGTCCTCTTCCCCAACCGCGAGATGTAGTTGCCCATGTCTACCGCAGCGGGCTTCCGGCGGCGGCGAGGGGCTGATGCGCCGGTCGTGAGGAGGAAGCAGAGGGCGAATGGGCGAAGACCAGGGAAGTGCCTGACCCTGGGAAGAAGGCTGCTGCGGCCGCGGCCGCGACGGGGAGTGGAGACGGGGTGGCGGGCGCCGTCAACGCGGCGCTTGCGGCGGCGGCGGTGGGGGGCGGTGGCTAGCGCAACGCGGAGGCCAAAGGACCTGGCGGCGGGGAAGTGGCTGGGACCGAGGCGGCGGCGAGTCGAGGAGGCGCCCTCGTGAGCATGGTCGCGTCGGCGCTTGCGGCCCCGCTGGGCTGCGGCGCTGCTCATGTCGCCGAGGGTCGGAGCATGGGACGGCGACGCGGGCGAGGAGGAAGGAGGCGGCGGGCGCGGAGCGTAGATTTGAAATCGGGAACACAGTAACCGCCGGTAATTTCACGTCTAAATTTCTCGATCACGCCACAAACGTATGAAAAAATGTATGAAGCATCGTGGCAAATTTAAACCGGACCTTTTTCTGTCATGCAAAAAATCGTTATTACTTCACATAAGGGCATAAACATTACTAGATGTTTAAAAATAAGAATGTTAAACATTTATATAAAAATTATAATTTTGAATGCAAACAAAAACTACAATGTTTAAATATAGTTAATTATCTTATTAGTATTAATATAAGCAATAATGTTTACGTAAGCACCTGTCATTCACATAAGCATATGTACTAGTGCAGTTAAAAAAAATCTAATTTTTTTTTCATAGGTACCTCCTTTAAGCACTCCATGGTACATACTCTTACCGATGCACTTCAAACAGTGATCCAGTGAATTCTGATGGCAAGAGGTAGAATGTAAAATTGACTTGTTAGAATTCTTTAACCCCAATAAAAAAAAGTGACTGGTGATGAAGAGCACCATACCTCTAACAAAAATTCAAAAGCACTCGGTAAATCAAAAGTTTTTATCTTATAAATCTAATCTGTCATATTTAGCTAATAAGTGTCTGTTTGTTTCAGTTGAGGATTCTGAAAAGCAGCTGGTAGATTATGAATTGTAAAAACTGAATTGTGAAAAACTTTTAGATTGTGTATTTAAAAAACTTTAATGATCAATTCAGTAAAATGAACTTTCCCAATCTGTGAAAAGCTAAGGAAAATAAACTTCCTGTATTCCTATAATCCAACAAACGGATTGTAAAAACTATAGCAAAAAGTTATCTGTTTGTTTCAGCTTCGAATTATAAAAGTTAAAAGTCACAATCCAAAACCGAAACAAACACACCTAAAATTCATGCATCCCTAGTGCACCTATCTCAACTTCTTCACTTATCTCTCACTATTCCTTATCACCCTCTTAACTTAGTTGCCTTGTCTGTGAATAATGAATTTAAATTGTTCCTATTTGAATTGTCAGTGAGAGATATAAGGATAATCATACTAACCTTATACTATCTCTGGAATCGTTAGTCTGATTTATAAATCCAATTTAAATTGTTTTAGATAAATTTAATCTCTACTATATAAAATACGAGTTAGTTTTCATGTCACCTCCTCCTCTCCTCTCATCTCATATATTAAAAACCCATTAAATTTGAATAATTTATCTACTTTTATCATCAACCCTCGTCCTCCAGCCTCCCGGGCCTAGTTACCGGCTACGGGTATATGATCGATTTCACTAATGACAGCAAATGAAGAAAATACGAAAGAAATTAGTGGATAATCCCCTCCTCCTTTTTCGGATCTCATCTGAAATCAAAATATGGCATCGCTCCTAACATATTCGTTCGGCGGCTCTCCCATGACGCATCCACATCTTGGTACCTTAAGTTTGTCCTTGATGTTACCATGTCAAATATTTATATTTTTGTTATAACGTTGTCGAACATCTAACTATAGGGTATATGTGCATATGCAGTATACCATACATGGATAAGGTACACCATACACCTGATGGATAACTTCGGATATTGCGGATCCGAATATGCGGGACCCGGTATACTCGGAGATCACGAAAGCCTATACTAGGAAGGTCTCGATCGGGTTAACCAACTCAAGTATGACTAGTATCTAAGCTGGATTCGACTGTCTTACCTTGGCCGACATGACGGAAGACTCCCTATCGACTACGACCGAGACCAAGGCGACGCCAAAACCCCTTTATAAGGCAGAGACTCAGACCCCCCAACAGAGGACAACCCACGACAGATCAACGTCTACACAACTTGACGCAAGCACCAAGGCCCTAGCTTTAGAGATACTCGACGACTTCAACCCTATATTAGTTTAGATCCGATCAACTCTATTGTAATAGGTCTAGCCACTTTACTTATACTCGAGACAATCCATATACAACATCATCCACACAGGATGTATTACTCCACATCGGGGGCCAAACCTGTATACATCATGTGTCTTGTTTCCTGCTCGATCTCTGATCTCGAAGGTACCCTAGTTCAATTACGAATATATTGTAAGAAACTAATCTTTGATAGTTGACGCGCCATGTAGGGGTCTTCATCTATTTTTCAGGATCGATCATATCTCAAGTGCACGTTCGTGTTGGATTCTCCGACACCGGCTTCTACGACCACTTCAAGTCGGTGGCGGTCATCTTCGCATCGCCTCCTGCCAGTTCAGAGATCACCTTCAGAACAATGGCATACCACTGGGACAATCAAGGTGAACTGATCCATATAGGTATCATCGAGTCCAGCCCATTGGACTCATATCGCCAGGTGGGACACCTCAAGTGGGATCCCAAGGAGTCTAACATTCTTCAGTTCATGGACATCGGCAATGAAGGTGGGAGTCAAGACAATGGCGACGACGGCTCCATCGATGGCTAGAGAAGCTAAACAAATCGATTTGTGTTTATGGCCGGAGCCGACGGCACACCCATCAAGCAAAACGCAGAAGATCAGGACACCGTGATGAATGATGGTGAAGGAATCCTCGAGGATCCAGCGGTGGCAACCACCGCCCAAGGCAATGGTGTCGCTGGAGGATTTCCACCAGGGACGTCCACAGCTGGGGCTATGCAGACCCCCGAGACTACCCATCATCGACGGGTGGCGAAAAATCAAGGGAACCCTGATATTCGAGGTACTACCTGGGAATGCCTGCGGTTCAAGTACTGCCTCCTCTCGCAACGATTCCAAGATCGAGGAACGAACTCCCTCAACAAAGCGATCATAGAGCTACATCGGCTCGACCACATCTAAGTCTAGGTAGTGGTGTTTTTAGTACTTCGGAAGCTAATATCTAGGGTGCTCATATGATTGAGGTCTTTCTCCCAGTTGGATCTGACGAATCCTCTAACCCTAATGATCAATCAGCTTAAGACTCTACTCGATGCGGCTCAGATCCAGGCGGCTCGAGTGAATAAACCCAACGGCTCTAGGCACCCCAGCCAGCAAAGTGCTAGTTCGAGGAGTTATGGACGCGGACATCCCTGAGTCGAGGGATCCCAAACGGGAGGCTCGGGTGGTCGAGCTCGAGCGCAATCCTACGGGCCAAACTGTAACTGCCCCATTTATAGGCGCAGGAACTAGGAAGACCTGAGGAACTGTATTCCTCACAATAGGTATGATCTGTGAAGAGTGATAGACAATCGCCGTGAGAAACACCATGAAGATGATCGTCGTTATAACGACCGCAGATCTCCGAGATGAGACGGACGTCGTGACTCCCCTGTTTGAAGGAACAGACATGACAGTCCCCCCCCATCTCCTCCTGAAGAATTTGATGAAGGCTGGGAATCCTTCACACCCGAGCTCCAGTCAATACGATGGTCCGAGAAGATCAAGATGGGCCTGATTCAGAAGTACAATGGGAAGCTCAATCCCAATGAGTGGTTGAAGATCTACACCACTGTTATTCGAGCGACTAGCGATGACAACATGGTAATGGCCAATTACCTACTGACTGCCCTCAATGGACATGCAAAGTCATGGTTGTTGAACATGCCGCCCAACTCAATGTGATCATGGGCCAAGCTGAAGGCTCAATTCATCACCAACTTCCAGAGAAACGTTCGAGCACCTAGGAGCGGAAGACGATCTCCATCAGTTGAACCAAGGTAAGGAAGAATCTCTTCGACACTTCATTCGTAGGTTCAGGGACATGCGCAATACAATCTCGGACATCTCCAACAGCTCGGTCATCATCGCTTTCAAGCGAGGCATCAAGGACAAAGATTTGGTCGGGAAGCTGGCTACCCGGAAGATCAATACGGTAAAAGAACTCTTTCGAGATGGCCGACAAGTGTGCAAAGTGTGTCGAAGCTCAGGCACACGCCAAAAATCCTTAGTCTGGCAAGGACAAGCTCGAGTCTTCAAAGAATGAGGGGGAAGAAGAACAAACCTGGTGAAAAACACAAGGGTCCGAACACGAACGTAGCTACGGTCGATAGGAGCAAGTCGCGCAACACCAGGGATAATAAGGGCTTGAGCCGTGGAGGCGGGAAGTGGTGTTCCATCCATCAGACCAACCAACATGACTTTGACGAGTGTCATGTTATCAAAAATAAGTTCGATGATAAGCTTAAGGCTGCTATTGCTGATTACCATAGCAAACAGATCAAGCCAGACGCCAAGAACGATGAGCCTGAATTTCGTGGGGCCAACCAAAGCTTGGCACACATCTTTGGAGGGTCCGCCTCATACAAGTCCAAGAGGCAGTACAAGGCGGCCAAATGGGAGGTCAACCTGGCTCTAACCGAACCTCCCCGGTACCTCAAGTGGTCGGAAGTCCTGATCACCTTCAATCAAGCTGACCACCCAGTCGCGGTTCCACACCCGGATCAGTATCCGGTTGTGGTCCACCCTACTATCCGGTTGTGGTCTAGCCTACTATCATCGATATCAAAGTCTTTAGGACATTGGTTGACGGGGGTATCTCGCTCAACCTCATCTTCGCCAAGACGTTAGGCAAGATGGGGATCTAAAGGTCGGAGCTCAAGATAGGAGCTAAGCCTTTCCACGGTATAACTCCAAACTCATCAACCATGACCTTTGACCAAATCAAGTAGCAGGTCATGTTCGACGAGCTTGATAACTTCTGTACAAAAAACTTACCTTTGATGTTGCGGATTTTGAGATGGCCTACAACGTGATCCAAGGTCGCACAATGCTAAGCAAATTCATCACTTTCCTCCGGATAAACCAAGATGTGTTTGTATGGCAACCGTCCAATATGCCCGGAGTCTCTAGGGAGGTGATCGAGCATCGAATAGCTATGGAACCCGGTCCCAAATCTGTGGTGCAAAAGCAGTGGAGACTCGCGAATGATAGAAAGTAAGCCATCCAGGAGGAGGTCAGCAAACTCCTAAAGACAGGCTTCATCCGAGAGGTCTGTCATCCCACATGGTTCGCGAATCTAGTTCTCGTGAAGAAAGCCAACATCAAGTGGAGAATGTGTGTCGACTTTACCGACCTCAATAAGACTTGTCCCAAAGATCATTTTCCTCTTCCTCGTATCAACCAGATAGTCAATTCTACGGCATGTTGTGAATTGTTGTGTTTTTTAGATGTTTATTCGGGGTATCACCAAATTAGCATGGTGATAGAGGATGAAAAAAAACTAATTTTATTACTTCCTTTGGTGTATTTTGCTATGTAAAGATGTATTTTGGTTTGATGAGTGCTGATGCTACGTATCAACGATATTGTAGTAAAATACAGAACCAAATATGCATTGATTAATGACCTCAAGGAATCATTTGGCAACCTTAGGAAGTACCGTATGATGTTTAACCCCGAGAAGTGTACGTTCAGCGTCCTGTCCATCAAGCTTCTTGGTTTCCTAGTGTCAAGTCCTCAAAATCGAGAGCGTGGTAATTCAAATTATTCTTACACCCTGCAGGAGGTACATCTTTACCCACACGACTTGGGTTCATCCTGTTGGCCCCCGAGATAACCTTTCTGATACCCGGAACTACCCACTCGCACATGCCCCAATGGCATTGAGGTTACCGCGAGCGTGTCCTGAACACCTTCGGCTCCTCGCCACCTTGCATCTCCTCATCCTTTTTCTTACATGTCATAAGGCCGCAAGGCAAGCGTTATCACGAGCATGATAATCAGCTTATCTTACCATTAGATCGACATATGGTAAGTACGAAAAGTGCTTAAGCCAAATAACACCACAGACGGTGCTTAAATGATATAAATGATCTATGGCACTCATGTCTCCTCTCCCGAACTGCCCCTAACACCCGCTCACATCTCGTCTTATTTTTTTTTCCAACTCATCATCCTAGCTTATCATTCTTTTGTAACAGTAGTGGAAAGTCCTATAGCTCGCGAACGACGCTAACATCCATCGCTCGACTTCTACCGAGGACCTATGCAAAGGTTAAGTAATTCTCATATCATTTTTAAATTGGACCATGATATGTTATACCCAGACTACAAGGATTAGGACTAACAACTTGTTCAAGGTTGGTACTATGCAATGAATAGGATCTACCCGATTCCTAACATCGACTCACTAAAACATGCATATACGACATATAGCAAGACCTAGTAAAATTACCAACAATTCACAAAAATACAGGAGAGATATAGAGATATGATAGATGCTTGCCTGTTGCTACCTGTTGTTCACTCACGAACTCCACTAGTTCGCCTTTGTGTTCAAATTCGCGAATCTCCGAAACGTCGCCTTCTAATTAAAAGAACTATACATCGCAATAAGTATGGATGACATGCGATGAAGGATGCTCCACAGTGCAAGATAGTAGTGGAGATGCGAGGCATTGTGCGATGAATTTTAAAGCATCTACGATTTTCTTAATTTTCATTATTGTTAAATATTTAACAATTTTCCAGGATTAAATAAGCTCAGCTTAAAGCTTAAACCTAATTAGAAAATTCATTATACTTGACATGAGGGTGATTATTTTAATGATCAGGGCATCAATTAATAAGATTAAAAAATTGGTTTCACCAATTTTGGGCATATCAATAATTAATTATAAATTATTAAATCCTAAACACATTTTATTAATTACATGACTTTCAGTAAATATTTCATGGTTGATAGCAGTTTTAACATGTAGAGAAAGATCATACAAAGCTAACAAAATTGGTTTCATGATTTTTGGACCTATATTTAATTTCCTATGCATTTTGCAAGTTTCAACCGATTTAATCATTTAAGAATAAATCTATTCGCATTTTCTGGAATAACCGAATTAAAATGGTCAAGAATCCTTTTTGCACCCGGGCTTGAGCTAGCTTCAGACATGGAAGTGGGGCTGTCGGAGGATGAACTCCTGTCGCAGGGATCCCGAGAGACCCTGTCGGTGTATCAGGAACCGGGGGTCCCTGAGTCCCGAGGCCAGGCCAGCCGTCCGCCACGCGTCACCATCCTGCGAGGTCCCTCCAGCGGGATGAGGAAATTCTAAGTTCCGGGAGAAGGTGCTCGGGGCCACAGCCTCTGGTCCCCGAGCACCCCAGTTCCCCGATGACCCGCAGAGTCCAAGTACCGGGAAGAAAGTGCTCGGGGAGGTGCCCGCTCGCCCCCAAGTACCCTAGTCCCCCGATGGGCAGAAGAGCTAAGTGCTCGGGAGAGAGTGCTCGGGGCTGCACGAGGCAGCCCCCGAGCGCTCGGTTCCCCGAAGGTTCTACCAAAGTGCTCGGGAGAGAGTGCTCGGGGCTGCACGTGGCGGCCCCTGAGCGCTCGGTTCCCCGAAGGTTCTGCAAAAGTGCTCGGGAGAGAGTGCTCGGGGCTGCACGTGGCAGCCCCCGAGCACTCGGTTCCCCGAAGGTGCGTGCAAAGGCGCTCGGGAGAGGATACTCGGGGTTGCACGTGGCAGCCCCCGAGCACTCAGTTCCCCGAAGGTTCGCGCGAGGGTACCCGAAGCCCCGACGACCCAGAGGGGCCCACCGACGAGGTGTCAACCAGTCAGGGGTCCAAGGCCGCATTTAATGGGCATGCGCGGCCTAACATCCTGACATCCCCAACTTCTCCCGCTGCAGTGTCAGTCCCTGCCATGCTTTGGCAGGGGCGCGTGGGTCCATTAATTGCACGGGTCCCGTCCCGTATCATCTGGGGTATCTCGGGATAACGTTGCCAGGATCAAAGCGTTCCGCCTGCCACCCTACCCTGGCAGAGGAACAAGACAGGGTGGGCGCGCCGGGTGCCTCTGTGGCTACCCGGTGGGCCCTCTCAATGGCGCCAGGGCGTCCACAGTGACGGGTGGTCGGACGCGCGCCGCGTTTTTCCACCGCCCCTGTCACTTCGCCCAGAGGGAATGATGACACCTTTCTCAGTCGTGGCGTCTTGGAATATGTGCCCCTTCTTTCCCATTTGGGGTATGTCGCGGCCGACGAGTGCATAAAAGGATGGGCGGACAGATGAAAAGGATATAGACCCGAACACACGAGAAAACATCCGAAGACAGATCGAGACAATCGAATACATCATCCGAAGAACACCGCAAGCGAGCTTGAGCAGAGCTAGAACAAGGGAGCCTCAAGCTCTCAGTTAGACAATATATTCTTGTAACCAGATATATCCCGGAGGGATCCCCTTCGGGGAAGGATATTGCATCCACACAGGAGTAGGGTATTACGCCCCCGTGCGGCCCGAACCTGTCTAAACTCCGGTGCATTTATTTCTCTTTGCACTAGGTCGACCATCCCCCACCACCGGCCGCTGCATTTATTTCCAGTTCCATTTATTTCTCCGACGAACTCATTCAGGATCATCCCCCCGGCCGAATCTCTAAAAAGGGGTCTCTCAGGATCCCTGCGACAGGAGTTCATCCTCCGACAGACCCCTTTTTAGAGATTCAGCAGGGGGATGATCCTGAATAAGTTCGTCGGAGAAATGAATGAGAGTAAATGCAACGACCGGTGGGGGGGAGTCGACCTAGTGCAAGAAGAAATGAATGCACCGGAATTTAGACAGGTTTGGGCCGCACGGAGGCGTAACACCCTACTCATGTATGGATGCGATAACTGTCATGAGGAAGTCCCTCAAGGATGTTGCTGGTTACAAGGGTGTTGGCCTAACTAAGAGCTTGAGGCTCCTTATTCTTCGGCTGAAACTATGCTCTATCTTGCTCACAGTGTCTACTATCGCCTGTGTTCTTTGTTCTTGGTGCCGTGTTTGGTCTTCTCTGAGAGAGCTCGAGTTCGTGTTCGAGTCCAGAGATATCGCCCTTGCTTCTATATTGCCGGCTATTTTAAGTACCTGCCGGCCGAGACATGCCCTGAACGGGAAGGAGGGGGCACAAGTTCCAAGACGCCATAACTGGAAAAGACGTCATCATTTCTTCTGGGTGAAGTGACCGGGGGTGGAAAATGCGTCGCTCGCCCGGTCACCTGTCACCATAAACGCCCTGGCAACAGGCGCCGCGAAGAGGGCCCACCGGGTAGCCGCAGAACGACCCGGCGTGCCCGCCCTGTCTTATTTCTCTGCCGGATGACACGGGACGCCTTGGTCCTGACGACGTTATCCCAAGACAAACCGGATGACACGGGACGGGGCCTGTGCAATTAATAACCCCACGCCTCTTTGCCAAAACATGGCAGGAACTGACGCTGCGGCGGGAGCAGTTGGAGGTGTCAGGCTACGCACGCTCATTAAATGCGACCTCGGACCTCTGACTGATTGACACCTCATCGGCGGGCCCCTCGGGGGCCTTTCTGGGTCGTCGGGGCACCGAGTGCTCGGGGGTATTGTTCGCATCCCCGAGCACTCTCTCCCGAGCACGCATATTCTTGTCCTCGGGGTACCGAGTGCTCGGGGGTACTGTTCACCTCCCCGAGTACTCTCTCCCGAGCACTCTTGCTTGAACCTTCGGGGAACCGAGTGCTCGAGGGCTGCCACGTTCAGCCCTGAGCACTCTTGTACGGATCCTCGGGGAACCGAGCGCTCGGGAGCTGCTGCACGCAGCCCCGAGCACTCTCTCCCGGAACTTGGCTCTTTTAATCGTCAGGGGACTAGGGTGCTCGGGGGTGAGCGGATACCTCCCCGAGCACTTTCTTCCCGGTACTTAGACTCCGTGAATCATCGGGGAACTGGGGTGCTCGGGGACCACTGACTGTGGCCCCGAGCGCCTTCTCCCGGGACTTGAGCTTTTCTCATCCCACAGAAGAGACATCGCGGGATGAAGCCATATAGCGGATGGCTGGCCTGACCTTGGGACTCAGGGACCCCCGGTTCCTGATACACCGACATAATTCATATACAATATCATACATACAGGACGTATGATATTACTCTACATCAGGACCTAAGCCTATATATATCAAGTGTCTTATTTTCTACTCGATCTTTAGTATACCACATTCAATTATAAATATATTATCCGAAACTAATCTTAAACTAACGTACAAGCACTCAGCTACTTAGAAATTATATCTCTGAAATTCTAGGCAAGCTGCAATCTGGAACGCTCCTCTGTCGTAATCTGCAGGCAAAACCTCCAAACAAACGCTGCCAGTATCACCGGCCCCGTCCGTCCGATGGGTACCGCAACCATGGTCAACCGTCACGGCCCGGCACCACCCGCCGCTGGCCTGCTCCCACGTGCCGTCCGTCCGTGTGGCCAACCATCAATCCCTCTCCCTCCCTCCGCTCCCACCCTTTTCCGCGCACTCCACATCGCCTTCTCCCGTCCCCACCCGCCGCTCCCGAGCCCGAAATGTCGGACGACGGCGCCGCCGGCGAGCCGCTCAGCGACCGCCAGAAGAGGGAGATCGCCGTCTGGTTCCTCTCCAACGCCCCGGCCGGCGAGATCCACTACGTCGCCAAAGGCAACCCCCCCCCCCCTCTCCTTCTGATCCCTATGCGTGTGATCTAGCCCAACCGCGTGTGTTTGTCTGACCCGTGCTCGAATGCGTGGCGTGGGTGCGCAGACGTGCGCGCGCTGCTGGGGGACGAGGCGGTGTACGAGGCTGCCGCCGCGGAGGCTTTCCCGGAGCACAACAAAGCCCACCTCTTGTCTCTCGAGCTCCCCGACCGCAGCGGCGACGTGAGCATCTCTCTTCTCATTTACGTTTCGTGAGCTTTGGCGTTGCGTATGCCCATGTGTAGCGGTTATGAATTTGGTAACGGAAGGTTATATTTGCGATAGCTTTGCAATCCGTAAATCAGTAATTAAGACATAGGAAATCTGCCTTAGGCAATCCGTGGTAACTGGTAAATTACCCCGGACTACTTTTTTAGATTCAGAGCACCTGCGAACTGCATAATTGTTGTTTATGAGGACTTGGAACGATTTGGTAGATCTCTCTTTGATCAACTGAAAAGCAGGTGCATTTCGTGTTGAAATGGTCGCTGTCCTTTTTCTTTTCTTGTTTATAGTCTAGTGAAAGTTGGTTACTATGCCTTGGGCGCACTTGCCGGCGAAACATTCATTTTGGATTTTTGGTTGCGTGGCATATGACTGCAGATAATCATCACTACCTATGGGGAGCTTGACAAGAACAATTATCTGGACCCTAGGACAGCACAAGTTGCTACCGTGGATCATATTAAACAGGTAATATTTCAGGGCACTGAGGGCGGGCACTATGTTACTCCTGCTTATTTAGATTTTTACTCCAACTATGTATATTAAGAGCCAATATTTGGACATGTTAGAAAACATAGAATTAACCACCAAACATCATCTGTTCGTCTTAGAAAATAGTCTATCGAGCGGCTTCATGTCTGCAATTAATACGTCACATATCGAGCTTTATAATCTGAACTTCTGATACATTTGATGAATGAAACAAAGCATCTGCAGTATGAATTAATATTACTTACCTAAAGTTCATGCAGCACATAATCATTCTGAAAAGCAGGAAAACACATATTTCATAAAGAATATATCACATCTATGCTCTCTGCTCCACATAGATTAGTACTATAGCTGAGTTCTGCATTTCAGAATATGATAACATTCTCTTCTTTTCTGGTTTATAAAGTTTACTGAGTAATATATTTGGATATTGATACTGAAATAACCAAATGTTTGGGCCTGCTTGGGTTAAATAAAGTTTTGTGCTATTTAAATTTCAATGAAATACTCAGAAGCTGGAAGTTTGAAATTGCTCTTCATGTCCCTCCCTATAGACTGCCACCACCAGTAGTATTAGGATTCTGTAGCTAATCAGCGTCTTGTGACTTAGCTATATGGAGCAAAGTTAGTGTTAGGCCTGGGTGATCATATACCAGCAAGATGCAGCTTATTTAACACCAGCATAGATTGAGGTGTTTGGTGAAGTGTTGTTATTGGAAATATATGGATGCGGTGTTTTTCTGGTTTTACTTACTTTTTTCTGTTACTCAAATAAAGATGTTCCTGCATCAAATTAATTCATCATGTTTTTGTATTTTCATGACGAAAGACTTGTACAAAATTGAGGCCTGCTGTAGATGAGGAGCTTCCTTCAGCGTACATTGAAGAATTTAGGTATATAAAGTTATTTACTCTGCTCCTGTCCTTTTACTTATTCTTCGTTTCCATATCATGTCGCAAGTCAATATATGTTCTCTAACCTTATGTATTTATACAGGAGTGCTTTAGATGTTGAATTGTCTAAATATGTTGGGGAAGCTTATCCAAAAGGGGTATGTGCCATTTATTGTACCAGTGGAAAGGATGTAGAGGGACCAGGAGCAGATTTTGGTTTGGCAGTAGTCATTTCTGCTGCTAAGCGTAGTCCACAGAACTTTTGGTATATTGTCCGACTCATGTCTGCCTTCTTTTCTCTGTTCTTAAAGGTTTTTTTCTCGTTTTCTTTAATCTTATGCATATAGATCAGTGAATTTGTTCTGTAATAATCATGTTAAAAAAATAGTGGTCCCATTTTAGCATTAAAGGTGGTTATCTGTTTCCAGTTTCTCCATAATTTTAGATCTTTGTTCAGGAAATTTGTTCTGTAGGCCAGTACTTTCTTTCTTTAGAAATTTTTTACTCTGTCTGAAGAATTGCTTCACATAATCTGTCACTAGAACTGTGTTAAGCGTGCTCCTTATAGATTTGATTTTTATCATTTAGCCTCTGATGAAGACCAACTGAATATTGTGTCATCCAGCAATGGTAGTTGGCGTTCAATTTGGACTGTGGAAGTCAATGATGAGTTGCAATTTGTTGATATTAAAGGAAAGATACAGGTTAGCTTTTTTACTTAATTGAAGTTACATGCATTAAATTGATGTTAGTATAACTGAAGTTATACTTTTCTTGTGTAAATATCACTTGCATATACACCAGGTAGGTGCTCACTATTTTGAAGAGGGAAATGTGCAGCTGGATACTAACATCGATTGTAAGGATTCAACCATGTTGCAGGTTAGTTCATGCAATAATGTTGAGCCCAGCATATTTTGATGGCATCCTTTCTTCTCCTGACTGCCTAACCCACTGTTTCAGTGGTTGTCATTTGCTGTTTTGATATGCTTCACTTGCACAAGTTAGTTCATTCTACAACACCTATACATTTTGGAGAAACTATGTTCTTCTTTATGTATATTTTTCTCCAACTATTATCTTCATCATCTATATGGTATATGTTCCCTGTAGGTGCTATTCAGAATCTTTTTTACACTTGAACATGTTGAGTTGTTGCGGGGCGATTTGGGCATTGGTGCCAAAAGTTCCAACAAAATATTCAAGCTATATTTCTCTTTTGGTGAAAATGATCAGCCTATTTCACTTTTCTGATTTGTCAAATATAGATGGCTATGTTATGCAAGTTCACATCTAGCATGCCTAGCCTTTTGTCATCCTATTTCTCTTTTGTAGCTGTGGAGTTGTGCTTATGTGTTCCGCTATTCGCATTTCTGGAGCATGTATGTATCTTGACGTCATTGCTTTGGTTTAGGATCTATGTTTTATAGACCTGCCTTGAGTATGATTGGTTCTCTCCTTCATTTGTTAAAAAAAATGGAATGAAAGAATAAAATAAACTCAACCATGCCGCTGACATTATATTTCTTATGTTTCAGTCACCTGAAGATTGTGCAGTTTCAATAACTAACATCATTCGACATCATGAGTCTGAGTATTTGTCATCTCTTGAGGTCTGAATCTATCTGATGTTTATTCAACCAATCAAACTTCGATGCTGACACAGCTAACAATGCTATTTTCCTTTATGCTCAGGAATCATACTTGAATTTGTCCGATGCAACGTTCAAGGTAGGCCGTAGTGAACAATTTCACATAATAGTTACAGTGCTGCATCTTTGCTGTTATATGCATCCCTCCTTTGTTTGACGTGTGTTTTAACACTGGTCATATTTTGTGCACAGGATCTTCGGAGGAAACTTCCAGTTACCCGTACTCTTTTCCCATGGCATAACACTCTAGCGTTCAGTCTTACAAGAGACCTTGCCAAAGAACTAGCGCTTGGGAAATGAAGTTTGTTGAGGCCATGGCATTAGGTAGCTTCAAGTGGGAATTTTTATCTCCATGCTATGTGTTGTTCTGTAGAGTGTACTATCCATATCCTGTAACCAGCAATTTAAATCAAGAACATGAACCTTTTTTTTTTGGTGGAGAATTGCATTTCCAGTATAAATACATTCATTCACGTATCGTCATGCTTCACGAGACGTAAAATCTTGACCTTTGTAAGCCTTTTATAAACGCGTGTGAATTAGATTGTGATCACCATCGTGATGTACGAGGCAAAAATGTATTTTTAGAGAGAATGATACTCAAACTCGGACCAAAGAATGTACCGTTGTACATGTACAGTAGCAACTAGCAAGTCCGTACTGCCAATGGAACTTCTAAATGGGCCCGAATATTACAAGCCCAATAGATAAAATGTTTGGGCCGGGCCAGCCCAGCCCAGCCCAAATTACACGCAGCCCAAAGCGAACCTATAAAATCTGACGCGATTCAAAACGCGAGCTTCCTAGGGTTCCGCCGCCGTGGTAAGTCCCCTTCCCTTCCCCTCACCGCCTCGAGCCAGACCTCTCCTCACCCCTCTACTCCTCCTCTCCTCAGCTCCCTTTCGAATCCATCTCAGGCCTTTCGCTTTTCCCATTTCATCATCTTTTTCGCGATTTTTTTTAATATTGCGCTGATGTTCCCCGTGCTCGAGTTGGCTGCAGCCGCAGGGAGACCACATAGAGCTGCACCAGAAGCGCCATTGCCGGCGCCTGGACTACGAGGAGCGCAAGCGCAAGCGCGAGGCTCGCGAGGTGCACAGGCGCTCGAAGGAGGCCCGGAAGGTGCTGTCTGATCTGATAATTTACTCGTTTTAGGGTGGTCGTTTATGTGTTCCTGTTGCTGATGATTACGTGCTTGGTGCTGTCGCAGTTGCTTGGCGCTAAGGGCAAGAGGTTCGCCAAGAAGCGGTATGCTGAGAAGGCGCAGATGAAGAAGACGTAAGTGCTCGTTTGCTGATTCCTAATGCTTGTTTACTACCCCAGTTGATGACACTGATGTATTGATTCTTGAGTAGAATATTGATTAATTTACTTAAATTGATGTATTAATTTTTTGGAGTAGGAGATGTGATTATAATTTTCTAATACAATTGATGTATCAAAATCGTGACCTGACATGCAGCATGTAAATTAGTTTACAATTTACCTCACTGTGTAGAATCTGCCTTTCTTGTTGCAATTGTATTCTTACAAGCTTTGTTGGTAATTATTTCGTTGCAGCCTGAAAATGCATGATGAGTCAACTTCTCGGCAGAAGGTTGATGATGATGTTCAAGACGGTGCGCTTCCTCCATATCTGCTGGATCGTGATCAGACGCAGCGTGCCAAGGTAAATGTTTCTTGCCAGCTGATCATGATACAGAAAAGATCTTGTTGCATCGATCATTTATGTATGTTGAAATGTAGGTTCTCAGCAACACAATAAAGCAAAAGCGGAAGGAAAAAGCTGGCAAATGGGATGTTCCTTTGCCTAAGGTAATTCTCAACGCAAACAGTTGACGCCTGCTTGCTAAAATTAGTTGTTCCCTACCTTGACTAAATTTTGCCATAATTTATATCCTTTCAGGTCAGACCTGTGGCTGAAGAAGAGATGTCCAAAGTTCTGCAAACTGGCTAGCGAAAGAGTAAGTGATGATGATATCTGTTAATAAATTTGGAATGGTGGTTAGTATTCAGAATTTTTATATGGAATGGAAGCATTGTATCCTCCTTTTTTCCTTTTTCCTGTGACCTGTCCATATTATCAGCAATCATCTGGATATGCCTTAAGGAAATACAACATCGCTTCAAGACAACTAGGTTGTGCTAATTCATGAGTTCATCTGGAATCTATAGCCATTGCATAAAAACGATTGCACGGACTATACATTTCTTTTCTGTTGATATGAATAATTTCGCTGATCTTGTTTCACTTATGCAGCCAAGCAGTGGAAGAGAATGGTAACTAAAGCCACCTTTGTCGGTCCTGGATTTACGAGGAAACCACTAAAATATGAACAGTTCATTCGACCAACTGGTTTGCGTTTCACCAAAGCTCATGTGACTCAAAACTGAAATGTACAGTCAACCTTGACATAATTTCTGTGAAGAAAAACCCAAATGGTCCAATGTACACTTCTCTTGGTGTTATGACAAAGGGAACGATCATTGAGGTATGTCAAGCATTCTTTTGGTGCAGGTAAACATGCTCAAGTTACTAACAACCCAGAGAACGATGGCTGTATCAATGCTGTCTTGCTAGTGTAGATCCATAGTGATTCTGTTATGGTGATGAATCTTCCTATTTGTATCCGCTCTGCTGAAGATGCTTTTTTGACCGATCTCATGGCTAATCCCAATAGTCTGTTGTGCACCGTGGGCGTTACATGTATTCTGTACTTTTGCTGTGGAACAGGTGACTTCTCTAGTAACCTGCTGTAAAATTTGAGATACAAATTAGCAAACTTTTGCTGTGCAACACTGACTGACCGGTTCTCGTTGGGCATCCCTCGTGCTAGCATAGTTGTCCTTTTTAATGAACTGTGCCAGTACATACTACAATCTATACACCCCCAACAATTTAAGCTACCAGATTATAGCCGCAATGCAAAATGGTGATGCCGCATCAGGCTAGTACGATCCATGTTACCATATCCATGTTCTCTTTTATGAAGTGTTAGCGAAAACCAAGTGCTTCACATCAGTCGCAAAATGAGTACTTCGTTTCACAAAGAGTAGGCAAAATAATGCTCATCACAGATGTGATTGTCTATCCATACCAGTTCTAAAAAGTATCATAATTTTCTATTTTATGGACTATGCGCTGGTTGCAAAAATTCTTGAATCAAATAAACATTTGGGAAAGGTTCTAATCAAATAAAAATGCTTCAATCAAATAAACTTTTGGGAACGGCATTAATCAAATAAACACATGGAATATACGCGAGACACAATCAAACTTGCGAGCAAACCACTGGCCCCCTAAGTATTTAATCAAATAAACATGTGAAATGTACAAAGACAATACAATCAACATGAGAACAATATTTTTCTTAAAGGATGATATATTGATGTCTGCTTCCCAGAAATGAAATCAAATGGGTAAATAATCATATGGAGGAACATCAGCAAATGAAAATTCTATCTGCGGGAGCTGCATTGGCAACATTCAGGTAATTGACATCAACAGTAGCATCTCCGAAATCATCTGCAGAAGTGTTTAAAAAAACAGTTAGGTTATCTAACATTTCACTAACAGCGCATGTTATGTCACAACGACTAGAAGAGTACCAGAACCAAACCTTCATATATTGTTCTTACAACTTGAACATAATCACGTATCATCTCTTGATAGATAATTCCATCAGGATGAGCATCCAAAACAACTAAGACTCCTGTGGTAGATTGCAATTTTTAACCATGAAATGTCAGTTCATGAATAGAAATAGGGATTCAAAAGAGCTTAACTGAATATATACAAGGCCTACTGGGAACAACTCTGTTATCAGGAAACAGGAACACAGTATAATACTTGAACAAAGTTGAGAACTCAGTATCACTATACCTGGTGCTAACCAAGCTTTTGTTTCATTTGATGGCAATGGTGCTAACCATAGGATATTGCGTAAATTCAAAGAATCGTCATACGGTACATTAGATTCTGTAAAGTAAGAAAAGTAATGAATACAGTGCCCGAATACAACACTGATAGAAAGGAAACTAGATTATGTGTCCAACTAAAGTTCTTAAATCATACCTGCTTGGCAATATCCCAAACTATAGGGAAACAATTCCTTGTCAAATGCTGGATATTCTTTAGCATGGAACCTGCGTCGAGAAAGAATCATCATGAGCTCATGACAACACCTATCAGTCAGAAGTCAAAACAATGGTACTTTAAACTTACAAATCTAAAAATCTAAAGATGTAACGGATTTTACTAGAAGTGTATACAGATATTTCTGGGGGGGGGGGGGGGGATTCAAGACCTTGTAGTGACAGGAACCCTATGGCAACCCTGAGATAAAAATTGGCTTTACTCAAGCTCCATTAACCTGACTACCAAGGGTTTAATATTTTTCATCTCACATCTCTAGTGTCTAGACTGGCATATCACAAAGAAATAATATGTGAAGCCAACAAAGCTATTTGCAGCACTTACTAAAAGGATGTCTGAGAACTGAACATCAGAAAGTTTTGGGAACAAAGCTTATGCAATAATTCTAGGCACTTACAGAATTCCAAGCCTTCCAGTATCAGATGAAAGGAAAAGATGCCCATGGAACAAATCAAATCGACTCAGTGATACATTTAGTCCAACTGATGGTCCCCGTGCCACAATCAGTTCAAACAAGAATGCAAAATATGAATTGATCTCCTGTTAATAACACAAAGCATGTGAACATATTACCCAACCTATGAGTTGAAGGAAATTCAAGTACAACTGGAGCCAAATCTGAACCTCGTTGGCAAAGCGCCTCCCGTATGGTGTCCTTGTGAGTTGACATTTATGCTCCTGTGATCCCTCAACATCTGGCACCTAACAAGAATGCAATGCTAGATTTTTTTTTAGGGAAAACAAGAACAAATTTCAATCTTGACTACTGAATAATTCCAGTGTGGCTCTCAAAACCAGTGACCTAGATCGGTGTGTACTCCAATAAGCCACTTGGAAAAGCTCCTATACTGAAACTTAAAATTATCAAGATTCATGATCTCCAGTGTGCTCAGGCAGGCAACATAGCCAAGGGTAGCACTTGTTCCATGTAACAATTAGTAAATACTGTTACAAACCAACTTCAGAACACAACACAAGTTAAATGTTCGATATACACCACACAAATCGATTCAGAACAATATCCCATGCCAGCTTCTGATCGTCTAAACCTACTGAATTCTCAGTTGTAACTGCGAGACCTCGCGTATATTGATCTGAACCAGTTCTTGCTCCCGTCAAGATCTCAAATTGCATCCTCGTCCAATAAGACAACCTCTAGGAAACATTGAGAAGAGGAGTAAAATTGAACACTGACCGGCAGCATTGTGGGGTCGAGCGCGCGGTGGATGGCCCCAGGGTCGCCTCCGGAGTCGACGGCGAGCCGCGCGAGCTCCATGACCGGCGCCGGCGGCCACATCACCATCTCGTCCGCCTCCGCTGCATCGCATCCTTCCAGAAGAACCTTCCGTGAGCCACGCCAAGGAGTCGCCTTCGGAGCGGCGGGGCTGACCGGGGAGAGGGCCCGGAGGCAGGAGCGGAGGCGCGAGGCCTCCGCGGCCGGTACGCGCGCCGCGGCGCGCGGGCCGGCGAGGACGGAGAGGAGGTCCGCGGCGACGGTTTGCGGGGAGGGTGGCGAGGACGGGGAGCTGGCCGAGGAGGTGCAGCAGGAGACGGAGAAGGAGACGGCAAGGGAGATGGTGAAGGCCAGCTTCAGCGAGAGGGGAGGAGGCCGGAACCGCAGGTGTTGCATCCCCTCCACCGCTTCTGTTACTCAAGGTCCGAAGCTGCTAAAACCAGCGACCACAGAGCTAAGCCGATGAAGGACTTGGATTCCGAAGAAGAATTGCGAGGGAGAATCGTCAGATGAGCATCCGGGTTTCGTCAGAGTTCGACTCCTATTTTATACTAATTTTTTTTTTAAGTAGATCGTGATTAATGAGGACGAACAGGACTCATACATGATTGGATCTCGCGGCTTCGTGATTAATGACGATGAACATGTTGGGGCTTGGTCATCCTTGCTTGGGCTTGGTGGATGATTGCCTGTGCAGTTGCGAACCTTAGGTCATCTTTAATTATATTTTCTTTATTTTATTCTTTTTTATTCTCTTTTTATTTTCATTCTCTTTATTTTTTCTCATTTTCAACAGTTTTCTTTCGAGGAGAATTACGAAAGGAAAGGAGAGAGAATACCGTCCTGAAGAGAATAACTTTAGGAATCCTGTCGTGAAGGGATCATGAAGGAAAACTATCTGAACGTTGAAGGTAACGAAAATCTCTTCACGACAGGATTTTGTTCTCCGAAGGGAACCCGTTGAGGCTAGCCTTATGAGCTGTGATCGTCTTATGGCAAGTTTATTTTTCGTAGAATGCAAATCCTTTAACGACAAAAATTGTTATTTTGGTGTGCCCAACATTCGTTCACATTTGGAATTACCAAAAATTTAAAAAAATCATTTAAAATTCATGTTGGAAATTTAATTTTCTGTCAAATTTGACTGAAATTTATTCTAATTTGTTTAGCCCAGAATATATAAATTTCGTTCACCTCTAAAATTTCTAAGATATTAGTGAAATTTAGTTCTTTGGTTAGCGGATACAGATATTATCCATTTCCATATCCGAATTCAAAGCAATTTGGATATCTATATTTGAATTCGAATCTCGAAAATAAATTCGAATACATCTATTTTAGTATCTATTTTTAAAATAAATACAAATACGGATATTCATATTCGTGTTTTGACGAATACGAATATCGGATAATTCAAATACCAGCGTTCTATTTTCCACCCCTATTTAGGTGTTAGGGGGTGTGCGCGCGCGTGTTTGTAAAAAAAGCTTTTATTTCCCGAGATCCCCGAGGTTGTGTATGCATAATTTATACAGTATTGGACTGGAGGATACGTGACGGGATACTCCTTACATTAAACCAAGGTCGTAGCCTCGTCCACATGTCCCAAGGATGCAGCGGGGACGCTTTGCATGCTGACGGAGTGCTCACAGTGACTGGGGAGCTGCGAAAGACAGACGACGGAACATAACATTGGAGTAACAACAGTAATTAGTCTAGGAGAATCAAATCTAGATAGATAAAATGGCACCAAACTTTATTTAAGGCACAAATAAGTACACGCATGATTCATATATACTATATTCACAACTCACGCAGTCACACACGTGTGCATCCTAAATACACATCGAGGATAGATTGGAGAGCCCACATTTTTAATGTGCGAATACGCATAATCCTATTTAACATGCACGCATGTAAGTACCCAATACCTAGCCATCTCGGAAGCAATCGGAGGTAAAACCCCTGGTAAGGCTCGTGGGATCGATCAGGGATCGAATCCACGACTAGCCATTCCTTCTACTGGGAACCAACCGAGGCAAGGCTTGGTCCTCAAATGATGCCAAGCTTCTGTGACAAGAAAATGCTGCAAAAACTAAAAGGCAAATGCTGTTTTTCAGACGTTTGTTTTTGCAAAATGTCTCAAGCGATGGGTATGAACCGTTTTCTAGCTTCCACTCGTGCACGCCCCCCTCGTTGTGCCCCTGCCTCCCGCCCACCCCCAGCCATCTCAAGGGGGCATTCTCGCCACCGAATCTGCCCCCACCACCCCTGTTGCGCTAACCCGACCGATTCGTGCTTCCCCGCTCCCACCCTGGCCCATCAGGTGTCCTACACCACCCACGGCCAGCGACGCCTCCGCCTCCTTCGTCGGGCCGACCTGCCTCCCCCGGAGCCTCCTCTAAAGTCGGTGACGAAGAGCCCCTGAATCAAACCCCCGGCCAGAACCTCGCCAGCGCCTATGTTCACAGCGCCTGAAATCTCATTTTAGATTTTAAGTGTCTGAGATGTACTAAGTGTGAAACTAAAAGGTTAGTTATGTAGGACGATAATTTGACCCACAATGTTGTATGGTGCAGAAGTTAGCCGACTAAAAGGCATCATATTCAATATTTAAGTGTAGTAGATATGCGTACAGTGCGATGGATTTGTGACCATACAAGAAAAGATTGAATCTGAAATGATGATATACATGATAGGTAGAGGTAGCACCAATTGAAAAAAAACTTATTCAATATTAGTTAAGATACTCTAAATATATTCATCCGAGGTTTTCAGTCACATGTGCATAACGGGATACTAAGACGCGTTGATAATATGAAAAGAGAAAGAGATCAACCAAACTTGATATGGGAGTAGTCTGTAAAGAGAGATTTAAAGAAAAGAATATTCTAAAAAATATTCATAAATAGAAGTGTATGAAAGTTATCGATCAACATACCAAAACCATAATTTATGCTATCGGACTTCTTTTACCATCATTACCAGTGTTATATTTATTACTATTACTAGTATCTTTTTTTATCATATTTTCTGTTGGATTATGTGAGTTTTATCTCTAGCTTACCTCTACTTACTTAGGATTAAAAGGCTTTGTGTTGTGGTGGTGGTGGTGTAGGAAACATACATGTGCGCACGCTTCTAGGGTGGTGCGAGTGTACGTGCTTTATCATTCTATGTACTCTTAGAAAAGGGGACATAATCAATGGTCTGAAATATACTCATGATAATGTTTTTTCTTGTTTAGAATGTAGACTCAGTAAATACATTTTACCTATGCATAAAAATAAACTACAATTATCAACTACTTCCCTATAAAGATAATTAAAATGTGTCTCTAGAAAACATCACATTATCTTAAAATAATTCAACCATCTAATGTGAAATCTATGAGGTAGATTTGTCTTCTTTTCCAAAGTCTTATATCAACACTAAATTAACACCTTCTCATTCTCGAAAGTATTTATCTTCAAATAATATGATCTAAAATAGTATCAAGTTAAAATAGTGCATACATAGTTTAAAATATTATCAATGTTGCAGTGTTAACATGAGAGCTATGCAAAATTTGATATTTTTAGGAAATGTTCTTGAAAAAAGTTATTTATGCCAAAGAATCTTGCTATGTGGCAATGAGGAAATAACTAACATGTGCTACATGTGCTTTGTTTTTCTTCCATTGAACATGATTTAATGTAGTTTTTAATGCTTCGCGATATTAGGGGGCATTTCTAAAGGCACGAGGGTTGCTTAGAAGAAAATGTTATTCTAAACTATATCGAGGCGTAAGGGAATAGTTTTATGGCTGCCTAACGACTATTATCGGTGAATCAGGAATCGGGGGTCCCCAAATCCCGAGGTCAGGCCAGCAATCCGCCACGTGGCGTCATCCCGCGGAGTTTCCTCCGTGAGGTAAAAAAGATTAAGTCCCAGGAGAGGGCGCTCGGGGCTACAGTCGGTGGTCCCCGAATACCCAAGTTCCCCGATGATCTACGAAGTCTAAGTGCCGGGAAGAAAGTGCTCGAGAAGGTATACGGTGGCCCCCGAGCACCCGAATCCCCCGACGATCAGGAAAGCTAAGTACCGGGAGAAACGTGCTCGTGGCCGCGAGCGGTGGCCCCCTGGGCACCCAAGTATCCCGAGGACCCACTAAAGGAAGTTCCGGGAGAGAGTGCTTGGGGCTGCGTGCAGCAGCCCCCGAGCACTCGGTCCCCCGAGGATCCATACAAGCGTGCCCGGGAGGAAGTGCTCGGGGAGGTGAACAGTACCCCCGAGCACTCAGTTCCCCGAGGACCAAGAAAGGGCACTCTCGGGAGGGAGTGCTCGGGGAGGTGAACAGTTACCCCCGAGCATTCGGTTCCCCGACGACCCAGAGAGCTCCCTGACAGTGGTCCTCGAGGGGCCCACTGATGAGGTGTCAGCCAGTCAAAGGCCCAAGGCTGCATTTAAAGAGCGCGCGTGGCCTATCACCTCCAACTGCTCCCGTCACGCTCAGTGTCAGTTCCTGCCACATTCTGGCAGGAAGGCGTGGGGTCATTGAATGCACGGGTCCCATCCCGTGCTATCCGGCCCGTCTCGGGATATCGTCGTGAGGGCCGAGACGTTCCGTCTGCCGCGCTGCTGTGGCAGGAGAACAAGACAGGGCGGGCACGCCGGGCCGCTTCGCGGCTGCCTAGTGGGCCCTCTCCACGGCGTCCGTTGTCAGTGCATTTATGGTGACGGATGACCGGGCGTGGGACGCATTTTCCACCCCCGGTCACTTCGCACAGAGGTAATGATGACGCCCTTTCCATTTATGGTGTCTCGAAACTCGTGCCCCCTCCCGTTTGGAGCACGCTACTGCCGGCGGGTATTTAAAGCCGGCAGAACGGACGAAAAAGGGAGAGTGTTTTTCAGACAAAAGAGGAAGAAAAGAAAAAAAACAATTGCTCACAAGCAGAGAAGAGAAGATCGAGAGCACCCAAAGCCGGCAGCTATATGCAGACCGAAGAACAAGGAGCCTCAGGCTCTAAGATAGATAAACATTCTTGTAACCAGCGACATCATTGAGGGACATTCTCAAGGCATTTATAGTATCCATACAGGAGTAGGGTGTTACACCTCCGTGCGGCCCGAACCTGTCTAAACACCAGCGCATTTACTCCGTTCCGCATTAGATCATTCCACCCCACCGGCCATCGTATTCATACCCATTTATTTCTCCGGCGAACATATTCAGGATCATCCCCCCGGCCGAATCTCTAAAAAGGGGCCCCTCAGGATCCCCGCGACAGGAGTTAACCCTCCGACAACTATCGTGGCCGCTATGGGCGTTGCAACAACTGCCTCTGCCATGGTCATGGCGATAGTCCTTGTAGTCAATCATAGGAGGACCGACCAATAGAGCGAGGTAGGGCAGCGGTCTTACCTTCTTAGCGGTGACATCTTCACATTGACCACTTTGCACTGTATTTTTCATCCCCTCTAACACTAATTCATAGTTTAATGGCTGACTCTATCCTATCTATATTTGTAGACTGAATCCGCTACTCTAGCCAATGTTGCCTCCTTTACTGCCATCGCTGCAACCTACACGGTGCCAGCACCACTTGGGCCTCTCCCTCCTCTCGATGATCATATGATCGATGTGGCACTACAGTGGTAAGTGCACGTAAAGAATGGTCCTTAGATTTGAGGGAGACTTTATGCTATATCACTATCGCATTCATGATGAGGCGGCTTGAGTCCCTAAAACCATTTTATTGGGAAGAACAAGGGCACGACATCCGATAGGGGCATAAGCCCCCTCCCCTCCCTCTCCTCTTTGAAAATGTTATTTGGAAATATTTTTTGAGGGATCCGAGAAATTAGCGAGATTTCAATTTTTTTGGATTGCTTGACTCCACTAACTTTTCTTAAGCAAGAATATAAACCTTGTTGGGCTAGTCAACAATGAAAGGAGACTCATGTATAGGAGACTGTTGGTGAATCAGGAATCAGGAGTCCCCGAATCCCGAGGTCAGGCCAGCAGTCTGCCACGTGGCGCCTTCCCGTGGGGATTATCTCCGTGAGGTACGAAAAGATTAAGTCCCAGGAGAGGGCGCTCAGTGCCATGAACAGTGGTCCCCGAGTACCCGGGTTCCCCGATGATCTACGAAGACCAAGTGACCGGGAAGAAAGTGCTCGGGGTCATGAACAGTGGCCCCCGAGCACCCAAGTCCCCCGACGACCAGAAAAACCGAGTATCGGGAAGGGTGTGCTCGGAGTCACGAACAGTGGCCCCCGAGCACCTCGAGTACCCAAGGAAGGTAGTTCTAGGAGAGAGTGCTCGGGGCTGCGAACAGTGGCCCCCGAGCACTCGGTTCCCCGAGGATCCGAACAGTCAATTCCGGGAGAGAGTGCTCAGGGCCGTGAACAGTGGCCCCCGAGCACTCGGTTCCCCGAGGACCAAGAGAGGGCGTTTCCTGGAGAGAGTGCTCGGGGATATGAACAGTGACCCCCCGAGCACTCGGTTCCCCGACGACCCAACAAGTCCTTCGTCAGTGGCCCCCACAGAGGTCCAACGATAAGGTATCAACCAGTGAAAGGCCCGATACAGCATTTAAGAGGGCGCGTGGCCTGTCACCTCCAACTGCTCCTGACATGCTTGGTGTCAGTCCCTGCTATATTCTGGCAGAAGGGCGTGGGGACATTTATTGCACGGGTCCCATCCTGCGTCATCCGGCACGCCTCGGGATAGTATCGCAAGTCCTGAGGTGCCCCGCCTGCCGCCCTGCTGTGTCAGATGAACAAGACCGGGCGGGCACGCTGAGCTGCTCTGCGACTGTCCGGTGGGCCCTCTCCACGGCGCCCGTTGCCAGCTCCATCATGACGACCAAAGACAGGGCGGGGGCGCGTTTTCAACCCCCCGTCACTTCGCGCTGGCGAGCCCATGATGACTGTCTTTCCATTTATAGCGCCTTGGAACTCGTGCCCTCCCTTTCGGGGCACGCTACCACCGGCGAGTATTTAAGGGAGCCGGCGGGCACGGACAAAAGGGACGCTTAGAAGACACAATTCTTTCAGAGGTTCGGAGAGAGTATAGACGCCAAGACTCGAAGAACACCTCAGTACAAGCACAGAAGCTGAGACCACCGAAGAATAAAGAGCCTGAAGCTATAGGATAGACAAACATTCTTGTAACCAGCAACATTTCTGAGAGACATTCTCAGGGCATTTATAGTATCCACACAGGAGTAGGGCATTACGCTCAGTGCGGCCTGAATCTATCTAAAAATTCCTCCAGTGCATTTACTGCATTTTGCATTAGATCATTCCACCCCACCTGCCATCGCATTTACGCCCATTTATTTCTCCCGCAAATATATTCAGAATCATCCCCCCGGCCGAATCTCAAAAAGAGGTCCCTCAGGATCCCTGCGATAGGAGTTCACGCTCCGACAGAGACCAGAAGAAACATGTGTGAGACGAAGCAAGCATAGGTTGAGGAAACGGAGGTAGTGTATAATGTGCATGGGCCTATCCGCCTAGGACTCAACATGTGGGGATAGTGGATGCCGAGTTGGCATGCGTTTTGTTGAAGTTAGAGTGGCGATGAGAATTTAACTATAAAATTCTATTATAATATATTTAGAAACGATAGCAAAATTATTTTTTAGACGAGTCTACTCATATTATTTTTAAATGTTGGATCTCAATGTACTCAAAACACGATAGGCTATTTATGCTCTTTTGTTCAAAAGTATAAATTATTTGATTTTTTACAGTGATGTGACATTACGTTAAAACTAGGCTTATGGATTACGATGTTTATATACGGCTAACCTAGTTGATTTGATTAAGTGAACACTATGACAGATTGACTGGCTTTGGACCTCATCAATACGTTATGTCTGCCGACAGGTGATGTGAGGATAGCCGGATATATACACGTTCATCGTCGGACGCAGCCCGATGGAGAAGGAAGGGGAAAAGCCAAATCTGCAAACGAAAGCTGTGTTTTTAAATTTTTTGAAAAGCTGTTTTTTAATTTTAGTTGTTGTATTTTATAACAATATTTTAGTTTTTTAGCACACTATTTTTTAAAAAACTACTATCAGTTAACTTCTCTTCTCGTTCATTTTTTAACATTAGCTTCTGACTTCTTAAAAGCTATTTTTCAAATAACTCATTTATTTAAGCTTTTGATTTCTAAACTTTTAACAAAAATAAAAAATAAAAACACCAACATCTGACTTCGCGGATCGTCGGACGCAGGGACTCTGGAAGATAACCGAAGGACCCGACACGCGCCTCTCTACGTACGTGGGCAGGGGCGAGCCCGCCACGCGATAAAGCTGCATGCCGTCTCCCTGCCAAATGTTGCACCACGCCCGGGATTGCGTGCGCACCCCTATCCGCCACTCCATGCCTATACCTCCACACCGCACGCGCTCAGATCACACCACACGTAGCTACGTACTAGCCGAGTAGCCGGCCAGCTCGTCGATCGCCATGGCGCAAGCCGAGCGCGAGAAGCTCAGCGTGGCCATGTTCCCCTGGCTCGCGCACGGGCACATCACCCCCTTCCTCGAGCTCGCCAAACGCCTCACCTCCGACGACCAAGTTGGCGTCGACGTCATCGTCCACCTCGTCTCAACGCCCGTCAACCTCGCGGCCATCGCGCACCGCCAGACAGCCAGGATCAGGCTCGTAGAGCTCCACCTTCCGGCTCTGCCCGACCTGCCGCCCGCTCTGCACACCACCAAGCACCTGCCGGCCCGCCTCATGCCCGTCCTCAAGCGCGCGTGCGACCTCTCCGCGCCGCGCTTCGGCGCGCTCCTCGACGAGCTCCGCCCGGACGTCCTGCTATACGACTTCCTCCAGCCGTGGGCGCCGCTCGAGGCCGCGGCGCGCGGCGTGCCCGCAGCTCACTTCAGCACCTGCAGCGCCGCCGCCACGGCGTTCTTTGTCCACTGCCTCAGCGCCGACCGCGCGCCCCGCGCGTTCCCCTTCGAGGCCATCAGCCTCGGCAGCGCCGAGGAGGAAGCCAAGTACACCGCTCTGTTCGCCATACGCGAGGACAACAACTCCTTGGTCTCCGAGCGCGACCGCCTGCTGCTGAGCCTGGCGCGGTCGTCGGGGTTCGTGGCTGTCAAGACGTGCGCGGACATCGAGCGCAAGTACGTGGACTACCTGTCCGAGCTCGTGGGAGGCAAGGACATCATCCCCTGCGGGCCGTTGCTCGTGGACTACGGCGATGGCGAGCCGCAACATGGAACGGGGGAGTCCGGGGAGCCCAACCGCGTCATGCGGTGGCTCGACGGCCAAGAGCCTGGCACCGTGCTACTCGCCTCCTTCGGCAGCGAGTACTTCATGTCGGAGCAGCAGATCGCGCAGATGGCGCGCGGGTTGGAGCTGAGCGGCGAGCGGTTCGTGTGGGTGGTGCGGTTCCCGAAAAGCCCCGATGAAGACCGCGACGCGGCGCGTGCGCTGCCCCGCGGGTTCGCTCCGGCGCGCGGGCTGGTGGTGGAGGGGTGGGCGCCGCAGCGGCGCATCCTGTCGCACCCTTCCTGCGGCGCGTTCCTGACGCACTGCGGATGGAGCTCGGTGCTGGAGTCCCTGTCCGCGGGTGTGCCGATGGTCGCGCTGCCGCTGCACATCGACCAGCCGCTGAACGCCAACCTGGCCGCGGAGCTGGGCGCGGCCGCGCGCGTGCCGCAGGAGCGGTTCGGGGAGTTCAGGGCCGAGGACGTGGCGCGCGCGGTGCGCGGGGCGATGCGCGGGGAGGAGAGCCAGAAGGTGAGGCGCCGTGCGAGGGAGCTGCGGGAGGTGGTGGCGCGGAACGACGCGAACGACACGCAGATCGGCGCGCTGGTCGAGCGCATGGCGCGGCTCTGCGGCAAGGGCCAGGGATCGCAGGTGGCCGTGCCGAACTGAGTTCGGTTGGCACGCTTGCACGGCCTCGTTTTTTTCTGAAGGACACTTGCACGGCTTCGTTTGATTAGTGGCTCACATCATGTGACACCTGCCGAAGTCTGAAATTTACTATGCACATGCACCACGACGATCTAAGTAGCATTGCACATCCTTGAAAAAAAAAAATTCAGTTCTTATTTGGAAGCTTGTGTGCATGCGTGGTTGCGACTGACGACATGATCGAATGCCTTACTAATTTATCCTGCCTGCTAAAGCCGACTAGATGTTTGGCAGCGAGTAGTGGATTATGCCGTAACATATTTGCTTATACTGTCATCGCCTGCAGTCCTAACTCCTACGGCAAAAGTGAACAGCTATGAGCGTGATTAAATGCAAGTCTACGGCAATGACGATGGTCATGACAAAATGAGTTGCATTTGCCATCGAATTTAAATTAAGCGACATGAACAAAGATTGCCAGCAAATTAACTGTAATTTCGCGCCGGGCGAGGGGAGGGGAGCTAGCTGCTGGGTTGGATACTTGGATGGGTTTGGGTTTTCCTTCCCTTCCTCCTACGTCGAAGGAACGCCTACTTATATATATAGCCGAGCGGGAGGCAGCCGGACCGTCATGGAATTCATCGTTGGCGGTTCAAGCAGGAATTCATCGTTGGCGGTTCAAGCAGAAAAGTAGCGCTTAAACTTTCTCGTTAACTTCTTCGAAAAAAAATAAAAAAAATCTTGATAATTCTTTTTTGAAAAACTTTCAAAAAAAAAGGAAAGTTACAGAGGAAAAAAAATTCCAAAAAGAAAAGTTACGAGTTACTGTATCACGCGCCCGTGAAATAACACAGTCCCGATTAAAGGCGAGTTATCTTTAGAAACCGGGAAAAAAAACGTGAACCGTCTCGAGTCGTTTGTTTGTTTAGGCTGAGGCCACGGCCGCTCGCTCTGCCGGCTTGTCAGTTGGGCACTGTAAAAGTGAGCTGTTAGACGTTGAAACGTTGGGTGTTGTTGGGTGCGGCGGGGTCGTCGATGCGGCCACCGGCTTCGTCTTCGACCACCGGTCCTGGTGGGACTGCCTGGCGTTTAGGTGCAGGGTAGAAAGAGAAGCGATGGGGTGTGGTGCCGCTTTTGAGCGGCGGCGTGTGGTGGGCATGCATGTTGGTTGTACTTGTACACCCGGTAACCCGTTGGCAAAGCCACACAGGGCAGGGCAGGGCAGATGGGCAGTGACGTTGTACCGTGAGGCTGGGAGAGTGACACTGCCGCTAAAGGAAACATGTCGGTCTCTCGCTGCACGCATCAGCCACTTATCCAGCTCCCCACGTCGAGGAATCGCCGCACAAAATCTAGCCTTGCCAAGAAGGCGATATTGCCTTCGACTCGAGGCTGCAGTGTCATCGCCTAATGACAGCGGGTCGAGTTCTTTCGGGAATCGACAGGCCGGAGGCACTACTAACGATGGAAGTTTAGAGTTGCAAAAATTCAAAACGGAAGCGTATCGGCCCCAGTAAAAGTTGCTTTCGTGATAACTCCGGGGCTCTTTCCACGCCGTCTGCTCTCCAAAGTTCCGGAGTTCTTTGGTCGTCGAAAAAATCAGGTCACGAGAGCAGCTGAAATGCTGAATTGTGGCTTCGTCGCTGAGAAACCAGGCAGACCAACGAGCAGTGCTTGGCCGGTGGCACTTTCACCGAGCGACATGAGTATAGAGTTGCAAAATTTTAAAACAGATGTATATATTTGAAAATTTTGAATTTAGAAAATATAAAAACAAAAAAGGTCTAGGAAGCGGTACATAAGGAAGTTAGGACATGGGCTTAGTTTAGAGGAAAGTACGGGCCGAATGGCGCAGTCGTGCAAGCCGGCTCGTGGGCCTTACGTTCCGAACAAAGATGCGGTTGATGCGTGCTGTTGTGGGTGCGGTTTATATTTATGTGGTTTGCAGCGAGGGCCGGCGGTCTGGCACGTCGTGCTGATGCGCGGGTGCCATACTTCTTCTGGGTTGCAGTACAGAACTACAGCTCACTCCCGCCCAGCGGCGCAAAGAAACAGTGGTCGGCATCCTACTGCTCCGAGCTGCAAAGACCGTGACATCTCTTTCGATCAGAGATTCAGAACTGGAGCTGGACGGGTTTCCGCGTCCCAACGGATTCCCTTCGGGAACGAAAATCTCGTTGTAAAGGAATTTTCGTTTTCTTCAACGTTTCAACGGTTTTTTTTTACGATTCCTTTCACGACGGGATTTTTAGAGTCATTTTTTTCAGGACGGAATTTTTTCTCCTTTCTTTTCGTAATTTCCTTCGAAATGAAGTTATTGGAGATAAGAGAAAATAAAAAAAAAATAGGAAAAAAAGGAAATTGAAAAGGAAACAAAATAAAGGTAATATAATCAGGGATGGTCGATAGGGTGGGGCGACTGTCGACCGGTCTCGGTCTCCTGGACCATACCTGCACGACACGGCGCTGAAAACTGCAGCGAGATTGACGTTTCATCGCCCTGATTGGACGAATTCCCTGAGCGAGCAGGAAGCACAACCGGCGAGAACGCCGCAAACCAACACAGTGCTTCCTCATCCAGGCTGACGCGTAGTTTCTACTTTCAACAAGAACACTGCTATACCGCTTTTGGCAACGCAAACGCCAACAAGCACAAGACGACATAGCGTAATCGTGTCCACGACACCTTCGCAAATAATTAACCGGAACTACATGCGAGAATGCGACTCTTAACCATACTTCTACTACCATCCTTCACTCCAGGACAGTGAAATACTTGTCCACATATCTTCCATCATGGATTGAGACAACCTCAAAGACACCCCATCCCAGTCACAGGCCACCGGATTGGCAAATACAATGGGCGCAGCACATCATTCCCATCAAAATGAGACCTAGATGGCATCAATTCGCACAAGGATTCCGACGCTGGCCAATAGAGCAGCTTACCAATGTTTCCAGCAACCGGATTAAAAACGGAAGCTACATAACCTAATTGCATTGGATTAACCAGGGATTGTGACATCCAGCAACTTTATACAAAAGCAAGAAGCAGAGCACCACACAAAGTAGAGCATCATCATCATGGTCCATGACAACGTCCCATCGTCATCATCGCTAATACAACACTTGCACCATCTTTAGCCCTCTGATTCTCGCATTCTTATTGAGTTCAGTTCGAGGGCAATGCAGTGTTCACCCATCATCAGGGCAAGGCACCACGTGATGATGACGTTACTGGGACTTGGCCGCGCCTTTCAGAGGCTCGGCCTCCGGCGACGACGCGAACACCTTAGCGATGCGCTCGGTGGGGATGGCCGGGAGATACTTGGCTCCGGTGTACCCCTGCTCGGCCGCGGCGCCGATCACCTTGTTGTACTTCTCGGCCCAGCACGCCGCGGTGGGCACGACGATCTGTGCGACGTGCGGGAAGACCGGCAGGCTGTTGAGTGAGCGCCAGGTGGAGACGGCGAGGTGCTCGGCCGCCGGCTCGTAGCGGACGTACAGGTCCCTGGCCACCGGCTCCACCCGCCCGTACACGTCCTTCGCCACGGGCTCGACCTTGGCGTACGCCGCGCGAGCGGCTCCCTTCACGCCGGACTGCTGCACCTCGGCGGTCAGCTCCCGCGCCACCTCCGGCACGCCACGGGCAACCGCGCAAGCCTGCGCTGTGGCCGCCTTCAGCGCCCCCGGGAGGTGCTTGTGCAGCTCGTGCACCGTGTCGTCCACCTGCCATTGTTAGCACACCTCAGTCAGCAAGAACACCTCATTGCTTACGATGCCTGAAATGACTAAGTACTACTTCGTACAAACAAGTATTGCTATCACTGGATTCCAGTACGAAACGCTCGAATTTAACACTTTGGTAATTTCGCGAACAACAGCATCGGAATCTCCGCCAAGTGCTGCTAACATGCACCGGAAGCCAAGGAGATTCACGGCACACCACCACGGGAACCCCGCGCAAGGACAAACTCACCACCACGGACTGGAAAATTTCAGTATGCCTTATCAAAACGGTTTATTTGCATTGAGATTCCTAACGAAGAGCTAGATGAAAAAATCATAGAATAAATAAGAGAATCAACCACCGAATCATCTAGTGGGGAGGAATGGTTGACAGAGCAGCAGGTAGGCTGCGAGTTGCATTTCCCCACCACCCACCCAGCAGCGGGTAGGCTCCGAGCGTTGGGGCCGCAGCTCAGGATAGCCACACAACGCTCGCGGTGGGTCAGACCGTGAGAGCAATCATGCACCGCGGAAGCAAAATAACTAACGGCGCCGCGCAATTTAGCGGTGGACGACATCCCCAAGCTAACGCGCACCGCGCGGTAGGGCTCGGCCGGCGGCCAAGCCGCGCCCGAGCTACCCTGCTCCTCGCGGAACAACGGCGGCAACCGCAAACAGACCCAACTACTCGCTACCGCGCGCGGCGCCGAAAGGGGAATAGGCGCTGTGAGTTGTGCCAGGGCGCGTTACCTTGCGGTCGACGAAGGCGAGGACGTCGAGGGGGACGCCGTGGAAGCGGTCGTACACGGGACCGGCGACGCCCTTCACCGCTGACTCGACGGCATCGACGCCCGGGCGGAGCGGGCCGGCGTGGTCCTTGGCGAGTCCGTAGATCCCCACGAGGCACACCGCGGCCTGCGCCGCCGCCACCTGGACGAAATCCAGGTACCTCAGCTTCGGGGCCCTCTTCGCCTCCTGCTCATCCACCACCACCTCCCGCTCCTGCAAAGGAACAAACAAATCAAACCAGATCAGCACCTATTGGTCCAATTCCACAACGGCAGCATTGAATTGGGAGGGTTTTCGCTTACCACTTGGGGGTTGGGCTCCGCCATCTCTCGAAACAGCCGAATCGGAGGAGGGGTTTCTCTAGAACTCGGTCGGGATTCCGGATCGGACTCAGGGGAGAAGAGACGAGACGGGACGAATTTTTCCTCCTGGCGCGCTGAAACGAGGAAACGGAAGGCTCGGGAGAGGCGAATATATAGGACGGGACTGGTGATTAGTAACCGTCGGATGTGGAGCGCCTTTGATCGGGGTCGTCGAGATGGCGCGAGAACACTTTGGAGCGGGTCCGCCACGTCGGGGCTCGCGTGAGAGGCACCCTGGTGCCCACGTCGCCACTATCTTTTACTCGTCGATCGATCGGTGTGCGGGGAGACTAGTCGTTGCGGGGTAGTCCTGCTGCGCCGGGGGGGTGGGGGGTGTGGCAGCGTACGACCGGACAGAAGACCAGCAGGAAGGCCACCCAACGCAGGCCGGGATGGGGATATTCCGGGCATATATGGTTCTCTGGCCCATTAGAGGACAATGGCCCATTAGAGGACAAATGTGTTGCATCTTTTGCTTGATTTGAATTTGAACAAGTGAGCTAGTATTTCGTTACTTCTGAGCTCTCCTAACAAGGTTTGTCTCGTCAAACCTTACCAAAAGACTAATAGGCAAAGAAACCAAACATACCCTGCATACCAGCAGGTTGATGCCCTCGGTTCTGCTCATTTCGACCAAGGGGCATCTCAACGGACGATGCCACTACGCACCAAAGCAACCTCCAACCTGCTGCAGGCTGTGGGGCGGATCGGATTTGTGCCGTGTCCATACCTTCAGATTATCAGATACACCGCCACAAGAGCATATGCAGCATGTACTGGCCAACTGAATCAAGGATGGTTGAGATCAAGTGAATTAATTTCTAAAACAAGAAAAATATAAGACAACATACAACTGTACCTGAAACCAAATACACTTCATAATTGCTTTTTGACTCCCTCTTAAATAACGGAGCAGACACGAGCACAATTAGCCGCTGCAGCTGCACAACTCAGGAATGATCTCGTACACCTCGAATGGGATGTTAGCCTGTGGCCGCTAACGCCTAACAGCATCGGCTACGGAGCACACTGTTGTACAGACCTGAGCTCGTTGCTGGAAGCAAAGCATGCAACCCAGGTTTCCACGCCATCTAGTGAAGGCCGCAGTCTTGGTCTACTTGATCTATCGTGATGCCTGGGCTAAGCCCTTCTTGCATCTGCTGCTCAGATCCCTGTTTGCGGTACAAATGTTACAAATACCATATAGGAATGCTACAAAAATTGTAAGGAAATGCTAATTGAAAGCTGAAGTAGCCATTGTAACACCAAACGCAACCATATGTAGTTCTCATGAAAAATATCTATCTAGTACCTACCAACATACACTCGATGTGTGGGACCCTAATCACTGGGTATCTACGGTCCCATAGCAGTGGCTAAAGGCCAGGCAAACTAATATTGTCCATTGTGTTGGTCTTGTACAGGTGCCAGTGTTGCGTTACTTCAGTACTGCAACATGTACATCCTTACACATTTGTTTCATCAACTATGGTACGAATACCACAGTACCCAACATATATCATTATCATTTTGGTTAGATTTTTCCTAAGTACCTTTATGTTAGAATACCAATTCGATTAGAAAGCCTTGCGAAAGCGTATGAATGTATCAATGGAGTATACTGTACACAAGGTCCCTACTCCAAACTGACTACTGGTACAGGATCCTGAACGATGGCCTAGAAGGGCTGAATTAACAAATAATTATTGCTACAAAACAAAGGTGCATCTTACCTGCGGTTGCAAAGATGGTAACTGCTGCTGCTCCTGTTGATCTTGTGGCATCATGTAGGATTGTGGTTGAGACAACCTGTAGTATGGCTCCTTCAGTTCAAGTTTTCCAGTGGATGTCTGTAGGATACCACCTTGTTCCGCACCCACACCCCACATTTTAGCTTCAAGTAAGATCAAGATAAAACAAGAGCTTAAGCTTCAAATACAAAAGATTGAAAAGTGACAACGAATTACAAAAGATGCCCAACCTGACATCGTCAAGTATATTGTATAGCTTTGAGCACTGTGGGCTACCAGATGAAGATGACCTGTTATTTCTTGGCCGACCATGACGTACAATGGCTGTGAAAGTACACATCTCAGTTGGTACCAGTGAGTGGTAGGGGTTCCTGGAGCAGTGGTAAGCCACCTTTGCACAGTGCTGCAGTAGAACATAGCAGGTTTGAGGCAAGGAAAACAAATCTAAAACAAATACTGCAGTTCTGCAATACTACTAGTCTATGGAGAATAACAAATATAGACAGATATACTGGCCTCCCATTGAACAATACATCAAACCAACAGGCTAGCCCATGTACTCTAGTGCCAACAGATGCTACAAAACTCAGAGGAATGTCAATCTCGTAGAGCTCCTCTTCCTGGAAAAGAAAGATTAGCATGTCACATTTTCAACAAACCAGCACAACATACAGAAGATTTACATGTAATTTTTATCTCATCCCGCGGACTGCATTTTTACCTTCATGCTAGTAAAATCAAGTGTATGATATGTAGGCGGAGAAATCAATAATCTTGGGTCAAATGCATCCACGACAGGCTGCATGAAAATGGAATAAGCATTTAGATTTGTAAAGAAAGTAGTCACTCAGATCAACAATGCTCACTCTTGGTCGTATACAAGGTACTAAATAAAAACCACAAATTCTTAATGTTGTGCTTGAACTCTAGCACAGAACAAGGCAAGAATAATAGAAGAAAAACCAGAAGACTTGTTCACTACAGCCAGAAACTTATAGGATAGATCATAGGTCAGAAACAGAACACAATTAATTTTAGTGATTCAGTATTCATATTTACCTCTATGATAGATCATAAGTCAGAAACAGAACACGATTAATTTTAGCGATTCAGTAGTCATATTTACCTCCTATATATGTCCATTGTTTCAAATTACAAGCCTATATATAGGCAGCAGAGAATAGTAGTTACTCATCATAACACAAGCTAAGAAGTATTTATGCCCCTCTAAATTATCCAATAATAAGTCAAGAGGTCAAAGTAAAAGAGCAGATGAAACTAGCTTGGGCCTTGGCTCTAAGAGTCAATAATCAACCAAACTTAAGTTCATGCAACTTCAGGGTAACCTATAAAGTTAGATGGTACATGTCAACAAAAGTAGCTGAAAATAATATTTTGGAAACACAAAAACATCCATTGCAACATTTTCATTGTTAGCTGCATACAAGTTGAACTTTTAACTACATGATAATGGCCGGTAACATCATAATAACAGCAACCTGTGAAAAATATCCCTGGAATGCTGAACTATGTAAAGGTGTAAGATCAACACCAAAAAAGTTGTGCTGCTGCCAAAAGAGAGCCTGCAAGCACACAGAACCCAAATATTAGACTGCACCGTATGAGAGAGACCTGGGACTAAAATAAAGACACACGCCAAGAGATAATTACTTCACAAAGAGAAAGTGTCCCAAGTTGCCTTGTCAAAAAACAACATAATCAAAAAGACAGATCTTTTCACAACGAATAGAACACTGCTAGGAAAGCGAACAAGATGGCAACATAGATAACAAATCAATGATCGATAAGCAAAAGTGCTGCCAAAGTAAGGTTACCAGATAAAAACATAAATATCCTAGCAAATGTGCCAAAGATGGCAGTTGGTGCCCATTACATGACAAATATGTTGCTTTCTTGTATTAGCTCCGTGTCAAGTTTAAGACAGCACACTGATGTATTTTTAAGTTGAGTGTGTGTACACTCACTAAATCCTGACGACAGTGCCCAACGCCCCAACTATAAAAGAAAGAATGGACAAGCAATATCTTCCTTATTGAAACCCTAGGGAGGTTTTTTCATAGACATTTTTTAATATTGGATGGGTGGCTAATTGGATCCTAAAGATCAACCGAGGCTTTATTTCTGCAATTAATTATCAAAAGGGAAGATGAACAAAAGATTACAGCAATTCGACAGGCTCAAAATCCCTGTGATGCTTCAGATAAGTTAAGGATGTCCGCATATACACTCAATGTTCACCTAGATGCTAGACATAGACAGTCAGTCACCCTGTGACTAGCGGCTAGGCTGATGACGACCAGGCAGTCTAGACGAGTTTGTACTCTAGCAGCAAAAATGCAAATAAATATATTTTCAAGTGAGATTTGAGGCATACCTTCTAAAGATAGAAATGCAACTTCAAACATCCATTGTCCTCTAGTTCATCAATCAATGATCATCATAACACAGAAGAAGCAGAGCAAAGCACACACCACACACACAAGGAGACGATGCCCATGTTGCGGGTTCTGGACCAATGCCAGAGCCAGCCGTGGCAGTCGCAGCGCGGGCTGCTGAAGCGCATCGTCTGAGGGGAGTAGAGGTAGAGCATAGATCCGATGGAGGAGGATACATAGATATGAGGATTAGAGCTAGTACCTGTCTATGGCAGGGGATTTGCGGAACAAACGGGTGATGGTGCAAGCGCCAACGATGGCGTGGGCGCGTCAACGGGCAACGGCTCAGACGTGGCCGTGGGTGACGGCTCATACGAAGCCATGGGCTTAGGTGACCAGCAACGGCTCGGACGAGGCCGTGGGTGCATGCGACGGCACAGGTGATGGCGCAGGCGCGGGCGTGGGGGTTGCAACCGGCGGCGCTGCCACAAATGAGAGGAGAGGAGAGAGACGAATGGGGAATGGATGGATTAGTTTAGGTTTTGTGCGGTGCGGGAATAGTTTCGTGGCCGAAATTTGGTCCCACGCGCGGCCAAAACAAACCTCCTGCGCGGATCGACCAGGCGCCAAACTCTACATCGCCAAGACGGCAGCCTAGTTGTGCGCGTAGCTGACTAGTCGCATCCAACCACCGTCTAGATTCACTGACTAGTCCGTCTTTGACCAGAGTTGACCGTCTATACGGTCTAGCCATCTAGAGTTGAGTCTAGGCCCTAGATTGGACGCCGAGGCTTCGACTAGCAACTAGTCATCGTCTAGACGCGCTAGACGATCGTCTACACGAACATTGTATACACTTTAATCTAGTGACGCAACACTGGACTTCAAGCCCCCGTCAAGGCAATATTGCTACTTAAAAGCATTGTACGCATGAAATCGAGCCTTCAGCTCTTCGCAGATCTCATGAATAAGAAAGATTGAGTATGCAACATCATGAACAGGTGTTATTCCCTCTTATATTAAGGATCAACAAGAACAGAAAAGTAAATACACTACAGCAAAAATGAACTCCATAGTTGCATTTGCATATGCTAGTTTACAATAATATTAACAAAGCATCATGAAAGGTAGTAGACAACAAGAATGTAAGGAAAAACTTGCGAGGATTTAGTACCTTGTTTGCCATTTCAACATAAAGGTATTCATCAGAAAACGGAGCCATGTGAATCCTAGAAATATTCAAGACATCAAATAGCAATGAGTAATTTTGAAATACCAAAGGCCGAACAAAAAAAGAACCAATGAACTATATGCATTGACTGTGAGCTCATCACTTGGAATGTTATTAGACTGATTGTAAAAACATTAAACTCCTATGTTTCCAAAAAAGATCCCTCGCTTCCTTCTTGAAAAAGAACAGTATATGATCTCTTAATCACATTCCAATCCCACCCTAAAGACTCTGAATCAGAACATTCAAATGGCATCCTTTCAATGTGGGTTTCCCATGGGCCTAGGATGACTTCAACTCCACAAGTGCATACTGTCAAACTGAATGACTATACATGTGACTCCTCATTATCAACAGGCAAAAAACAACATTACCAAACCACCGGTCTGACTACAAGGTCCAAACATATCTCAGAACCTTAGGAAGCAAAGCGCCAGCAAATCTTGCTATAGTATATACATGTAACTGAACCGGAGAAATGGATAGCATGTTCCAAGTCTAAGACGACACACATATGTACTTTGGTGACTCAATAACAGTTCTTACTGCATGACACACATAATGTTTTGACGATTTACAAATATTTTAACATTCCCAAGCCATGGGGAGAGAAGCCAACAATGCGATATGTTGTGAAGTTGCACAAGGATAGAAAAAAGAGAAACTTGTGTAAAGGTGAAAATCCAGGAAACAGGTAGTACAAGCAGGATGTAAACTAAATGCAAACAGCCAGTTGAGAAATGTCTGATGAAATGGAAAGAATGACTAATTAAGCGCACAATAAATAATCATGCAAATAGTTGGAAACCATATTGCCTTTTGATTTAACAAGTGAATTGAAAACAACTGCAGACTATCCAGATCCCAGAGCAATTTAAATTTTCTATATAACTCTTGATAGCATACATACCTTCCTGTTGTTGGAAACATTTTACCATCTGGAGCAAGGAATCTGTCTCTAGCTATAACATAGGACTCCAGCATCCTCTCATTAACCAAAAGGGTTCCTAAAAGCAATGGAGCACAAAGAAATCACTAACAGACTATCTAATATAGAAAAAGGTGGATCATGGTATATTATTACTCCTAAAAAAATTCTAAGTAGACTGTCAAAATTAGAATTTTGTACACAAAAGTCTACTAATCCAGTGAGTAAAATAAATTACACAAATGAATGATTCTTCTGTCAAAAACAATAGATTAGACTAAATTTAAATACTTGATTCATTCAAAATATTTAATCTTTCCAAGCATGACTATGCCTGACTATGTTTAATGGAATACTTTGCGCATTTCTATATTACTTGGAGAATGGTCATTTTTGTGCAAGTCGTTTTGGTTTTACAATATTTTAGAAAATAGTATAAACTTAAATATAAACTAAGAATTTTTAGTTAAACAGTGATGTAGGATAGCTTCTGAGTCTTTGGTGTTTGGGCACTGCCACAACATCCAGAAAACCACATTTTTCTACCAATTAACCAAATTAGTTTATTGTCAAGCAAATGTAAAGTCTTATCAAAATTGTTCCAAAAGGTGTATTAACAAGGAAATAAGTTCTAGATCACATTCCCAGACTCAAGCAATAATAGTGAAACATTAAAAATATCAGCTGGTGTAGCTTGGGCATTCAACTCTCCAATAGACTCAATAAATGGTGCCTAATGAAAGTGACATCATTGTCACTTATCCTAGGCTATTACCAACTGGCCACTGCTAATACAAAGGACCTGTAAAATGGAAGACAATTCTAACAAATAGGTTAAACAGATGATAGCAACCTACTGATATATTTTCATTACCTACCTGCAAAAACTGTGAATACCATAATACATAACAAGACATTAATGTACGACATACAGGCAGAAGAAACAGGATTGTAGGATATCTACAGAGATATCAGAGAAAAACGATCGAAACACTGCAGAAAATATAACGGAGTGCCATACCCATAGGCTCGGAAATCAGTATGTCAGCTTTCTCTGGAAGTTCAACTTCCTCGACTTTGCCTTTGATGACCTAGTCAGGAGGGGGTACAGTATCAGTTGAGATCAAAGGTAACAAAAAAGGGTTCAGATCCAAGGGATACAAAACAAACCGTGATCCGCCGTCCAAGAGATGGGTTACCAAAGATTAAGCGTTGAGCATGTTCAGCCATTTCAGATGCCTCAACTGCATAGACATGTCTGGCACCAGCCTAACATTAACATACCAAACACCATCTGTCATGTTATATCAGACAGAGAAGAAAGAGAGATAGCGGAAGTTTAAAGTGCACCTGGGCAGCAAATAGCGAAAGAATACCACTACCAGCTCCAACATCGACCACAACTCGACCCTCAAAGTCAGATCGATTTTCCATTACAGCAGCATAGTATGTTCCTGAAGGGAAAGAATGTGCACTATCTCATTAATATTTACGCAGAAAGGTGAGTATCATGACATTCTGTGGATAGGGGAATAGAATGAACTGAGAACTTTCGGTGAAAATGTGACCTGTCCTCACAAAATCCTGTAACATATTTTGCTGATGTAATAGCTGGCCATAGTAGTGGAAATACATCTTTGCTGACGATGCCTCAATTTTTACATCAAATTTGCTTTTCGAAGCAATGATTGATCCATTCTCTAACGACTCGCCTGTCATATAAGGACCAATAAGCATTCTTGAATTAGAGAGAAGGAAATTTGTTAATTTTGTGGCATCCCTGTTGGTATAAGTTATGCGAACAACATATTTGATGTATGTTTATCTTCCGTTTTAAAGCTCTGCAGGTTTAGAGTGTTCATGCAGCTTCTCCAAAATAAACGCATCAAATTAAACACAGCTAAATCTGATTGATAGAATGACAGATATTCTCTGGTGGATCTGTCTGCGCAGACACAAAGCAAAAAATGTGCTGGTTCTGTGAATGTAACACAACATTCCATCATAAAGGCACAATTAGAATTTGTACGGGAATGAAATTCTGATATTTTATCAGATTGTACGTTAGATGAGCGTTTGAAACCACTGTGCAATTCAGTATGTACTCTAAAATCCACTAGTACTCAGGGCAATTGTTTCACTCTTATATGATGCAAATATGGAGAGATACAATTAGTGCTATGTATGTGGCTATTAAAACTAACATTAAGGTAATGACTCGGAAATAATGCAACAAAACATGCTACTGAAATTATCCGAAACAAGTAATGAAAGGACAAACCAGCTTTTCCACTAATCACTCGGTGTTTCCATCGTTGAAAAGCTAAAGAGAAGGCTGTGCTCTCAGCTTCTGTCCTAAGAACAACTTTAATTGCTCTTGAAAATGACTTCTGCCTCAAAGAATTGAGAGTTAACATGAAGCCATTTAATATGCACCCCAAGAAAGTTCTAATGTACAAGGACAAACAGTGATATTCAAATTCACATATTAACTTTACCTTCAGTCCAAAGTAAGGGATTTATGAATTAAGTTGTTAATAGTCCAGCAAGAATGGAAAAGGAGTGTTAAACATCATGCATGCACCTTTGTCATGTGAACAGAAGAAACCGCTTCTCGAAGTGTTATTTAGGTTCTATTTCAGGAAAGGTAGAGTACTATCAACTGCTCCATGCTTCATTTGTCAAAAGCATCGACATATCCTTTGCAGACGGAAACAAAAGTTCCAATGTACACTTGTCATCCAGATCTGAAGCTACATTCAACTACACTGAGAAATATTGATCATTTTATATAAAGAAGGGGGGATTTCCAGCTTTGCCCTATTCATCTAGTATTGATTTAGTCGGGATTGGAAGAGAATATGCCCAGAAAAATTGTGTTCTGCAAACTGAATGCAATGCAATGGAACCTGCCATATTGGTGTTATGCTACGCAACTAGTAATTCCACAAGGTCAGCACAACTGCACAAGCAACACTTACATCCTTACATCGGAAGCCCAGTGCAGAATGTACAATTCGACCAAACAGAAGCACAAATTTAACATACAACCCGTGGAAACAACAGAAGAGTACCTCCTCCACGCCAGCCTTGGCCTCCGACTCGTCGCTCACGCACAGCCACTCCCTCGGCCCCAGTTTAAATATCTGCAAAAACATAAATAATTTATTGTTCAATCGCATGAAAGCCGCACACACCTCCCAAAACCACACCAAATCGAGCCAAATGACACCCAGAGACAGCACACCGCGCCACTCCACTTCCCCCAAATCACTTCCACTGAGATCACGGCGTCTACCTGCCCGTCGGAGAGGTCGACCTCTACCGTCGGCTCCACCTCGGGCTTCCCAGTCTTCACGAGGCTGAGGCGCGGGCCCCCGGTGGCGGCGTTGACCCCGAACGCGGCCGTGGCCCCGTCCGCCGCCGGCGCGGCGGCGGCTGCTGAGACGTCGGAGAAGGAGACGTTGGGGAACACGTCCGGCGACGCCATTGCGCTCTGACCCCGGGATCGGGGAGGCCGCCTAGGGTTTGGGGGGGGGGGGGGGCGGAGGCGGGCGGGGGCCGCGGGGCTAGGGTTTTGGGGGGCGGGAGGGTGGCTTTGCTCGCGTGGAGGGCGACCTGCTGCGGTTCGCAGTTTGTACGCGTGGGTGGACCGGAGGCTGCACAGTCGCGACCTGTACCAGTGCAGTTTTTTAGTACTTTTTTATATGCGGGAGGGCACGCCGCCAAAGTCCAGACTAACGAGCGTTTGGGCCACGGGTCAGTGATATATGTCACGTGCGAGTTTGTCACTTCAAAACCGTGCGAGTTTGTTAAATTCCTCCGTCTTAATTGGAGTCTTTTTATTTTTATATTTTTAAATCCGAAAATTATAAATATATATGTTTATTTTAAAATTTTGCAATCTATACTTAAAAATAAAAACACAGTGTTATAATGCTCTCTAAATTTAAAAAATTATCGAAATGGTCATGAAAAATTATGAAAAAAAATGTGGTTTCATCTGGCTCTCAAAAAAAAATTAGACAAAAATATGACATGTAAAATAAGAAAAAAAGACAATTATAAAATTGCAAAATTTCATACAGGCACATATATTTATAATTTTTGGATTTAAAAAATATAAAAAAGAAAAAATTCCTTAATCGGGTAACTTGTAAGTTGTGTTTTCTGGACATTTGGGTTATTGGGTTTGTTTGATTCGAAGTACAAACATTTGTATTTGAGCTAACCCAAAGAGGTAAGGGAGAACTGAGCAAATTCTTACGTGACACGAGCGTTGCATGTATGCAATATATGTAGTGGTTTCCTGGTAACCAAAAATCATCTCCCAAAATCAAACAAAATTCGTCGTATCATGTTTTTCTCATGCACTGTAGTCAGGATCTGTTTGAAACACATTAATGATGGAAGCATAATAAAGTCGTGGAAATGAAACGGCGAAACACATGAATAGAACAGGGAGTACAAGACTCACAATATTCTTCCATTTTTTTTTCTTAGTCCTTGTCTGTGTTCAGGGGCAGATCTAGCAAAAAAAAAAAATGAGTCGGGTATAAGACCGGGTTTTTGCAACTTCAAAAAAAACTAAATTTACTGAAATTCACTAAAAAAACAAGAATTTAAACAGGGCACAGGCTCTGGCTAGGCCTTTCTCGAGTCCGCCCATGTGTGTTTTTCATGTGGAAAGGGCATTTGTGATTTCCTTTCTGTGGGCTTGTCCGGGCTTTGGGCCTTCTAAACGAGTAGACATGCCTTTTGATCCAAGTGTCCTAGTTACAGAACTTTTTCAAAGAAATGCAAACTTTAAAAAGTCATGCAAAGAAAGAAATAAATAAACCATCCAAAGACGCTCTTACCAGATCTACCAAACCGTATACACGTATTGGAGCCTCCTACTTAAAAAGAAAGAAATAAAAATGCAGCTTACGATCCCAGTGGATAACTTGCCTCCATGATTGGATCAATAAACATCTATCCAACTTCCAAGTCTTCATTCCAACACCTGGTAACTGTCGATCGTTACTACTAAACAAAACTATATGGAGCAGCGAGTATCTTTCACTCCATCATATCATTCTGCGTTTAGTGGTTGACATGTCCTAATTCTGAGCCGGGTCAAACGCTAATCCAAGTAGTGGAACACCAGTCCTTGTGCAGCTCTACTGCTGTTTGCAGCTCACAACAACATCGTTGATCCTATATATAAAAAAAATAGGTTTGATATCGCTAGCTACCAGTGCAAAATCGTCAGAAATGGCTGCAAATGCGCAACCAAACGTGCCTCCAGGTCCGCGCGCGTCAAGCAGGACATGCCGCAGAAAACGTGCAAACAATGCCGTTCGAGCTGACCAATCTCATCGTCTATCTCTTGCAATTTGTTATCATCTTAAGCACATGAATTAGGCACTGATCCTTAACCCAAAACACCGAGCACCTTGATCAAGCAGCGGAATCACTCAAACAACGCAACCAACCTTGATTAGGAGAAGCCATAGTTTGAAGGTCTTGATGGATCCATGTAGAGACGCGACAGGGTACTGTACGTTCGTCACAGCTCCATTGTGGTCATTGTTGGCACGGTCGAGCACTGGCTACATGTCTAGAACTGAACAGACAAGGCGCAGAGGTAATTGGATTTAAAGGCAAGAGATTAAAACGATACTTGGTAACATTACGAGGAATTACTGATCGAAGATTGTGTTGGCGCACAAGGGAGGAGATGCTGCCAGGCCGATGCGTAGTTTCAGAGTTCAGACTTCTGCACTTTTTTGCGATCGGGCTTATAGTCCAGTGGCAAACCTCTAAGGGTGGAGGGAGCCGATGGGGGGTTTGAACCTCTGGTCTCGCACGTCCTATTAAAAGTCCTTCAATGAAAATCCTGGAGAAGGGGATCTGTTTTCTTTAAAGAAAAGACTACTGCATTTTCAGTTTTCCTGAACCCAATCAGTGTTGCATTTTCAGCGATTCGTTTTTTGGGACATTCAGTTCTGTCATGCATGGCTAAACGAACGATGTATTCACTTTCATTGGACTTGTATTACATGACTCATGCTCTATTTGCTTGGATTATGTGAAAAAGTTCCTTCCTATCAGTTTGTAAATTATTGGATTTCGTAGTACAGCTTGATTTATGGATTGTAAGAAATAATTTTTAGATTAAGACGGTTTATTTTTTCTTTTGTTTTTTGGGCTCGAATTCAAAGCTACAATGGATGTAAAACCACAAACAAAATGCAATGGCTCCAAGAACCGATGCAGCAAAGCTAAACGGAGCGGCAAAGCGCCACAATATTTAATGACAGTCGTAAGAATTAATCATCTCACAAATACAACGTAATTATTAGCGCAAGAACAGCAACAGTTTGCAGAAAAAGATGACAGTCGTAAGAATTGATCACCTCATGTATGGTCAAACATCACACAAATACAACGTAATTATTAGAGCAAGAACAGCAACAGTTTGCAGAAAAAGATTTGGCAAACTTCAATTAAACTCATCGGATCCAAGAGAATCTCCAAAGCAGAGCAGTAATCTTGCACTCCCCGTCTAGCCGCGGCACTGCGTGATGGCGGAGCAGCCGCGGGTGTAGGGGTTGGCCTCCGCGCCGGGCTGGCAGTTGTAGTACGACGCGCCGCGCTGCGTGCACGGGACACGGTCGGCGGACAGCGCGAGGTAGCTGATGTACCCCGCCGACGTGGCGTTGGCGTCCGTGCTCGTGGCGTTGGCGTCCGTGCTCGTGCCGTTGTGGTCGTCCAGCCGCCGCCTGCTGGCCATGCCGCCCAGCCCGAGCTCGTCGCTGTCGTCGCCGATGACGCTGGCGCCCCGGACGACCAGCTCCTCGGCGTCGGCAGCGCGCACGTAGGCCGACGCTGACGCTGCGGCCACGGCGAGCACGGCGACAACGGTGAAGAGGAGCGGAGCGTGCCGTGCCATGGTGGTGGCCGGACGTGCCCGGGGTCTCTCGATTCGAGCTTGTGGACTTGTGGAATGTGAGCACGAACGAGGCGTGGTGTGGCAAGGACGCGCGCGGGGGAGAGGTTTTTAAATCGAGAGACGACGAAGATGATTGATCAGATTGACATGTTGGGGCTCTAGCTGCCATTTGGCTTTCCAGCCCTTGCTAAGGATTGGGCTTCCACTAACTAGATTTCTTTTTCCCCAAAAAATTGCTTGCACCAACAGGACCATGATTGTCAATTCAACCTTATTTACACAGTATAATCACTCTTCTATATTTTCTTTTCTCTGTCTAACCCATACAACAGGATCTTGCAACATCATTTGGTGATAAACTGAAGTGCTAAAGTTTCCCAAATAAAGTCAATGCAAACATGGAAGCTTCATAATAGCCTCAATAATAGCCCGTTAATTAAAAAATTAGAAAATAAGAAGTGAAAGAAAGAAGTAATAAATTGCAAATATATGAGCCTCGTTTTGAAAAATTACAAATAAAAATATTACGTTTCAATGCTCTCAAAATTCAGAACACTGTAGAAATAATGATAAAAATTATGAAAAAAAATATATGGTGTAGATGATGCTATCATCTAGCTCTCTAAAAAAATTGCTATTTTTTATTTGCAACGGGTGACAGAAGTCTAGATTTGCAATTTTCAAAAACAGACACATATATTTGTATTTTTTATTTTAAAAATATAAAAAACCAAAAGAAAGCCCAACACTATCCAGGGAGGCCCAATGGGCCCAGACTTCTAACTGTTTTAAGACCCAGGACAAGGTCTAGGGTTTATAATCCCTTCACGTATAAAACCGATCCCGACCACTTTGCACCCTCCTCCCTGCCTCGTCACGCCGCCGTCGCCGTCGCAGCACCCATCTCGTCTCCACCTTGCCGAGGTACAACGTGATTCCGTCGTCCCCGAATTCCCCATTATTTATCTCTATAGTCCTCGTCTCACCCTGATCGCACGCCACTTTGCTGGCCAAGTGTTGTCCTTGCAAGTTTCGTTTTCGACCTTTTGTACTGATTCGGATCTGTGAAAATTGTTCGCGCAATTGCATCGATTAGTTGCTGCTAGTGTACTTGCTACTGTCTGATGCGTGGAAGAACATAATTAGTGAGGTTACTCATGTTTGCTTAGAAGCACTCGCACTTCTCTGTAGAGCTGCACGAGTGAAGTGTGATTGTGATTGCGACTAAATGTCAAGAATATGTGTAGTTGTTTTATGCATTTTTTTTATCTTAACTGCTTCTTCACACATGAAATGTGAGTGCTTTAAAAGGTTATAGCTGGGCCTGTATTGCTAATTGTTTGGGTGAGAGGGCTTTGTTGTGATGGATTTTGGTGGTTGGTATTGCTAATTGTTTGGGTGAGAGGGCTTTGTTGTGATGGATTTTGGTGGTTGGTACTGGGTTCTTGGAATAGACCATATGAAACTTCACGGCTGTTTAGAATTTCGTCCGTAGCACTAGCGCAGTACCGTATAGAGTTATCTTTGATAGAAGCATCCATTGTAATTAGTTCTGTTGCTAATTGATTAATGTCTTTTCTTTGTTGAATATCAGTATTGTTACCGTATCCCCCATTCGCCATCATGCAGAACGAGGAGGGTAAGATGGTGGACCTCTATGTCCCCAGGAAGTGGTATGTGCAGTCATGTTCTTTGTGCAATACCTTTGTGAGATAGCATGCCATGCGGCAACCCTCATTCTTGTTCCATGTTGGTTCTTGCAGCTCTGCCACGAACAAGATCATCACTGCCAAGGACCATGCCTCAGTCCAGATCAACATTGGGCACTTGGATGAGAATGGATTGTATGATGGTCGCTTCACCACGTTTGCTCTCTCTGGATTCGTCCGTGCTCAGGTACTTTACTCCTGCTATCCTGACAGTACCTGTATGCTTTTACTTTTTAGAGAAGACTTACATTCCAGGTTGTTGTTTGTTCTGTGTGATCATTCTCATGACATAAGTGATATTTGTGTTGTCTTGGTCTTAGGTTAATAATGTGGAATATGATGATGAACTCAGTGATACAAGCTGAACTTGTGTAGTGCTTCTAAGGTTTTAGTATGATCCTTTTTGTTTTGGTTATGTGATCTTTGAATGTTAAAAAGGCAAGGCAAAGAACTATCCTTTTACATAAGTTGGTACTTTTTTTACCTGATACATTGAGTCATTGACTATGGAGTCATCAGTAATCATGTGTAGTTGAAGGTGATCCCAATCTTCAACTGGTACTTTGACATCATCGTTAAAGTGATGTTACGTCAATTCTTGTGTTTATACCGTAACAAGTTTTATCTAGGATGGTCTAAAAATGTTGTTATTGACAGTTCCTTTTTCTTGTGGTGAAAATTTGTGGGTTAGTTATGTGGTTGGATGGGGGTTAGCATTAGCATTCTTGCAGTTGCTCAGCATGATTTGATCTGACTTTCTGATGAAAAAAGAGCAAACTGATAAGGTGTGTTGTGTGAATGTTGTGATCAATTAAGCACTGATCTTACATTCTTACTCAACGGCTAAACTACAATGATTGTTTCTGCAATCTTGTCTGATGTTCTTATGCTGTATTGGTTTTGCAGGGAGACGATGACAGTTCTTTGGACAGGCTGTGGCAGAAGAAAAGGGCTGAGATCAAGCAGTAGATGAATTTGCATGGAAGGTTTTGCTTGACTAGATCATTATGAAGTCTGAGTAACAGATGAAGAATTTGTTATGGTTGTTTGTCTTACCTATGCTGGGTATGATGAAAGCGTGGACTTAAGTTACACCTGTGAATGCCTATTTACTCTATAGTCCAGATCTGCACCTGGGTTACTGTTCTTACATCTTAACGATGCACGTTGTCTGTGTTGTATGCCATGCCCCAAGGATCAGCAGTTCAGCTACAAAATAGTAGTTTTTGCTTGCCTTCGACTGTAGTAATGCAAGTGACACAGTTAAACTGAAGCTTCATATTTGAGACGCTTTTCACCCTTGAAATTATGTATACCGTGCAAGGTTCATAAAACCGTTTGGACTTAGAAAATCGCTCGCCGACGGTTACTGTAAAATCGTGGATATCGTGATAACCAGATAAAATTCGGCAGGAATTCATTTAAAATTTATTCGGTTCAATTTGAAATTTTGTGAGAATTTGTCTGAATCAAGCTCAACAAAAATTTAGATCATTTTAATACAACTAATATGTTTTCACTCATTTTAATACAACTAAACGAGCACTCTTATTTTTAACTAATATGTTTTCACTCATTTTACTTCGACTCAACCTAGGCAACCAATCACACGCATATCAACCAAACACAACTTCCTGATCCTACTAGTACAGTATCGACACGAAAGCAAGGTGCGGCTGCCACCAGATTGTAGCCTTGCAAGGGTCGAGGCTGGTTCTGTGCTCCACTACGAAGCAGGTAGTGGGGTGGCAAGGCTCAATTGCTTGTTCGATGTCTCCCACCTTCCTCCTCCAAAGAGAAGCTACTGAGCTAGGCCATGGAGGAGCACACGCACACACAGCGAGAACAAGATAAGAGAGTGCCAGAGCTGGATAGGGATGGATAAGAGAGTACCTACCACCCTTGATATAAAGCAAGCATTTTCTTGTAGCATCGATGTGGCAGTGTCTGGCATGTTGTGCCTCAGCACAATGCTGCTGCTTCCTCAAAGCATGCTCACACTTCCATCATGAAAGTGCCCTCCTCTCCCCTTCCACTCCGTACTTCTTTTGTCCTTTCATTCCTTTTTGGTTGCTGAAAGGATTCGGCTGGGATGCATGGTCTGATCTCCGAAATAACGGGATTTAGTTACATTTTTTTGCTACAGTTTGTATGATTTCAATTTTGCACAATTTTTTCTTCTTCTTTAATTTGATTTGGTTGTAGTGTGCTTCTGCAGACCTGAGCACAAGATCCCAGCTTACGTTGGAGCTGTGATGCAGCTTCTTGAAATTTGCTTGGCTTCGCCTCAGTTTCACTTTAGGGGGGGGGGGAGTATGGAGACTGTTGCTTGATGTGGATGGTGAGAAACACCGTCTTTGTTTGTTTCTTGTAAGCTTCAAGTTTCTCTTTATAAGGTGGATAGAAAACTGACTAAACCATTTGTTTCTAATATATCTTAGCAACATCTTGCCGTCCTTTTGACAAAAAAAGAAACATTGTCTTTAGAACGACAATGACTTGAGTGAAATACAGAGGATAACAAATATACGGAGAGATTTGTTCGAGTTACCTTTTAAGCAGCATATCGCTCTTATTGATTAATGCCGTGCTCACCGACTGTTCGGCAAAATGACTAAACTATGAATCCATGATCATATGTGTAATGCATTGATGAATTGTGCATTTCTTGCACATTGCCTTATTCTGATCATGGTGGGTGCAGGTTGCCTCTTCGTAGAGGACATCGACACTAGTTTGTGCTGCTCGAGTAAGAAGGCGAGGACATCTCGCAAGGACGAGAGACATGAAAGGCGAGGAGATATGACAAGGACAAGGTTACAAAGGATCGAATAACTTGTCTTGTTGATTAAACACTGCAACTTTTGCAAAGATTTGTGCACTTTTCCTTTTCTGCTGGTGGTTGATGGATGAGTAGCAGAGTGCACGTATGCTAGCATTCTATGTTGCACGGCCACAGGGAGTCCACCATATGCGGCGAGCACCCGCAGACTCAAAACGCACACCCTTTATTCTGAATTGACTAGAGAATATCACAAAGAAAAATACAGCGGCTGAAATTATCAGGTACACGCTTGCTCCATCTACATCTCCTTTAAAAATGTGGTGCAATTGTCTCACTTTTATGGGAGAATGTATCCTCAAGTATTGTACTGTTTTAATCCTGCAGAAGCACTTATACCGCACAATTTACGGAACACAATTTATGTTTACTTTCTGGTGTAGCCCTCAGGTGCTGATACAACAGTTCAAGAATAACTTTTAAAGTGGCAAATGCATTCTTATCTTTCGGTGCTACCTACTTTCTTGGTTGCGTCTGACCCTGTATCCTGGCAGATCATGACGTGTATTCCTTATGTGAGTTATCGGTAACTTTAGGGGTGCTTTTTTAGATAATTGAAATAATTCCAGCGTCTGCACCGAACGGTGCACACAGCATGATTTATGATTGCAGTTCCGCCATATTACAAATGCAAATGACATAAACCAAATAAATAACACACTCCATAGTAAATGATAATTTATCAACCATATATAATCAGTTATTGAATCACCACCCATTCTTAACGAAGACTTCCATAGCAACCGCCTCTAGTCTTTGACACACCTTGTTTATCATTGTCTCTTCTACACCTTTTGTCTCACAAATTTGTTGAATAGATTTTCCTATATGTTTGGATTGAATGTTTGTACTTTCATGCCCGTCGAAGTAAAAGTAGTTTTCAGACATTTTGTAGTATCCATTCTCGTAGGTTCATATTTTGATTTCATGTTGTCAGTACCTCTGTGCTAAGGTCTATGGGATTATGACAGAAAAAACATCAAGCTTGTATATACTTTATAGGTTGTTTCTGTGTTCTCTCGCTCTAGAGAGTCTGGTCAATATTAGTCACTAGAATCACTACAAATATGAAAATTCTTGGGATGACAAGAAAATAAGGGTATGCTAAATTGATGCATTGATATTTTCACCTTTTTTTAGTTGTAGTTTTACCAGGTTAACCAGTGCCTCAAACTATCTATAGACATGCCCTTCGTAACTAGAGGTTTGGTATTTAGAACTTTGAAGTTGGGTGGCGCGCTGGCTCTTGGCATTTGATTTCAGATTAAATGGCTAGAAATAAGGCAATGGCACGGTACACTTCATTTACACCATTGGACGGGGAATTCACTTTTTTTTTTTGTGTGTGTGTATTTCTAGTTCTTATGAACTACAATTCAAAAGAGATTAGTACATACATTGTACATTGTTTCTCCAAGGCCACAGAGCTATAGTTTAAAGGCACATCATGAGAAACATGTGAAGTTCCATGTGACTAGATAAAACAAGGTATCGGATAAAGTAGACCACCCAAACAATAGATTGGTATCATAGAATTACACTGCACTTTTCAGCAGAGGAGTAATAGTGGGAGTTCCAAAAATACTGATACATATTGTCGTGTTCGGAAAGATTGTATGTGGATCATCTTACATGGGGTGCACTGTCCAATTGGTAAAGAATCTCTCAGATGAAGTGGAAAAATTGAGAAGATATGCTTCTCAGATCATCCACTATCACATTATAAAAGGGGTGGACTAGCTCCAGAAATTGTTACTTTGAGCCATTGCCTTCCTCTTCAAAGTAAGGCCTATTCCTAGTTCCTCTTTTACTTCTCATATGGATGAGCGTAAGTTAGGCTACAAGGGAAATGATGTTCTTCAAGAGCTTGAGATGCTGACTGTGATTGCCAAAGTAGCCCAAGAGCTTATATTGAGAAAAATCCTTGAGAAGAATCAGGCTATTGAATACCTATATAAATTCATGAATGGGTCCAAAGACATTTCTGACTTCAAGAGCCAGGCTCCAGTAGTGACTTATGATGTGGTCCAGCCCTACATTGCGAGGATCGCAGCTGGTGAAAAATCTTCAGTTTTATGTGGAGAACAAATTGTAGAACTGCTGAGAAGGTGTGACTCTCTTCCTGATGCTCTTATCAGTTAACATTTTTGCGTACATATAGTAAAGGTATAAGAATCATCATACATTTTTGCTGGACAATTAGCATCCATTTGTACTTGCCCTTGATGGAAGTTGGTTTTAGTGTATGATACAACTAATAGGATGAGAACAAGCATCAATGTTTGACCGTTTAATTACCGAAATACATGTAGAGTAGAATTCAAGTCTTACTAAGTAAAAAATGTTTCTTTAGCATTTAGTAGACTTGTAATGCAGGACTAAACTAATTGATTAGTTGGTAGACCAAAAGGTCTAAACTGACTAAACTAATTGATTAGTTTGTAGACCAAAAGGTCTAAACTATCTCATGCATGATGTTGTCATGTATAAAAGGACATCTGTGGACGGATTTGTTAGTAAAACAAAAATGTTGTGTTCTACTTTTCCTCTTTTTCTTACAAAATCCTGTCAAACCTTAAGGTTCATGAAACTGTTCTTGTAAATATTTGAACAATAAAATTCCTATTCAACCAAGTCCCTTATTCTTGATAACTAGCTCTTAAAACATGAACATCCTATCTATCTATGTCAGATTTTTCAAGTTATTATATCACCAAGATCTTATGAGCATGCTATTGCTTCCTTTACATGATTGCACCTATCACCTATTCAATCAAGCACCACTTGCTACAATGTGCCGAACAGTTAGGTAATTTTGGTCCATAGTCCCACATCTGAATATCCCATTAACCTATGTGACTTAACAAGCATAAATTGTTTTATATGGTGCTTGAAGTGGTGAAAAGAATTTCTACTGCATTTACATCTGGTGCCTATTTTTTTATGGCAACTCTCAGGGCTCCGTCACTGTTAAATTGAAGTAAGCTACTTCATGTAGCACTCTCTGGGCTGTCTGGACATGTTGAACGCCCATCTCCTTGACTATGTTCTCTAACCACAATAACATATTTGCGAGTCCTCTGTTATCTGTCACTTTTGTGAACTGAACATCATATCATAGATCATTTTTGGGGGTTTATCTTATGTATTTCCCCATAAAGAAGAATGGAAGCTTACTAGAGTATCGAAGTTGCTTGTAAACGTGTATAGGAAAGCCTATCACTGTTTTCTGTCTCGAAAGGAATTATTTTTGCTAGTACTAGTTTCTACTGTTTTTAGTGATGTTATGACCTATGATATTAACCAAAATCATTAATTTATAGCTCTGGAACTTCTCGCGGTGAGCCAAGATTGATGCCATCCATCTCAGATGATCTTGACCGTCGAACATACCTGTATAGTCTCATCATGCCTATCATGAACAAGTAAGGCTTTTGTCTTTTATGGATTCGTTACGATTCATCATGGCACTAGCAAAGCCAAAGAAAAAGAGCTAAATCAGGGTTCAGCCACACTCTAAATCTCCTATTCTTTACCCCACCTCCTTGTTCATCAAAAGGGACTATATTAAGTCATGATATGGCATTTGTCCAAAGTGCATTTTCTTTGTTGCTATTCCAGAGTTGAATGAGAAATAATTCTTACCTCTCCCTTTTTAATAGAAGCTATCAATCTTTTCTATGAAGTGCTTTGTGGACAGATACAGAAAGGCAACTCGTCATTTTGAATGCCTCCTTATCAGTGATATTTTTGTGTTATTTATGTCAGGCCGTTAGGGACATAAGCTGGGTCCAATTGCAGTACACAAAAGATTGGACAATAACTACAACAAGTACTCCCATTAACTTACTAGTTCAAAAACTTTAGAACAAATTGAAATACTAGATTTCTGCTTTTGCAAAGTAAAAGGTGATACAAAACCAATAATTGCACCTAAGAAATTAAACTTTAAATGGTGGTGATTCAGTATTTCTAAAAATACACATTTAACAGCCTCCAAATATTTTTTTTGCTCTAGCATGATACCTGAATTTTGGACTGAACTGCCTTTTACATTTCTAGTCTTCTAGATGTCTTGTATTATCTTATACTTTGGCTCTTGCATGTACTAATCATAGTTAAACAGATCTCTTACAGTACATTTCATAGGTTTTAGATTCTGCAGTTAGAGTTTGCCTCGGGGGTAACATTTTTTGACTGTCAAATCTGCAGGTATACACGAGGTCTCGGTGAAGGGGAGGCCATGTATCTTCTCTTCGTGAAAGCTGAAACATCGACGAATTCCGGCATTCCAATTCGATCAGTCCTCACTAGCTATGATAAGAGCCCTCACTTCTTGCACCGCAAGCACGAACTGTACAACAGTTATACCAGTCCTGATGAGGTCATTCTTTGCCCTGATAGCCAGCAGAGCATGTACTGCCAGCTGCTTTGTGGCCTAATAGAATGCGAGCATGTCCTTCGTCTCGGAGCAGTTTTTGCCTCAGCATTCCTTCGGTCTATCAGCTTTCTTGAGAAGCATTGGTGTGACCTTGTTAAGGACATCCGAATTGGTCAGCTCAATTCCAATATCACAAATTCTTCATGTCGCTTGGCCATGCAGAGCTTTCTTGCATGGCCAAACCCTGAGCTAGCTGATGAGATTGAGGCGATATGCAGCTCTGGGTCATGGAAGGGAATTCTAGGCAGGCTCTGGCCTAATGTTAAGTACATTGAAGCTGTTCTTACAGGCACGATGGCACAATATATCCCCATGCTGGAATTCTATAGTGATGGTAGGATTCCCTTGGTCTGTACCATGTGTGCTTCCTCGGAGAGCTATTTTGGTGTCAATCTGAGGCCACTGTGTAGCCCTACAGATGTGTCTTACACCATCCTTCCAAACATGGCCTACTTTGAGTTTATACCATTGGAAGATGGAGTGAAGTTGACAGAGGATGATGAGGTGGTGGAGAATGACAAGCTTGTCAGCCTGGTGGATGTCAAGGTTGGATGCTACTACGAGCTTGTGGTTACCACATTTTCTGGTAAGAGCATTCCATACAAATGTCTTGTGATAACTCAAATTCGCGTGGAGTAGGCTATTTGGGTAAATTGAGAACTAAAATACTACAACAACTACTACTCACTGAATGAAATAGTGATTGTCGGCATGACACATGGAATTCTAGCCTGCTAGCAAAACTACTTGCTATGTACCTTTTTCGATACCAACACTCGCATACATATGTCCAAAACTCAGAAGTTCATTTTTGGCTCAGATCTTTACAGGTACCGAGTAGGCGATGTGCTTCAAGTCACAAGCTTCTACAACTGCGCACCACAGTTCAAATTCATCTGTCGAAGAAATGTCATCCTCAGTGTTGATTCTGATAAGACCAATGAGGAGGATCTCCACAATAGTGTCACCCGTGCCAAGAAAATCCTGGAGAACCGAAATTACCTCCTCCTGGAGTACACAAGTTGCACTGACACTTCCACTGTCCCTGGCCACTATGTGTTCTTTTGGGAGATCAAGTCCACATATGAAGGCACAACTACATGCGCACCTCTCGATGCCCAGCTCCTTGAGAGTTGCTGCGTTGCTGTCGAGGAGTCGCTCGACTACGTCTACAGGCGCTGTAGAGCCCATGACAAGTCGGTAGGGCCACTGGAGATCCGATTGGTTGAAGCTGGCGCCTTTGATGCTCTGACGGATCTTTTGGTTATCCAAGGCACTCCATTAACCAGTACAAAACTCCGAGATGCATCGAGTCTGGTCCTGCGCTGAAATTGCTTAATTCCAAGGTCATTGCTTGCTTCTTTAGTCCCCGGGATCCTGAATGGACTATGTAAGCTTCCAGGTTTAGCAGTATACTATGCTTCTGTGCTTGTTCCTCATTGTATGCTGAAAAGGGGAGCATCTCTGGCCTTTCACTTAGCTAAATAATTTCAGAAATGGTATCCTTGTTTCTTGCATGCGCTTCATCTTGTTTTCTTCGGTATATGGATGATGTAATAGGATTGCATTCATATTGCAGTTCTTTGTGCCATTTGTTATGGAAGTAGCATGAAGCTGATTTGTGACATGGTCATCCTGAGGCATGGCGTACACAAGTTGCTTCCCCTTTTTTTCATACGCAGCTACACCAGCACTATCCTAGCATGAGGAGCATTTGTTGACTTCCTGTTAGAATGGCTATGGACAATGGCATGTTAGCATGTAACTTATTTGAGATCTATTGAGTCCAAAGAAAATCCTCAGTTGAAAGATGTGCAGCAATAGAATGTGAAGAGAAACAGTTCCTTTGTATGGTTATTTGAGGAACCAAATTAACCTTTTTTTTGGCACCAAGTGAACATCTTTACCCATCTGTTTCTACAAACTAGCTGTTAAAATCGTTATCTTGTACCATGCAGGAATCTTTTGGAGCTTCATTTCTAGCCTTGTCAGATAGTTATACTCTTGGATAATAGCTTGATATTTGTGAGCTGACAGAGCCAGCGATCTCAAGTCTGAAATGATAATGAGTGCTATTATGTTGCCCTTCCTATTTTCCAGTCTACCGATTGGTCTAAACTTGTAGCACCGAGAATGTCGATCAGAGTAGGTAAATAGACATCTTACTAATTTCTTTGATGGTTTTCTCTTAATCTTTCACTCAATACGTGTTAAAACAACATGCAGAAGCAAAAAAAACTTAAGAGACACTTAAGAAAGTATAGCTCTCATAGATGAAATTAAACACTAGGTTCTATTAAAAACCAATCAATGTGTCATTGCACACAAAGCATGTAATTTGAGAAAGAAAAACTTAAAACCAATGAGATAGTCACCGGATGAAGAAACTCTTCAAGTTGATATTTTTGAGGCAAGATAATCCAAAACCAATTCTGAATGTGAATTTTATGACTATAGCAACAAGAAGAATCAGTTCGATATGGTGAAAATTCAGCTCTCAAACCAAAATGAAAATCGTAATGAAAACTGAAAAATTTGCAACCAAGCAAAGGAACCAATAGAGAGAAACTAGAAATAGATGAACACAAGCACAAGAGGAAATATAAACTTCATTTCTTGTAGAGGGACGCCCTATTTTCAACGGATTACAAAGTGTTTTTGCATATAAAAAATCTTATCTAATACATAGGCTAAACACTTCTCTCTCTATCTCCTAAAATCCTACAGCATAACTCTCAAATGGCTAGCTTAAGAAACTCCACCAGCCCTCCCTCTCTATTTATAGGCATAGAGAGGTTCATTAGCCTTTAAGTTTTCTTGTTTTTAAAATACTTCTCACTTCCAATACACTCCTACCTACTACTGGAGACATTTTGATCTAATTTTTTCTGTCCATCGAACGGTTGTGATGCCTTCATGTCTTAGCTTTATCTCGACGCAAGTTTTACGATGATGCCACATGCACTCCGTCCTTCTATGACTTTGAGGCCAAACCGCAAAACCTCATTGCATACTTTTCAAAACGTGACTTACCGTCACTTACTTACACCTTAAGCAAGTGATCTAATGTCGACAGGTGTACTCCGTCTTACGATCCTAACCGTCGGCAAATCTCTCACTCTCCCGATCACTCGAGCCGCCTTGTCACTTGCGCCGACATCTCTTTTGCTTGACTTTGTCAACGCACCATCTTCACCCGTCTTCTCACACTTTACTTGCTCTCCACGTGTACAGCTAGGATCACCCTTACTCTGCCCGGCTTCCTTGATCTTCTGGCACCAAACACCTCACTTAGCTCCGATCATCCCGCCGTCGATAGTCAAGTTGCATCCATCACCTACACATCATAAGACAAGCCAACATATATCTGTAACTTCATTATAGATTAGTCAAAAATAAAATCCTCAATCAAAAAGTTCATTTTATAAAAATCGTGAACACCAACTGATCTGATGTGCATTGTCCTTTAATCACCGAACCATTTGATGTGTGCAATACTAACACACTCCTAAAAAACCCTCCGATGTGTACATCCTCACAACACAAGCTTTGCATCCTCTCTAAAAAAATTAGTTTGGCGTGCACATCCTCCATCACTGGACCATCTGGTATATAGAATCATACCAAACACGCTTTGCAACCTCTCTAGAAAAATTAGTTTGACGTGTTGTGTTGCCCATCACTGGACCATCCGGTATTTCAATGGATTTTCTCTACTAAGTCAAAACCCTCCTGTGTGAAATCTTCCTGAACGCTGAATCATCTATTGAGCCAAGTTTTTCTGGACTTAGAAACAAAAATACCAACTCCATTTTCTATACACCTTTAGTTAATCATGATCATAATTGCAATATATAGACATGCTCATACAGTTCCAAAAATTATTAAACCAAATCAACAACCTTATCAATCACTTATCACATAAAAATCAAAACACATTTTAACTTGGTTTCTTAATCTCCTACCTGATAAGTGCATTGATAACTCCCAAAAAACAAAGATTTTTGGTTTGAAGAAATTCAACAAAATAAGCTCATCCAAGTGACAAAAATTAAAAGAAAGAGCAACAAAAATCATTTGGCATAAGGAAGATCGCAAAAGCTAGAAGAGAAGCAACAGAAAGAAAGAAAAAACAAAAGCTCAATAAAAACTCAAATATACCAGAGCAAAGGTTCCTTCTTGATGCATGTATAATTTCTCTTTTTATTATGCAAAATTATTCTTTATGGCTTGGTGTATATTTTCTCTCCAAAAATTTAGTGTATTTTTTTTCTCTTCCTTTGGCAATACAAATATCAAGGATAAAAACCTTATGTAATATATGAACATGTAAACCTAATAAGCTTTAACAAGTATAGCACAAAATATTTACAAAAGCTAGAAAAATTAAAGTGCTATAGATAATAGAATGAATGGAGATCTCACAATTGAACAAATTTGAAGAATCTCATTTGTGCTATTATGTTGCCCTTCCTATTTAGTCTAGTGATTGGTCTAAACTCCAACTGAATGATGATTTGTTTGATTTTATCATGGCGATGCGTGATTGTTGCGCTAGTTAGCAGCTAATGGTCTCTGCTTTTTTTAGGATACCAAGTAACACAATCCGAAATGCTATCGGACTCTCAGTCCATGAAGGCCCTCCTGATTGCTGGTTTGCTACACCAGGCTGAGTTGGTTCTCTTGTATTGGCCCATGAGTCATATTGGGCCTAGCTGACAGTTCGGTTACATTTTCGTCATCCTTTCTGATCGACCAGAAAGCAGTTCAACTGCAGTCCACTCTTGTCGAGCAGGAAGGATGGGAAAGTGGCCACGGGTTGTCATACGTTAGTGACATCGACGCCTACTGCACATGCATGGTTGCGACTGATACATGCAGAGAGTAGAATACGATGTCATGCACGCGTGTCTGCAGTCTTGGCCGGTTTGGAAGCTCCGTTGTCCTTGTCGCTGGCCTGATGTTAACATCCTGGTTGAGCCGTGCAAGCAAAATTACGTGTCGTTTCATGGCTACATTATCAGCTTCTCAGACGCCTCTCTTTGCTACGGCTGTATTCTACAGCACCTCCATTCATGTCCTCTAGTGCCAAGGGTCTGTTTCATGACGAAGCGCACAGCACTTTGCGTCAACAACAGAGGCCGGCTCTCATTTCCGAAGGGCATCGAGCTGTCTTTCAACCATGGCAATCATGGCCTCTCACGTTGGGGTTAATTGCTTCTGAGTTAAGACTTTGATTAGCCAAAGTTAGGAGTGCATCAAAGAAGTGGTAGTACGTACGTGTCTGAACTTTGAATGGACCCAACAAGGTCTCCTTTTCAGATGGACCTGTGCTCTCTCCATCGTCAGTTCCCTGGTGAGCTAAAAGCTGAGGAGAGCTTTGCTGTTATCAGAGCTCCATGTCAGCTTTGCATGCAATCTTTTTCTCAGTGTAAAGTCATCAGTCATCACCAGCACCAGCGCGCACCTGCCCCGTCTCGAATTCGCTTTGCTCTCGAGCTGAGAGCTTAGGATCTTTCACGTATGTTGCATATTTGCACTGCACATGTACTATGTACGTACTTGATCATCAATGTAGCAAGAAATATGCTGCTGTACGATGGAAACATTGAATTGAAGAGAGCAAAACGAAGCTAACAGTGACAGCAGATTAGAAAATGGCGAATAAAAAACACATTATGCCGTTATATCGACAGCACTGTATGTTCTCAACAAATAATGCACCCCATAATCTATATTAGCGGTACTAACACAGATCTGCCGGGATTCGTCTACTCCAGTCGTACCGATGGGACTAATAAAACAAAACAAATGTTCAGTTTGCCAACGGAGGCATGCGTGTACTGGGTCTCTTCGTGGTGCAACAGTGCAACTGCATGCAGACACATGCGGCATGAGACGTGCAATGATTTCAGAGGTTAGGTCTCAACAATCTAGCTAGCATGCATATGGTTGTGAGCATTATATATGGATCAAAGGGAAATTTAATCCTATAATGTATTGCTTCCAAAAGTAACACAGAGGTAAAAGGTAGCTGATCGTTTGTTCATTTCAAGTAAAAAATAGAGTCTTTTCAACATTCTGTCAGAGATCAAACTAAATCTTCCCCGGACAGACCAAAAGGCGTAAGTGCTTAACATCATGTTGTAAATCTAGGTGCTAGTAGTACAAATATTTTTAGATAGACTATGGATGACATAATTGGCCTGGATTGAAATAAAACCATCACCTTCACCGGAATGGCATGTTGAATGAAGCCAGAGGGTGTGTTTGGTTGTCTTAATTAGTCTCGTGTTTGGTAGATACGTATAATTAAATAAATATATTTAATTGTTTGTGTTTACTGTTGCAACAGGTGGATGCAAATATATATCTTTAGACTGATCTAGGAGTGAAACTAGATTTAAGCTTCACTCTGTAGATTGATCCAACGGATATAGACTACTGTATCCGTTTATGCATACATACTCATTTATCAATATCATAAAATCATTTTTATACAGACAACTAATCATAATCTCAACTCTTGTATCTATTCATACGACCTTAAATTCGATCAAACAAACAGAAGCTAAACTCAGTCTGTATAGACAGATATAACAACTAAACATTATTCTTTTAAACAAATAACTCCATTTAACGTACTTCTGTTCAATCAGACTGTATAATACAACTCTAAAAAAAATCTCGTCTAAACTACCAAACATGTCCTAGGACCCAACTTGTTTACGCATCTTACACATTGCTCATTTACGCATCAGCAGGGCTTTGGATTGGCAAAAATTCAATTCAATTAATGACCACATTGTTTAGCGGAGTAGTAGTACGTACTACTACTACGAGTACTGCACTTGTTTTTGGTTGCAAAATGGCAAAAAAATGCCAATATTGTATCCTCTCTCTCCTACTCTCTGTTTCTCTCTGCTCTGGGCTCTGTGGCCCTGTCATTGACATTGAAGAAGGGCCATGACCCCCCCTGGCAAGTTTGTCCCTCGAAAGATGCCAGTCTGAGACAGCCTTGATCACGAGTAGATCTTCATTCACACTGGACACCGATCGATCCATTCACTCATGCATCTGCTGCCGCCGAGCCAGGCTTCCGCCTGCATGCATTTCCTTCCCACAAGAGACAAGCGCTCGAGGCCAAGGCTTGCAACCGTGATGCAGCGCCGCATCCGCCGGCGCGCAGGCAATCAAAGGTTCAGCGACGAAGCCCGTCAAGCTCACGTAGACGCCCCCCTGCATTTTCCACGCCATGCCCGTCCCGTATACCGCCGCTCCGCTCGGCGCTCGCTGCCTCCGCTCACGGCTTCACGTACGGGCTGCCGGGCTGGGAGGTGAAAGATTTGTTGAAGCGTATTCACCTCCGTAGAGGCTGCAGTTGCATGTTTATATGGAGCCGGGCAAACGCGGCACAAGGGTATAGAGACCGGTTTGGACGTGTTCTGGTGACCATACAGATAGATATTCGACTTTCTGCATCTCTATCCAAACCTGATCTACTCCCAACTATGTCCATCTACTGCCATGAACCGACCTTTGAATCAAGGGAAAAATGCATAAACCTCATCAAAAGTCACTTGGATTTTAACTTCCTAAAAATTGTTTTATTGAAAAAAAACCCCTAAAGGTTTGATTTTGTTGCAAAAACACCTTAAAAATTCAAAAAAAATAAAAAAAATTCACAAAAAATCTATAAAAAAAACTAGAGACAATTCTAAGACCTTTTGTGAAATTTGTTTTCAAAAATAATATCCTTTGCATCATATTTAATCGAGAGTAAGTTTGAAAAAAAAAGAAAAATATGCACCTCATTTATTAATTCGAGTTAAATGCATAGTTAATTATTTACTAATTCAAAAATTATGAAACAAATTTGTTTAGTCTTCTTACATGATCCTCTATCTTCTAAAATACATGAAATCTTGAAATAGTTATTGTAACGTGCAAAATTGAGTAAATGTGTTGCAAATAGATTAATTCATAACTAATCCATAATACCCCAAAATTAGTGAAACTACTTTTATTAGTTTACTTAAATAATTATTTATGTAGAAAAAATAATGGTAGACATGACAAAGTTAAAATAACATGAGTTAATAAATGAGATATATATTTTTCTTTTTTTTTCCAAACTTTCTCTTTATGAAATATGATGCAAAGGATATTATTTTTGAAAAACAAAATTCACAGAAGTTCTTATAATTGTCTCTAGTTTTTTTAAGAATTTTTTTGTTATTTTTTATTTTTTATTTAATTTTTAGGAGGTTTTTTCAACAAAATCAAACTTTTGAAGATTTTTTTCAACCAAACAATTTTTGGAGAAATCAAAATCCAAGTGATTTTTAAGAGGATTTTTTACATTTTTCCCTTGAATCAATACAGGGGGTGAATCGATACAAGTTTGTCTCATACAGGAGGGTGAGGTCAAACCAGACGTTGGTTGGCGCGGCGAGGCAGGGCATCGGCGGCTAGCTTTGGCCTGGACCCTGCGGCTGCGGCGCCCGAGGAGATGCTATGCCCTGCGGCCTGCTCAGCGGCGTCAACCCAATCGTCAAAGCGGCTCAGCCTTTCGGATTAGATTAACGTATCGCTGGCCGCGCCTGGCGCCTACCTAGATTCCGTTTAGGCTCGCTCGAGGCTGCATCGCATCGCGTTTATGCGGTGGATCATGCGCATCGGTTGTCAGTTATATATACTCGGTCGGTACGAGTGCTCGTTTTTTAATTACATATCGAGAGAATTCTTATATGTATATAGAAAAATTACACATTAAATTATTTATGAAAACAGTGTATACTTATCAGATTATTTTTTAAATAAGTTTCGGATAAAATTGAAGATAAATGCCCGAAATATCCGATGAGTGTGGTGACTACATCATATGGTAGCGTCGGAGTATTTTCAGTGCTGAAGTAGAAATGAAAACAAATATCGTATGGTCCGGTGATAGACTTTGAAAACGCTGGAATATTTTCCGTAGAGATGAGATTTTTGATGCCAAGTTTAATTATGTACGTCAGATAGTCATGTGTTGAGATGGTAAACAACGGAAAATGCACCAGACCTTTTGATACAGAGAAGTTGCAGAATGGTGGTTCGGTCACATCGGATTATACGGTGATAGACATAAGATCAACTGAAGCTTTCACTGAACCTTTTCTTCTACAAAACAAAATTTTTGTGAAACAGATAGTGTTACAGCCACCAAATTGTCTGGTGCTTAATAGCATAACACACCGGAATATCTGGTGTTCACATTTTCTATAGGACATGCTCTAAGTTAAAGTTTTATTTTGTGCTAATCTGGAGATATTTTAGAGCATGGAGAAATATGTTTACTTGTTTCAAGATGTGCAGGTGATGGATGCAACTTGGTGGTCGACGATGGTTCATTAGGTCTAAGCGGGTGCTTGGTGCTGAATGATCAAGAAGGGTCGGACGAAGTTAAGGATGATTCTACCTGTATATATAAAGGTCAAGCAAAGCATTAAACGGAGAATGGAGATAGCATGTTGACAAAGTCAAACGAAGGAGATGCCGGTTTAAGTGACAAGACGGTCTCAAGGATCATGAGCGGAAAAGATTTACCGACAGTGAAGATCGTAAAACAGAGGACACGCGTCATCATAGGAGCGCTTGCTTCAGGTGGAAGAAAGTGGCGGCTAGTCACGTTTTAAGAAACGTACTAGGTTTCGCGGTTTGGCCTCAAAACCGTAGAAGGATTTGTGAAGTACGTAGCACCATCGCGAAGCTTGCATCGAGGCGAAGCTAAGTTGTAAAGGCGTCGTGGCCGCCCGATGAATGGAGAAGGAAATGAATTAAAATATCCTCGATGGTAGGTAGAAGTGTACTACAAGATAGGAGTATTTTGGAAAAAAGCTAGAAAACTTAGGAGTCATATTTCCTAGTCTTATAAATAGAGAGATATGGTTATGGGAGAGGATAAATTAGCCATTTAAGTACCTTATAACACCTATATGAGAGCATTATATTATGGTTTTAGAAGAGAGGAGAATGAGTGTTTAGGCTATTTAACAGGTGAGAGTTTTAAGAGAAAAATCTTTGTAATCTATTTAAAATAGGACTGATATCTTTAAATAATAAAGTTTATTCTTTTCATATGCTTGAATTCCTCTCGTTCTAATTTTACTCTCTTGGTTATCTTGCTTTGTGTATAAGTTTTTTTTCTTCGATGTTGATTTTTGTTTTTCCTTTTGAGCTAAAATTTTAATACATTGTGATGTTGTTCTTCTTGATGCTAAAAACATAAAATTACACATATATATGTGATAGGGTCTTGAATTTTCTTGTCTTTAAACCATCATATTGGAGATTTTCTTCACCTGGTGTTCATCTCTTATTACTTGAGTGATCTTTTTTCAAGATTCAACATTTGCGTAGGGATGAGTCATGTGTTGATTTGCTGTAGAACCTAGTGTTCCATTCCAATCATGAGACATTTTTTGTTAAATCTTCTAGTTTGATTTTTTATCTTTCTCTGTTGTTTTCAGAATTTCTATATAGGTGTAGTTTTTCTGCTACATATTTGTTTTGTATTCTATTATGATTCTCTTGTAGAGACATGATGGTTGTTCGAATAGGAGAAGACCAACAATTTAAAAGAAATTTGTTGAGACGCCTATTCACCTCCGCCGTTAGTCATCATTCTTGATCCTACACTTGATATCAGAGCCGGTTTAATCATTTGTTGACCTTAACCGACTTTTTAATCCGTAGGTGAAATGGAGAGAAGTAAAAAGTTTTCATTGTTTGATGGTTGTGATTTTTCATACTGGAAGATGTGCATGGAGAATTATCTTCTAAACCAAAAAAGTGTAATATGGGAAGTAGTTGATTTCAACTATAAAATCCCTGCTGCTCGTATGACCTAAGTTAAAATCGAACAATATGAGACTAACAACAAAACTAAAAATATTTTATTCACTAGTCTGAGTCGAAATGAGTTTGATAGGATCCAGCACATTCATACTACATAGAAGATCTGGAATACTCTGAGTATCTTTCTTGACAACACTAATCAAATTAAGGTCAGACGCTAAAACACATACAACCAAGAATACCAAGTGTTTGTATAAAGCCCCGGAGAGTTTTTAGATGCGATTTTGCTCATTTTGATGGGATTGTTAGCAATCTTCAATCAACTTCTGTTTTGCCCTATTCTAACCGCAAGAGAGCGATCAAGCTTCTATGCTCTTAATCGTAGCATATAGTAAGTGAAGATCTCGAGTATTAAATAGTCTTCAAGTTACGACACGCTGACTTGTAAGACCTATTCAGCAAGCTCAAGTCCACCAAGATAGTTAAGGTGGCTCGGATCAGTGTCAAAAATTCCCTGTATTAGAACATGGCGTTGATTTTTGGATCTGGTGATGACAATGAGTCTACAGTTGGCTTTTTCTTGTGCTAACACTTAATCGAGTGCATTTATTTTGTCTTCCTTGCTTTCTGCCATAGAGGAGCAGGTGGAGACGATGGATGATGAGGACCTTGCGCTGATTGTGAAGAAGTTTACCCACTTCTACAACAATCATCGAGACCGGAGGAGGGGTGGTTCTCATGACTGCTTTGAGTATGGTGATACTACCCACTTTAAGACGGACTGCCCCAAATTCAAAAAGAGGGATGACGGCGACCATGACTACACCAAGCACGAGAAGAAAAATAAGACATTTTTCAAAAAGAACACCAACAAAATGGCCAAGAAGGTTACTAATGCGGCTTTTAGACGTTCGTAGTGGCTCTTAGTGACATCGATATCTCTTCCAGTGAGGAGGAGAGCTTGGAGGAGGATGAACTGTTAGCTAAGAATAAGAAAAAGAATAAGAACTTCACCGACCTTTGTTACATAGCGGACGACAACAATGACAATACCGACCTTGAGCTAGATCCTTCCGAGTTATTGTCTTTCTACGACCAACTCAATGCTTTCATTCTGATTACAAAAGCAATATTTGAAGCTACCTTTCCAATTTCTTTTACCCAAGTTATCCTTGATCAACATAACACCTCTACATAAATATCACAAGAAAATCTTGATCTTGAGTGGAAAATTAAGTTTTCATAGCCATTTTGCTGTGGCGGAAATAGGTAGATGTATCATTTAATTGTACATAGAATGAACTGAAATTAATCTATTTTTTATGCAACTCCCATCTAAAGATATCCCGTCCATTAAATAGTTGGACATATAATAATTTGGACACCATATTATGCCAATCAAACAATTTATCCTTGATTATAGGTCTAAAAAAGAAAGGTTTAGAGGTAAGAAATGTGTGACTTCTGACATTGTGGTTTGCTTTTTCTAACTATATTATACAATGATGAGAATTTTTCACTCAAAGGGGCATCTTCTAATCAGATATCATTCCATAATCTAGTCTGATATTCATCCTTAATATGTAAAGTCCTCATCTCAGTAACTTATGTTTCACTTTCATCCTTAATATATACCATTAGATATTCATAAAAATAAGTGATATTATTTTTTAATTGATATGGTAATTTTGTGACGTTGTAAGTCAACATGATGACTACTTTTTCATAAAATAATAAAATAATAGATTATAATAATTTTCACAAAAAGGATCGACGATCGAAATTGTTCATTAGGAACATAACACACTCCTTATCCGCAACTTACAGACAACTGGTGTGTACCGAGGCAAATTCTCCTGGTTAGGAAGTTCCCTTCGAAGGGATCCGTTTTCTTGTTCGAGAGTCTTACCCTTCTTCCACTCCGTCTGTTGATTTTACTACTTTTTTTAGATATAGTAGAAATATAGCTTTCCTTGTCTACATCAACTGAAAATTTTAAAAATGGAATTAGGAGCGCTAGCTAGCTAGTGAGTTCCATGTCCACTGCCATTCGCAGGACCATGCCCTACTGATTATGCTCCCCAACAACCATAATCAAATCAGGGGACCGTATCACCAAGAATGCAATAATCATTGCTTTATATGCGACACATTCTTGCAGACCAACAATCATCGTAGAAAAAGGCCTGTCAACCAACATAACACATTACTTGGCCCTGCTTGCTTTCCAAAGTGCCCCCACCACTCACACCTACACTTAAACTACACATCACTGTCCTACCAACATCACCAGAGCCCTTTTTTCTCTTTTTTCAAAAAAAAAAAACCAACTACCGGTGCAGATACTGCATCACTGATGAAATTTTAATAAAGAAATGCTTAGTACTAGTAGTGGCCAAAAAAAAACAAACTGCTAGCAGTACTAGTAGAATATAATCTCATTACATGATACACTAAGAGAAGGAAAAAAATCAGGTCAAGAAGAGCTTTGACCACCTAGCTAATAGTAGTCCGTTCAATCTACCTAGTAACCACGAGAAGAGGTTTCTATTACGAAAGCCTCCTCTAACTACGACTCGGCGCCGTGCGTGCAGTACCAACCGCCGGAGTCCCGCGGCACGGCGGCGTCACATGGCTACATGAGGCTGCAAGAGTTGGCGTTCTCCTCGTTGAACATGTTGTACGACTCCTGCGGCGGGGACGACCGCATGCCCGGCGGCCCGTACAGGAACTCCGGCGGCGGCGCCATCATGGGCGGGTACTGTGAGTAGCCGTACGGCATCTGCGGCGGCGGCGGCGCCATCGGCATTGGCTGCATGGGTACTACCGGCGTGGGCGCGTAGTATGACACGCTCGCGCTCGGGTGTGCGACGTTGTAGCTCATCACCGGCTGCGGCGCGTAGTACGGGAACGCGCCGTGCGGGCGCTCCGGACCCCACGCAGGCTCTGGCGCCGGCGCCGGCATCGATGGCTGCGGCGGCTTATCTGGCGTGGCCTCCCCCTCGCCGCCATCCTTCTGCTTGTTCTTCTTCTTCTTGCCCTTCTTGCCGCTGGCCTCCTCCCCGGCCGCCCCCTCGGCGGCGGCTTCTTTGTCCGGCTCAGGGGAGTCCTTCTCCTTCGGCTCAGCCACCTCGCCGTCGTTCTTAGCGTCCTCCTTTTTTGCCGCCTCGGCTTTCTCCGGCTTCTTGTCCCAGCCCTTGTCATTCTCCGGCTTCTTCTCCGCGCTCTCGGCTCCAGGCTGCTTGCCCGAGCCCTTCTCCTTGGCAGCCTCCTTCGGTTTCGCGTCCGCCTCGTCTGCCACTTCCTTTTTGAAACCCTCCCCGGCCGCTGGTGGCGCCGCAGCAACCTCCTCGACCTTCTTGGCCGCGGGGGCCGGCGCCGGCACGGGCCACAGCGCGGCCTGCTTGCCGGCCTTGTGCAGCCGCCTGATAAGCGCGTCGGCGTCCACGCTGCCGGTGACAGTCACCTTGTGCTGCGCCGCGTCCACCGTCACCTTGTAGACGCCTGATCATCGACAGCAACAAACCATGCATTTGGTCAGAAACTAACCACTCCACAGTCCACACAAATCATCGTCGCAAGAAGGAAGAGCAAGTAGGAGATTGATTAGCCAACTAAGCTACCTTCGATGTTGTGGAGCACCTTCTTGACCTTCTTCTTGCAGCCCTCGCAGTGAATGGACACCCGCAGCACGGTGGTCTGAAAAAACGCAAGAAGGCGTCCGGAGATAGCGTCAGAAAAACCGTTTCAATTCAAGCAACCTAGCTAGGATCCAACTCATTTCGCTCTCGCTCACCGTGTACTGCAGCGGCTCTGCCTCCCCTGACGCCATGGCGAGCTAGAGGCAGAGTAGCTTCAGCCGAGCTCGTCCCGCGGAGCGCTGAGCTGAGCTGAGCACTCTTGCTCTCTCTGGTATGGTGGCAAGGGGGAGCCAGCCTTTTAAACGGCGAACCAAGCGTAGCCATGTGGGAGTACGGAGTGCATGGACTGACAGGTGGGCCCTTATCCACAGGTGCGGTGCATGGATCAGCCTGGCAGAGGAGCCGACCTCCGGGCTCGAATGCTGAATCGGATCCCGTTTGGCAGGGATGGTGACATAAGACCCACATTTTATCGCTAGCTAATTGGAGTGTGTTGGGACGAAAATATAAATATTAGATGTAATAATATAAATATAAATTTAAGTAGGAAGATAAAGATATACTGTGGAAATGGCAATATATTTTAATATAAATATGATATTAAAAAAATGATGAAATTATTTGCTAAATTTTTTTTAATTTTTTTATTTTTATTAGTAAGACAAATTCAATATCCATAGCAGGTAACGAATTTGCAAAACTGGAGAATGAATGGATAATAAAAATAAATAAACTATTTAAATTTTAAAGATTTTTATTAGATAAAAGGAGAATAAGTAAAGCGATCATATGAAATAGCTCATGTTTAATACAGTAGTTACATCATTAGAGGAGGCCTATCATGCTCCGTGATGGCAACTTGGAGACTTTGAGTGCTCCCTGATTACCAGTTGTTGTTCCCCGATACACTCCTTTTTTCTTTCTGCAGACCATGTGATCTTGATAAGAATTTTTCTTTGTGCAAAGACATTTAACGATCGATCTGCTCTGCTTTTCCGGCATTCTGCAGCAGCAGTAGTGTCGACGTGTCATCGATTAAGCATGATCGACCTGTCCCGGGCACTGCATGTGCGAGTTTGGTGAGGAGCTCGACAGGTCATTAGAGCAAACTCTAAAGGACTCGACATCTCACTCGCAATAATCTCATCTACCGTGGGGACGAAAAATATGGCTCCAATCGGATCGTTATCTTGCTTGTTATTTTCGTTCGCTCACTATCCCAAGTCGTTGGTTCGCCACATCTACCTAACGTGAGTCGCTCGCTATCGCTATTTGACTTGTCCGAACGAGAGGCTAATTGTGGACCTGCTGTAAATAGTACTCGTTGCTCTATTTTGTAAAAAACTTTTTTATTTAAAATAGTAGTCTTTGTTGCTCTAAAAATCTTAGAATTTTTATATGAGTTATAAAATTTATGTGCAACACATTTAATTAGATTCACTCAAAAGATCTGTATAAATTTAATTTTAAATTCTCCAAAAACCACTTTTATAACTTTTAACAACGTTTAGTGTCTTAAATAAAATTTCGAAAATCTTAAAAAAATTAATATTCTTCTTCTATGATAGACTAATTTCTAAAATTATTTTTAGTCATAGGTTATATGATAAAAAATGAGTTCATTTCTAAAATATAGATGAGTAAAAATTAGGTAGCAAGACTTAGAGTGTCGGTTAAAATGCAGAGAGAAATAAAGAGAAATTCTTTTAAAAAGATTTTTTATATAAAAATATAAGGAGTGGAATTTAGAAATTCGGTTACAAATACTCTTAGAGGCAGCACCAACTTCTTCGCAGTTGCAGCATTCAAAAGGCGACCCTTTTTTAACCGATCGTATTGGAGCTGCACATACTTCTTGCTGTAACCGGTGTAGCGATCACTTGGGTTATTTTCACTGCTTGTAGCTTGCTTGCGCTCGAACCCTGATCCTATGACGTGTCAATTTTTGGTGTCCTCTCCAAGTAGAACAAGGCGTTCTACGTACACCTCTGCCTTTGGAGCCTGAAGAGGTAGTCCATTGTCCAATGAGACATCGACTACACTGCGGCGCCGTGTGTGTTGCTGTTGCATAATGGTTAGAATTAGATGTTAGCTTTAATTATTAGAGCATATTTTTTAAAATTTATATAGGTTCTATCGTTCATAATTTCTCATAACTCACATAGTAGAGATATGCTAAGGTGAAGTTTTCTTCATGTTTAGAGTTATCTTTTACTTTTAAGATTCTTCTTCACATATATAAAATAAAAAATTATTAAATATATCTTATCTTATCGTATACTCACTTTTTTTCCTCCACATCTGCAAAATAAGAGCCATGCCTTTGAAACTAGGTTGACATCGACCGACTTGAATAGGTGGCAGCAGCAGCAGACAGTAGTGCAGGACTGCTACTGCCACTCTAGTATTTCCACGTAGGCTGGTACGTGAGGAGACAATATGCGCATTTAACAACATGTTATTGTTGGCAAGGGTTTTTGTTTATTAGTTATTAAACCTAGAATACATGCAAAACTTATCTTCCATTGAAGGTGTCAATGTCTACAGGACACACAAGTCTTGTAGCTGGTACGTGTACGTACGTGTAGCTGTAGCGTGAATGGCGATGGAGAGAGAAGCGTACGTCTCCCTCTTGGAGACACACACATTTTATCTCGAATCAGGCAGCATCCGTAGATTGTTCGTGGCACGAACGTCGGCGTTGGCGATGCTCTAGTTACAGCGTTGCCGCACGCGGAAGGCGGAATGGTAAATGCTGGACGCGACGCCGACGGCAGGACAGGGAAAATGTAACGCACATTCACTCTGCTCGGTGAAATTTCACTCTGCATTTGTACTCCGTTCAGCGGATGCCGTGCAAGTATGCAACCTTCATCTTGTATTCAAGTTTTTGGTGTTTATAGTCCTAAAATTGTTGGCCTAAGTATTGGTCAAATTTTTTTAACAGCAGGTAAGGTCGCGTAAATTTGCAGATTTTCATAAACATTTATGAATATTAGAAAATCTGTTTAAATTTTGTTAATATTTAACGAAAGTAGCATGGAACTTGTGGAGTACGATGAAGTTTCTCTAGAATTTCCATCAACCTTGCGGGCTATCAGAGAGTTAGGTGAGACTTGAAAGGAGAATACGTGAGTTTTCATCCAACTTTTGCTGAACGTTCTTTTTAATGTTTTATGGAATCCGCTTTTTTAATGTTGTATTTTGTTGAAAGTTGACGAAATTGGCACAAAACTTACGAGGTACAGTTTGCGGTTTATATGAAGCTTCTGTGAAAGTTTCATGAAGCCCGTGGGATATAATGAGACTTACATGAATATGAAAGATGAAAATATGGGTTTACATCTGATTTCTGTTGAACTTCTCTGAATTTTCTTGGTATCCTATGTGAATCTTGTGGATTTTGTTAAGTTTCATACACTGTAGTCTAGCGAAACTAGAATGAACCATGCAGAAAGCTTCTCTGGAACTTACATGAAAAATTCCATGCACGTTGCATGATACGGTCAAACATATGTGGATCTTGAAATATGGAAATGGGTTTTCATGCATCCAGTTTATGTAAGAAGCTTGGAATTTCTACGGGAAACCTTGATGAACCATGTTTGCTCAAACTAGCACGAGACTTTTGAAACACGGTGAAGTTTTTTAAACTTGCATGGAACTTTCTATGAATCTTGCAGGCTGTGATGAAGTTTTGTAGACTTACGCCGTACAAGTGCTAAACGGAAACGCACCTGAAACATTATAAATGAAACTTACATGAAGCATACTTCAACTGAAACATGCTATCGGTAGTCCTCATATTAGCAGTAGTTATGAACATCCTTGACGGTGATCAAGGTGATGGGTTTAGTGGCAAGCTAGAAAGAGTGAATAATGCTAGTTGCAACTTGCAAGTCCATCGGTACCACTAAGCATTACTGCATATTAGTCAAATCCCATCATTTATATTCCTATTTGACTATCTACTCTATAAGATTCTCTCTTTGTATTTCTACACACTTCAGCAGATTACTTATATCTCACTCTCCATATCTTATTAATCTATATTTTATTTATATCCAATTTATTCCCTCCCCAAATTTGAATTGTTTAAGTAAGTCAAAATGGTGCATTCTTAAGGAACTTTAAATTTCCTTATGTAACTTAGGGTGGAAATTATTTTTGTAAATTAGTACTTCAGTTCCCTAATTTTTTAGAATTAAATTGATGCCCTAAAATTAAAATAAGTTACAAAAACTGTTAAATTTGGGGAACTTTTGTTTAATCTCTGTAAGAGATTTTGAGTTGAATCCAGTTAAAATAGATTGTTTATTATTAATTTTATTAGTACAAAAATTAGTGTGATTTTAGGAGCTCTATAAAGTCACTTTTGAATTTATGAAGTGGGAACAAGGAATAGAGTTTTGTAAATTAGTACTTCAGTTCCCTAATTTTTGAGAATTAAATTGATGCACTAAAATTCAAATAAGTTAAAAAACTGTTAAATTTGGAAATTTTTCATGTAATATCTGTAAGAGATTTTGAGTTGAATCCAGTTAAAATAAGTTCTTTGTTATTTATTCTACTAGTAAGAAAATCAGCATGATTTTAACAGCCCTATAAAGTCACACTTGAATTTATGAAAATGGAAACAAGGAATAGAGTTTTGAAGCAAATAGACGTAATACAGGTATGACGAGCTGGGAGGGGGCGCTATTTCTGCCGAGCCAGCTAGTCGACGTGGCAAGGCTATATGTATGACTAACCGGATGGCGACTCTGTTGGAGGCCAGTTTTGTCAAACAATGGCGAAATATGGCGACGTCGAATTGGATGGGAACGCTGCTAAAGATGCTCCAAGTATCAAAGCGCTTTACCTCTACCGTCAATATCTTGACACCACAGGGTGGGGTACAAACAATGCTCCAATCCCTCGCAAGGCTTTGCTCCAGAATACGTACTACTCCTACCAGTAGAGTGAGATCGCAAGGGAAGGGAGAGAGAGTGTGTGCGGTGGTCTACTCTAAACATCTCTGTCAGGGTCGTAATTATTCCTTGTCCAAGGCAAAAGCTGCCCCGCCTTGTCCTCCGCTCCCGCTTTATTTATTACTCCTCCCTCGCTGGGCTCCACGCATCGTACGCCCGTGCATGTACCGCCACGTGAGCGCCTCGAACCGCGCACGCCACCACCAGCACAGATCTGCCGAGGTTTACTGCGGAAATTTTTTACCACTCGTACCCGGCGCAGCAGCACGACCGCCTTGTGTCTGTGTGTTTTGTTTGTTTGTCCGAATCTTTTCGATTCGGCTATATTATACATATAAAATTAGCGAAATACTCCATATTTAGCTATTTATATTTATTGTTTCAATTTAATCCGATAGATATAAATATACATCTTATTTTGATCTAGGAGCGATTTGAGCTTCACTCTACAGTATGATCCGACGAATGCTTATACAGACATGTCTATTTGTCAGTGTTAAAAAATTATTTTTATACAAGGAACCACTTATAATTTCTATTTTTATATTCATTTATGCGACCTTATATCCAATCAACCAAATAATAATTCAATTTAATCTGTCTAAATAAATAAAAACAAACAAACACTTTTATTTTCAACTGACTTCAGTCTGTCCATTTTCACTTAACTTGTTTACAGGATACTCTATCTATCTATGGGGTCTGGAGATGTTGAGCAACTCGAGGTGCGGCAGACTCCGGCACATGGCTCGCAGTTTGTCTGGCCGTCATGGAGACTATGGAGTTCGCGAGATTTCACGGTACTATGCTGGACACATTGCTCCATCGCAGCGCTGCTCATGGTCGTAGCCATGCTGGAGTCCACGTTCCTTACTTGTGCTACTCCAGTACTAGCAGTAGATGCTGGTGTACAGATCACAGGTTGAAAACTCAACCAGTCCCAGTCACTACGTAAGCTTAGCAACGTCTTTCTCGAGTATACGTAGTGGCTTTTGCACTAGATCTTAATGGACGTAGCTTTCACCACGGATGTTTGAGCACGACAAAAATCAAAGGAGGCACGATATGGCATTAAGCGCACTTTGTACACTTCGAAGGCACATTGTTAACGTATAGACCTAAACTCTTATCCTACCTAAGAGCCGCCATGTTCACTAAATTCCTACCTAAAAACTTCAGCTGTCATGATCTTTATACGTGCTGGCTGAGCAAGCACCAACCACAGTCATCACACACTCCTCTTGATGGAAGTAGCATCATGGAGCCACACCAAAATGTAATTAAGTGTGCTAGATTTTTTCAAGGAACTCAAGAGTAAGGTTGTCAATATCTCGATACTAATCTTATAATCCTATGATCCTATGAAGCTAGAACCATCTGTATCAGTATGTGTATTGTCAAGTAGAATCACATATGATCGGTAGGATCAAACATAGGATTTGATCCTAACAACCTTATTGTTAAGTCTTAAATTAGATAATACTTATGATTAATTAGGTTAAACGATTGGATCATAATTCTACAATCCGATCCTCACAACCTTGCTCTGGAGTACTCAGCAAGTCTTCAGTACACACTCTTAGCCTCACCTGTATTGACTCATGCAGTCACGATTGTTTAGTCATTAAAGGAACATGTTGCTTTTCCTTTCAGAATGGATCAAATCTGGCGTCTGTGAAAGACGATTTACATAGAGGAAAGCAAAAGCTGAAGCCCTACTACTCCTGAGCTTCTCACTCCTCTTTGAGCGTGGTGTGATGAACTGCGAACCTCCTGCAAACGCATTGCATAGCATTGATCGCCGTGGTGGGACTAGCTAGTGGAGTCGTAGTAGTAGTACTACTACGTCTACGAGCAGGTCCTATGAGTGTGGTGAGCTTTCTCCATCAAAAGCAGTCCAGGAGGCTGCAGAGGAGAGGCTTTCTACGTCAAAAGCAGGGCTTCTGGCTGCCTGTCTCTCCCAATTTAATTCCCCTGCTGCAGCGGAAAGGCTGCCAAACATGCAGCTAGTCCTCTTCTGTTTCACTCGAATCGAATCAGCCGTTGCCTTTGGTTTTTTCCTTTCACTCCTTTCTCGCACATTTACGAGGCCCGTCTCTGGCTGCCTACCAGAATCTGCGGCTACGTGTGTTGCCTGCATCTTGCGTTAGATTCGTGAGAGCGCGACATGGCCAAATTTGACTCTGTTCATGAAGATTATTCTGAGTCATTTATATCAATATTTTATGATTAATTAGCTGGATTAAATAGAAGAGAGTTAACGGATATTATTATATAGAAGAGAGTCTTTCGTATGACAGAATTTCGTATGACAGAAATTTATAAAATTTATTTCTCTAGCTGATGGTTTGGGCAGCATAGTATGCAAGTCACTGCACTGGCCCCGTTAACGTGGACGACTGCCTCGTTGTGGCATACTGGCATCCGCGGATCTGGACATGCATGGGGTCACTGTAGGAGCGCATGCCATTCCGGGAACGCGACCGCGTGCCGGCGTCCACTGTTCCGGCGTCCGCCGCAGCAGGACGGCCCGCCCGGCCGAACGTTGCTTTGCGCAGACGCGGATCCTCTCCAGCGATGCACAGAGGCTGACACAGGGCCCGGGCCCGGGCCCGGGCCCGCGTGTCAGCCTCTGTGCATTTCGGTTCGCTGCTCTGGGCTTTGGCCAGGATGTCGCTTTGCCGCTCCGCGTGGGCGTTTCCGATGGATCCGGGGCCGGCTGATCGGCGAGCGAGCTGTGATCGTCGGTAGGCACGTAAAGCTGAAGGTTTGGCGATATGTCTTTTTGGATTGGCTGATCGCCGGTTTGAGCGTGACAGGATGATGGCTAAAGAGGCTTTCAGTGCCATTTCCTTGCCGGTTTCTTTGGAAACACTTGTCTATCAAGGGTCTTGTCCTCAGTTACGGCCTCACAGTTTTGGGGTCGATCGATATAATTTCCTCGTGAGATGACGGCCACAAGTCGGCAGGGCACCGTTCGCTGCAGTGCCATTTCCCGCGATCGTGATACGTGATAGCAAGAAGCCGACAAGTCATCACCGCAGTCTTCGTGCGTTGAATCTGGTTCACCGACTGCCTGTTCGTGCCAGCGAGACTACTTTGCCTGGTTCACCGAACGACATCGGAAGCACTGGTGCTCGAGCTCGATGGATCTGGTGACACCACTGCACCTGTTCCACTCTCAACACGCCGAGGGACGCACTGTACATGCACGTACGTACGCGCTCCTGTGTAGAGACTAGAGAGCACTGCGCACGTGTACATGCGATCGGTGGCCTGTTGCTGCTGCTGGGTCACGCGGAAGGGTGTCGCCGTACCGGCAGCGCACGAGCAGGGTCATAGGACGGAGGCGACGTGAATAGGCGAAATGCGTACGCGCATGGGCCACATCGTGTCTCGCTCTTTTCGTGCTGTGCTGCTTTCTTGGATGTGATACGTCACGCTGTCCCGATCTTCACGAGGTAGGATCTATCACCAGATAACTAGTCTAAAAAAATCAAGATAACTTGCTGCAAGCAGCGATAACTAGTGCAACCTAGCAAATAAAACTCGAAGTCAATCACCGTCTTTAACCGGCAACCTGAGTCGAGAATTCGCCCAACCACACTCTCAAAATACCAACCAACACAGCCTACAATCAATCAAGGCGAACCTTGAAGGGAGTAGGAGCACCAATTGGGAGCGGATGAAGCCGCCGCTTCTGTAATCTCGCGAAGCAAATCACAAGAGCAAAGAGGTAGAGATCACTCTCAATATTTATTAACACACAGCTGAATAAAGGGGTTCTGTATTTCGATGATCAAAAAGTCTGCGTTTGCTATGAAGCAATGTGTATTTATACTAGGAACCACCCTCCTAGATAGGTATAAACACGAAAATAAAATAAAAAGATAGACTATGTGAATAGGCTTCCACGAAAAGAGTCTCTGAGTAGTTCACGCGTGGCTGTTGGTCTTCTGCGCAGTCTTCAGTGTTTTGGCAATAACTCCATCTTGGAAAGTCCAAATGATGTGCTGTTGGTTGCGTTGGAAAGATAACTTGATAAGCTTTCACACCATGTGCAGCATGCACCACGAAACTTTCTAGAGTGGTACAGTTTTACACGGGAACTTGAACATCAGGATGACTGTTGACTTTCTGACCAGTCTTCACTAATCCAGTCGAAACTCAGCATTGGAAATTCCAAAGTACTCGGCCCTGGTGGCATTGAAAACTAGACTTAATAATCTTTCCAAAATGTGCTCATTCACCTTCATAGCCTTTGGAAATCAAAAGTTATGAATGTTTCTTTCCGACTGTTCTGCAGGACTGGCCCGGTTCGAGTGTGGTTCTTCTCTGTAGTCATCGCCTTGTGTGTTATTGCTATCCTCCTTGGTGAACCTGAGCAATAGCAACGTGCACGACTTAGGCAGTATAAACTTCTCATTAATATTAAGATGAACTTCATAAAGTAGCGCGTTCAACTCTTGTTGTAGCTTCTTTGCTCGACTACGTGTAATCGGTCCATCAAAGACTTGGGTTGGTGTCGATGTAGGTGGTACTTGAGTTGGTGTAGTTTGAATTGGAGGTTGTAACATGTTGCTTGATGGCGTGGTCATATCAGGATGCCGTTGGGATTTTCGTTGCACTTTGTGCAGCTCATGTTGCAAAAGAGAAAGCTTGTTGCTATATTTTAGCCTTCTGACTTTTTTCGGTGGACGGCTGTGCTCCCGTCTCATGATGCCAGCTCCACTCCCCCACCTCTCGTCTCCAGCGGCTTCCGCGCCGTAATTATCCGTAGTCATACTAATCTGGCTCTATCAGACTGTCTTCGTTATCTCCGCCCTGGTATTAACCACCGACCATCCTTCGCCACCCTACAGTTGACGACGCCTCCGTCGCCTAACCGCTTTGTCCTCACGTTGAGTTGCGACTACCGACTTTCCCCTAAACCTACCGTTGGGAAGCTACTGCTGTCAACTCTAAAACCCTAACCTCCTTGTTGATCACGCCTCATAAATTTCGGGCATATGAAATTTAGAGGTGTAAAAAAGAAATGGCTTCGGGAAAGATCCGGCCCATCAATGCGGGCTGAGCCCGCCAAATCATCAATTAAGCTGAGAGCCCACCACGAAGACGATAAGCGCGAGCCAGGCCATTTCCTGACCTTGGTCTTTTTGACTGCTACCATCTCCGCTCCCGCCTATGGCGGCGTCCACCTCCGACTCGCCGCCGCTCGCCGCCTTCGTGTCGATGCTCACCGCGCGCCGCTTTGCCGCCGCTAAGTCTCTGCTCTCCTCCCTCCTCACGCCCCGCCTCCTCGCCGTGCCATTCTCCGACCTCGCCGCCTCCTCCCTCCCCCGCGGCGCCTCACCCCACGCCGTGGCGGCCTTCCACGACATGCTCTTCCGCGCGTACGCCGACGCTGGCGCCGCCGCCCGTGCGTCCGAGGCCCTCGACCTCACCGTCTCCCGCCTCGGCCGCCTCGATCCTCGCTCACTCACGTCGTCCCTGCTCTCCCTCCGCCGAACCGGACATCTCGCCGCCGCCGCGGACCTCCTTAGGCGGGCGCTCACCTCTTGTCCCGACTCTGTCTCGCCTCTCTCCGCGTCTGTCGTGGTCGACGGGTTTTGCAAGGCCCGCCGCATCGCCGACGCCCGCCAGCTGCTCGACGAAATGCCTCGCCACGGCGTGAAGCTGAATGCTTTGTGCTATAACTCGCTGCTTGACAGCTACACACGCCAAAAAGATGAATCCCGGGTCGCGGAGGTGCTAAAGATCATGAAAGATGAAGGCATCGAATTGACAGTTGGGACATATACAATCCTTGTGGATGGTTTATCGGCGACCATGGATATCAACAAGATTGAAGCTGTGTTTGATGAGATGAAGAGGAAGAATGTCATAGGGGATGTGTATTTCTATTCAGCGGTCATCAACGCATACTGCCGTGCAGGGAATGTGCGGAGGGCGTCTGAGGTATTTGATGAATGTGTTGGCAATGGCATTGAGCCAAATGAGCGCACATATGGAGCATTGATCAACGGGTTCTGCAAGATTGGGCAGATGGAGGCTGCAGAGATGTTGCTGGCAGATATGCAGGCGCGAGGGGTAGGCCATAACCAAATTATTTTCAATACGATGATTGACGGGTATTGTCGTAAAGGGATGGTGGACAATGCTTTTAAAATAAAGGCGACCATGGAAAAAACAGGCATTGAGCTGGACGTGTACACATACAACACACTAGCCTGTGGGCTTTGCAGGGTGAATAAAATAGATGAGGCCAAGAACCTATTGCATATCATGATCGAGAAGGGTGTCGCGCCGAATTATGTCAGCTACACTACATTGATCAGCATACACTGCAAGGAAGGTGACATGGTGGAGGCTAGAAGGCTGTTCCGAGTAATGGCAGGGAAAGGGGCAATGCCAAGTGTTGTAACGTACAATGTTATGATGGATGGGTACATCAAGAAGGGGAGCATCCGCGAGGCCGAGAGGTTCAGAAAGGAGATGGAGAAGAAAGGGCTTGTCCCAGATGTATACACATATGCATCACTTGTTCATGGGCACTGTGTCAATGGGAAGGCGGATGTGGCACTGAAGCTGTTTGAAGAGATGAAGCAGAGGGGAACCAAACCTAACGTTGTGGCTTATACGGCTCTGATATCAGGTCTGGCAAAGGAAGGGAGATCAGAAGAGGCGTTCCAGTTGTACGACGATATGTTGAAAGCTGGATTGACTCCGGATGATTCCCTATATTCTGCGCTTGTAGGAAGCCTTCACACGGATAAAAGGAAAGGTACTTTGCCACAAACAAATTAAGGTTTTTCAGGCAACGGTGTTGGTGAGAGAAGTTACTGTAATATGTTCAGCGCTTGTAGGAAGCCTCCACACAGATAAAAGGAAAGGTACTTTTCCACAAACAAATTAAGGGTTTTCAGGCAACAGTGTTGGTGAGAAGCTACTGTAATATATTCTGCGCTTGTAGGAAGCCTTCATACGGATAAAAGGAAGGTACTTTGCCACAAACAAAATTGAGGTTTTTCAGGCAACAGTGTTGGCAAGAGAAGCTACCGTAAGCTTATGTAATTTGCTCTGGAACAACTGAAGAAGTCGGCAATTCCAAAATGAACTTCATGGTGTTAGTCAATTTATGAGATGTGACTGGATAGTAGATTGTTGCACTTTCCCTAAATGACATAAGTTGGTCTGAGCCAGCTGGGGATAAAAGCAGCTAAGGCCACAAGGGCCTCCATATTGATGTGCAATGTTTCATGGCCATCCTCCAGATTCTCTTTGGTAACAAACGATTGATTACAGGCATGTGTAGAACTAGAATTTATTTCTACAGACTTCATTTAAAAAAATGAAGTGTATGGGATTGTTACAAAACAAGCAATTCTTGTACATGTAATATTTCACTCAGACAAGTTTTGAAACATTGCTCCTCAATTTGCTGGCACTGGTATATAAATATGTACAACTGGAAACTTGCAAGTATGCAAGAAAATATGAATACTCCATGTGATTTAGTGTCTTTACCAGCTTTTTTTGTGTGATCTATTGAACGAAGCTGAAGATCTTTCGGTACAAGCTTTGTTTCGAAAAGGAAGCACAATTTCATACTTGCATTGCAGTTTCTTCGTCCAAATTAGCATCTTGATCAATCTTCAGTACTTTGTCTTGGGTCTGCAGGGCTTGCTTTGTGTCGTTATTGCTCTGCAAAACAAGCACATCTTTGTAGGTTATGGTCGGACAACATAGGTCTGTGCTGTAAGTATCTCTTCTATGAAACGAACTGAATACTAACCGTCACTGAATTCGTGAAATGACTTGGTGGACCACTCTTTTCTTCCTGGATTGCAGACCTAATTTCCTTGATTTCCTTGAACCAAAACAAGAAGATGATGGGGTGCTCCAGTAGTCAGAACTGAAAGGATGAAGAGTTAAGAGAGACGACACACCGATTTCAGCTGCTCCATTTCAGAGTTGAGTCCCTTCTTCAGCCCCTGGAGCTCCTGTATGAGAGCATGCAACGCAATTGTCATCGCTGTATACCTTAGCAGAACTTCTCTTCACCCATGGAGCTGACAAGCTGGGGAGTACTCACATTCTGGCATGTCTTGACCTGTGTCTCAATACCGGAGCGCCAGTTCTGCACATCCTGAAACAGAGCTCACCCCATGCATCTGATCATCAAAGCAGGTAATTTCCAAATCCAGGTGTGGTACTCTCTAACCACCTTGTTCATTGCAACAACAAATCAAGTGCACGAGCCCTGATCTGCATTTCGTGTGACAATCCATACATACCTGTTTCAGCTTCTGGATCCTCTCCAGCAACTCCGCCTGCGACGAGGTCAGCTCCTGCAGACAATGTCACAACAGTTAACCAACTCACCCAGAATTTCACTGTAGCAGGAACCGATGCAACCATCGGAACAACCTTGACGCGCGCGTCCATCTGCTCGAATCCCGACAATCTCTGCAGATCAAGAACCAAAACTCAAGTACATATCATGGTTTATGAGCGCAAGCAAACTGAATTCTGAGGACACGAATCGATCGAAATTCAGGATTCGGGGCTTCGATCACCGAAGCGGCAATTGACCGTGCAAGTGCGGTTCGTACGTACCTGATGAGGCTCGGGAGCCGGCGCCGGAGGAGGAGGAGACGGCGGCGGGGCGGTCGTCTCCGCGGCCATCTGGTGGATTGATCGGTGGGAGACCGGGGGTAGGGCCCACCGGATCGACTACGTTCCTATCTGGAGGCTAGTGGTTGTCTGCAACATAAGCAAGGCTGTCCTGTCGGGTTGGTGGGTAGGTTTGCGCGTCTTCTTCTTCCTCGCCAGCAGATTTAGGTTTCGTCCGTTCGCGGACAGTTGCTTCCCGCCCCCGCCTTCAATGGCGCGTTGCCTTTACGTCACAATCTTCTTCGCACGGCTACCTGTCTCCGATAAGTTTCAAATGCGCGCATGACCCGCCGCTAGGCCATTGAAATGTAAGAGTATCACGCCCGGTTCACGTGTTCTTTTGATGGACAATGCTCGACTTGCGTGTGACAATGGAGCTCCAACACAGGAACTAAGAGGAACCAATATGATTGTCGGAACATCTAAGGGTGGCAACGGGTCGGGTTAGGGTCGGATGGAGTGAGAACGTACACGACCTGAAACCTGAGACCTCAAACCTGATCTGGTCCCGAAATTATTATCGGGTGTAAAATGATCTCTGATCCCAGCTCCGATTGGGAATTGAGATCCATTGGAGGATCCAAAATCTGCCATAACTCTAGATATGTCACACCGTCTTCCCCGACCTCGTGGCGACGGCGGCGGCGTGGACCGCGTGTGGGTCGTGAGTGTGAGGCCGTGAGATGTGACGTACTGGCGTGTGGGGGTATGGCAAATTGGCGAAGCAAGGTCACGTGGGGTGGGTCGTGGGCCAAAAAGTTAAACATGCCTCTAGGATTTTGGAATACACAGAGCACTTGTGGGTGCAAAGTATGACCCGGATCCAACCCAACTCAAGTCGGGGTATGGCCTCGTGAAATAGTTTCTACACTCCAATCCGTCTGTACCAGATTTAAAACCCGTGTAGCACTGACCCGACTCGATCCACTGCCATCCTTCGAAATATTGATCTGAATGTACTGGCATTGTTACAGACTACAGCACAGTCGTTTTCCTCATTCGGTGATATGATTTAGCTATATGATTTTTACTGAGCTACGTAGGATTCAGTGAACCCATTAACCAATAACAGTGACAGCAAACAAAGTAAAAGAAAAACAGTGCTTCCTGTTAGGACTCTTAATCAGGATTAAGATAATCACAAGGTCTGAGTGGATAAGGATTTGATGCATGATTCGACCAGGTTTTTATTCGAAACGACGATTTGAGCAGGTCAAGAAACACAGTTAGATCCACGTCAGACTTAAACACTGTTCAGGAGTAGAAGAGCATAAACGCAAACGCCATAGCTATCTGACAGCGCGCTGCACTACATCCAGTTGGCAGGCACAATTTCGTTCCAGTTCTGGAATCTGTATACTCCTGGTTTTGCCCTGGCTTGTCCGCTCAGAACAGTGTACTCATATTGTTAATTTCACATGGTTTAATTTTCTTTGTTGATTTCAAGCATTATATTAATATTCTTTTATCAGTCGTTAGCCACAATCAAGAAAGAAACACAAATTTATATTTCTTTTCTGTTTTATGATGCTCAAATCAACTGCTGAGTGCATCACAATTGTAGATTGACTGCAAGCAACCAAACATTTCACTTTATTTCACACGAAAGTAATTAAACAGAAAGACAATACACAATAAGCCGGCCAGGTTCAGAACTCCCCTCCTTTAAGACGAAGTGAGGAGATGTTCTCTCTCTAATGGTCGACCCCTTCCTTCAAGACGAAGTGAGGAGATGTTTTCTCCTCATGGTCGACTTTTGTTTTTTATCAATACAGCGGCAGTGCTCTCTCCTTAAACGTGCAAGCAAACCAAGCCAAGCAAAGCAACACACACCAAGCAGTGAAGCGCGCACACACCGTAAGGAGCTAGCTAGGTAGGCGTCGGGGCGTCGACGACCTTGAAGTGGTCCCGGTTCTTGACGACGACGTCGTACATGTGGGTGGAGCGGAGGCTGGCGAAGTCGCGCGGGATGGTGATGAGGTCGGCGCCGCCGTCGCGCTTGTGGAGCTGCACCACGGTGCGGTTCTCGTAGTAGCGCTCCCACCCCAGCGACGCCAGCCGCCGCTCCAGCGCCTCCACCGACCGGACCACCTCGTTCGTCGGAATGTACACCAGCGCCCTCCGCCCCGCCGCCGCCGGCTCCTCCAGCTGCATCACGCCGTTCCGGAACACCCACACCCCAGCGCCCGGCATCCCTCCCTTCCTGGTACCACCTGATTTGTTGCTGCTGCTGCTGCTGCTGCTGTGTCGTGTGACTGCGTATATATAGGCGGGTGCACCGGCACCCGGTGGCGGCGCATGCAATGCACCTGTCTTCACTCTTCAGGTAATCAGGTGTACAGATGCAATGGAAAGCAATGCAGGTAGGCGAATGTGAGATCGATTCATGCCGATATGACATATTGCCAATTTGCCATGCCGTCGGCGTCGTTACTGACGGTGAGGTTCTTGTGCACCTTCTTATCTTATATTTACTAATTAAAGATTTTTTTATGCCTTCATGTCAATCCTAAAAATTACAGAAATTCTTATAAAAAAGCAAAACATTCGACCGTCGAATTGATTGATTGATTAACTGTAACAATAGATCAATAACCAGACGAAACAACCTAGAAGATTAAAAAATAAATCATAGAGTCCAGCTTTAAGACTACTTCTTACCTTGACTTTTTTTTAAATACCGTTTTTCCAACAAGATTACGTTAGCAAACTCCAACTTAATTACGTTAGCAATTAACACATTTTTCCAAATCAATTAAAATATGTCAATTAAATATGCTTGTAATCAAACATTACAAAATTAAAATAACAGAACGCAAACATATTACGGATTATCACATAAAAATAATATCAAAGAATTTGTAATGTATTTTAAAAAATAATATGAGATACGGTGACGACATTAATAATAATAATTATTAAAAAAATCAAGAAACAAATAAAAATCAATTTGCATAACACATAAAATGAAAAATATAAATTAGATCTATTCACAAATAATAATCATGATTCCAATATTATGAACAAAAATTACATTTATGTTTTAAATTCCAATATTTAAATATAAATAACTGATGTATCTTAACATACAATCATTATTAATACAAATATCTACAATTCAGCTGTAAGCTAAATTTTTAATATGTGCAGTCGCATAGGTTGATACGCTAGTATTTACTAATTAGAGGTTTCTTTTGATGCCTCCATGTTAATCCTAGAAATTTTTTAAAAATTCCGATAAAAAATTAAAACATCCGACCATCGAATTGATTGATTGATTATCTGTAACCATGGATCAACAACCAGATCAAACAACATAAAAGATTAAAAAATAAATCATAGAATCTAGCCCCAAGACTACTTCTTGCTCTGTCTTTTTTTTATTATAGATACCCTTTGTCCAATAAGGTTACGTTAGCAAACTCCAACTTAGTTACGTTAGCAATCAACACATTTTTTCAAATCAATTAAAATATACCAATTAAATATGCGTGTAATCAAACATTACAAAATTAAAACAACAGAATGCAAACATATTACGGATTATCACACAAAAATAATATCAAAGAATTTATAATATATTTTTAAAAAATAATATGAGATACGGTGACGACATTAAAAATAATAATAATTTCAAAAAATCAAGAAACAAATAAAAATCAATTTGCATAACACATAAAATGAAAATTATAAATTAAATCTATTCACAAATAATAAACATGATTCTAATATTATGAAAAAAAATTATATTTATATTTTACACTCAAATATTTAAATATAAATAGTTGATGTATCTTAGCATACAACTATTATTAACATAAATATCTATAATTCAGTTGTAAGCTAAATTTCTAACCTGTACAGTCATACATGTTGATAAGCTAGTTCATCTAAAAAGGATTCTCCTGCGCCATACAAGCGTTTCTTCGATTCCAATCAGTTCAGTCCGTATTGAGGCCTCATAGTGCTCACACGTCATAAGTACGCTCCGGCCTCCAACGTACGTAGTTCTTGCTCGATATCCTCGGCACTTGCTATCTGCAGACGGATTGGATCGAACGGTGACATTAAGACTGCAGTTTCGCTAGATTTCTATCAGCTTGCAGATGATGCTTCAGGATAGCAAGCAAAGCGTGCCCGTCCGATCTCATGTATGCTTGTCTCTGTTCCTTCTATTGGAGAGCAACGTTTTTGTTCTACACATTCGGTGCATGCATGCATATAATGCTTTTATGGCATGAATCAACTTTGGCAACTGGTAGAAACCTTTTCCAAGGGCACTGCATCAGCATCTTTGGGATCAGAAAGCGACAATTCTGGTTGGCCATCCGTGACCGCTGCTGGACAGCCGCTCGGCTGCTTCGTCGAGGTCTGACACCCAGTTCGGTTTGTGCTCTCTGCGATCAAAAGAGGACGAGAACATCAGCCATCTGCTACTTCAGTGCTCTTACAGCCGGCAAGTATGGCACAAAATTTTCCTGTCGATTTGTCTGCAAAGGCTTACACCGGCAACTCTGGTGGACTGGTGGTTATCTATTCCAGAACGTGTTCCAGACTCCAAACGGGAGGGCTGCAATACGCTGATCATTTTGGCGCGAAATGTCTTGAGCGTCTGGTAATGTAATAATAACAGTGGAATCATCGCAGCTTTGCATTAGGTTTTAAAAGCTGTATAACCCTAGCTGCGGTAGTAGACAGGTGTTGTAATTCACCATTCTTGCTTTCTCCTTGATGAATGACACCCTACTGTTCAGGGTGTTCCCCAAAAAAAAAGCGAGAAACCTTTTTCTAGCGAGTATATTCGTGTTTCAGCTTTGCTTATTTCAATCGGTTTTATTTTCTCTCCCTCAACCATCACCTAAAGCTTCAAACACATAGCTTAAGATTGCACTACGATGTGTGAACATATTGATCTTTTTTTGTGACGAGTGTGAAGAACATTGATCTAATGATTCAAAAAGGTAACTGAAAAGGAACGAGATTCTGATCACCTGAAAATTAGACACCCCCAGATACGTTCAGGATGGCTTGATAATCGAGAAAAGCATTTCTTCGAGATTCCAGGTTTTATTAATCATACATACGGATTGTTCAAAATGCTATTGCGATCAAGAACACAATATTCTCACACAAAGCAAACGGAAGTTCGTAGAAGAAGAGAGTCTGTATGGTCGGACACGTCCTAGATATTACTAGATAAGGTTCTCTTGATATCGTGATGAAGACCTTAGTACCATGCGTCTTTCTATCACTGGAATGGCAAAGGTATTACGCATCTTGCAAGAAGAATATATAAAAGCAGGCGCAGTGATAAAAGACCTTGGTACCGTTTTTCTTTTCCGAGTACGGCGGTTGGCGGCAGCGGCAGAAAACGGGGGTGGCGGATCGATGCTGAATCTGACGGGCGGTTTCTCCTCGTGTCAGCGTCGGTCTGAGCTTTAAGGGCATCTACAATGCAAGGACGCTTAACAGATAACAATAAAGTATCGGTACAAGGGTCTTAACCCTTTTTTTTAACATCGGATCTTCGAGGCTTTTTAACGGGACTGTGAGACCGAGGACTCGAACCCTCAATCGGCTCTCTCCACTTTCACAGGGCTATAAGCCTGTCCGTAAGAATCTTAACCTTCAACGAGACCTGTCTAATTTATATGCTAATCACCGTACTGAAACCGTTTTATCTACGCTCAGAAACGGTGATATATTAGCGCGAATATATTTAAATTTAAGAGATTTCTTACAGATTCAGGTACAACAATGCTTCCTAAATGTGTAAAGTAATTTCTATAGGTGGTATGACTGTGGCTCTTCTAGAATATATTATGCATTTATCACTTTCAGTGATAATCATCACTTTTTCAGAGTTATTTCTAACATACTGAAAATACATGTTTTCTTTTAAGATAATGTTTGTGGTTTCACTATCTACAATACACACTTCCTCATGCGGATGCCACACATATTCTATAAATAAAGCATTTAATCATTCACATATGAGGAAGTAGCAACAAGACTAAATGCTTTATTAACTATTAAAAATATTATTTGCAGTTAAACTTGCTCTTCTAGAGCTTATATTTATTCGATCCTCCTAAATTCAACAATTAATTAAATGGTTAATCACTTTAATTCTAGATAGAGTCTGCGAAATTATCACATCCTAAAAGCACTAATCACATGATTATGCATTCATAATCATCATGGCATTATGTTTATACGTATTCGTTTGATAACTTGAGTTTAAACATGTTTCAAAAGTATTTGAAGGTAGTTTAGAGCCCTTTAGGAAAACACTAAATACCTTGCAGATTAAGAAGAATAGAAAAGGGGAATAGAATCAAGTTTTCAGCATAAGATCGCTCTCGCGGTCTGACCGCTAGGTGGCAGCCACATGGGCTTCCCGCAGTCTGACCGCCGCAGTGCAGAGGCTCCACTTAAGGAAATCGACCAACTCTCTCAGACTCACTCTCTCACTCACCCTTCACCCACACCAAGAGAGAGGGAGAGACCACCTCGACGCCTACGATGATCGAAGACCAATGGAGGGAACTTCCTCGAGCTCATCCCATTCATCCTCGTTGTCGGTGAAGTTTCCATGCAAGTTCATCCACCTCAAGCCCCTACACCACCCCGGAGCCTGATCTCCAAATTAGAGCTTCCCCGGAGTGAACCCCTCTATTAGAAAGCCTCCTTACACTAAGGTGAGACATCTCCTACTGATTCTCCATCATTCCCAAGCTCGAGTTGATCCCCATGTCGTTTAGACCCAAGCTTAACCCTAGCCTCAGGCTTATCCATAGGGTATTTCGAGTTTAGCTCGGTGAATGTTGTTCAATTCACTGTAGAAGCACTCTATTAGTCCTATAGAGCATGTTGGTACCCTTCGTGGTCGAAGGATTCGCCGGTGGCCTCACAAAGTGGCGCCGAAAGGGTCTCGTGGTCAGACTACCACTAGGGCCGGTCTGACCGGCAAACGACGCTCTAACTGTTGACATACCAACGATCTAACCACCAGGCGCCAAAAACTTCTACAGGCCGACGGTCAGACCACCACCACCACGTTGGTCTGACCGCTAGCCTGTCAAGGTTGTATGTACTTAGATTACCTTGTCCAGGGTTTCAAACTTTGGAACCCTAATCATTTAGTGGTCTTTTGCAAATGTTTTCGAAACACGACACTCTATTAATTTTTAAGCATGCATCATATGCACACTTTTTTCATCATTTAATTATTTTCAGAATGCATTCTTGATTCGTTTAGAGAGCGTTATACCGACGGTCCAAGCGAGTGAATGCGTCGCCGAGCTACCTGAGTTTTGTGAGTGTTATGCAGGCAATATCAGGCAGCAGTCAGAGCAGCAAGGCAATCATCTAAGCATACTCAACCTACTACTTTGGACTCATAGTGTATAACTTGATAACTTATGATTTATGTATGTTTGCATGATTAGTGAGTCCATTGTTGGATTTCGGTGGGTAGAATCTAGGTTGATGAATTGCATTACCTATACCTTGAGTTGTTGATTATCCATATCCTTATAGCCTTGATAACATTAAGAATTATCTAAAATGCTTAGCAATGCATAGGTCATCGGTAAAAGTCGCAAGCTTAAGGCCTACTTGTTGTTTACAAATACAATGATAATGATGTGAGTTGCATGAGATGTGAGAATGAGGCGAAATGTGGGTGGTGTTAGGGGTATCTTCTGCACCGAACGAGTTCCTCGGTGTAGTTCGGGAGAGGAACTCGGATGCCATAGACTGCTTGCATCGTTTAAGTATCGTCTATTGTTGCAGTTGGCTTTAGTACTTTTCATACTAACCAAATGTTGATCTAATAGTAAGATAAACCGAATAACTATATAGCTGTGATCATTTGGGCTTGCACATAGATGGTGTGAGCGGGTGGGTTTGTAGAGACACTTGTGGTTACTCTGAGAGTTAATCTAAGTGGGCTCTGTACCGAGCGATGCCTGATTCAAATGGTTAGGGCTAATTGGAAAAGGTTGACACGAGTACCCCTTGGGTGGGTCTGTGTGGTCCTTCAAACTGTATGATCCTCGAGTCATGTGGGTAAAATTGTACCTCCTGCAGAGTGTAAGAGCAATTCAAATTGTTACGCTCTCAGTTATAAACATGCTTTTATCTATTTGCAGCAGTCGTTGTAAGTGTAGGTGGCAGGAATGAGGTAGTGCAAACTACTCATATGGTGAGACTTTTAGGTGGAGCCTAAGGGCATATGGCTTCATATAGCTTTTGCTGGTTTATAGATATTAATCTTCCACTGCGTAGTTTCTAGTTTTGTTTAAGAGGTGAATTGTTCTCTATCCTCCTAGCTTCCTTTTGTTGTAAAAGGATACCATAGAAAATAGGCCTCGTAAGGGATATAACGGACATATACGTATATTTTTAAACTAGTCAGTCACGCGTCTAGGGTATGGTTTCCACGACCAGTACGAGGCATACGCGACCAGTCTCCCTGCACCTTCACATAAACCCACGACCGGCCTCACCTGGTCGTAGGGCGGGATCTGATATAACCTTTCCAATCATATTTATAGAGATCACTCAAGTGTTTTCTTTTCCCAGGCGCTAACTCCAGTGGGCGAAATCATGGACGATGCAGAGTGGACTTGTCTCGTCTTATAGTGTTAAATGCTATGGAGTGGGACTTTTACAGCTCGACGCGACGCCGCATGATGGATGAGACGTTGTCAGAAGGCCGATCAGACAAGTGGTCAAGGACGGTACTCAATAATGATGGCTTGGGTTAGATATTAGGATGAGCAGAGTCTTTTGTTTGGACCCACACGTAAGTTATCCTCATCTATACTATATAAAGTGATGAGGATCCCATTTGTAAAAGGAGAGATAAAGTCTGGCAGCCAGCTAGAACGACCTCTGTAACCAATTGAGACCATCCATAATACAACATATGTATGGCTATATCCTTCAGGAGATCTGAACTTGTATAACTTATTGTGTCCCTGAGTCTATTATATACGTGCACATCGATTCTTGAAACACCGTTCACGCATTCACTGTCCAGCATACTAAAATTATTATCAAAGACTAACCCTCCGCAATCTAAAAAATAAAATCAAAATTTTCAAAGATCAAGACGTGGCCACATTTAATTACATGCTTCAGGTTTACTAACAACCATAATGCCACACAATGCCACATGTACGTGTTGTACATGTCCTGAGGCAGTGGCGCACTGGACACTTGGCTGCCAACTGCGCGGGGCCGGATCGCCCGGGGGGGGGGGGGGGGGGGCGCTGTCGCACGTGGGGCGTGGACGCCCGCTCGATCGATCACCGACGCCGGAACTCGTTGAGGGAGTTTCCACTTTCCACTTTCCACTTGGAGCACCGCGGCAGCGAATCCAACGGGCGTTCCTGCTGTCGGCTTCGGGTTCCAAAAGTTGAGCCTACTTGGCTGGCAAGTGGCGAGTGCAGTATGTGCTTGGTGATCTGTTCCGATTTTCTGAATGGACTGGCCTTACCATGCGTTGCTTAATGATGCCATTGTGCTTGGAGGACATGCCAAAGGCCGCCCCTAATTTCTTGCATGAAGATGGAGGTTTTGAGAAACAGAGGAAGATAGACGTCTGCTCAACGCTTGTGATGTTAATATTTCGGAGGAATACAGATAGATGTCCCCGGATGCGCAATTTTTTTAATATAAAAAATCTTGTGTTTTTAACACCAAAAACTACTCGTATGTTTCAATAATCATTCTCTGGATGGAATGTTCTATGCCTGACGAGGGGGACACGTATAAGCTCACATAGCAGCACGTTCAGCAGTTGTACAGAATAGCCGTGGCCTTAGCTTAAATTCAAAATCATAAACAATTTTAGATTAATGATAACTGACTTTTCGAACAATATAAAACACTCAACTACTGAAGCAGTTGCTCAAGATGTATGCGGCCCAGACAAATTCATCTACAATGTAACTCGACAGCCCAGACAATTAGAAAATACATACAGTTCAAAGGGTCCACAAACCAAAGTATATCGTTGGTCATCTAATCTAAAAGTTCTACATGACAAACTCACGTAGAATACTGACAGGTTACAGTGTGACAAAATTTATAGCCCCAGGATCACCTGAGGGCAAGACTCCTATGAGGATACATGGTAGAACACCTCATCTAATATCCGGTTCCTTTTTTCGTTGCCACCACGTGAAAACTGCACGCTCCACAAACGAAATAACTGCTTACTGATCTCAAGTGCCAACGAGATACATCTTTCAGCACCACAAGCCATGGCACACCTGAAAGCATGATGAAAGCAAGAAAATCAGAATCACATATCTAAAACCAGATGCATACAAGTGCCATATTCAGGAAACTGTTATGGACCGTAACAGAATACAGTAGGTAGCTGCATAAATTTGTAATACAATCGTATGGGACAAGTAAACCAGCACACTGTGTTGCTGCTAGGGATAGGCAGGGAATACAATGATATTACGGCTCAAACTTCGATGGTAGATTGTAGCCCACAGACAAGTGATTATAACAGTTCAGGCCAATCAATCAGCCATGTCATGCTAAGATTACAAGAAAATGGTGATCGGAAATTAAGAAGAATTCAACAAATAACCAACATCGTGATTTTGTACTTCATCCACCAGGTCACCAAGTATATCAAAAGTTCATAATGGAAAATGAAATCCCTTTGCAACTTGCAGCAGCAGCATAATGCTCATCACCAACCGAGCAATCTGATGTGTTTAACCATTCATGTTAGTAAAATCAATCAGGTTGGAGATATCTTAAAGGGGTTTTATTGCAATAAAGGATACGGAATATTCTTCAATTAAGCACACATACCCAATAATTGTTAATCCACAAAGTGCACTAGAGAACATTCAAATGATGATGCACCCAGCAGAGCTTCATATCAGAATTTACTTTGCTTGATTATCTTCGTGCAATTAAGCAAAAAATCTGATCCTAACAGCCCCAATTGAATCACTCAGATACAAACTATAAGCACTCTAATGGAAAATCAATATCATAATCACCTCATCTCATAGAAACCTAATCATTTGGTACATGGAAATGCATATGCCTGAAGCCTTGATAAGACATAATGTTCCTAAATTCATCCATATGATCCATCATGCCGTCCTACTGGTATGAAGTGTAAATGACACTTTCAATTAACTAGGTTATCTCTCTGCTGTCAAATTTCTTCACTTACATAAACACAGATCACTGCCAATTGATGAAGCAATCATTACATCTCTTTCAGAAACGAGTTTGCTTGATCAATTCACATAATTCAGCAAGTAATCTGATCCAAATACCCAATTAGAGTCACTCAAAGTCAACAAGTCTATTAGCACTGACAGAGATTGAGATTGGCATCCGCACACCTAATGTCATAATCAACTAATCATTCAATACAGTGAAATGCATATTGCTTAAGCCTTGGACACAATAATGAGACACAATGTTACTAATTTCACTTGAATACGTTCCAACCAGATAACTCGAGAAGAATCAACCAGCCTCTGCCCTCACCTCACATGAGTTCCTCCTCCTTGCGGAGGTACTCCCCGGCGTCCGACTGGTGCAGCACGACGACGGCGTTAGTATCGGCCTTCCTGCAGTCCTGCGCTGACCTGGCCGCGATGCCGAACCCGAGCGGCACGTCGGCCATGGACATGACAACGACGCCGTCCCCGGACTTGGTGTTCTCGGTGATGCGCGCGAGGGAGGACTTGGGCACGGAATTCCCGAAGAGGAAGGAGCGCTCGGTGTCGGGCTTAAGCCAGACGCGGCGGCGCGCGTGCGCCGCGAGGAGGTCGAGCGCGTGGACGGTGAGGTGGAACGCGCCGTGGTGGGTGAACCTGCCGATGGGGGTACCCACGCCGGCGAGGCGCGAGCGGGCGACGGCGGTGGCGCGGCGGACGAGCGCCTCGGAGGCATAGTAGACGCGGTTCTTGTGGAGGCGGAGGCAGTAGCGGCCCGGCTCCGGGTCGGGGCCCTCCACGGAGGGCCGCTCCAGGAGGTGCTTCAGGTTGGGCCCCGTGAACTTGAAGAGCTTCTCGAAGACCTGCGTGGTCTCCTTCTCGTCGAGCGGACGCATGGCGGCGGCGGAGGGTTTGGAACGGGGCGGCGGTGGGGGTTGGGGACGGAGGCTAGGGTTTTTGGTGAAGGGCCTTGGTTTGTTTTATTGGGACGAAGGGGTTTCTGATCGTTGATCGTTGGATCATAAGAATCCAACGGTTAGTGGCGTCCCTGCCGCTTATCTGAAGGCACTGCTTTACCCTCCCTATTTCGTTTCGTTTCGTTTCAAGTTTTAGCCAAGTTTAGGTCAAAAAAACGTTTTAGCCAAGTTAATAAATCGCGGAAAGCGGGGTTGTATTGGATTGCATCAAGGCAACGGATAGCAAATAGCGTGCAATATAACATTCGCTAAGTTCCAATAGCGATATTTGAAAAATACTGAAAACTTTTTATATATATATATAATGACTTTCTACCTACATAAAAGTCATGCAAATAGAATAGTCAAGTGCAAATAGAATAGTCAAGTAAGACTAGTCTAGAATTTACATACAACAAGATAATAAGACAACTAACTTTTAAACTAAATTTTAAAGAAACAATACACTTAGTAATGAATCACTACCATGACTGAATCACTACCATGACTAATCTTTGAATGTTGAAACAGATGGAGAAGAGTTCTTGCTTAGACTATTTCATAGCTCCAGTGATCACCTTAAAATGGGCTAATCTGTATGCTTTTGTTCTGTCCTAGTTGCCCCATTGTTTTCTTTGCAATCTCTCGTCTAACAACTCTGTTACTACTACTTACTAGCGTCATGCAAAGCGTTTTTTTTTTACAGACGCAGACATGCAGTTTTATATCTCGTGAAGTCTGATCACAGGTCAATCTTGGTCAGGCTTTGCTCAGATCGCCTTGCCTCGACGCATGCATGCCCATGTCCATCAGAACCTCAAGGCCATGAGTGTACTAGCAACAAATCACAACAGGCACAAAACATTAGCGTACAGATTACAGACTATGTATACGGTGTTCACAAAAACAAAAACAAAAATACAGTCTATAGATGGCGAACAGTGGCAAGCAAATGATTCGATCTTGTAACAGAGGCACACCCGCACGAGGAGCAACTTTGTGCCTAATGGATTCCGGCATGCAATGCATACACGACTCGATCGATTCCTGATACGCCATTTTCTCCATTTGCATTCACGCACGCACGCATGCAGATCAAGCAGTGGATAGCTAGCAGCAGCGTGAAACAGAGGCCTGGGGGTCGTTAATCCAAGAAGAAACGATTCAGATCCTTCTTTACCGACGGCACAAACGCGTAAAAATCGCGCGAAAAATGATGGAGAAGGGGAATGGATCGCCGCAGCAGCGTACAAATTTTCATGCTGTAATAGATTGTTGTCTTTATAGGGAAAAATGAGAAAGAGAAGCTGCTGCATGGGGTGGTCGGTAAATGAAACAACGACCACCCCATGATCCCAAAAAAATCATGGAGAAGGGGCTTTGGTCGATGCAGCATCGTGCAAAATTTTGGCCCATTGTACGATCACTACAGGGGAAATGAAAAAGAGAAATTTTTAGGCGGCATACAGTCTTGAATCCTGACCTGATAAGCGATGCCTAAGATCAAAAAAATAACTGATAAGCGATGCGCTTATACAGTCCTGGTTGACAACATTTCGACTCAACGTTTGCATGTGTTTTTTGAGGGAAATGGATTTGCCGATTCGGCCTGGTGAAGGAAGCAAAAATTTTACGAACATCTTTTTTTTCATCTTTTCTTGATGCTCCTTTTCTGTCTGCAAGTGACTGAATTCTACAGTAATTTTCCCCTTTCTGTGTAGTGGCATTTTACTCCAAGGTCCAAAAATATATAATCAAGATAACTTGATGGAGGAGACTTATCTTCTGCAGATGACAACGCAGCGGCAATTTCATCTGCATGTTGTGGGATTTTTGGCCACACACGAATTACTAGAACCTATGACAGGCGCATAATTTTGGCCACAGTTTTTGTAAGATTATTCTTTTTTTAAGAGCCATTTAACAGAACCTATGACAGGCGCATAATTCAACAGACGCACCGCGTGCGCACCGGCACATTAGAATGCAGATTAAGGTCTACAGATGGTGAACAATGGCAAACAAATCAAGCAATCTTCTCAAATGGGCAGAGCCGAACACATGCGAGATTACAGTTTAGGCAGAAGGAGAAGAAAACTGAAAAAAGAAAAAAGAAAATGGAATCCTAGCAACATATGATGGCTTTCCTAAAACAAAGAGAGAATGGAATCCTAGCGACACATGATGGCTTTCGGCTAGAAGGCCGGCGATAACATTGATCAGCATTTTAAGAGCCATTTACTATTGGTCCCTCGTCATTTCATCTTCATAAAATTCCTGTACTCCAATTGTTTCATGTCGCCTGCTTTCACCGGGTCAAACTTGCATCGGTAGAAGCTGCACAAACACAATCACAAAGGTCAAGAGTCACAACAAACAATCGTCAGACATGACACATCTATCTGCAAAAATAGCATCAGAATTATATGACAGATCGAGGAATTTGACTCGCCTTCCATCCATGCCGATGATGAGGACGGTATGCGGTTCATGGCTGAACGCCACCAAGTACTTAACTCCTTCACGTAGACGGAACTTTGCCAGCGAGCAATCTTGCTTGAAATATCTCGGGACCTGAACGAAACCTGAAGTATATCGAAGAACATATCCGTGTTTCAGTCACAATTAAATCAACACGTTGCGTTCTTCAGAGATAAAAGGTGCACAAACAGCAAACTATTCAAGCTAAACATAGACAGTGTGTTCAGATTTCATAAAGTACTGAGTCGAGCAAAGAGTATTACCACTTAAGAAAGAGCGAGACCATCCCTGGTTGGAATTTGCAGCAGACGCTGTGTTGGGGCCGTCAGGATTATCGCCGTCCTCCGGTGTCCAGGATGTTAAATCCACTTTGACGCTGAAGACGTGAATTGTCCCCTTGTCGCTGGAGGCCGCCAGCCACTTGGAATCAGGAGAGAATGCCATGCAGTGGATGTCTGCTCTGTCAGCACCCCTTCTCAGCTTCAGGGACACGAACAATGTGTTTGATAAGATTAAGTGACTAAATATCTTCGAATTGAATCTTAAAGCAGTGTGTGCGTAGCTGGAGAATTGAAAGGCAATGTGTAAAACTGGACTTCGGGCAGTTTGTGAACACATTCAGAGTCCGATCTACAGACAAAATTAACAGCTAGCAATTTTTCCTTGCCGTGCACTGTAAAATTCAGGCACATTCACAGTGTACAGTCGAGTTTAGCGTCCTAAAAAATCTTAGCTTGGTGTGTAATCAGTATTGATCTATACTAATTACTTTTAGCTAATAATTTTTTACCATATCTTAGTAGTTAGATAAAACAAAACAAATATGCGACTCAAGTCCTTTTGGCTGCCCAAGTAAAGGTCGTCGCGGACTCTCAAACACGGCGGCCTCACCTCTTGGAGCAACATGCCATCGGCGGCGCGGAAGACACGCAAGATGGTGCCCTTGACGCTGGCCGTGGCCACGAGCCGGCCGTCCCAGGACATGGCCAGGCACGCGAGGTGCGACGAATGCGCGGGGATGGACAGGGGGCAGAACTCGCCCGCCCACCGCTCCACGTGCACCTGCCCAACCACAGCGCTGGGGCAGGCGAACGCCAACGGCGCGCCATTGCCGCCCTGCGACACGGCGCAGAGGCCGAGGATGTTGCCAGCCCCTGTCTCCACCCGGTGCAGCACGCCGCCGTCCTTCTCGGGGCCGTACACGTCCACGCGGCCGTCGAGGACGAGCACGACCTTGTCGCCGTGGACGCGCACCGCCCGCACCTCGGCGCCGGCCTCGATCTCCGCCTGCCAGTCGTGGTACCGCCAGTGGTAGTTCAAGAAGCCCGGCTGCCACCGCCTGATGGCGAACGCGGGCTTGCAATCAGGGCGCCCTGCCGTGACGCGACTCACGACGGTGCAAGTCGAAGTCTTCACGTGGAGCATGTCGCCGCCGGCGACAACGATGGTCCTCTTCGCGTCTTTCTCCAAGTAGAGGCCGCGCAGCTTGAAGGTGTCGCAGCAGAGCCAGTGGACCGTGGAGGCGTCTGCCGCTATGATGCAGGACGCGTCGCGGCTAAAGGAGAGGTGGACAAGAGGCGGCGACGGCGGGGGAGGATTAGGCCTGGTCCTAGTCTCGCCGGCGGAGGCTACGGCTTGGCGGTTTGTTGGCGTATCGGAGGACGCCATTGTTGTCAACTAACTAGCAGGCCTGATCCTACGCGCCTTCTTGTTTCATCGAAAAAGTAGGCGGCGGAAACACGAGGTACGTGAAAGAGAAGATCAAAACGCAGTCAGGCAGCAGCTGAAGCAAAAAATTCGGCTGGTCCTTCTTGCGAAAGGATGAAGTGCTTTGCATATGGGTTTAATGATAACATGAGAACAAGAGGCGGATAAGATTCAATTCACCCTTCATATAATGGCGCCGATATTTTAATTAGTTAAGATTACGTATGATCCGGTAGTGTAATTTAAAAGAAAATCAAGAAAAGGAGATGTTTGTTTGAGCAGAGCAGATGTTGTATATGACGCAACAAACAAGATAATCAGTGTTGTCATGGACTTAGGTACTTAGTAACTACTAGTATCGTAGTTTGTAAATACAGGTGATGTCACACGTACCTCCTGAAGCTTCTTGCCGTCGGTGGTGCTGAAGATGCGCAGGAGCGTGCCCTTGGAGCCGGCGGTGGCGAGCAGCCGACCGTCACGGGACAGCGCGACGCACGCGATGCTCGAGTTGTGCGCGGGCACGTCGACGCGGCAGCCCCTGGGCCGCCGGACCTGCACCTCGCCCTTGGCCGGCAGCGGGCAGGCGAGCACGAATGCCTGGGCGCCGCGGTCCACCTGCGCCAGCGCGCACAGCCCCAGCGGGTTCGGGCCCGTGTCAAACCCATTGGTTCGCTTCACCCCGCATCTTGACATCTCGTGGACCGTCACCTTGTCCTCGCCAGCGACGAGGACATGGCTCCCGACATGGCGGACGGCGCGCACGACGCCGCGGCAAGAGGGGCCCATGTCCTCGCTCATCATCTGGCGGTACAACTCGCTCCAGTACCTGATCTTGTCACTTCGGCCGGAGCTGTCGGCGGCGTCGGCCGACTCCCTGAATACGACGGCCACGAGATGCCCCGAGAGGATTACGTCGGCGGAGGTCACCTCGCCGGCGGAGCCGGAGCTGTCCGGGGAGGCAAAGCTGCTCTTGCTGAACACGTGCTCCAAGGGGCTGCAGGAGAAGACGCGGATGCCAGTGGCCGTGGCCGCAACGAAGTGGGTGGCCTTGCTGTTGAACGCGACGTGCACCAGCGAATCAGCGGCGGCGGAGGGAGACGCCATTGTCATCGATCGTGTGCTGAACGGGAGAGCTTCACGCATCCAGGTTCATATAAATTGCTTGTTGCCTTAAAACGAAGTGTCCAAGAACTCGAGGTCCTAACCGTGTCGAACTAGGAAATCGACTGTTGTACTGGCCCGTAGTCCGTACAACACGTTGCACCATGACACGCACGATCGCCGGTTTGACTCGCCTTGCATGGAGCAAAAGTGGTAATTTTACTTGTGCACGGTCCCTCCGCCGTCGATCGGCGTGGTACCCGGTGTTGTAAGCCGCCGCGTCTGACATCATCTCGCCGGCCGCGAAACAAGCAGCACGGCCACGTGCCCAGCAGACGACGGAGGCAAATGCAGAACGACATCGCCGGAAGCGCACGGAAGAGGCAGCGATTGGGGCAGATAGGCATAAGGCGGGGGGTAGAACGACCACGGCACCGGGTACGTGAGGACGGGCTCATCGGATCTGGCCGGGGACTCTTGTAGCGCGACGACGTGGTCCAGGCAGTGCGTACGACGCGTTGGGCATTCCGCGCGGACGCGAGCTGCGGCGGGTATGGACCAGGCCCACCAGGGTCGCACGCGGCGGAGCCGGTGGGGACGTCGGCGAGGGGCACGATGGGTACCTCGCCGACGTCGCGATCGTCGAGGGCGCGCTTCGTGCGGTGGGAGGAACATTGAACCGGAGCTAGCGTCTCGTTCCAGAACGGACGGCGCCCGCCGTAGGCGTGCGGCTGAGTGCTGGTGTTAGAGTCCTCCATTGATCAATCCCAAATATCAACCCAACTGTGTGACGCCCGTTTTCCTTGCCGCGGTCCAGCCCAGCCGTCGCCCGCTTTCGGCCCAATCGCCCGCGCGCCGCTGCCCAGTGGGACCCACCCGCCAGCTCCTTCGTCCCCGCAGCCCCGCGCGCGCCGTATCCGAACCGAACCCGCAGCTTCCGCGCGCCGAATCCGATTTCGCCGCGCCGTCCGCCCTACGCGCTGCGCCCCGCAACAACCCGCGCCTGCCTCGCCCATATATTCCCAGCAGCGCCGCCTTCTTTCCCCCCTGCACACGCGCAAGAACACCCGAGAAGCCGAGCGCCATAGCCGCCGCCGTCGCCGAGCCATCCGCCGCGCCAAGCCCTCCCCGCCGCGTCCGAGCTCGCCGCCAGCTTCGCAGTAGCGGGAGGAACTCGTTTTGCTGCTCGCCGAAGTCTCTCCGCCGCCGGACCGAGTTCTCTCCGCTCGCCGGTAAGCGCCGCCGCCCTTCACCGTCGCTAGCAGCGCCCGAAGCTTCCCGCGGCCAACTAACCCCCCCTCCGGCACCTTATGTCCCCCAGGAAGCTTCCCCGCCCGTCGGATTCGCCTCTCCGCCGTCGCAGCCGGGTCCCCGTCGACTTCCGAGCGCCGCCGCCCGCCATTGTCGTCGCCCGTCGCCGTCAAGACCTCCCCGGCCGTCGACAAGCACCCGGTGAGCTTCCCCGTGCCCTCCCCGTTCGGTTGCGCCTTTTTCCCGAAGAGTTGGCGGTCGGTAGCGTTAGATTGCGTTTCTCCGGCGATCCTCCGGCGAGATCCGAGGCGGCGCCGCCGTGTTCCGATCGCCGCCGGCCTGTTTTCCCCCAATCAATCTCAGCCGTCGGATCCCCTTTGAACGCTCCTGATTAGATCGCAAATACCCCTTCGCAACCCAGTAGAAAGCCGCCACGTGTCCCTCTTTAATCCAGTCAGCAGTCAAGACACCTCAGCGCGCCACGTGGATGTCCCTGTCCTACGTGGCAGAGCCCAGTCAGCAGTGGATGCCCAGTCAGCAGCCAGTCAGCCTGTGACGTCAGCATTGCGCATTAATTAGGATTTTCAGTATAAAAAGAATTCCACCTATTCTCGGATAATAGGGAGATTTGCAAGGAGACCCCTAGGCTTCACTGTTTTTGCATTTAGGCCCTTAGATAGTTCTGGATAATTGCAATTTGGCCCCTGGACTATAGGATAATTGCAATTAGGCCCCTGGATTTTAGGGTAATTATGTTTAGGTCCCTGAACTTTGCACTTAAGCCCCTAGAACTATCTGTTTTGCAATTTAGACCCTGCAAACTTTCAGAAAAGTCCCTGTAGAGTAGAATTAGTGTAACTTTTCCATACGACCTCCGATTTAGGTGATTTTCGCGCTCCCGAGATCGTAGCAGCGTGTACTTTCCGTTCTTAGCCTTTTTAGAGTTAGTTTCTCCTGTTTAGTGTGTTGTACTTAGCTGTTTTGTTATTTCTTTCCGGTGTGTTCTTCGGCTTAGGAGGAGAGCAGAGTGACAGCATTCAAGACCAAGTTTTCGAAGATTCTGAGCAGCCAACTTACGAAGGCAAGTGTCCTTGATCACCTTGATTTAACCATAGATCATTATAGTTTACTTTTCCTTAGTTGCATGCTTGTCTAATTTTGAATCCCATGAATAGGGTTACTAGAATTTGTATGGCCATTCCTTGTAGCCTTTTTGGGGTTTTGGGTCCTGTAAAAGGGTAGTCATGCTAGTGCAGTCATGGATTAGAATCATTATGAACTTTGATTAATAACTATGGAATAAGTACTTGGGAGAATTGATAATCTTGTAGTAACTTGAATTTAGGGATCCCAACTGGATGGCTAGTGTGTGGTGGAGCTATACAGCAGGGTTTGTGTATGTTCTTGTGTGGGATCCTAAGGACCGGTTCTTGGAGCCTGTAACCTGGCAAAACAGCACAACCATGAGGCCTATATGGGTACGGCCTGGCTAAGTAATTAGTGTTCTTCGCATTCTGTACGCACCAATGGTGGGTTTGGTGGCACAAGAGGGGGCCTCTGCAGTGGATGGGATCCCTGTTAGCGGTGAAACCTCAGTGGGTGCTTATAGATGTGGAGATACTTTGTAACAGCCTTGTAGTGAGACCCCGGCCATACACCCCGGAAGTGTAAGGCAAAAAGGGAATCACGACTCGTGGGTAAAGTGTGCAAACTCTGCAGAGTAAATAACTGATCGATCAGCCGTGCTCACGGTCAAGAGCGGCTTGGACTTCTTCAGGATTAGATGGGAACTTTAAGGGTTGGTTTGGGTAGTCAGGTGGTGGTACTCCCGATGAGTCGGTAGCCGGATATGGGATATCTGGTGAGTCTGGTAGTCGGATGGAATCCGATGAGTTATGTTCTTATATTGTTGGAATAAAATCTAGTAAATAGGATTGCTAGGTTGTTTGAGTCTGTTTTAGCTGAGCATAGTCGCAGTAAATTCCCAAGTTGAACTTTCCTTCAATAGCCTGCATGTCATATTTTTTCCTCCACTTGCTGAGTACTTTATGTACTCACGCTTGCCTTTTTCCCTACCGTCGGATGCTGCTCAGAAGGGGAAGTCTTCGAGGAAGTCCCGGGCGAGGACGCTGATTTCTAGAAGGAAGAAGGCGTTGATTGAAGACCATGTCCTAGGCTGGTGTTTCCCCCGGACAACGCCTGTGGATGGATGGGTGTTCCGCTGCCAATTGAAGATTTATTAGTATTTTCTTTCAGACCTACGGGTCCTTTTGTAAGGATTGTTTACGTTATTTAAGACACAGTTTATGTTATCACTAATGACGTCGCTGCATGTATGTAAACTTGATCCTGGCATACATGTGGAATACATCTGGTTGTTTCCTTTAAAACCGGGTGTGACAAACTGGTACAAATCCAGGATACAAATTGGATTCTAGCGACCTCAGGGAGAGGGAGGCCTCAATCAGCTAAGCAATTAGGATCGAGGGATAGAGAATCAGAGTTGGGGAAGGAAGAGAAGCTCTACACCTAGAGAGGAGGAAGAAGAGCAGGAACGAGGGGAGGAGACGTATTGTCGTCTGTTCTAATGTTCGATGCCTCCTGCAGTTGCTGGCCGGCATGGCTCTCGAACTCTCCGAAGGGGGCAGCTTCGCGATCAAGCCGGAGCTGCTGTTCCTGGCGGTAAGCCATGAGGGCACCCAGTACGTCTGCTTCGCCGTCGCCCCGGACGAGCACATGACGGTGTGAGTATCAAATTGGTGCCGTACATCTATTAATTCCCTGGTATCCACCATTCCTCACTTCAAATCCTTGTATGCAGTTGTCGGTGGAGTTAGGGTAATATTGTCGTCTTGAGGTTAGGTGCTAGGTTTTTTATTTGAAGTCACGTATTTGTTAAGATTTTTGGGTCTAGTTTTCTTATAAACTAGAACAATTACCTTTTTTTTAATATATGTAAACCCAGGAAAAGAGGTGGATTGGGTATTAAAGACTTAACCAAAATGAACAATGTTTTGATATGTAAATGGTGGTAGAGGCTTGAAAAATTTGATGGCCTTTGGCAAGCCATTGTTAGGGAAAAAAATACCTCATTAATACTTATATCTCTTTAGTTAAATATAAATTTGATGATTCTTCTTGTTGGGCTGATCTTTTGAAAGACATGTTCGACGAATTGCTTATTCCACGAAACAGGTAGACAAGTGTAGAAGGTTTTACTGGTTACTACCTTGGTGGCGGAGCTCCGACGAGGAGCCGGGAGGAGGAAGGCGGCAGCGGTAGCGGCCCCTGCAGGCTGCTGCAGCAGGCCACACGCCATGGACGAAGCACAAAGAAATTTGTGGGAGGGCGGCAGGCGGGAGGAGGAATTATTTTGACGAGGGCTCCGTGTCTGTGAGTTGGGGGCGTGTTGCGACTAGCGACTAGTCTCTAGATGCAACTGCGGCGGCTGCCCTGCCCCGCGCGCGCGACGGCCCAGTTAAACGCGCCCTCCGCCGTCGGTGGAACTCCCCACTCGTCAACCGCAAGCGCCACGCCTCTCGCCACCCTCCTCGCCCGCCTCCCCATCTCCCCCACCGCGTTCTCCGCGACCGGCGCGTGCTCCTGCCCTGACTCCATGCCCGCGCTCCACGTCTGCAGTGTGATCCCGGCGTGCGGCGGCGAGGGAAAGCTCGAGCTTGGCCGGCAAATCCACGGCTTTGCGGTGAAGCTGGGTGTCGACGGGCACGTCTCCATCGGCAATGTGCTCGTCGCGATGTACTACAAGTGCGGCGCTCCCGGCTGCGCCCGGAAGCTGTTCGAGCTCATGGACGAGCGCGCGGTCATCTCAAGGACCACAGCGATCTCCATGGACAGGGAGGACGACGCCGTGACACTATTCAAAGGCATGCGGCGTGATGAGGTGGCGCCGAACGAGGTCACCTTCGTGGCATTGCTCTCAGCGATGCTGGGAGACTGCCCGGCGAGGGAAGGGCAGATGATCCACGCGGTGTGCCTCAAGACCGGCATGTCTGGTAAGGCGGCGGCGGCGGCGAACAGCCTCATAACCATGTACGCCAAGCTGCGGCGCATGGAGGATGCGAGGATGCTCTTCAATCTTATGCCTCACCCGGAGATCATCGCTTGGAACGCTCTGATCTCAGGTTACGCACAGAATGAGAAGTGCAGGGTCGCTCTCGAGGTCTTCTCGTCAATGGTGAAGTGCATGAAACCCAACGAGACAACGTTCGCAAGCGTCCTCAGCGCGGTGACCGCGGTCGAGACGGTGTCCATGGCTTACGGCCGGATGTATCACTGCCAGACGCTGAAGCTGGGGCTCGGAACTAGCGTGTTCGTCTCTGGCGCTCTCATCGACATGTACGCGAAGCCAGGCAGCTTGGAGGAGTCTCGGAAGGCGTTCGCCGAGACCGTCCACCGCAGCCTCATTGCCTGGATGGCGATCATCTCGGCGAACACGAAGCATGGGAACTACGACGCCGTCGTGAGCCTCTTCAACGACATGGTACGCTCCGGCGTGACTCCGGACGGCGTGGTTCTGCTCTGTGTCCTCACGGCTTGTCGGTACAGCGGGTTTGTCAGCTTGGACCGGGAGATCTTTGACTCCATGGTTGCCGAGCACGGCGCAGAGCTGTGGCCGGAGCACTACGCGTGCGTTGTCGACATGTTAGGCCGCGGGGGGAGGCTGGAGGAGGCCGAGGAGCTCATGCTGCAGATGCCGTCCGGGCCACCTCCTGGGCGCCTGCAGGATCCACGGCAACACGGACGTTGGCGAGAGGGTCGCCGGTGTCCTGACAGAGAAGGAGCCCAAGGAGTCCGGCGCGTACGTGCTGCTGTCGAACATCTACGCTGAGAAGGGCGACTGGGCCAGCGTGGCGAGGGTGAGGCGGCAGACGCGGGAGAGGGTTCAGCTGGGTGGACGCCGGTGGCGTCGGCGGCTCGCTGCAACTGCACAGGCTATCGTCGGACGACACGACGCATCCGCTCACGGAGGAGATATACAGAGTGGCAGAGGGGCTAGGCTGGGAGATGAAAGTCTTGTAGAGCTGCTTGCAGATGGAAATGGAAAGCCTTATTTGACGCCCGGAAAATGCAGCATCAGCCACTCGGGTGGTCAGTACTCAGTACTGAAATTTGGCCAGGGTCATCAGTGAAATCTATCTGTTATTTTTCTTTAAAAAACAATGTTAAACGAAGCCATCATACTCAATTTCCAAAGGAAAAAAAGGCACATAGATTTGGCGATTGAAGATTGTAGCGTTGCATTTGCAGGTTAATCAGACTGGGGTAAAAATAACAGCTCTATGTGAAACCCATATATCATAACTCTATGTGAAACCCCTAGAGATGTAAGTTCTGTAATTTCTAGCTTATTTGGTCGACCCAAAACTTAAAAAAAATGAACTAAAAATTCACTTCGACCCAATTAAATTAATAAAAAAAAAGATGACGACCCAAAACTACCCATTAGCTAACCACTTGCATCCCTAAACCCATCAAATCACTATTGGATATGAAAAGCTATGTGAAAACTGAAACCCAGCAAATCACTACTTAGTAAAAGCACGCTCTGAATTTTGCAGGAGAAAGGGCATCTGACCTGGATGAGCGTCCGCAGACGCAACATCAGAGGATCACATGGTGAAAAAAAAGCAAGCACTTAGCATCACTTTACTAAATGAACTGAAAACCAGATTATGCTACAAGTTGTACAGAATACGGAAGACTTGAATTTGCATTCTGCAACACATTCTCAGTGCTACACACAATCTATCTTAAGCAACTAATTGTGACAAAATTTGTAGAATGATCAAGACTAAAAACTTGGCAGCGTTAATGGTGTCATACATGCACCAGCACGGAGTAGTGTATATATACATGTGCTGGTCACAGTCGCGGTATTGGTAATCAAGAAAAGGGTTAGTCTATTTTACATCAAATTCTTTGTACAACATCCATACAGTACTGATGGTACATGCAATTTCTTATTTGACACCTGAAAAAAAAAAAGAGGAACTGCATCAGTAGAGATCTTGAACTACAAAATGATTATCTCATTATTTTTGTCGCATTTCAAAAACTGTGTCAAGCTGACTAATGCCACATGAACTCATATGGGGCCAGTAGCAACGTTAAGTACACTATTGCGTTTTCAACATCATAACCCTTCCAATCCAAAGTAAATTCGGTTTAGATCCATGCACATAGAACAATAAAGAAGTTAATATTTTTGTCTTTTGACATGGTTTGCCTTATTAATTGTGTATATACCTATATCTATCTAATTCAACTACCAATGAGCAACTAATATGGGCATTTGGTGGAATACATTGCTGGCAGAAAAACTAAAATGACAGGAATTTGCAAAACAGAATTTTCTCAACAAATGAAATCTAATTCCGGAAAGAGAATACTAACTTTCTACACAGGACCGAAGATCTTTCCATGTAAGCGAATCGTACAAGTTTGAGCTTGTTCAGATTTAAGGATTACACAATAATAAAAGTAGTAGTTACAAGTATTTTCAAAACTGAAGTATAATAAAAGTAGTAGTTACAAGTATTTTCAAAACCAAGGTATAGACTTGTGAAAATGTAATCACGAATTTAAAATTTAAAGGTTCTTACATACAAAACAGGAATCAAGGATAAAGTTACTGTTATATTAAACATCACAGCAAGATAACAATTGAAAGCTACAAGTACCACTTTTCTGAGAATTAAGGCAACCGATTGTGCATGCATGCATTAAAGTATGATTCTAAAGGGAACATGTTGCCATAAATGAGTAGCAAACATTTCATAATGAAGAAACAAGGCAGTGTTCTATTCTAATTCAGTGACAGGAGACACGTAATAAATGGTTAATTCAAAGTCGCACAAGACCCTATATGTCAATTTGTCATCATGAGTTAGTATCAGTGAATGCTGTTACTGCCCATTTTTCATTCTGTAAAATAGCAAGAGACCTATTCAGAGTTCAAGAACTCATTTCGTTTTACGCTTCTCTAAGGCACAAGCAAACATGGATATGTACAACCCAATTAACGAACTAAATACTAGTGAAGTTACCTGCATGAACTTTATCCAGAAGACACGGAACTATGGCAAGGGTGAAAAGAAAACCACTAGCTGATTCTTGGTTAGCGAGATTAGTTGGCACTGTTGCCCTCCTCTGCTCAAGAATCAAGACTGCATAAACATCAAGGAGTGCACTTCAAGAGCAGAATGCACTAAGCTTTTGTTGTGCTTCACTGAGAGTTACCATCAAAATTGTTAAGAGGCAACACATCATCTGGTACTGCTCAAAGGAAAAGATGATACTGACTCTTCAACCATAAGCCAGCCTCGATGGAGAATCACATAATTTACAGCATGTACGAAGGGAATGCTCAGGAACAAGCGCCTTCCAGATAATAATATATAGTAGCTTATCAACTGCAGCCGGTGAAGGACGTCCTTCAACGTCCAAACTATATCACAAATGGCAAAGCTCACTTTCAGCTGCTTCCATCAATAATTGAGATCAAGTCATCCAAGTGGATGTGCAACTATGTATTAACTGAATGCCGCCAAATAATAAAGGAAGGAGAATTTCAAGACCAGCTTCTGTACAAATTGGCCAGCACGCAGGATTGAGAAGACGTATGCATGTTGCACTGTTGAACTATTCAGCTTAATGCTACCAACATGTTGAGGACAAAGTGAGCAGGCAATTGAAATGCACATCCAACGGGAACTATTCAAAGGGTGACATTTCAGACTTTGAACGTGTCAGCAGCTGATGGACTCCATTGAAAGTCGTACAAGTCTTAGTAGATCATTCACATTTCGGAAGTTAAAATCCAGAACTGTTCTTACTGTAGAAAGACCATCCATTCCATTTTCATGATTACCAGCAGCAGAAGCAATTGCCGATTGTGATTTCCGAGTTGCATCAAAGGCAGAATTAATATCATTTGTCTAAGAAATACAAAGCAACATTAGAACCAAAATAGAATTGATAAACCTTAATGCATTGTAAGTGGCATTATGCTAATGTATAAGGTGTTTAATCTCAGTAGCAGACTAGCTCTAGGATCAGATAAATTCCAAACCTAACCCTCTTATTTGGTTTGAGGAATGGAATGAGTTGGTCCATTACCATACTATTCCATATGGCCACAATGCCCATAGAATAAGAGGAATAAGGTCATGCCACAAATCCGGATGACCCCATGACATCGACTTATAAATCCATCCTAGAACAAGGCTATTCCTCAAGGCAAACAAGCCATTAGTACTCTCTGGGACACAATTAAAAATTGACAGTTCACCTTAAAGCAAACTAGTTGCTAAAGATTACCAAAATCTATCCAATTGGCTAATTTATTAACTTTTGCCAAACTTGTAAGTTGCAATGATTGAATCCTAAACATTATAGAAAACTCACTTCATACAACTCAATTTCACCATCCTACCAATCACATGGTCCACAAAGGTTATCACTACTACCATGCTGCAACAGCTAATGTCACACAAATAGCCCCCACAAAAATATCTCTAACTGGTTGCTCTACTTCCTTGTAAACAGAGAAATGAACAAATATTCAAAGCAATTTCTGAGCTCGAAAGTGTCAATTTCAGCTACCTATGAAACTAGCATAGCACAGTATTGACTGACCAAACTCCAACAAAAAAACCTAAATACATAATAGAAGAAATGCAACAAAACCAGTTGATGATTCATTTCCATCCAATGAACATGGCTGTAACATGCAGCACTAAGACGCCAATGTACATTTTGCTGCAGTGAGCACTATCCTACTGAATCTTGGACCTTGGAGTAAAGGCCGAGAAACAAATAATATAAGAAAATCTGATTGGGCATACCATACTAATGTAACATTTATCTTATGACATAGTCAATAGGTTATGAACTCGTCTAAGAAACCATGAAAAATGGCATGTTATGTAAATGATAAGTTTTTATAACTGCCTGTCGGGATATGAACAACTTACATAGGCTAGTAACCTTGTCAAGTGTGGTTGATTACGAACAGCTAGTAATAAATGGTTCCCAGCAACTTGTGGTGAATTAGCATCCTTGCTTGAAGGCACCTTGGTCAATCCATTGTTATTTAAATTATCAATGTCCGAGGCAGAAGATGATGGTGATTCACCTACAAAAGTAACGACTAAGAGTAAGTAAAAAGAAAACAAAAAAAGAAAAATCCATATAATTTCATCCATAAAAAAACAAAGATGGAATAGCAATGACATGGCAGCACCTAGAAGAGATGCAGTTACATGAATCGTCAACAACGTGCGTGACATTGAGTAAGACATCAAAGTAGAGCACTCCAAGCTTACTTCAGCTCTGTTTATCACTTCATCTAAAACTAGAATATCTTAATGATGCTAATGAAAGGAAGGGCTTTTGAACAATCACATATAACAAAATTAGCACAAATACAGTTCTAGTTCCAATACAACATATGTTTTGCAATTTTGTGCCTCAAGCCAGTATATCCATTAATAGCATCTGCTGGACAATAGACATCTGCATTTCAATTTAGATGCAGGATGATAATCATGATAAAGATCACATCCCGCATAGCCACAACAATTGAATCTTGTATCCACAGTTCCATCATTGCAATCATGCTTAATTGACTTAAAATGAACTGATGATATTTTAATTTTGTATGTATGACTAAGATAACTGGTTTGAAGTAACTTTCTTGATAATCAACGAAACTAAGTTAACTGGCAATTGTACCATGCAAGTTAGAATTAGCAATATAAGAATTAAAATTCAATATTTAGATACAAATACCTGGTGCAGTCTGTACAACTGCCTGCAACACTTGTCGGTCCTTGCTTGCTGTTGGGTACTTGTAGTACGCAGCCTTAAGATAAGCTACTTCGACACACTTATATGCTAAAGCAGCAGCGGCCATCTTCTTGCACTTTTCATAGGCATGACCAACAAAGCTGCCAAACCAAAAGTTCAAATGAACACTTAATTATTGTGACCGAATTTGAGTACTGTTACACAAAATCACAAGAGCGTATCATAATTTTGTAACACAATCAACGAAACTTTTTTAGGGGACAATCATGATTGCAGTAATCTTGCCTACGTCCAAATCTGGCACTATCACATCAGTTTTGTTATATACATATAGCTGTTACATAAACTGTACTGTGAACACTGTCAGACCAATGAACTTCATTGTGAAAACCATTCGGCCTATTAAGTGATGCTACAATTCAAGTTATGCAGAAGAAGCAGTTTGAGGAAAAAGTTCCCAATTGTTTATTCCCAGTGCATCCTGGTTAATCATGCACGGTACTAGCAAGGAAACCGAAAACGTAGTCCACGACAAGATTGTGACTCAAAAGAAGATACAAATGCATGCCAGGACGCACTGCGAAACAACCAGCCATGCTGCTAATTGCTACATGAGATAACAAAGAAAGTGTGTAGTTTTAATCCAAAGATCCTGCTTCCTTTCTTTCATGGAAATGAAATTGCCTGATACAAGGAACAATATATTATATATATTAGTGAAGCTTACTTGCAAAGTTTTGCAGTATCAGAATACATGCTCTGAGCTGCGTCGCCTTGTTTCAAACCATCAACATTGGGTGGTTCCAAAAGTGATGCAACATGTAAAAATTTCAAGGCTGCCTCAAAGTAGAGTCTTGTACTTTCAAGTTCTTTTCCTTCTTCCTGCAGGGAAAGTTGGTGAGAACCTTTCAAAGCAAAAGCTAGCATATTATTGGATTAGTCATGTAGGGATGAAATCACATGTTAAGAGATAAAATAAGGTAAGCAACCTTCAAACGGTTAGCCTTGTGCTTTAAATCTCGGGCTTCTTTTAGAGCATATGCAGCTGAAGTACCATCCTTCCTAGCTGGACTGGAAGTATCAGCAGGATTAGAAATTGCTTGTTTTGTAATGCTGTGTTGCCCTCCATTTTCAACATTGCCCTGCCTTAACTGTGATGTCGATTTTGACACATTAGATTTTAATGGAGTGGAATGGAATTCCACTTTGCTTTCTTTTGTAGGTGAGGCTGTCTGGGCTTTAGCCTTCTGCATATCTTGCCTGTTACTCTTGATATATGATTTCTCTTTTCCACTTGGCAAACCTAGCTGAGGATTTTCATCAGGAGGGTAATGAGTTGATCCATTTCTGTCTTGAAGAGAAGATGTGATTTTCTTATTTTCATAAATAATTGAATCACCTTTAGTATCCAAGACTGTCTTTGAATCAAGAGTAGGCTTTCCAGGTTGCATTGGAGAGCCATCAGTATGACAGCTATTTTTGTCACCAGAATGCAAATGGTTATAACCTTTTGGTATACGGGATCCCTTCGCAATGGAATCCTTTCTCCCAGACTCATGCTGCAGATCATCATCCGAACCCCTTTCGGAATGAATGCCATCAGAAGCATGACCTTGAGTTAACTGAACATGTCCATTATCTTTATCAGAATTTCCTCGCGAAGAACCCAGCAAAAGAGATTCACTAGCCTGTCGAATGTTGTCTGCTAAGCCAACTTCAGTATTTGGTTGCTTGACTGTACTTCGCATAGTGCTTGAATTAGCATTCAAAGATCCATCCTTTCCCAATGCTCTGCTATGAGAGAGCTTATCAATGTTAGAGTTTCTCTGTGGTGATGAAGAAAGAGATTCAACAGGCGAAGTCTTTGAAACTTGAATGTTTTGCTTCTTTTTTTGTGAGCCTGAAGCCTTTGAAGAACTTGATGTTACAGCTGTACTCTGAAAGTAAGCCACATCACTAGAAGCAGGTTCAGCCAAGTCCAAAGCCTGTTCACAGTGTTGATTTTCTAATTGTTCGGATGGACCTCTTTTACCATTAAAGGGTGTGTTATCTTCAACTAACTCATTGTTTATATGCCCTCCATCATAAGACAAAATTTGATCAGCATGTCGAACTTTGACAGTTTTGGAATCTGTAATCAAAATCAGTTCTTCAGATTTTGATAACTTTGACTTTGTTTCCTTAAAGTTCTGATCCTTATATGTTTCCTTGGCAGCAGAGCTGTGGTTCACCATAGTTCCTTTGCTTACCTGAGCAATTGAATTGTGCTGACTCTCCTCCCATTCCTTCACTATCCTCTTCTTACTAGACAAATCCGTTTTTTGTGCATCTGAGGGGTGAAAAGATTCCTTGTTCTCATCTTCAGGAAAAAATACATCTTCGTCCTTAGCTCCCTTGGGTTTTTCTGAAGGATTATACCTTGAAACATTTTTTTGTTTTGAAGAAACATCACTCCTTTCACCTGAACTCTTTAAGGCTGTTGCCTTTGCAGGCAAAGCCTTGGCCTCACCAGGAACGTCTCCACTAGCTAAATCATATCCAGGGTTCCAATCTCTGCCAAAATGATGTCGCTCGTCCTTTCTACTTTTCTTAGAACTTTTGTATTCGTCATGATCCCTATCTCTCTTGCTTTTTACTTTTGGATGCTTTTTAGATCTTTCCACGAGGTCTCCTGTATTTGATTAAGGAGATACCTCAGCAAAAAAAAAATTAGATACAACATATAATGAAAATAGACATGAAGATCGCATATCAGATAGAACTAAAATAATAAGGAAGAAAGAGAACAAAACCTCCATCGGAATAGCTACCACGATTCTTGCTCTTGGACCTTTTCTTTTCGATATAAGGGTCAACTGATTTGCTTACAGAATCTCTCTCGATAGGATACTGGTTACCATCAGCAGAACTTTTGATTTTAGTAGGAGCATGGTGGTTGCTCATTGGATGAACTGAAGCCTGTGCTGGGTGAGAACCCTCAACCAACACATTTCCGTCAATCAGAACATTTTTCCTTTTCCTATTCTGTTCAGCATGTCCACTTACATTGAAAGTGCTGGATGTTGCTAGTCCTGCAGAAGCAACATGAGGATGACCAACTGAAGGATTACCGTTGGCAGGGGCTGGAATGACATATAGCGCATTCAGAGCATTCGTAGTCTCTTCTTCACTAATGTCACATCTATTCATCCCAGGCCTGCAAATATCCGAATCATAGACATTCAGCAAGGAAAAACAGTGTTCGTCAACACACGAATATAGAGAAATATTTGTTGCTCTTATATCGCAGCATACCAACTAAGAGAAAATTTCAAGATATCATACAATATAACATAAACTATAATCAACAAATCAACTAAAACTACCACCTAGATGACTAATTCATCGAGATTCATCGAGATGCATCATTTCAAAATATTTACCCATTGAGAGAACAAAGATTGGTTATTGGAGTTTTTTTTTTCCATTCTCTACCCCTGCTTTTTAATGATGTGGAGGATGTAGTGGTTGAAATACAGCGTATATGGGTACGCACGGTCCAAATTCATAAACTTCTCTTTAGATTCTATGCCTAAGGTACTCTCTCCGGACACAATATGTGTTGTTTTGAGATACGTGTAGTCAGACTTTTAAAATTTAAGGCATCAGTGTATCTATAAATATTGAGATTGAACATATGAAAAAGATCCATGTAGATTTATCTCGGTAAGTGCTTTCATAACATTACAGTTTTACTGGGTTTTATAACATATTGCAATGGAAACTAGTGCTCAAAATTTGTGTTTTGGATACCACGTTGATATTCTAAACGACACACTTGTGACCGGAGGGAGTAGTTGGACAACTATTCTGAAAGGAAGAGTGTAATTAGGTACAAAAATTCATGCGGTAAGTTATATCCAAATTCAAATCCTACGTTTTTTTTCCGAATGTAGCAGCTCCATAAAAACATTGCTTGTGTTCAGGTTGAATGGGAACAAAAATCCTATCTTACACAGACGCAGTGGTTTAAAAGCAATCAGATCAAACAAGTCCTGATGGGTAAGGTGGCACTGCCTACATGCTACCTACTGATACACTTGCAAATGAAAGGAAGCAAGGAAAGCAGTAGCAAAATGAGCAGGAAAGAAGAATAAACAGAAGATATGAAAATTTTAAAAAATAAAAATAAAATCCGCATCATATGTATGAACTTGAACTTACAGCCACTGTAACATGCTACATTTCCACTTCTTTGGAAGATTTGACGGATTCATCTCATATGGTAGGAGACGCCATTTATGGCATATGTCACAGAACACCCAATGTTCCTTTATTATGACTGGAGCAGGAAGCGTAGGAGCTGCATTGGCAGTTGATACACTGGCAGGTGGAGGTATATGCATCTTCTGCTCCTCAGAGGTTGTATGTCTGTCATGCTTTACGCTAGAAGAAATCTCCCTCCTTGAGGTCCCAGGCATATCAGAATCCCTCTCACCATCATTCTTCCAAGATTTTTCCTTTGGCCGCAGATCTCCAAAGCCACTTCCATTCTCCAATATATCGTGCTCCTTGACTCCATAAGATCCTTCAGATAGGTTGTCTCTGACATCTCTATGTGATTTTGCTTTGGGTTTCTTTCCACTGTGGTTTGATTTGGATTGCAAGTCACTTTTCCTCTCTTTCACTGCAGCAGAAGAATGAATGTAGTTGTCATCTTCCAGGATATCAGACGATGATGCAGCATTGATCTTTTGCTCCCTCTGCACTCTTCTGGCCTCACTCTTGGAGTTGTTCTCCTCAGTTGTATCACAGAATAAAGATTCTTTACCATTAACTCTTCCCATGTTCCTGGAAACAGCAGGAGCCCTTTCATTTGAAACATTGCTACCTTCAAAGTTAACCACAGAGGTGTTACATTTACTCTCACTTTTTACTTTTCTTTCTTGTTTCCTATCCAATAGAAGGTTTTTGTCACTAGTTGTATTCCTCTCTTCTAAAGTTGTCTCTGTCTTTTCTGTCTTGGGTTTCACTTCCCCCTTTGCTGCTGAAATATCCACTTCTGAACTGCTGAAACCGCTGTTTTCTAAGCATTCCGCTGCCTCCGCTTTGACATATTCCGCTTTGATCGTTACAGAGTCACTCTTGATGGCCCGTTCCTTCAATTGAGCATCTTTATTTCCGCTCGAGGTGATTCCTGCTGGCTCCTCTTCAAATTGATTCTCACCCTTTGCCTCAATGGTTCTGAGATCAGACAGCAATGGTATGTTGAGAGCTTCCGATACGATCTTTTGACCACCAGATGTTTCTATATCAATATCCTTTCTCATAACTGCACTAACATCATTTCTGTTCTTTGAACTCTTTGTATCCATCAATTTCTTTTTCTTACCATCAGATTTAATTTTTTTAGCCACATGGCCTTCATTTTTTTCTTGTACATTTTCTATGTCCACATTTGATTCCCACATCTTTGATGAAGGCACAAGTTTTTTTGTCAATTGCAGTACATTGCCCTGCAGAGGGGACAACAAGAACCCTCCAGGAACTGAAAAACATGTCATGATCTGTTCAATCATGTAGTGAATGAAACTCATTATTCACCCTTTGAACCATGCATAACGAGATAAAGTACAAAGAGACTATACAATACCATGCAGTAATTTACCTGAAGAATAGTCCGTGGAGATTCAAGTGGCACATTGTTAACTTCTGGGGACAGGCTCCCACGGCCATCAGGGCTATCCTCGATCGATGAAGGTGAAGAAATATCAAGGCCCAGACCACTGTAGATAGCCGCATTATTTCTTGCCAAAACATTATCAGGACCAACTTTTATCCGGACTTTAAATCTATTTTGGTCACTGTACTTAGATGGCCCATTCAAAGAATCATGAGTGCTGGAGCCCCTTTCAGCCTTTGTGCTCGAACATATTTCCTTTTTACTTGAATCACCATTAAAATGCACCACGGGACCGTTATTTTGGTCGACAGATGGAACTGCCACATCCGAAGGGTTTTGACACAGGCCCTACATCATACATCATTACATCATCAATGCCATATGAGTGCATGTTCATGATAAAACTGTTCTACAACAGTACATTTTCACAGCCAAAACTAACTTAAGCACCTCAGTTGCCTTTTGACAAGGAGATCTTGAGGTAAGGCTTGCTGCCTTAGGTGGACTTCTAGTCTGAGGAAGAGGAGAACGCTGGTACGTAGGCAAAAATGAACCATAGCCACCAAACTTTGACCCTGTCAAAGATTAGCATCCGGCTTAATGTTTATCTAGAATGAACCCAAATGAAGCTGACTGCAGCAACTGCTCATCGTCTCCTCACCTAGATTTTCTGCAGACACACCTCCTTCAAAGTCCTTCTGAAAATGCCCAAGTACATCTTGAAGTTTTTTGTCCTGAAACAAAAGCAAACCAATACACAAAAAGAACTGTTACGTTACTGTTGGTGTGGTATACAGTATATCATCTTCAAACTAAGTTACTGGTAACATATCATGTTGCAAGTAGCTCAAAGGACTGTGAACTACATGAGGCAAGAGCAGAATTATAGTCCCTTTTACAATCCCAAATAAGCCATTTTTCAAGTAAACTAAAAGGCGCACAACCTTGAACAGAAATTTGGTCAACCAATGGCTACACTTCTATGCCTTTTATTTGTCTTCCCCTTTTTCTGAGCATATATACGGCATATATTGAACGTTCGAAGTTTTCAGTGTCTGAACAGTGAAGAAACTGTTGACTTGAGCTCAAAACGAGGACAGGTATCAGCAACGCAAAGGGCGTTGTAGACTGAAAAGCATAACCAGGTCCATGAACATCAAGGAAGGACACAATCCAACTGTAAAAGGTTTAGTGTAACCTCACAAAGAGGCCAGCCAAATCAGTGTTACCCGGACAAGTCCAATTTTTTTGTGCCGAGTCGGACACATGACACTCGTGCCGGATTCCAAGTGCTATTTGCCACATCCAAAAAGTTTTGCCAAGTCGGACACCCAAGTCCAAGTCAGATTCCGACACCAGTGTCCGTGTCAAAGGTAACACTAATACAAATTACCAGTGGTGCTAAACAATCACAAGAACCAACTAAAAGAATCGTTTGTCCTTCCATAATAACCAGCACCATCATTTACTTGACTAATTTAGCATCACGGGCATTGACCAAGCAACAAACTGAGCAAAACTTTAAATGACCCACCAAATGCAATTCCTTCCAGCATCCCATCAACCGAAGCAACAAATTGAGTAAATTATAAATGATCCACCAAGGCAATTGCTTCCAGTGCTCAAGTAGCATCACTCCTGTTAAGCATGAGCAACCAAAAAGGTGTGCTCTTTCGTTTTCCATACCAATCCGACCGATCAAGCAAGTCACAGCACTGAATTGGAAGCACATGCACATCTACTAGATACTACTAGCGTGTAGCGAGCAGCACCGAAGCAGACAACGCCGCGACAGTGCTGCGAGGCGAGGCGACTCACAATGTAAGAGAGCGCGACGTCGGGGTCCACGAAAGCAGTGTCGTCGCCGCAGGCCTCCCCCTCCTCGAGCTCGGCGTCGTCGTCCATGGCTGTGGCGCCCCTCCGGAGCTGCGCTACGCCGCCGCCGCCGCCCGCATCCTCCTGCCGCCTCCTCACTGAAAGCATCCACCCGGCCCGGCGGGCCCACCTCACCCACCAGCACCCCCCCGGCCCGCGCCGCCGAACTCAGGAAGGCCCCGAATCGCAGCTCGAATCCGAGCCCCAGAGCTCCCCGATCGGTGGGATCTCTCCCCCGGCCGCGCCCGGATCGGCGAATCGAGCGCTCCGGATTGGGGATCGCGAGATTCGGGCAGGGCTCCCTTCCCTTCTCTCTCTTCCCCTCCTTCGCCTCGGCGTCTCGAGGTTTCGTCACACGCGAGAAATTTTTTAATGTTTTTACGGTGAGCAAATCAACCTTTTGCGGCCCCCCCCCCCCCTTCCCTCCCAGCCTCCCTAGCCGTCTCTCTCTCTCTCTCTCTCTAGTCTTTCTCTTGCGTTTGCCTGCCCAGCCGTTTGGTAGAGCTGACCTGACCTGACCTGGTTGGGGGGGACAAGCGCTGGTGGCCTTGCCCGCCCGCCCCGACGATGGTGCGTGAGTGCGTCTCTGTTTCGGAAGGGTTGCCACTGGTTCGGTTACCACTTTCTTCCCTTCTTGTCATTAACTCGCGTAGTTACACTGAATTGATGAGAAGATTCCCTTTTTTTTCCTATGCGGTTAGGAGCTTGGCGATGAGAAAATAAATGCCCTTCTTATTCTGGTATTTATTTTCTGAAATAGAGTTCTTTGATATCTCTAAAAATTAGTAATATTTAATGAGCGGTTGCTAGGAGCAGAACAAAATGATCAGATCAAGTGAGTACAAATGTAAGGAGGAAATCTTTGGCGCAAACTAGAAAATACGTGCAAGTAGTTAATGGCATCTGTGTGATCAATATCTGAATGTTGCAGTTGATTCCACCATCCTACCAATGAATAGGTTATTTCGTGATATTCTATGGCCGTGCGGGAGAGTTTCTGTAAATCAATCCTTCATTGATGAAATGGTAAAATTAACTATAGCCTTTGGATAAGAATCAAACGGATAACATTCTTTGTTTGCATGTTTACCCCGAAAATTGTTCCCAAATGTAAGAGTTTTTTCAAGCTAGGTCATCATTTATGGCCTGTTTGGTAGAGCTCTCAGAGCAGCTTTTCAGCTGGAATCAGGGGAGCTCTGCTAAACAGCAACTTTCAGCTTTTAGCTCCCTGAGTAAAATCCTTGTGAATGATTCTCTGAAATGAACTAGAAGTTGGGGAGCTGAAAAAAACAGCTTCCCCTGATTCACTTCCCGCAAAGAATCACTTCATCTATATATTTTATTTTAGAGAATCATTAGAGAATCACTTTCAGCCACATAATCACTTCCTCCAGAGAATCACTCCCCGCAGAGAATTTAAATCAGAGAGAACTCTACCAAACATGCTCTTAAATTGGGCGGATATTCACAAGTTGGAAGCCATCTTTTGTACTCGTAAAGAATTTATTATTTCTTTTCTTACCATGATTAGAAAAGCAAGACAATCCATTGTTTATGTCCCAATATCCATTGTTTATTGTTTTTAACCACCCATGCATAATTTGGACAATATCTGAATCCAGTAACATCCACATATTCATCATGAATGTCTACTAATCTTTTAAACTTGATAGATTTTTAAAGCACCTTCAACTTAGGCAGGTACCACCACCAAAAAAAAACTTAGGCAGGTACCGAAAGATCACCCATAAGTTGCCATGCTCCGATAGTACTAAGACAAATCCACGTCACGGCTTGTACCCAAATTGATTTCCGGTTCCGACATGTGATCCTTGCCCGATAGAACTAAGACAAAGTGTAACATCAATCCACGTCACGGCTTGTACCCAAATTGATTTCTGACCCTTGAATTAGCGTATGTGTTTGTCTCTACCACAAAGTTGCCTATTCAGTCGTTCACATCCACAAATTCATCTTCCAATCAGAGTCATGGCGGCTGCTGCTGCTGCTCCCAGCCCCCAGCTTGCGTGTGGACAAACATTACCAGCTAGGACAAGGCAAGTGCAATATTTTCCAAGTCTAGAACCAAGTCATTTATTTCGATTTTAATCCATCCCTGGAGGATTTCTGCAAAAGAGTACGCAGAACAAAAATAAATAAACATGATTAGACAAAACTCAAGGGGATGGCAGTTGGACTTGTGGTTTGGATCTTCACGGATTCTGCACCGACGGGTACAGATTCAGTGCAAAATCTCGCCTACGAGTCTGACAGGTCGGGTATATAGAACTGTAGCGGGTCAGGTTCGGATTTCTACTTGGCCCCGTGTGTGACATGTAGGCACCTGGCCCATCTCCCTCTAATCTTTTTTCTCGCACCCTGTCATGCAGCCTGACATCTCTCGTACCCTCACCTTCCTCACTCTCTCACCTCTCTCTGAGCTCTCTATCTCCTGTTAGCAGCGACGCTCTCTCCATATCCACGCAACGACGCCCCTCCACAGCCTCCTGCCCTCCTGCCGCGGCGCCACCGCCCCTCCCCGCCCTCCATGCCCCACCTCCCTGCCACCGGCCCACAGCCCAACCACCCTAGCCTCCCCGCCCGAACACGCTTCCACAGGCCACCGCCTCTCCGCCGCCCACAACACCTCCCCGCCGCCCCTCCTCGACCTCCCTGCCAGGCCGCCCCGCCTCCACGTTGTCGCCCTCCTCCACGGCCTCCCCACCGGACCACGCCTCCACAGTCCACCGCCTCTCCGCGCCCACAACACCTCCCCGCTGCCCCTCCTCGGCCTCCCTGCCCGACCGCCCTGACTCCATGTCATCACCCTCCTCCCTAGCCTTCCCGCCTGACCACAACGCCACGCCTCCATGGGTCGCCGGCCCACCGCCTCCCCGTCACCCATCTCTAGCCTCTGTGCCGCCCTACACCGCCCCCCTGGCCTCCCCGCAGCCGTAGCGGGACAAGGCTCTCTGACCCGATGGGTGTTCAACAGGTGCAGGTCTCAAATTTCGCTCATTTGCTGTTTTGGGCTCGGGTCGGGTTGGGAATGTTGGGTTTCAGGTCGGACGTGGTTTTGCTCCACCCAACCTTGACCCGACCCATTGTCATCCCTACAAGCGAGCAAGCAAAATATTTTTAGGACAACAAGTACTACTTCAATTTTCTTTTCGATTGTACATATATAGAGCGTGCAGGTGGTACTACTAGTATAGAAATTGTTGTAAAAAGTGCGATAAAAAAAGAGCATATATATCCATATTCCATAAAAAAAAACATAACAAGAGCTCAACAGATTGCAAAATATATACATGAACTTGCAAGAATGAGCCACAAGTGTATAAACAAAGAGAGCATTCATCATGTATATAAAACAGTACTAAACAACATGATAAGGTATTAAACTTTCCTCTCAGAGAATTCTAAACAACTAGCCCTAGACTAATAAAGATCTACTCGCTAGCCAAACATGATACACATGAAAAATTAGGCATTTAGCTAAGATCATATCTAGAAATAGAAGTTGCCATACTTTCTCTGAAAATAAACAAGGCTTCCTGGACATAGCTACTGATTAGGCTCAGAAAAACAAAATGAAATAGAGTCTTCAAAGACTGAGATTAACTGAGCAGTATACCAACATATGTAAAGGAAAGACCATCAATTCTATAGTTCCTCTGATCACAGTAGCAACATATCCAGAACTACAAGATTCCAGACAGAGCATAAAGAAGCAACTGAGCTAACAGAGCTCAATATACACAGACTACATAAAGATCCCCAACACATAACTTTCACAATCTACCTGAGTTAATATTCAACAGAGAAGTTTATAGGTTCAATCTATTGTACTTAGACCAGATGCCCAATTTTAGTGAACATTTTCATCATCGAGCATACATACGCAAGTAACCATGTTGTTCGGGACAAAAGAAGGTAAAAACTCACAGAGAGACTTGACGAAAGAAGATGACAATAGAGGAAAGACACGACTCGAAGGTCATCGTCCCAGAAATCCTATCGCTCGTCGTTGCTGTCAACGAGAAGAAAGATGGAGATACAATGCCTTACCACACTGTGACGACACGTGTGGGCGAGTCTCAACTATGTAGCTTTGGACGCCACCAAATTCCTCTTCCCAGCACAAGCACACCGGCCAAGCACGGGGAGGCCTTGGGCTCAAACTCACCAATGCAATTCGAGAAGAAAACATGATGGAAAATAAGGTATGCATCAACCTATTATCACCCAAAGGGAGGAGAGGAGAAGACAAAGGGAAGCCCCGGTCACCCGCATGCACGAGGACTCGGTTCTCACCTCCAAATCAAGCGCGCCCTCCTCCAATCATGCGGTCCCTTGGGCAAATCTGGCGGCTAGCAAGCGCACCAGCCACGCATAACGCGCCCAGAGCCTCCCACGAGCGTGAGAAGGACTCACCCTGGCTGTTTCGCCGCCTCCACCTTGTGCACGAACCAAGCGCCCTCATCCTCATATGGAGCCTCACCTGTGAACCCTAGCAGCCGGTGCTCACAAGACAAGGAGACCGCGGGCCTGGGCGAAGCAAGGAAAGGAGGCACGGCCATCCTGCTAGATTCGCGGCCCACAAAGAAATTTCACACACATTAAAATTTCCAAAATCAAAAACAGAAAATTCATTGCGATGAGGACCTGGTGAAAGTCTACAGATAGGCATCGAGGTAAAATAATAGGGATCAAGATGAGCATTTATCTAGATAACATCATTACATGGTCCCGTATATGTGGAATTAGCCATAGGTATGAAAATGGTTCGAAAACGATCAAAAACTGTCTAAACCACTTTCACTTTTATATATTCGCTCGGAAACAAAATTGATAACGACCTGAAACGAATACTATATCGATAATACGAGAAAACCGGAAACAATATTATCGAAATAAAAACATACTGGTATCGATCGAGAATTGATAATTCATATCCGAAAGAACAATAGAGTTTCTTGCATATATAGTTCATTCTAAGCAGGAGGAAATATCAAACACGCACGCACGCAAGCTTTCTCTGCTAGGTCGCCTGGAGTAGGAATGTACCATGAGCACCAGGAGGCAGACACACAACACAGAAAAATTACAGAGATAAATAAGGACCGGGCTGAAGAAAGAGGTGAAAAATTAAACTAAACCCATGCCATATTGTCATGTTCTCACTAATAGAAAATTCTATGCAGAATATCTGGGACAAAATAGCAAAAAGTACATCCTAGCCTACCACGGTGGGATTTCCTAAGCTTTCGCCAATTAGAAACTGAAAAAATACGTAGTTTTCTCTCTATTCACTCCATGGATTAACACGAGTTGTCACTTTGGTGCTAGCGGCTAGAATTTAGCCGATTAACACAATTGGGACATAGTCACTGTCACGTCTCAAATTTTTAATCACGTAGTTAAGTATAATCATGCTTTTAAGTATTATATTTAGATTTGCGTAATTCTAATTCGGATTACTAATGCAATTCGTTTGAGATCATTTAGATTTGAGAAAGAAATTCAAGAGAGAAAAGAATTAAATTCGTAGTTAAAATATACCTTTTTCTCTCTAACATGTGGGACCCACCCGGCCCCACCATCCCTCCCTCCACTTGGGCAGCAGCCCCACCTGCTCCCTCACTCCCATTCACGTGCCTCTCTCCTCTCCCAAACAGCCAAAGCAAGGGAGCAAGAGCTCACTCTCCCTCTCACTTCCTCTCTCCTTTCTCCCTCAAATCCGCGCTCTAGAAGCCGAATCAAGGTATGCATGTGGTATCATTGCGATCACAAGCTCACAAGCATTTCATTCCTCCAATTTGTTTGCTCATTCCCGAAGGATTTGAGTCGGATTTGGTGTCTTTTGGTGTTAGGGTTGAAATGTAAAGAACACCGGATTTCTTCGTCTCCCGAGCTTTTCCCTCCGTTTCCTCATTCAATCGACGGTCCACAACCTTGGTAAAGGACTTTGGGTGAGTCCCCTAAACTCCCATGGCAAGAATCCATCTTTTGGATGGTTGGATTTCGAATTTTGAGCTACGGGTTTGAAGTTTATGAGTTCTTGATGAATTAGAAGCAATAGCCGAGTTTTGGTCGATTTCGATGTATGCATGTTGTCCTATGTGGTAGAGGAAGTCAATGTGATGCTCTAGGTCCAAGTCCCCACTCCAAATATCACTGGAATCATCGCCGGTGAGCTCCCCAAGTGCCCCCGGCGTCTCCCAGCGGTCTGACCGCCACCCCAGGCTGGTCAGACCGTCAGGGGCTAAAACTCTCTGTACTAGGGCGGTCTGACCGCATTTCCGGTGGTCTAACCGTGAGTCTTGACGATCTGACCGCCAGTGACCCTCGGTCTGACCGCTGTACACCCAGACAACACATTTACTGCTTGCTGAAACTTGTAAAATTCATAATAAATTCTCTGTAGCTCTAAAAATTATTAAACAAATTTTGTTGGTTTCATAATAACCTACTCTACCTATTAAAAATATCTCCAGCCATGAAATAATGAATTAAATTTCTGAGATTAATTAATTAGGTTAAAGCTTCATTAATTCACCGTTAATTCATCATAAGTCCAAAATTGATTAATCCAATTTTGCTAGTTTCCTTATGACTTGTTCTATCTAGGAAAAATGTTTTCATCCATTATATGAATATTGTGGCATGTATTTACACTTCATTCATACTCATTGCATTGCACGCGTTGATCCTTTTTAGAGAACGTCGATCCGTCGATCCCGGAGGCCGAGGTCGATCCCGACGTGCTGCACCTTTATGAACCAGTGCATCAAGGCAAGCATCTATCATATTGCACCGTGTTAACTTGAAAGTCTAAAGTGTTATCTATGCTTATGTATGTATGCATGTGTCGGGCACCTTTGTGTAGAACCTATGCCGTTGCATTCTTCTACCTTGGTCACGAGTTCATGTATGTTCCTTGAAGCCTAGAGATGATGTCGATGTCTAAAGGTCTTCGCTATGCTTAGCAATGCTTAGGTATTTCGGTAGAAGTCGAACGACGGTGTTCTCCGTTATTCGCGAGGATAGGATCTACTACTGTTTACAATTACATGTTGATGGTGATGGTATGGTTGGTGAGTGGTGAGTATGAGGCGAGGTGTGAGCGGTGCTAGGAGGTTGTTTAGCCTGCCCGGATGTGGAGTTCCCCTGGGTAGGACGGTAGAGGAAAACCGGACACCGTAGACCGTTTGCACCGGTTAAGCACCGATCATCGGGGTTGTTGGCTTTAGCACTTACCTTACTCACCACATGCCGATCTAATAGTAAGGCGAGTCGAATACCTTCGCAGCTGTGGCTTTGTGGGCGTGAACAACGACGGTGTGAGCGGGCGGGCTTGTAAGCGGTACTAGTTTGCTCAGGGAGTAGTCCTAGTACCGCCGCGCCGAGCGTTGCATGCCTCAAACGGTTGGGGCTGGTTGGGAAAGGTTGTCACGAATACCCCTTGTGTGCACTTTGGCCGGTGGCACAAGCCGAATGGTCCTCGTGTCGTGTGGGTCCAGGAGTATCCCCCTGCAGGGTGTATAAACATTTTGAAATGCCGCGCTCTCGGTCATGAGCATGCTATTGTTTCATCTGCACTGGTCGTAGAGTTCTCGTTGTGGTTTGTGGATGATGGAATGAGGTTGATGGGTGGGCATGTGATTTTGGTCTGGGTATGGTCATTGGTGGTTCGAGTTGGCACTTGTTCACATTGATATACTTGTTGTTACTTTTATATATGCTCAGTTGTTGGTTATGGCAGGGTAGATTCATATATGTTGGTTAAGCTAGTTGCTCACACATATGTCCAGGTTGCTTACCGCTTAATTAACTTAACCATGTTAATTCTTGCTACCAGCTTAATGCATGATCCTTGGAGTCGGAAATATATATACCCATACTGTGTAAGACTTGCGAGTACCTTCGTACTCATGGTGCTGCCCTTAAATTGATGCAGGTTCACAGGTTGCCGAGGAAGAGGCGGTGTTTGGCTACTTTGTGCCTGCCGATCAGGTTGGAGGAGTAGCACATTCTACTCCGAACTCGGTGTTCTTGGTATGGAGCCTAAGGTCATGTGGCTCCATATCTTTTTGTTGTATAGTTTATTTTCTTCCGCTGCGTAAATCTTTTGTTGGTTAGGAGTTGAGGGGTTTTGTCTCCTCCTAGCTCATTTTTGTTGTAAAACTGTTGAAATCAGTTGCATGCTTAACTTTTGTATATAATGTTTATTACTTGCTCTTTATTAAGCTATGTTGTGATGTACATGTTAGAAGGCATGTGTTCCGATCCTTAGGCACAAAACACGTGCCGAGACTGCCAGAGCGGTATTTTGATTAATCATTGAGGTTGTGATTATGTTAATGATCCGCCTGATGATTAGTTCGAATACTGTTTGAACGGATCCTCACAGTCACACATGCCATAACATACAAGAGTCGAATAGATCATGACATAGACACATCACATAGGAGTCGGTAGGGTTATTGAGTAGTCGTTGATGTGTTACCTAGACTGTTGGATCGTCGGTTAAGAAAATTTAAGAATTATTGTCAGAAATTACTAGCGTAAAATGAAAAAATTTGAATACGATCGGAGGTGACATAAATCATTTTCATATAGTTTTATCGTTGTCATTTTCATTTTTACGAAAAATTGGTTTTAGCTTCTCTTGTCGAAAAAGTTCAAAAATAAGTTTCGGAATTCCGAGTTTTACTATTTTTGTTTTTATCTGTTGATTGTGCGATTTGGACAACTAACCTGTACCCGTATTTCTTGTTGACATTAAAAATAATATTTTTTTCTTTCAAATGAAAACCTGGACATGTGAAAAGAGGAAGAAGCGGAGCGGAAGACTCGAAGACAAGCTAAGGTGTGTGGAGTCACCGTGTTGCAGCTCAGTGCAGAGACACAGAGAGGGGAGAGAGGTTTGCTGGGCCTTGCAAACTCCAATGGATGGGACGGATGGACATCGTCGGTGGGCGCTGCCAACGCGGCAACGCCTAAACTGGGCCAGGCCGACGTGGACCACTTGATCTGCCCATGTCCGAACGCGTGACAAACGAGCGTCATTCCAATCCTCAGCTGTACGCCTGTACCTACCACTAGTGATGGCAACAGACTCAATCCTTGCGAGAAATGTCTTCCATCCTTGTCCCTCCTTTAATTATCGGACAAGTTTTCTCTCATCTTTACCACTATAATTTTTTTACAGAAATTAGATCTCTATTAAGAATACAGAATTGAATCATAGTTGATTATTTTCATATATTAACCGTGTGTTCGTATTATAAATAAGTATTTTATTAATACATACTAAGATAATCAATAAAGATGAGTTAAATATCGTAAGTTAGATAAGAATAATTTATTATTTCTTTCATATAATATAATGTCTATACATTTAGATACTAAGAAAAATATGTATATAAGTTAAATATCATAAGTAAGAAAATAATAATAATAATTTATTATTTCTATATATGATGATCAAAATTTTGCACACCTATCTCTTAATAAAGGAATTACCGATATGTTAGCAAGAAACGGAACTCATTGCCATTCCTACTACCACTCCCAGACACGGGATGGATTGCCACAAAACAAACTCGGCCACGGCACGAGTTCTGTCGCCGTGTCGCCGGTCGCGTCCGTCAACCCTCCGTGCCCATCAAGCTGACTTGCTGGGCGTTCTTATTCACACTGCGCATGCCCCGTACAACACGCGCATGCCCCGTGTGATCATGTATGTGAAATTCAAATCACTAGGGAGGATTAACGTATATGTGCCTTGGATCATTGCGCGGTCTCGACTATTTTGTACGGTGGTTAGGAATCGCATGATGAAATCATGTCAGTTCGATGGATGAGTTTTTCAGCTCGGCTACGAAAAACTGTCTGGCAAACTCATCAATTCATCATACTGTGATGAAATGATAAAATTTGTTGCCTCTCGCACATGAGGTCATAAGGGGAATATGAGGTGTTCATCAACTATGGATTCTTGGTTGTTCTGCGGATCTCGTTAGGGACACAATCTTTTAAAGCTGTGTGTATTTGTATGTTTGAGTGTGTAAGTAGGATCTAAGTATGTATGGGATGTGACATGTGTATGTATATAAATAGATGTTACAACTATATCAAAGAGTAAATTTTTTTTAAAAAAGAATGGAGGCAAGATGAAAGAAAAACAGTGTGCTCACGCGGGACGGGCGTCACGTTCCTGACCTTGATTTTGTTCGGTCCTTAGCTTGTTAGCGTAGGCAACTATAGATGCATCTCTACAATTGTGTGCAGAGCCAGGGATTCCTGGTATGCTCAGGTAGATCCAAACTTTGTAAGTGTTAGTGAAGATCAACTCTGTATATATGTTATTTTTTTCAGCATAAATACTTAATGTTTTGGTTAAGATCTGATTAAATTTCAAAACTTTGAACATCGATAGTTTTCAAAATGTTTAGTTTGAAAACATAAAAATCATATGGGTATATTTGTTTTGAAAAATACTTTAATAAATTATTTTTTATTAGATATTATAACTATATTCTTGTCGGAGTATTTGGTGAGGAGGATCTTGACTGCGAGGCATATAGCAGCCGGAAGGAGATATTTTCTTACCCATGTCCCATTGCGCTACCAAGTGGAGACTCACACGATCAGTGTAAGACTTATGTGACCAGCCTCCTTGTGATATTATGTGATCCCGCAACCAGTCCTTGCTGGCCGCAGGATCAATCCTTACATAACCCGTCTACTCAAGTGTTTACCTTCCCCAGGCATCCTATCCGATGAACAAAGTCATGACCAGTGCAATTGTGCGTTGCCCCGTCATGTAGCATTAAATGATACGGGATGAGACTTTGCAGGCCGATGTGGCATCGCATGACGAACATGATAGGGTTTGCAAGACGACCAGACAAGTAGGCGATTTTGTAGGTAGACTTGAGGAGCGTAGGGACAAGACAGTTGGCAGTTAATCTTGAGCCACACGGTGATGGGACAGGTCGGACGCTCAGGGTCCACAAAGGGAGGTGTTCCATGAATGGGATAGGCACGCAAAGCTCTCAGAGCATGTTAGGATTACCTAGTTCTTCATGATGATGATTCAAGAGTGTAATATCTAGCCAGTCAGGGATCTGCTAAACGGAGTCTACTTATAAGTTCTCTTTCTCTCTAGTATATAAAGAGATAAGGACCTGATTTGTAGGAGGACGGAGAACGAGGAGTCATGGAAACTTATCTATAACCGGTTCATAAACTTTGATAATAAAATACATAGGACATAGCCCCAGATGGTCGCCGCCAAGGGACTTATCGTGCTAAGGGCTGTCCTGTGCTTTGAAAACCTAACTAACGAGCAGGGCGGAACAATCAGAGCTGTCGGAGAGTGAACTCCTGTCGCAGGGATCCCGAGAGACCCCTTTTTAGAGATTCGGCCGGGGGGATGATCCTAGAAAAGCTTGCACGAGAAATGAGCGGAAAAGGAAATAAAATGCGATGGCTTGCGGGGACACCGGGTTTTTGGACAGGTTCGGGCCGCGCGGAGGCGTAACACCCTACTCCTGTATGAGTGTTATATCTATCCTTGAAGGGGATCCTTCAAGGGTATATCTGGTTCTCGAGGGAGAGCTGTTTACAAAGAGCAGGAGGCTCTTATGTTCTAGCTAGCTGGTTTCTTGATTGTCTTGTGATCGGGGGTGGTGATTTCTTGTTCTTCGACTGACCTCTTGTTTTTCTCTTGTCCTCCTCTTTTTCGTTGTTCGTCTCTCCGTCCTTTTCTTGGTGCCCCCCTTCTTTTCCTTTTATAGATGCGCCGACCTCGACATATCCTGAATGGGAAAGAGGGGACGCGAGTGCCCAGGTGCCACGGAGAAAGGTCTAATCATTTCACTTTGGCGAAGTGACAGGGGCGGTGGAGGAAGGCGGCGCGCATTCGACCACTAGCCGCTGCGGAAGCTTCGGGGTGCCATAAAAAAAAGGCCCACCGGACAGCCTCAGAGGTGCCCGGTGCGCCCACTCTGTCTTGTTCTCCTGCCAGGGCAGGGTGGCAGGCCGAGTGCTTCGATTCTGGTAACGTTATCCCGAGGTGCGCAAGTGGAAACGGGACGGGACCCGTGCATTTAATGAACCCACGCCCCCCAGCCAGGGCATGGCCGGGTCTGACACTGGGGCGTGGGCAGCCGAGAATGTCAGGATGTCAGAATGCCAGGCCACGCGCGCCTATTAAATGCGGCATCGGGCCCTTGACTGGATGACACTCTGGCGACGGGGCCCTTTGAGTCTTTGAACGATCTTGCGCGAACCTTCTGGGGACCGAGTCCTCGCGGGCTGCTACGTGCAGCCCCGAGCACCCTCTCCCGAGTACTTGAGTGAGACCTTCGGGGCACCGAGTCCTCGCGGGCTGCCACGTGCAGCCCCGAGCACCCTCTCCCGAGCACTTTAGAGGGACCTTCGGGGCACCGAGTCCTCGGGGGCTGCCACGCGCAGCCCCGAGCACCCTCTCCCGAGTACTTGAGTGAGACCTTCGGGGCACCGAGTCCTCGCGGGCTGCCACGTGCAGCCCCGAGCACCCTCTCCCGAGTACTTGAGTGAGACCTTCGGGGCACCGAGTCCTCGCGGGCTGCCACGTGCAGCCCCGAGCACCCTCTCCCGAGCACTTTAGAGGGACCTTCGGGGCACCGAGTCCTCGGGGGCTGCCACGCGCAGCCCCGAGCACCCTCTCCCGAGTACTTGAGTGAGACCTTCGGGGCACCGAGTCCTCGCGGGCTGCCACGTGCAGCCCCGAGCACCCTCTCCCGAGTCTCTGCTTTTACCTTGCAGGGTGGTGATATGTGGTGGGCGGCCGGTTTGGCCTCGGGACTTAGGGACCCCTGGTTCTAAATACACCGACAGTAGCCCCCGGGCCCGTTTGGCAGCCGATGGGACAGAGACTGCGAATGGGCCCTTCGTCGCGACCGAGGTCAAGGCGGGCCGAATGCCACGCGGCAAGCTTTCCGGAGGTGGCCCCTGCGGTTTCTAGACATCAAGCAGACCCCAACGGGTGAAGAGCTCCGGTACGTCGTACAGTTGCATTTCCGCGCCGGCGCGGGAGGGAGTGGTCGAGGCTGAGGAGGAGGCCGCCCGGGCAGCGGTTAGCAGTACCGCCTCTGCGGTGGCGGCCGGCTTCAGGCGGGAGGTGCCACCACCGCCAGCCCCCGGGGACGACTCAGAAGACTCAGCCGACGCCTCTGCCGCAGACTAGGCCGTCGGCGCCCTTATCTTTTTTGTTGCAGATGTAGGAGTGAACCTTTAGAAAAAGCTTTTGTCCAGGTCTTGCGAATATAATGGCAGCTTTTCCTTGGGCTCGAAACTCCAATTTCTTTTGTATGCTTGAGGTTTCTTTCCGGCGCTCTGTCTGGAAGTCCCGAGGAGTACTCAGTCGGGCCGCTCCCGACCTTTCCATCCCCGAAAAACGAAGTAGTTGTAGTCGCTGGTGTGTGTTGGCGCAGCCAGCTTTTAAGCTCTCGTGAGTCCGCACTGCCTAGCTTAAGAAACAAAGACATAGACTCCTTGCTCGGGAGATAGAACAGCCCTGTCCGGAACACGCCGTGCCCAGTGAACACCTTTTCGCCTTGCGACCACTCAGCCGGTAGATGGGAGACGCGTGCGAGCGAGAATGTGACCAAGAGTCCTCGCGGTCCGGTGGTGCCCGGGCTCGAGAAAGGGCCGGACCGAGTACTGACAGCCTGCCCCCAAGGCCTGAGCTCCGGACTACTCGAGCAGCTCGAGTGATAGGATTACCCAGGGCACCTGAGGTCTCGGTAGTGCTCGGGGTCCTTAAGAGCGGACCGACCACCACGACCACCACGAAGGGCTTCGGTCGAACGTTATCGCACGCACGGTACTCCTTTCTACGAACCGCTCTGTCGTTCTAGAAAAAGGCCGACACGCGGCAGGGTTTGTTCACGGGCCAGGAGACCACCTCACCGAGCAGATTAAAGTGCGAGAGCCCCCGAGAATGACTCGGGAACATAAAGTTACTGAAAGCAGATTTGTTTGAATATAACCACTCACCGGGCAGCCGTCGGCCTTCCGGCCAGCCGACCCAGAAGGGGTTGATTCCGAGCCCGGGGGCCCGGGAACTTGATCCTTTCAACGGAGCGCCCGACCGCCCATGGGCATACGAGGCTCCTAGGGTCGGGTGATCTCGACCACCCAAGCCTAGGCGGTAGGACCACCCGAAGAACCCTGGGGGCCGACCAGAGACCGGGGCATTGAAGCCCTCGCGGCCGAGCTGCTTGTGATTGCTGTCCTGTGACTTGATAGAGAAAATGTAGAATTTCTTTGTCTGGTGCGCTCTGTTAGTGCGGTACTTGCCTTAGACTGCTCTTGTTTTTTCGACCCGAGACCTCTCGAATACCCGAACCGGAAGACAAGGGCGGACAGAGGCATAACCTAGAGGTCCTATGGTTCGGTGGCGCCCGGGTATGACAGGCCAGACCGAGCACCGACAGCTCGCTCCGGGGGCCTGAGCTCCGGCCTACTCGAGCAGCTCGAGTGATGGGATTACCCAGAGCGCCCCGAAACTCGGTTAGTACCCGGGAGCCCGTTACGACACCGAATACCACTGCCTACCATGTCGGACGTAAGTCAGTGGCGACTGCCCGCATGTATACCGATTGGGATTCTTTTATCAATGGGAAAAAACGAGAGAGCGAACTTTTTCTCGCACAACCGAGCACCTCACCAGACAGGTTAAACATAGGGAATCCAGAGAAATAATTTGCGATAGTGATTGCTTTATTAAAATACTGAATGTACGATATTTACAAGGTTGGGCGACAGCGATTTACCATACGGGGCGAAGCCTCCAGATTGCTCGGGCGAGGAGAAGCCCCCGGCCATCTTTTCCTGTGGAGAAAAAAGGGAAACAAACAATCTAGGGATATTCCCCCCTACCTGGCGCGCCAGCTGTCGGAGAGTGAACTCCTGTCGCAGGGATCCCGAGAGACCCCTTTTTAGAGATTCGGCCGGGGGGATGATCCTAGAAAAGCTTGCACGGGAAATGAGCGGAAAAGGAAATAAAATGCGATGGCTTGCGGGGACACCGGGTTTTTGGACAGGTTCGGGCCGCGCGGAGGCGTAACACCCTACTCCTGTATGAGTGTTATATCTATCCTTGAAGGGGATCCTTCAAGGGTATATCTGGTTCTCGAGGGAGAGCTGTTTACAAAGAGCAGGAGGCTCTTATGTTCTAGCTAGCTGGTTTCTTGATTGTCTTGTGATCGGGGGTGGTGATTTCTTGTTCTTCGACTGACCTCTTGTTTTTCTCTTGTCCTCCTCTTTTTCGTTGTTCGTCTCTCCGTCCTTTTCTTGGTGCCCCCCTTCTTTTCCTTTTATAGATGCGCCGACCTCGACATATCCTGAATGGGAAAGAGGGGACGCGAGTGCCCAGGTGCCACGGAGAAAGGTCTAATCATTTCACTTTGGCGAAGTGACAGGGGCGGTGGAGGAAGGCGGCGCGCATTCGACCACTAGCCGCTGCGGAAGCTTCGGGGTGCCATAAAAAAAAGGCCCACCGGACAGCCTCAGAGGTGCCCGGTGCGCCCACTCTGTCTTGTTCTCCTGCCAGGGCAGGGTGGCAGGCCGAGTGCTTCGATTCTGGTAACGTTATCCCGAGGTGCGCAAGTGGAAACGGGACGGGACCCGTGCATTTAATGAACCCACGCCCCCCAGCCAGGGCATGGCCGGGTCTGACACTGGGGCGTGGGCAGCCGAGAATGTCAGGATGTCAGAATGCCAGGCCACGCGCGCCTATTAAATGCGGCATCGGGCCCTTGACTGGATGACACTCTGGCGACGGGGCCCTTTGAGTCTTTGAACGATCTTGCGCGAACCTTCTGGGGACCGAGTCCTCGCGGGCTGCTACGTGCAGCCCCGAGCACCCTCTCCCGAGTACTTGAGTGAGACCTTCGGGGCACCGAGTCCTCGCGGGCTGCCACGTGCAGCCCCGAGCACCCTCTCCCGAGCACTTTAGAGGGACCTTCGGGGCACCGAGTCCTCGGGGGCTGCCACGCGCAGCCCCGAGCACCCTCTCCCGAGTACTTGAGTGAGACCTTCGGGGCACCGAGTCCTCGCGGGCTGCCACGTGCAGCCCCGAGCACCCTCTCCCGAGTACTTGAGTGAGACCTTCGGGGCACCGAGTCCTCGCGGGCTGCCACGTGCAGCCCCGAGCACCCTCTCCCGAGCACTTTAGAGGGACCTTCGGGGCACCGAGTCCTCGGGGGCTGCCACGCGCAGCCCCGAGCACCCTCTCCCGAGTACTTGAGTGAGACCTTCGGGGCACCGAGTCCTCGCGGGCTGCCACGTGCAGCCCCGAGCACCCTCTCCCGAGTCTCTGCTTTTACCTTGCAGGGTGGTGATATGTGGTGGGCGGCCGGTTTGGCCTCGGGACTTAGGGACCCCTGGTTCTAAATACACCGACAAGAGCCTACTCACCGTGACAACACAAAGAAAACTCATTGAACACTCCGAACAGTGGTTCAGACCAGACAGTCCAAAAACCACGGGACTCCTACGTGGCCTTTAGACAACCAATGAGGCTTTCAAAAAGGGTCGAAATAAGGGCAGACATTATAAGACCCCAACATTTTCATTCGAAAACAAGATATGTTACATGCGGGTCGATTACTTTTGATCAGACTAACTATCCTATTACATTTTTTTTTCTTTCCCTCTTGACTCATGTGGCTAGTGCGAGGTGGACAAAAAGGATCCGCTTAACTCTTACAAGCAGTAAAGATCCACCACCTCCAAGAGTTCAGAAGTATGCAGACTCCTACTTGCCCCATGAACGAATTGAGAAACCTCTTATACTCTTCCTTAGGGTGGCAGCTACTCGCCCCAAGAATCCAACAGCGACCTATGTAGGGGCCAGGGAGGGTAGTCGGTGCGAAGACCCTGCTGGAGATGCTGATCGGCGTCGATGAACCCAGCTGACCCTCCTTTTGCTCCTCCTTTGCCTTCTCCTCTTCATCGGTTTCCTTATTCAGAAGGTCCCAATAGATTTCCTCCTTGTTGTCGGAGATGTCGATAACCTTGATCAGAGCAACCGCTCGAGCCAGAGATCGAGCGAGAGCGGCAGGGCGAGACCCTCTATGTAGTGAGGGAGGCACGATGACGGCCAGCTCTAACTCTACAAGCATGACCTTGAGATTGTCTGTCCCTGGGGGCACCACAACAAGAGGAGTCGATGTCAAAGGTGACTCGACCCTTACCAATTCTTCCAAAATCATCGACCTTCCTAACGAAGAATGGGAGGAGGACGTCATGATCCACAATAAGAGTTGCCTTCTTGCCTTGCAAAAAGCCTTGATGGGTGGCCGATTGAGTAAACTCCTATTTTTTATAGCACGGCCAGTCATTGATTCGTGCATGGGGTGGAAAGCGGAATCACCACGGAAAATGTCCCCGATCCTTTCATTTACTACCCCGGGGAGCTCATGGTCACGCCTCGGTCAAACTCGTGCATGTGTGAAAACGTCTTGGCACCAACACCTTAGTTCTTTATACACATTCTGTCATGACACCTCACTCTTGGAAGTACCGAGGAACCTCGACCGGTGCGACATCAGAACTGCTCAAAATCCAAGAGGGTGCACATAGGGAACCGAAAGTCCCTCCCGGGTCCGATGGCAATTAATGTCTCTCTCGCTTTTTCTCATGACGCTTAATCTTTCCACATGACGTGAAGTTCAGAGTCAAACTCTGAAAGCTAATGGCGTCAACGATCACTCTATGGGGGGACTATGTTTTCTCAGGGCCCAAATGGTACGACCATGACCACAGAGAAGCTTGGGGGTTAGTGTCGGAGTATCGGGTGATGGAGCATCCTGACTGATGGGACCCACAAGGTATATAGCAGCCAGATGGAGATATTTCCTGACCCATGGCCCAATACGCGACGCATGACTAGGGCAAGGTTTGCGCGACCAGCTTCCTTACGATATTGATCCTACAACCAGTCCTTGTTGGTCGCAGGGCCAGCCCTTACCTAACCCGTCTAATCAAATTTATTGTTATCTACTCAAATGTTTTCCTTCCCATGGCATCCCATACGATGAACAAAGTCATGGCGACGCAGTTGGGTATTGACTTGCGGAGCGTAGGGACGGGATGGTTTGATAGATGATCTTGCGACACACGGTGATGGGACAGGCCGGGCATCTGGGATCCACAAAGGGAGACATTCCACGGATGGGACGGGCACATGGAGCTCTCAGAGCAAGTTGGGATCACCTAATTTTCTATGATGATGATTTAAGAGTAGAATATCTAGCCAGACATGAGTCTACTAAACGGTTCTCATTTATAAGTTCTCATTATCTTATTATATAAAGAGAGGAGGATCCGATTTGTAGGGAGACATAGAACGAGGAGTTGTGAAAACTCATATGTAATCAGTTCATAAACTTTGATAATAAAATACATAGGACATATGACTGTTATCCTTCGAGAGACCTGAATTTGGATAACTCCTGTGTTCTTAAGTTGATCACACACGCAAATAAACATACATCGCAAGCGTTGTTCACACGGTCATCGATCGATATGACTCGAAATCATTGTCAGTAATTAATCCTCGACAATTCTAATAGAAAATAGTGATAAAGTTGCTCTCAAAGACTGTAAAAATAAAAAATAGCGTGATACATTTTTAACCGAAGAGAGTACATTCTATAGTCTATCGTATTCCACTACGTTCATACACACCTAATGTACAATTGTACGATTATTCTATGAACATTGGTGTACGGATATCCATGTGGTGTGGGATTGAATGTGCCCAATGGTCTATAACCGCTCACACTCCCCCGTTTGGATAGCGGCCTAGCGGGTAATCACCCTGAGAAGCATGGGAAGCCTGTTTGTGCACAAACAGAACACACTAAAGCTAAAGTTGAATGACAAGTTCTTCCAATCAATTTGATTTGAAAAGATGAATTAGTAGATGACCAATGAGGTGGTCGCCTTACCAAAGTTTTAACGTCGAACAAATTCATAAGATCTAGCCTAAATTGCCAAATTCTGATAACACAAGCTTATTGCTTTTGGAATAAAACTAAACAGGCGTGACAGTTTGGTGGCATTGTCACATTATGATATTTTATTTAGTCTCTTTACTTAGGTAAATTCACAACACACTGTTTACATTAGCCGGTCGTAAGCTAAAAGTTTAGGATCTGTTTGACAGAGTTATCAGAGTAGCTTCCCAGCTGTAATCAGAGGGAGTTTTACCAAACAACAGTTTTTACGGTAAGAGTGATTATCTGAAATAAACTATAAGCTAAGGAGCTGAAAAATACAGCTTTCTCTAATTCACTTTCTCCATATAATTTATTTTAAAGAATCACTTTCAGTTATAAAATCATTTTCCTAGATGATCACTTAAAAAAATTTGAATTAAAAAAAATTCTACCAAACAGACCTTAAACATGCAACACCATCTAATTTCCTTCTGAAGAAAATATCACACTGTACTAGTTCGATAGTACAACTTTGTGTCAAGCCACATATAACGCTCGTGCTTAGCCTGCGCTTGTGAGAAGTGCTTCATGCAAGCGCTTGCGGCCGCATCGCCGCTCGCGAAGACGCCGCTCACGTGGCGAGCAAACTTCTATGAGAATTCGGATTCCTAAGCCCAACAGAAATCATAGTTTCTTTAAGCATATTAACGGTTTGAGTAGAAAGATTAGCGTGCTGATTAGCTGCTGTCATTGAAGACTAAGACTCTTCCACGATCTCTCTCATTAAGCGTCAGTTGACGACACTAGATGCACCACACAGCCTCTGGGACAGGAAATCCCTGACGCGCTCGTGTCGAAATCGAAACACGCCGTGGGACAGGCCCCCTACCTCCTAGGCCAGGACTGGGGGTACACGCGCGTTTACACGCCTCTGTCTGACTGGCACGCTGACCCCACCTAACCCAACAACCCTTCCGGGCCCACGAGCCAGGGACTGTCCACCAAAACCCCGCGGTGCAGTCTCCGTCCGTCCTCCCGGCGCCCGCCCACTCACCCGCCGCCTCACCACGCTGCTCCTACGCGTCCCCGAGACGGCGACATGCGCGTCTAAGCTCGACCAAATTCTAACATACGAGGTATGGAATACATCTGATTTTATGTTGGAAACCTATGTGCCTGTTACATATTATATTCGACATACATACGAGGTATTGCCTGTTATATATTATATTCGACATACATACGAGGTATTAAATACATCTGATTTTTAACATATAAAATATTAAATATGAACTATAGAGCCATATTCAACACATCTTACGCTGAATATAGCTGGACTCCGGTTTTTTCGACCTACAATGGAAAAAAAATATCAGTTTTTAATAAATAAAATATTAAATACAAATATAAAATTATAAATACAATAATATATTATCTATTTTAATAAATAAAATCACGTCTATCTTGCCATCAAGCTCTCCCCTACTCTCTCTCTCTCTTCATTCGAATCATTCCTACTCTGTGTGCGCCTATAAAACTCGAGACCTGACCCGAGGAACGGAAGCGTCTCTCTCCCTCCTATACCGGCCCGCCTCGTTTCCTCAGGCTCTCTCCAGCCCGGCGAGCCCGTGGTCGTATCGCCGCACCGGTGGCCTTGACTCTAGCTTCCGCGGCTGCCTCCCGCGCGTTGCAAGCTCCGCCGCCGCCGCAGCGCCCGCGCCTGCTTCTTCCGTTGGTGTCTTCCCGGAGGCCGGAATGGACGAGGAGATCGGCGCTGCCGCGCGGCAGGTAACGACTCGACACATCCCCCGGTCCGAACTGTCTCGGCTTCTCGGGTGCGGTGATTTTGTTGGGTTTTCGAGAAGGGTTGCGGTTTTGTCCCCTTAAACTGTCGGTGATTCGATGATCGTCGATCGTGTGATTTGGGACGCGGGATGGTTTGGGCGCTTTTTGGATTTTGTTCGATTCTGAGGGGAGTGGTGCTTTGTCCGAATTCGATTTGGCGATTTGGGGCGGAGCATTGCCGAGGTAGCAGTGTGCCGCCGAATGCGAGGCGGTGGTTGATTTGGTTGGTTCTAGATGGGGTTCATCCGTATCATGTGAGTGAATCGGGTCAACGTTTTGCTTTGTGCTGGAAAGGCATCTCCGCCTGGGGCATGGGTGTGAGCACAAGAGGGATCTCATCCGTCCAGTTCTTCCCTTCATATCCATCCATCCGTATCATGTTGCTTGCTAGGGTGACCAACTGGCCACGGCCATTTTTTTCTCCTACGTTTTTACAGCGTTGTCGTTATCACATTTTCTATCGACATGTGTACTTTTTTGTTATTTATTCCCAGAATTTTAAATTCGCATCAGTTATGTAGGTAATTTGCTACGGAAGTTGCTTTCACTTGTATTATTTTACCAAATTAAGAGTTACTGCATTACATGCGCATTTTTGGCCAACATCACTGGAAATTTGACTCAGAATTGCACTTGCAATTTTTTAGGCAACCTTGCCGTTTGTTTTCGCCACTGGATTTGGTGATGCTCGTTGACTATTTTCTTTCAGCTAGTTGTTAGTTGTTCACGGGCTCGCAGTTCGCTAATGCTGGTGGTTGCTCCTTTGCAGGGACAGTGGAAAAGTTCCTGCAAGGCTCTCTCCCTGCTAGCATTTCAGAGCTTTGGTGTGGTTTACGGAGACCTGAGTACGTCGCCTCTGTACGTCTACAAAAGTGCGTTGTCTGGGAGGCTGGACAGTTACCGTGATGAGGCAACCATCTTTGGGTTGCTTTCGCTGATATTTTGGACCTTGACACTCCTTCCATTGCTGAAGTACGTCCTAATTGTTTTGAGTGCTGATGACAACGGGGAGGGTGAGTAACCTAAACACACTAGCTTGGGCTAGAATTTTGGTTTGTTGAATATCTAGGAATTACTACCTTTGCTTAGTTCATGCACAGTTTCTGTAGGCAATCCGGAGTGCAGAAAAGACAAAGTTCTGTAACAGCCACACATGTCATTCACCATAAATATCTTGCTCCTTTTCTTCAATGATATTTTGGGGTTGAGCTATGTAGTTAGTTTCTTTTGTGTAGCTAATCTTCTTCATCACACATGTTTACTGGTTGGAGTAAATGTGTTGCACAGGTGGAACATTTGCTTTGTACTCACTGCTTTGCAGGCATGCAAAGTTCAGTCTGCTCCCAAACCAACAAGCAGCAGACGAAGAGCTTTCAACATATTATCAACCTGGAGTTGGTCGCGCTGCTGCTTCCTCTCCATTGAAAAGGTTTCTCGACAAGCACAGGAAGCTGCGCACCTGTTTACTCCTTTTTGTTCTATTCGGTGCATCCACCGTAATAGGCGATGGAGTCCTTACACCTGCCATCTCTGGTACACGTTACATGTCCCTGTTTTTGCTTCTGTCTTTCTCCTTTCTTTTAGTTGTTCAATACGTACTTCTAAATTTTGATGTTTTGTCTGTTATCAAATCTCATGGTTTGTGCCTGCTGCAGTTTTGTCGGCTGTCTCTGGGCTACAAAACCCTGCTCCAGGAGGAATACCAGATGGTATGCGGTGCATTTTCTTTTGTACTACTCATGCGTTATTTCGTTACTTGTTCTGTTCATATCACTTATTCACTTCCCATTCTAATCATTACATATTTGTAGAAGCTCTCCTAATAAGGCAGTCTATCAGTATAATCTAGTCATGCTTTTAGATATTCATGATCTTAGTTTAGCTGAAGTTTTTGTGGATATGGATGGAATTTAATTATGACGCATCTCCTGATCTCCATAACTCTCTTGATGGCTCTATCGTAGTCCTAGGTTTGGGGTGGCGTCGAAGACTGAAATCAGTCTCTAGTTTAACGGTGTCATAGTTTCTAATATGGATATTTGTTTCCATCCTAAGCTATCTAATATAGCATAACCTTCAGGTTTGCATGCCAAGAGTTGAGTACTTGAGTCTCTCTATGTTTCATATCTGTTTACACAAGTTTTCAGCATGTACTTGAGTGAACCATCTTGCATCATAGAACTTAAAAATCAGCCAGATTTGTAACTCAATTCATCTACAAATGCATGACGGGTTTCTCAACATAACCTTGAGGCCCCTAAACATATTCTTGCCAATTCATGTTACTAAAAATCAGAATTTGATGCTTTGAGTTTGTACGGCATGTGCTTATGGGCCATGGGTTCAAGTAAGTTGGTACACGGTAGATCGAACCGATAACTAGAAAGTTGAAACATAGTACACGTGTTATGCGCTGAAAACACTCTTCATGAACGTGAACAGCAGGTTTGGCACTGTAGCCCTGCTCGTACTGTAGCAACATCTTAGAGATAAGATATAGTTTCCGGTCCCCTTCTTCTAAGTCTTTCTCAATATTCTAAATTCCTCTAGCAGTCGATGCTTCCCGGCTATCCCCTCATAGATGATTATCAATATTTGGTATCAGAGATGCTAGCTTTCGAATCCAGTGAGGGTTTTATTGTTTAAGCTGTGGAGGGATCTACACCGGCCGCCACCGTAGCTCGAGGACGAGCGGTCTTGCAAAAGGGGTGAAGCTATGTCCTGAAAATACTGTTCATAAACCCAAACAGTAGGTGTAATACTGTAGCCCCGCGCGCACTGTAGCTGCCGGTTAGAGATAAGATTAATTGTTAGGGATCAGATTAGATTAATTAAAGATCATATTTATTAATTAGTTTTAGAGATAAGATCTAGTAGTTTAGATTGTTAGGACCGTCTCCTGTATAAAGGAGGACGCATCATCCATTGTAATCAAGCAAATAAAAAGAAATAGATACAGTTCTCAATCTCCTTCTAAGTTTTTCATAATATTCTGTCTCCCTAATATATGATATAATCCATCCCTTAGCAACCGACGTTGTCCAGCTATCCTTTTGACGGATGATTACCCTAAGAACATGCCTAATCGATTTCTGTAAATTTCAATGAAGCATCTAGGGTGCTTTGAGGTTTAAAGTCTAGAAAACACTGTAAGAACATTTGGATCTGATCCAGTAAGACTATGATGCCACCGTAGTTACGACTAAGAAACTAGTCAGTTACGACGGTATACATAGGTGAGTTACGATCACATGATAAAAAGTGTATAATTACGAGAAACATTGTAGTTTACTGCTGCGCCACCCCTAGTTACGACAACACAAATAGTTGAGTTACGATCACATGACAAAAAAATCAGTTACGATAGCAACTATACTGCTTTTTGGATCGTAACTGGGGGTGTGCGCAGAGGTGACCCAGTTGCGATCACATGACAATAAAGTGCATAATTACGACTAGATAAAGTACTGTCGGTGAATCAGGAACCGGGGGTCCCCGAATCGCGAGGCCATGCCAGCAATCCGCCACGTGGCGCCATCCCGAGGAGTCTCCTCCGCGAGGTAAAAAAGATTAAGTCCCGGGAGAGGGCGCTCGGGGCCACAGTCAGTGGTCCCCGAGTACCCAAGTTCCCCGATGATCTAGGAAGTCTAAGTGCTGAGAAGAAAGTGCTCGGGAAGGTGTACGGTGGCCCCCGAGCACCTGAGTCCCTCGACGATCAGGAAAGCTAAGTACCGGGAGAAATGTGCCCAGGGCTGCGAGCAGTGGCCCCCTAGGCACCCAAGTATCCCGAGGACCCACAGAAGGAAGCTCCGGGAGAGAGTGCTCGGGGCTGCGTGCAGCGGCCCCCGAGCACTCGGTCCCCCGAGGATCCGTACAAGCGTGCCCGGGAGAGAGTGCTCGGGGAGGTGAACAGTAATCCCGAGCACTCGGTTCCCCGAGGATCAAGAAAGGGCATTCCCGGGAGAGAGTGCTCTGGGAGGTGAGCAGTGACCCCCGAGCACTCGGTTCCCCGACGACTCAGAGAGCCCCCCCGACAGTGGCCCCTGAGGGGCCCACTGGTGAGGTGTCAGCCAGTCAAAGGCCCAAGGCCGCATTTAAAGAGCGCGCGTGGCCTGTCACCCCTAACTGCTCCCGTCACGCTCGGTGTCAGTTCCTGTCACATTCTGGCAGAAGGGCGTGGGGTCATTGAATGCATGGGTCCCATCCCGTGCCATCCGGCCCGTCTCGGGATAACGTCGTAAGGGCCGAGGCGTTCCGTCTGCCGCGCTGCTGTGGCAGGAGAACAAGACAGGGCGGGCACGCCGGGTCGCTCCGCGGCTGCCCGGTGGGCCCTCTCCATGGCGCCCGTTGCCAGTGCATTTATGGTGATGGATGACCGGGCGTGGGACGTATTTTTCACCCCCAGTCACTTCGCACAGAGGCTATGATGACACATTTTCCATTTATGGTGTCTCGGAACTCGTGCCCCCCCTCTCGTTTGGGGCACGCTACTGCCGGCGGGTATTTAAAGCCGCCGGCAGCACGAGCAGAGAGAGACAGAGGTGAACCAATCGCTAAGTTTTTGAAGCTTTGAAATCTCCGAGCAAGCTTGACAAGTTAGACGATCCCTGAGAAGGTTTCGAGGTAGCGAAGAGAAGAGCAGACCGAAGAACAAGGAGCTCCAGGCTCTAAGATAGATAACATTCTTGTAACCAGTAACATCCTTGAGGGACATTCTCAAGGCATTTATAGTATCCATACAGGAGTAGGGTGTTATGTCTCCGTGCGGCCTGAACCTGTCTAAACACCAGCGTATTTACTCCATTCCGCATTAGATCATTCTACCCCACCGGTCATCGCATTCATACCCATTTATTTCTCCGGCGAACATATTCAGGATCATCCCCCGACCGAATCTCTAAAAAGGGGTCCCTCAGGATCCTTGTGACAGGAGTTAACCCTCCGACAAGTACCCAGTTACGACCATATATGTTTGTAGTAACTGACCTATCTTGTGAGTCGTACTATACTGTTTTTTGTATTGTAACTGCGGGGTGACGCAACAGTGCGCTACAGTGCGCCTAGGCACATAATAGATATAGAGTATACACACGTATATATACATATATATATCATCCATTTCCTGCATGCAATTTTATGTTAAAGAATTACTATTTGGATACTATTTACACACGGTGTGAACAGTAAAAACTTAATTTAATAATATTAAAATACTATTTTGAACAGTAACAATAATACTAAAATATTCAATATTGAAAGCGACCTTTCTTGATTCAGTAGTATTCAATGATGCTATTTAGGATCTTTGCAAGTTGACGAAACCAACAATTCAACCGGTTGCACAATAACAGTAAAAAATCCTACTATAAACAAATACATTTAATTAATTAAAACGAAAGTTCAATACTGTTGAACCATCTATACATATGTTTAAGCACATATGCTATTCTAGTGATTCATAATTAGTAATATATGTAGTCTATGTCTATAAACACCTCATTCTTTGTTCATAAAAACAAGTCATATGTATTTCATACTTAACACATCATAGGAATTAACTTCATTATGTCTCATAAAGCGCTGTGTGTAATAACTAATATCTCTCAGTATAAAGAAGTCACTACCTTATCATAAAAAATATTTAGGTAACGCGTTAATAGTTTATGCATCATGTTATGCCACTGATTCATAATTAGTAATATAAGTAGTCTATGTCTATAAACACCTCATTCTTTGTTCGTAAAAATATGTCATATGTGTGTCTTACTTAACACACCCTAGGTATTACAAACTTTATTATGTCTCACAACGCGCTGTGTATAATAACTAATATCTCTTAGTATAAAGAAGTGACTACATGAAAATTAAAAAAACATTTAGATATCCAGTTAATAGTCCATACATCATGCTACCAAAAAATATTGAACTTTTGTTAAAAAATGATGAAGTAAACTATTTACAAGTATAAGCAAATACATTTATGAACACGACTGTGTTTACAGTCATGCTTACTTGTGCTTGGGTGGGGTGGTGGGGGGCTAGCTCGTTCAGTTGGGTTGGGCCATACCCAGGGGATAGTATAGTAAAGTTTTATATATGTATATGTATATGTATATGTGTGTATATATATGTAAATGTATATACATACACACATACATTCAGTCCACCAAAGTTAAATTGGAGCCATTACTAGTGTTCTTTTTTCTCAGTGACTGGCAATCGGCATCTTGACTAACTTGTTGGCATACAGGTTGGGTGTTATTCATTGCTTGTGTCGTGCTTGTCGGTCTGTTTTCACTGCAACACCGAGGAACTCACAGGGTGGCATTCATGTTTGCTCCCATTGTTGTAATCTGGCTCTTGAGCATTGGTGCAATCGGGCTATATAATATCATCACCTGGAATCCCAGAATATGTCGTGCTCTTTCTCCACATTATGTTGTTAAGTTTTTCAAGATAACAGGAAAAGATGGTTGGCTTTCTCTCGGAGGAGTACTTCTTGCTATGACAGGTGAATTTATAGGCCTTTTATCTTGCCTGAAGCCATTTACTATATTTTTTAATCAATAGTTTGTCTTAGGAATTTCTGTAACTACATGCAGGTACTGAAGCTATGTTTGCTGATCTTGGTCACTTTAGTGCCGCGTCTATCAGGGTATGCAGAATGAGTTGCAAGTTGCAACCGAACTTAATAACACTATATTTTTTGTATTGATATTGGCTTTTTTCCTGCTTGTAGTTAGCTTTTGTCGGTGTCATATATCCCTGTCTTGTGCTTCAATACATGGGGCAGGCTGCCTTTCTTTCCAGAAACATGTCAGATGTGGAAGATAGTTTTTATCAATCGGTTCCAGGTAAGCTTCAGAACTCCGAGCATATTTTGGAATCATTGCTTCACATGTTTCCAAGAATAGTCAAATTATACTGCATCATGTTTGCAGGACCCATCTTTTGGCCTGTGTTTGTCATAGCAACTCTTGCCGCGGTTGTGGGCAGCCAATCTATTATATCCGCAACCTTTTCTATCGTTAAGCAGTGTCTTGCTTTGGGGTGCTTTCCGCGAGTGAAGGTTGTGCATACATCAAGGTGGATCTACGGCCAGATTTATATACCAGAGATAAATTGGATTCTGATGGTTCTTTCTCTAGCTGTCACACTCGGCTTCCGTGACACGACAGTCATCGGAAATGCTTATGGTGAGTTTGACCACTTCACCACTGCAGAAACTGAAGAAATCATATAGAACAAATTACTTATGTATGATGTTCTGCCGTTCTGTAACCATGGTTCTCCATTGGCAGCATGTGCATATACTTCATTTCATTCAGAACCTCTATTTCTGGGCAATTTCCTCAGTTACTCTTTTGATACAAGTTTTCCTCAGTAGCACTTGTCTGCCTTTTCCTCATGATTTCCTCATGCTTGGTTCGCCCCATTACTAACTTTTGCTCCCTTCATCTGCATGATCTCAGGTCTCGCGTGCATCACTGTGATGTTTGTCACCACCTGGTTAATGTCACTGGTCATCATCTTCGTGTGGCAGAAGAACCTCCTGATTGCCCTGCTATTCCTCGTGTTGTTCGGGTCAATCGAAGCCATCTATTTCTCGGCGGCAGTAGTGAAGATACCTCAGGGAGGGTGGGTTCCGATCGCGCTCGCCCTCGTTATCATGTTCACCATGTACGTGTGGCACTACGGCACGCGGCGCAAGTACATGTTCGACTTCCAGAACAAGGTGTCCATGAAGTGGATCCTGAACCTCGGCCCGAGCCTCGGGATCATGCGCGTGCCCGGGATCGGCCTCATCTACACGGAGCTGGTCACTGGTGTGCCGGCCATCTTCTCGCACTTCGTGACCAACCTGCCGGCGTTCCACCAGGTCCTGGTCTTCGTCTGCGTCAAGTCCGTGCCGGTGCCGTACGTGCCCACGGACGAGCGGTACCTCATCGGCAGGATCGGCCCCAGGGAGTACCGCATGTACCGCTGCATCGTCAGGTACGGGTACAAGGACGTGCAGAAGGACGACGAGAACTTTGAGAACCACCTCGTGATGAGCATCGCCAAGTTCATCCAGATGGAGGCCGAGGAGGCCGCCTCGTCGGGGAGCTACGAGTCGTCGACGGAAGGGAGGATGGCGGTCGTGCACACCACGGACACGACGGGCACCGGGCTGCTGGTGAGGGACTCAATCGACGACGCAGGCACGTCCCTGTCCCTGACCCGGAGCAGCAAGTCGGAGACGCTCCGGAGCCTGCAGTCCATCTACGAGCAGGAGTCGGGGGGCGGCCTGAGCCGCCGGCGGAGGGTGCGGTTCCAGATCTCCGAGGAGGAGCGGGCCGACCCGCAGGTGCGGGACGAGCTGTCCGACCTCCTGGAGGCGAAGGAGGCCGGCGTGGCGTACATCATCGGCCACTCGTACGTGAAGGCGAGGAAGAACTCCAACTTCCTCAAGACGTTCGCCATCGACTACGCCTATTCGTTCCTCCGCAAGAACTGCAGGGGCCCGTCGGTGACGCTGCACATCCCCCACATCAGCCTCATCGAGGTCGGCATGATCTACTACGTGTAAACTCGCAATGGATCTTGTTCTGAACTCAGCCTTCTACTCAACATGTCGCAATAGTGTAGTTCTGTAGTTTTGCGAGGTATCAGGTAATGTAGCAAAAAAGATTGCTATTTGTCGCACGCTGAAATTGGGCAAAATCTCAATCGACGAACTAACCCACCCTGCCAGCTTTCACCTGCCTCACTCACCTCCACAGAGTGTGAGACTCCCCCGTCCCGCAGGCCTCCACCTGTCTTCACTGATACTCTTGTTGTTGGATCCATCGATATCGTCCGTTGCCACACTAATCTGGCTCAGCTTGTCTCTGCCCATCGGCGATCCTTCGTTGGTGGCAACTGGTGGTGTCTCCGTCACCTCACCGCTCTATCCCTATGTCCTCCTTCGTCAAGCTAACTTGTCACCCATCAACAATCCTCTAAGATTGTACGACACTAATCCTCACCGGTGGAAACCTTCAACCTTAACCTCCTCGCCGGCAAAAATGGTACATTGCCTCGATCTCCTCGCCCATCTCAGGCACTGAAGATTAGGATGGGTGAGCAAAATATCAGTTCAACAAAAAAAGGGGTAAAGTAGCAAAATATACTAGAGCCGGCGCCGGTTGCCACTCTTTTGAATTCCGGAGCCTCGGTAACCTTGTAAATACATTGTGTTCGTGATGGCATGGCTACAAGTTTGTGCATTCTTCGTCTGTGTTTTCGGATCGAGCTCCCTGTAAAATTTGACGCTCACTTGGATTATATTGTGGCATGTTCATACTATCTCACATACCACATGTATTTCTTTCAGAATATATTTTAAAAAAAGATTCTTGCGATAATCTTTGACTAAACCGTGAATAAACGAAAACTTGATAGTCCTTTAGCTCGCAAATTTTGGTATGACCTGTTTTCGATAATCTGTAACAGAAAGGTAGTCGGTCTGGGCCTATATCCCTACAGTCCTTGGGAAATTCCTGAGCGCGCCGTAGCCGGCAAGTGCACTCATCCGCGGTGCTAACTTAGGGTTTTATATATTTGTGGTCTAAATTTAATACATAGTATGGCATATGTCAATTTATTTCTTTTCATGTTTTCTCACATATGATTTTATTCGATTTCATTAAAAGTTTTATAGTATAAGTCTCATAGGATTATTTTCCGCCTTTCAAGGCCATATCAACGACATTAAGAGAATGTTTATTTTAACTTTAGATTATAATAATTCAGTCTAGTCTGTAGAATTCGTAAAAATTATTTTTCATCAGATTATGAACGGTAAGATTTTGTAATATAACTTGGCTTGAGGATTGTAAGAATCAAATTTTATATTGTAACAATTTGTTTTTACTTCTATTTTTAGGCTAAAATCCATAACCAGAATAAAAAGAACCTAAAGACTAAATTCCGAGCGTGCATGCTCTTGTCGTGCGGCATGCACGCTCGCATCAGCCGTTCATTGAGCACCAGATGTTATTAGCTCATGTACTGTTGCATGTATGGAGAAGAGAAAGATGACAAAATTGGTGACGTCATTCACATACAACTCCATTTCAAAATTTTAAAAAACCATATTTTCCAAACTGAGCATCTAAATTAAAATCCGATTGCACCATTGTGTTTTGTGCGATAAGAGCTTCAAAACTAGACCCCAGTTCAGTATATTTTGATGATATTTTTTTTAACATCAACTTCATATAAAAAAAGTGCTTCTGTGTGTATTATAATTTGCTTACAATTTTTTGAAAACTTGCTCATGACTTTAAAAAATTGCTTATTCGTCGAAATGTGTTTCTCAAATCTGTACCCAATTATGCTAATTTTGCTTTTCAAATTCACATAATATGCTTTTCTAGGTTCATATGAATTGCTTGTAATTTAGAACCAATATGTTTTTTATGAGTTTACACGGATTTGAGTTTTGCAAATTGAAACAATTTGCTTTTTGGATTTTCTGGACTGTTTGGGTGCGCCTCTCTTCCTTGCTGCATTGTCCTGCTAGTCTTTGTTAAGATTACTAAAAATAAAAAAGATGGTCAGATGAAATGCTTTTTCACAACATATGAAATGCTTTTCTATAGTATATAAAATACTTTTTTCAATGCATAGGATTTTTGCCTATGGACATAGAAATTCGCTTGTTTCCAGGTGTTGTCGCAGGCACGCTCTGCGTGCAGATGTCAATTTGCCCTGATTAGAAAAATAATTAATTAAGTATTTTTCTAATTAAGGGTGTGCCTGCTATCCGCTTATAGCATGCACGGGCAGTATTTAGTCATGTCCAAGAAACATGCCTAATGCTCAATCGTCACCGTTGAGAAAACCAGTGTTTCATTGCGCCATCGTTCAGCAATTATGCGCGTAAATTAACGAAGCGAAAAAGAAAAAGATGATACCGGTCGTTGTCACTTGTCGAAACGTCTAAACGATCGCATCTCGCCTTTAGATCAATCCGGAGATTTGGTTCCGTGCATGCATGCTTCCTTTTCTTTTCCTTTTTATAGTTATCTGCTCACTGTAACAGGCGTAAACAATTTATTAAACAAAAATTTAGTGTTCAGGAACTTCAGTTATCCTGATTGATGTTTTTTGATAGCTAGTGGCTGAGGTACCAGATATAGTGAATCGATAATCAATATATTGAAAATGAGAGAAAATTTCTAGAGCTCATACGTCAGTAGTCAGTACAATATTTGACTTGTAGAGATGGCATCCAAGCCAAATTGTTTACCTCATTTATTGATACTATGTAATTATTTGGTTGGTACAGTTAAGGGTCAACTCAACCTACTGTGCCATTTTTCTTTTCATTCAAAGGACATAGCTATTTTTCTTTGCGAGTAATTAAACCGTAGTTGTTCTCGACCCCTTTCCCTCGGGCACCCCACCGTCGTTGCCCCTCCGCCTTGTTCCGTCATGCTGAGCCCCTTAACAGTGGCCCACACGAGCTAGCCAAAGGCGGCGACACACATGCACGTGTCTACAACCACATTCCACTCTTTGCACCGTGTCGCTCTGGTGGCTACGCACTCGCCGTCGGTGCGCACCGTGCCATTGCCGGTGTGGCACCCCACCGCTGCTTTGCCTGAAGCGAGCCGCCTGCCACCCACCGCTCCCCAAGCGACGAGCCTCCCACTGTAGCTTCACCGCAACCCGCGTCATCGCAACCTCGACCGAGCACCATTGTCGTGGAGGCACATGGAAGTCCAATCCACGAGCTTTCACCCCTGCCTCACTAATTTTGCCCCTTTCCGCGTGCACCACCACCGCCACTCTTCACGAGCGCCACTGGTCTCGGGCCGCCGAACAAGTGCAGCAAGAAGCAGGTAAGCTAAGGACGAACGCGTTGCGTTCTCGCTCGGCCGCTGCTTCGCCACCGTAATGTGGGCCAAGTTCTCTTTGAGCTCCTCTGCTTCCTCTCCAATGCCTCCGCCGACGACGCTGAGCACCTCATCGCGCTACTCAGCCTGCTCCTCGTCGCCAAGCTCACCGACTTCGCGTCCGTGGTGGACGGTGCCCGCCTTCCTCCGCGCTGCATGTAATGCCTTACCCGTGCCAGCGTGCGACAAGGAGGGGAAGAGGTAGCGAATAGTGGGGACACAAAGAGTGGCATCAGACACTTGGGACGGAGTGGGAGGCAGCAGCACGCGACGAAGGGAGGGCATATTCACGTCCGGATCGGGATCATCTAACTTCGGCCTCCCGACGTCACGACGCCCAAACAAACCAAACAACATGTTTTGAATCGCAAGTTTAGTTGAATTTTTAAACTATGCATGATGTAAAATTTAAGTGTACTTAAGAAACTTTCTAATGTGGTAGATGCTTTGTCATTCAATTAAGAGGGATACATTCCTAGGGAATGCGTATCCACAATTTAATTATCCAAACTACTGATGTACACACAATTTAGAATCACACAATTCTTCACTCCCTAGAATACACATCCCCTTCTTCCTTCAATCAATACCACCCCAAATACAATTCAACAGAAACCTAGCAATCAAATCCTAGGGAAAACTAACAAGTTAGCACTGTACTTAACATAGGTCATGAAGTCCCAAATTATATATATATATATATATATATATATATATATATATATATATATATATAGGACACCTATTCTATACTCCTAGGAGTATGTACTCCCACATGCAATATACCACCTAAACAAACACTTTATACTCTTTTATCATTTTTAGTATACTCTAATACTAATTCTAAGATACTCCAATATGAGTTGTATGAAAAAAAATTCAATGTTAGCCTTTCATTTTTGCTATATACTCTTTTTTATACATAAAAGAAGTATATACGCAAATTAAGATAAAAATCATGGAATTTCATAAAAATTTTCGTGGGATTTGTATTGTAGTATCTTATAATTACTAATGAAGTATATTTAAAGTGATAAAGAAGTATAACACACGTGTAAAAGTGGTATATGAGAGGTGGGAGTACATACACCCAGGAGTACATACTAGTTTTCCTATATATATATATATATAAGCTACGTACATCATCATGCCTCTGGAATTGTTGATTTCCACATTTTGCCAGTTGCAAGTGCCATAACCCTTGATACTAGACAACTCACAGAATTCTTATACGACCTCCTTAGCAGAATAACACCAAGCAAGCGTTCAATATACATAAGCAATACACATCATCCGAAAGACCAAAATCAATGTTTCATGTCAGTACATGACATGTTGATCTAGCATAGCAGATACACCATAGCTAACAGAATTTATTACAATACAAAGCATCACTCAAAAAGTAGCGATATCACTGACATAATAGTGAATCATTCTCCTTGTGCAAAGCCTATATTCTCCTCAAGTTGAGTACCCGTACGTTGCAACAGAAACACAAGCAATGCACAGGGTAACATCAAAGTTGCGAGTTCAAAGCAGAAGATGTTGCAAACCATAAGCCAAAAAACATTATTTAGTGACTACCTATAAGTGAAGAAGAAATCAGCAAACAGCAAACAACAAAGCATAATAAATAAGACAAAAATATTATTTAGCGGATTATTTCCAACTCCACAGTAGGATTCTCTTGGCTATATTGACCCTGTATTTCTCCTCAAATGCATAAGCCAAAGACCCATGACATAGCTACCTGGACCTACAAAGAGTAACAAATGTCATTAGTACGACTCTATAAAATAAGATGAATTCTACTTATTTAAAATGATAAATCCATGATGATACTTAATAACGAGGTGCTCGTCATAGTGTAATTAATATTGCCGAGACATAATGACCTAGGTTTATCAAGGTTATATTCGGGAATCAAGATAATCAGGCAATATATATTCAGTACTGGGATATAACTAAATTAACAGTTTAAAGTATACCGGTTCTATTATTTTATGCAGTAATTGGTGGAAAAATAGTTGCTACAGGTTGTGGTTATAAAATCTAGGATCAGTATGATCAACTAGGGAAACAGATTGGAACTTGCCTTCGTTGAAGTCCTCGAGTGGGTCCTGCTCAAAATCTTACACTCCGAGTTCCTTTTTCTCCTCCTCGAACCATCTGTTCTCTAACGTGGAAAAAAGAACAAACACAATTAAATACCAACAAAAATGCAAAAAAATTCAAAAATTATGAAATTGATGAGAATAGGTAGGGTTCGAATTTAGATAAATTTTGGTGGAAGAATTATCAAAACTGGAGTTAAAAGGAGGAGAAACGAGCTTCATAAAATTTAATGTAAAGAAAAAGGAAAATTTTCTTTTTGGAATTTTAAATATACTATTGGGTTGAGCCTGGTACAGTGCATTTGGGTCCTTTAATGTGTATATGAGCTCCCACTATTGATATGGGTTGGAACTATGTAGCTAGGTTGGTCTATGTTGTGCTGGGCCGTGTTGCGCTGGGCTACGCATTGTGCTGGGCTACGCATTGTGCTGGCCATTAGCCCATGGTGGCCTAGCTTCGGCCTGGGGGGATGAAAGGAGGACTATGTTAACAAGCAGGGCCCACATGTCCGGATTACACACACACACACACACACAGAGAGAGAGAGAGAGAGAGAGAGAGAGAGAGAGAGAGAGAGAGAGAGAGAGAGAGAGAGAGAGAGAGAGAGAGAGAGAGAGATGACAACGGGGGAGTCGGTGTCGATGGCCGAAGGGACATTGGCGACATCACCACTCTGTTTCCGGTCCGCAATGGAGGACTCACAAGAGGCTTGCCAGAATAGGCTTCCCAATGACCATTGGTGTCGGCAAGGGCACCAAGAGGATGTTGGCGACACGGTGAAAGGCATCTAGCCCTTATATGTGGTTTTGATAATTAATGATAATACCTATGCACTAACAATTATGTTAAAAATTATTAGTAAGTTATTTCATACGTGATGCATGAAGAAGAGATATGCATCAAGATGAATTAGCTTTAAGGAATGCTTGGTTAAGTCAATGATAATATCTATGGACTAACAATTATATTGAGAATTGTTATTAGGTTATTCCATAGGAGATGCATAAATAATGAAGCATGAATTAGTTAAGAAATGCTATCAGTTCAAAGAATTGTATCAAAGTCATTGAGATTTTAGTGATGCTTATAAGAAGAAGAATAAAAGCTAAGTTACTTGTTAAGATCAAGTAATTAAATATATGACATTATCGATAGAGTTTTATGGACTAATCCGTATGCTATGTGCTTGAAAATGAGTGGAGTTAGGTTCCATATGAAGAATGACAATAAGCATGAAGGCTAAGTTACCTGTAAAAATCAAGTAATTTAAGATATAAAATTATCAATTATGTTTTATGAATAAACTCATGTGTTTTGTGTTTGAGAGTGAGTTAGGGGTTAAGATCCATAAGAAGGCATAATGTGACAGCCCAAAATTCTTAATCCTGTCATTAAGCATTCATGAGCATTATAATTGAAGTTTTGAGCAAGTAATTAATTCAATTGAAGTTAAAAAATTTTGATAAATTTAATGGAAAGTGATGTGTTATAAAGAAACTCACAAATAAGCTGTGCAACATAGGGTTTAAAATAATTTTAGAAACTATTCCATGGCATGTAAAGAATATAAGTGATTTTTCTCAAATTTTTGAGATTTAAATTGAGGCCTTAAAAATTGAAGCAAATTTGAAAAGGTTGCAAATTCAGTGAATTTTCGTTTAATTTTGGCTCGGGCTTTTTGGGCTAAACCACTTAAAATGGTTTGCACATGAATTATAGTTTGAAATAAAAATTGTCCCACAATTTTTGGGCCACAAGAAGACTTGTTTTTGGATCAATGGAGTTGAGGGGATATATTTTCACATGTTAGTACTGTTCACATGAGACCCCTCGTCATCGACTCCCTCTATGCCTCTCTGTCTCTACCGAGCCACGTCGGTGGCGACCTGCAGTTTTGTTGACTTTCGCGGCCAACATCATATCACCGACCATGAGCTGCTTCGCGAGAGATCGATCGCCGTCCTCTATTCATGCATGTCTCTCTCTTATCAACTCTCTCTCATGCTCTCTGCTCATTCTCTCACCCGGCCGAGTAGTGCAAAGCACCCACACACACGTCGCTACCCAAATCCGTTGCGCCCATGACCAGTCTAGCCAGGCCCGAGCCCAGTGGAGCACGAAAGAGGAATCCAGGACCTTCTTGGTGCGGTTCTTTGTGTGGATCTGTCTCTTCCGCGCTGGATTTGAGCTCCCCCGCACCATCTTCCTCTTCTCTAGCTATTTCCTCCGCCACCCCACCGTTAATCTGCCACCACACCACCGCTTTTGGCCCAGCTGAAAGCTTGGTAAGCTTCCTTGAGCTCCTCTCTCCCTTTTGCGCGCATAAATTGGTACTTGGTCTGTCGTTGGCGCGCATATCCGCGTAAGCCTCCCATTGCCGCTGCCTTGGTGCATGTTGCTGGCCGAGCCACAGCCAGGCCCATTTGCAACTAGGCACGCCATTGCGTCCACACATCCACTTATATTCTGTAGGTGACCTCGGCCGAGCCGATTAGGCCATTGTTCGCCGTCGGTGAGCCGGACCGAGCCTCCGGTGTCCAGTTGCCACTGGGTGCATGTCGCTGGCCGCTTTCCGCTCGAAGCCACCCGCCACAGGTGACACCAACGTGCTCCTCGCGTCGTGCTGGTTCTGGGGGTGTTCTCGATTGGCTAGTTTTCAACGTCGCTCACCACCGGCGAGGTCCAGCCGAGCCGTCGTTACTGTGCGCCATGGCCTCGGGTCAATTTTGACTCGAGTCAAATAAGCCTAGGCCCGCAGTCAGCGACTACGGCTAGCCAGCCTCCAGTACAAAAAGGATTAGGGTCATTTAATAATTCAGTTATTTAGAAAATGGCAAAATCAATTTACTGTTGCATTGTAAATTCGGGTAAAAACTTGTAAAATGCATGACAATTAAATATAGTTATCTTTTTTATTCATACTCTGACATGTTAAAAATACTAGGAGCCATGAAATTCGTGTTGATAATTTCTTTGATTAATAAAATAATTTTAAGCTTCATTAATTCATAATGATTTATTGGTAGCTCCAAAATTAATGAAATCATATTTTTAAATCTTATTAATTGATGCCCTATTCATTAAAAATAATCACACTCATGTTATGTATAAATTAAATTTCTATTTTGGTTAATGATTTAAACTCACGTCATGAAGCATTGCATCTCCACTGTTGTCATAAACTGTGGAGCCTCTTTCATTGCATGTCATCATGCTCATTGCGATGCACTGCCATCTTTAGGGGAGGGGTAGAGATATGGTGACAGCGAGCCGCCATGGCTGTGGCTTGCCAAGCTCACGGGGAGCTCGGTAGGGGGCGAGGGAGAGGGAGAGAGGTGTGGGAGTAGGTGACGGGGGTGGCAAGGGGATCTGGGTGGCGTTGTGGTGGCGGATCTTTACCGACGAGAGAGATCGAGAGGAGGGGATGCTCAATGGTGAGAGAGAGAGAGAGAGAGAGAGAGAGAGAGAGAGAGAGAGAGAGAGAGAGAGAGAGAGAGAGAGAGAGAGAGGGATAGCCAGCTTGAGCGTCGACGGCCACAAACGACGATGATCAGATCCTCCTCCACCATCACCGTTGAGGATGCCTTAGTTCTGTACTTCCGTCCACAAACGACCATAGGAGACGGAGGATCGATGCAGGTGGCTGTGTGGATGGTCGGTGGAGGCTGCTAGGGGGGAGCAGTGATGGGTGTGAGGACGAAGGGCACGGGCGTCCGATTGAGCGAACGAATGAGTGATTGGATAAACAGACGGATGATGGGTAGAGAAATCGGCATAAGAAATTGGCGAATAGAATATGCCTTATGACTTTTTTAAGTATGGAGATATCACAAGTCACAAACCATGTCCTCCGTTATGTCATTACAAAATACCAGTGCTGAACCTGATGAACCTATATATGTATGAATCATCCATTCATTGTATTATTCCGTGACGTCATGTGATTCGTTCAGTTCGACTAGAAAAAGTGTTCAAAATTTTCTTCAGATAATCCTAGCTACTTAATACAACAGTACAGAGTCGAGAACAAAACCTAGCCCTGAACGGTTAGTAGAGGTACTTGTATCTTCTCCTGTCAAATCAAATCTCATATTTGCTCCTAGTGCCTCCTATCGAGATGGATTTTTATTCAGTAATAGATGATGTATTCGGTAGCCTTCAATAAATATTGTGTGAGTACGCATATTTATTTACTCGTCACACAAATCAGTTTGTTTTACCAATCAATAAAAATACTATGTTACTTGTAAAATAATTCAACGAAAATATTATAGTGTTGTTACAAATTGTTGCTTTTTTTCTCTCTGTACAAATTGTTATTTGAGCTCAAATTTCATGAGATGATAGATGACAACATGCTCTACACTATTATATTTTTGTTGAAATTATTTACAACTCAAAACATAGTGTTTATGTTGATTGATTACACAACCTGATTTGTGCAACAATTACAAATAGAAATTTTCGGCTGGCACGCCGAGCCCACCAATCCTAGTCCACCCTTGAGCCCCACATGTCAGAGACCATCTTTCTCGGCACGGGCCGCACCCGCCGACCCACCCGCCGCCGCATGCTGCTCTTACAACAGTATAGAGTCGAGAACCAAACCTGGTCCTGAACGGTTAGTAGAGGTACTTGTATCTTCACAAATCAAATCTCATATGTGCTTCTAGTGCCTCTTATCAAGATGAATTTTTCTTTCAGTAATAAATGATGCATTCGATAACTTTTAATAAATAGTATGTGAGTACACGTGTTTATTTACTCATCACACAAATCAGTTTGTGTTACCAATCAATAAAAATACTATGTTATCGGTAAAAAATTCAACGAAAATATTATAGTGTTGTTACAAATTGTTGTTTTTTTCTCTATACAAATTGTTATTTGAGCTCAAATTTCATGAGATGATAGATGGCATCATGCTCTGCCACAGTTACAAATATCATCGGTAATCGCTCATTTATTATGATTACCAGATGATTCAGTCCGCCCCACTTTTATAAATCGAGCGGTTACCGACCAAACTTAAATTTAAAATAAAATAAAATAAAATAAATGATAAAATTTGACCGATTTCTACTGAATTACTGTGTGGTTACCGCCGGGGACCATTAACCGTTTGCAAAATGGTAACTAAAACTCTGTGCTCTACACTATTATATTTTTGTTGAAATTATTTACAACTCAAAACATAGTGTTTCTGTTGATTGATTACACAATTTGATTTGTGTAATAGTTACAAATAGAAAGTTTCGGCTGGCACGCCGAGCCCACCAATCCCAGCCCACCCTTGGCCCCACATGTCAGAGACCATCTTTCCCGGCACGGGCCGCGCCCGCCGGCCCGCCCGCCGCCGCACGCTGCTCTTACGCGTCCGCGAGGCGGCGACGTGGACATCAAGCGCGCTCTCTCTCTCTCTTCCCCCTTCATCTTCTCCTCATTTCCACGGCTTCGTCTATAAGAACTAGACGAGGGGAAGCTTCTCTCCTCCTTATCCCCCCTGTCGTTTTCTCAGGCTCTCCTGCTCGGCGCGGCCCCATAGGTGGAGCACGAGTGGCCTCGTCTCAGCTCCCTCTTTAAGCCTCCGCTTCTGCTGTCGCTGTTCGGTGCGACTGTCCGCGCGCTTGCTTCCAGTGGTCGGAGGCCGGCCGGGAGGAGCCCAATGGACGAGGAGATCGGCGGCGCCGCGCGGCAGGTAACGGCTCGGCTCATCCCTCTGCTGCGAATTCGTTCCGGGTGCTGCTCGGATTTCGTTGGACTCGGGGAAGGGTCGCGTTTCGTTTTTTAGTGAATGATTCGATACTCGTTGTTGCACGATCCGGAACGCGAAGTGGTCGATTTCAAGATGGTGTGTTCGATTTTGATTCCGCGATTTGGAGCCGAGTATTGAGAAGGAAATTTGCCGCCGAATGCGAGATGTGGCGGCCGTGAACTCGTTAGTGTCAAATTCATTGGATTGCTGGTTGGTCAAGTTGGTCAAGTTGGTCAAGTAGATCGTAGCCAGAATATTGTTAGCCACAAACTAGCTAATCATGCCCGTATCCATGACATTTCTGGGATCTGGATGGGGCAAGAAGAAAATTTTGTAACTAGGTTAATTTGTGACGATTGTATTGCTTCCGTCTAATATATTCCCTTTCCCTCGCAAAAAAAAAGTTGGTCTAGATGACTGGGTTCATACGTATCATGTGATTGAATCGGGTCAACTGTTTGGTTGGTGCTTCTGCTTGCTCATGGCGACAAACCAACTGACAGACCATGACCACCCAATATTTTTCACCATTTACAGCGTTGACACGTAGTTATCCTTTTTTATGTCCACGCTAATAGCATAGCTAGTCACTGCAATATTTTATCATGATAATATTTAATTAATTGTATTTTACATAGCCTCTTTATTTAGATATTTGATTTTTATAATAATATGATTTTTTTCTAAGAGTATATTTGATATGCATCATTCCTTTTTCTATTCTAATTTCAATTTCAATTTTTTTTATTTTATTTTCTTTGAGCTTTTTATTTAGATATTTTGCTTTTTAAACCGTATGGAAATCAAATTGCTAATTTTTTATAATTTTTAATTCCGAATTTAGCTATTTATTAATCATATTTGATACGGACTATTTGATTTAATCTAGATTGTTAGATGTTTATAAAATTGAGTGATTAGATCTTTCTTTTTTTTCCGACTAACGTGGTAATTTTGTGACCTTGAGAGCTAACATGTGGCTCCTTTTACGACTTAAATAATAATATAATAGATAGATTGACGTGTGCACATTTTTTTATTTCGAATATTTTGAAATCGAATTCCCCATAACAAACGTTATTTTCAGTTCATGCGATTAACAATCACAGCAATACATAAACTGTTTCGGCCAGTGCCGCTGGAAATTTGACTGTTAGCATTGCTGCATCCGCCGTTGTTTTGCATCGGGTGCTGGATTGGTTCTGCTAGCTTACTGACCACTTCCTGCTAGTTGCTACTCACAACTTGGCATGCCTGTGGTTGTTGCTTTGTAGGTTCAGTGGAAAAGTTACTGCAAAACTCTCTCCGTACTAGCGTTTCAGAGCTTCGGTGTGGTGTATGGAGACCTGAGTACGTCGCCTTTGTACGTCTACAGAAGCTCATTTTCTGGGAGATTGAACAGTTACCGTGATGAGACGACCATCTTTGGGTTGTTTTCGCTGATATTTTGGACCTTGACACTTGTTCCGTTGCTGAAGTACGTCATAATTGTTTTGAGTGCAGATGATAACGGGGAGGGTGAGCAACTTAGTTTCATAGTTCATGTTATTGATGCTTTTTGAATTTTCTGCTTGATACGCATATGCTGTATTCCCTACTGTTTCATTGGTTGAATTTCCAGAAAGTGCTAGCTTAGCTTTGCAAAACTTCTGGCAGCTTATGCCGTTATGAGGAATATAGGAAAGGACAAGTTGTGTAACAAGAATGCTGGCTTGAGGCCTTGAGCTATACTGCCAGTTGCTTTATTTAGCTACAAAGTATTTTCTTCTTTCGATATGCATATTACTGATCGAAATTAATGTGCTATGCAGGTGGAACATTTGCTTTGTACTCACTTCTTTGCAGGCATGCAAAATTCAGTCTGCTGCCAAACCAGCAAGCGGCAGATGAAGAGCTGTCGACGTATTATCAGCCAGGCACTGGTCGCACTGCTGTTTCCTCTCCATTCAAAAGGTTTCTGGAGAAGCACAGAAAGTTGCGGACCTGTTTACTTCTTTTTGTTCTATTTGGTGCATGCATGGTGATAGGTGATGGTATCCTTACGCCAACAATATCTGGTATACAGTACATCTTCATGTCTTTGCTTTGTGTTTCACTTTGTTTAGTTGTGCAGTACATGCTTCTCTCGTTTCACATCTAATGTTGTGCCTGCTGCAGTTTTGTCAGCCATCTCTGGATTACAAGACCCTGCTACAGGTGGATTAGCAGACGGTATGGTATTGGTAACTTGTTCTTGTAACTGTAATATTTTCTAATCATTAATTGGTAGCGGATTGTCTTAAGAAGTTGTTCCATCTAGTCATGCTTATAGAGCATCAGGGCAGTTAGTTGAAGTTCCGTAAGTTGGTTCGGAGTTCAACAGCTAGGGCATCATGCTTTTCTAGATTGATCGCCTAGATTTGGGTAACGTGCGAACGCTGAACTCGTTTTGTAGTTTAATAGCCTCATAATTTGCATCATGGATCTTAAGTGCCAGCTTTAACCCATCAACATAATATTAATTCTTTGTTGTGCTAATATGCTTAACTTATAGAGTACTTCATTATAATGTTGTACAAGTTTTTAAAAAAGTACTTAATCGGTAAACCATCTATCATCAGCGAAATGTAAAAATTCTTAGTAATGCATCTCAAGAAGTTGTTATACAAGTTACTGTAACTTTGTAAGTAGTTGAAGGGTTTCTCAATACACTCAAAATACAAGCTCTATTACATATTTGAGAGTTTCCGTCACATGCTTTTTTACCATGTGTTCAAATAAGTAGGAATCGAACATAGAAATTAGAAAGAAATCGAATGCCAAGTTTTTTTTTTTTTAATTTTATTAGAAGCATCAAGTATGCTAAAAAGTTTGGAAAACATATTAGGAGGAACTTTGGTTTGATCTGGTATGACGTTTCAAGGCATCTCAATCAACTTGCACCCATACATCTCTAAATTTGTACTGTATGCTATATTATGTATTTCAACTCAATGGGTGTGACTGTGACTTGGCTTGACAGCATATTAGCATGTCTATGGTATGAAGAGAGCTTTTGTGCTCCTGTGACAGAGCCACAGGGAACTACATAAATACAATTTTGTGTGTGTGTGTGCATATGGGTTTCGTGCATTAAGAAATATACTAATTAGAAATTATGCAATGTTTTTCTTCATTGATGAATATCTCAACATCTTGACCGACCTTGTGCAGGTTCGATTTTATTAATTGCATGTGTTGTGCTTGTTGGTCTCTTTGCTCTGCAACACCGAGGTACTCATAGGGTGGCATTCATGTTTGCCCCCATTGTTGTGCTCTGGCTCTTGAGCATTGGCATCATTGGTCTATATAACATCATCCACTGGAATCCTAGAATATGTCTTGCTCTTTCTCCACACTATATTGTAAAGTTTTTCAAGACAACAGGAAGAGATGGTTGGATGGCTCTTGGAGGAGTACTTCTTGCTACCACAGGTGAATTCAAGTAGACCTGTTATCTAGCTGAAACTATTTAGTCTTGTTTTTAGAATGAATAGCTTGTCTTATGAATTTGTATATGCAGGTACTGAAGCCATGTTTGCCGATCTGGGCCACTTCACTGCTGCATCTATCAGGGTATGAAGAATGGTATTTATGTTTATGAGTTTCTCAGAACTCAAAAGGGTTTCATACTTTCATACTAAACTCTGCTCTTCTCCTTCCTGTAGTTGGCTTTTGTTGGTGCCATATATCCATCTCTTGTGCTGCAATACATGGGGCAGGCTGCGTTTCTGTCTAGAAACATGTCAGCTGTACATGATAGTTTTTATCTTTCTATTCCACGTAAGCTTCAGAACACCAAGCATTTGTGTGACTTATTGTTTCATGTGTTGGCGAAACATAGTACTGAATCATGTGCATCATGTTTGCAGGGCCGGTGTTTTGGCCTGTGTTTGTCATAGCAACTCTTGCTGCAATTGTGGGCAGCCAAGCTATTATATCTGCAACCTTTTCTATCGTTAAGCAGTGCCTTGCTTTGGGATGCTTTCCACGAGTGAAGGTTGTGCATACGTCAAGGTGGATCCATGGCCAGATTTACATACCTGAGATTAACTGGATTCTAATGGTCCTCTGTTTGGCGGTGACACTTGGCTTCCGTGACATAACAGTTATAGGAAATGCCTATGGTAAGTTTGACCACTTCAGTACTGCAGAAACTCCACAAATCTTATGGAAAACATTCCTTTCGTTCTGAAAACATATGTCTCTTCCATTTACAGCACGTGCATATGTTTCATTTCATTCAGAACGTGCATTTTTATGAGTTTGCAACTTTTGTGTCCATAGTACACCCTCTTATATTGACCACTTAATGCTATCATATATATCTGATGGTACTGCTCTTATAATGTGAAGCTGCAGAAATTTACTTTTTGGCGGTTGTACTGTATCTCAATGTCCCTTATTGGCAAATTATTCTTTTTATTTTGGCGAGGAGTTGCTATTATTCTTGGATAGGTTACAAGTGGTTCTCATATCTTTGGAGGTGGATAGTCATCAATTAGTTCTAGCATCTCTGCATATTCTGATGCATATAATGATCATCTGCTATCATAATATTTTTCTTTTCTAGAATACGTAGAAGAACCACGTATGTTTGTATTAAGAAGAAAATTGGTCCGAGACCATTATTCTGATGCACATAATAATCTGCTTGTCTGCCATCATATGATCATTTCTTCACGAGTTCCTCAGACTATTAACCATGACTAACTTCTGCTCCCTTCCTCTGCATGATCTCAGGTCTTGCGTGCATCACTGTGATGTTTGTCACCACCTGGCTGATGTCGCTGGTCATCATCTTCGTGTGGCAGAAGAACCTCCTGATCGCCTTGCTATTCCTGGCATTCTTCGGGTCAATCGAAGGCATCTACCTGTCTGCAGCAGTCATTAAGGTTCCCCAGGGAGGCTGGACTCCGATCGCAATGGCCCTTGTGTTCATGTTCATCATGTACGTGTGGCACTACGGCACGCGGCGCAAGTACATGTTCGACCTCCAGAACAAGGTGTCCATGAAGTGGATCCTGACACTCGGCCCGAGCCTCGGGATCATGCGCGTGCCCGGGATCGGTCTCATCTACACGGAGCTGGTCACCGGTGTGCCGGCCATCTTCTCGCACTTCGTGACCAACCTGCCGGCGTTCCACCAGGTCCTGGTCTTCGTCTGCGTCAAGTCCGTGCCGGTGCCGTACGTGCCCACGGACGAGCGGTACCTCATCGGCAGGATCGGCCCCAGGGAGTACCGCATGTACCGCTGCATCGTCAGGTACGGGTACAAGGACGTGCAGAAGGACGACGAGAACTTCGAGAACCACCTCGTGATGAGCATAGCCAAGTTCATCCAGATGGAGGCCGAGGAGGCCGCCTCGTCGGGGAGCTACGAGTCGTCGACGGAAGGGAGGATGGCGGTCGTGCACACCACAGACACGACGGGCACCGGGTTGGTGGTGAGGGACTCAATCGACGCCGCAGGCACATCCCTGTCTCTGACCCGGAGCAGCAAGTCGGAGACGCTCCGGAGCCTGCAGTCCATCTACGAGCAGGAGTCGGGGGGCGGCCTGAGCCGCCGGCGGAGGGTGCGGTTCCAGATCTCCGAGGAGGAGCGGCCCGACCCGCAGGTGCGGGACGAGCTGTCCGACCTCCTGGAGGCGAAGGAGGCCGGCGTGGCGTACATCATCGGCCACTCGTACGTGAAGGCGAGGAAGAACTCCAACTTCCTCAAGACGTTCGCCATCGACTACGCCTACTCGTTCCTCCGCAAGAACTGCAGGGGCCCGTCGGTGACGCTGCACATCCCCCACATCAGCCTCATCGAGGTCGGCATGATCTACTACGTGTAAACTCGCAATGGATCTTGTTCTGAACTCAGCCTTTTACTCAACATGTCGCAATGGTGTAGTTCTGTCTGTTCTGTTCCGTTTCTGTATACCTGCAGTTTTGCGAGGTATCGGGTAATGTATGTTGTAAAATATACCAAAGCCGGCGCCGGTTGCAACCTTTTGACTTCCGGGGCTTAGGCAACCTTGTAAATACATCGTGTTCATGATGGAAGTATAGCATGGCTACAAGTTTGAGCATTCTTCGTTTGTGTTTCTTGCGACAATCTTTTTTTTAAAGGATTCTTGCGATAAACTTTGACTAAGGCCCTTTTTTTTAATTATGGATTCTTAGTTTCAAAAGCAAAAGCAATAAACGATTCTCATCTAAAAACTGATTCTTATAATCCATAAAGTTTAAGGTCTGTTTATTTCGACTTCAGATTATGTCTTTCAACTTTTACAATTCAAAACTTAAATAAACAGATAGAATTTTATCAAAGTTTTTAACAATCCGTTTATTGAATTGTAGTAATCTAAGAAGCTAGTTTCTCTTAGCTTTTCATAGATCATGAAAATCTATTTTACTAAACTTTTCATCAATTTTTTTTTACAACCTATAATCTATAAGTTATTTTTTAAATAGTCGGCTGAAATAAATAGATCTGAATGTTAGATTATGATCACAATCTACAAGCTGAGATAAATAGTTGGATTGTAACAATCTAGTTTAGATTGTAACAATCTAGCAATCATCTTCCACCAACTTTTACAATCCACAGTCTGGTACTTTTACAATCTAGCTTATTACAATATATAATTTACAAATTATTTTTTACAATCTACAGCTAAAACAAATATGTCATAAGTTGTACTATAAAATTCTACAATATAGCGGAAAGAAGTTTTTCATAGAATTCAAATTGTGATAATCCACGGTCAAAACAATAAGAGGCTAACATGTGAATAAACAAAAACTTGATAGAATTTAGCTGACCAAATTTTGGAATGGCCCGAACAAGCAGTCAAGCACTCGGAGTGTTGTGCTTGAAACAACTCTACTTAGTTGCTCACAAGCCCAAATGCCATGGAGAGAGATGCAGCCAAGTAGGGAGCAGAGGATAGGGGCGCGCTTTTGATACGTGCTCCCACGGTGGTCCGGTCGGGCTTCAGACCTGGTTCGACCAGACCCCAAGAGCCCAACCAACCGGACCAGCCGCGGCTCCTTCCTCCAGTCCTCCTGCCCACCGTGCGGCGGCGACATGGCGGCGGCCGGCGACCTGAGCGACGAGGAGCGGCGTGCGCTCCGGGGAAGCAAGTTCGCGCCCCTTCCGGCGCCTCCTCCCTCCTCACAGACCAGGTATCGCGTCGCCCCTTCTCTGCTACCAGCGTCCAGATCCACTAATAGCTTATGGTTCGCCGATTTGAGCGGGTCGCGTGGTTTCGCATACGGAGACAACTTGATTCTTCTGGTTAAATTCTTGTGTGATGTTATCATGAACAAATTGCTAGAGTGAAGACTCTGTGTAGGTGCCGATTAGGGTTTGGCTCTTGGTCAGAAGGAAACTGCGTGTAATTGAAGTAAAATTGCGAATTCAAAATACCGGCGGTGTCGCTTCGAGTAAGTCCTACTTTTAGTTGGGAGAATTGTAACTCTGAGCGAGATATGTAATTCGGAATTTGATTATAGTTTCAGCACCCTTTTTGTTCATGATACCTGCCTCTGCTGATTGGTGCTTGAACATGGGCAAAAAATGACTTGAATAATTCAAAATCCACATCACTGGGATGTTATCGATTGTCATGTATGAATCTAGGTGTACGGTGTACCTGCTTTTGGAGTGACTAGGGGTTCTTTCGTTTATGCTTGCTTCTATCAGTGCAATTCTAGTTTGTGCATTTGCATAACAAGAGGAGCAAGTTGAAGCTCGTGTATGGCATGGAACATAAAAGTAGAGTTGCACTGTGGCAGATCTTATAGTAGCAATATATCATGGTTTTGTTTTCCCTCATGCACAAATAATCAGTAGAGTTTAATTACTTTGAATATTTAACGGGATTGCTTTGTGAAAATCATATGATCTTCATGAGTATTTCTTCTTTGTTAATGATCATAACATTATCCCTTAATTGCTTTATCAAATAGGATGGCTCATCCTGGAGGACCACTAACTACAAACAAGGCTGCTGCATTAGCGAAATTTCTTGAGAGGAAACTTCAGCAACCTGATGGCTTGGACTCCCTGAACCCTGACCTTGTAAAACTGGCTGTGAAAAATGCAAAGGAAACCATAAAAGCTAGCAAAGGTACACACTTCCTATCATTCTACTATTATGTATGTAGTCCTTTGGAAAAAATGTAACACGTGAGTAATATCTTTATAAAGCATACTACACATGAGTAATGTCTTTATAGAGCATACTACGTAATAATTTAAGATATTCACCGGTGATGTTCATTTCTCTTGGGTGCCATTTGGCACTTGGTGCAACATAGGAGTATGAACTGAACCTCATCTTACAGTTGCATCATCGATTTCCTCTTTATCGCATGCTTTAAAGTGTTTGTTAGTAGAAGACTGTTCAATATTTTTGCTATGTATGATGACTCACATAACTTTCTTGCATGCTCTAAAGTGTTTGTTAGTAGAAGAATGTTCAATCTTTTTGCTACGATATGATGACTCACATAGAAAAGACTAAAATGATGGCTACCTTTTGTTTTAGGACCACATGAGCTATAGTTATAGTTCGTGTAAGATTTTGTAATTTTTTAGACCTGAAATACTAAAGAATCAGGCCTGATGTCCATCAAAGTAATGCTAACGGTTTACCTAATATATTAGGATTGACTCCTAAGATAACCTTTTGTGGTTGATCTCTCCATTGTTGTTCTCATCGTTGATATTTCCCTGTTTACTTCTCGTGTATCTATGAACTAGCAAAGTTGATGATACATCCCTTAATGCACATCTGACCCACATTTTGATGACTTTATCTTGCCAATGCAGGAGAACCTTCAACTTCTGGAAGAGTAGTACGGCATGTTTCATCATTTGAGGATTGCTCTGAGGTATCTTTGTTGATGATAGCTTTCCCATGTGAGTCATTATGTGATTCCACACTTGACATTTCAAGAGTTCCAGGATTCTGAAGATTCTAAAGATGAAGCAAAAGTCAAAGGGGTCAAAAGAAAAAGGAAAAATAAGGTATATATTCTGAAGATTCGCTTAAATTATTTGCCATATATTTTTGGTTCGTTAATGTATGCAACATTTATTGAGCTGTATCTGACATAGTCATATTGTATCGCTCAGAAGTCTAAAGCTTATCAAGATGGTGGAGAACGGAGCAAGAAAAAGAAGAAAAAGAAAAGGAAAAAGTGCAAAGGTAATAGCTGTGATACATTTTATCTTTTGTCCTTTTGTTTTTTCTTTTGTGTAAAGGAAATTATCTGGTAGATAGTTTGAAGAACTGAAACTAAACTGCTGTGCCATTGTCACTGGAACGACCTACATGTCAATCATATAGCGTCTAGGTACTGTCACAGTGACAGTGTCGCCGTGGTTCAGCATATGAACCTTCTACTATAAATGGTTCATAGTGTTCTCTTGATACTGGTTTGCTCACTGGACATTGCCATATTAAATAGTTTATTATCTACACAACTATGGTAGCAGATACCACGAAAATGGAACATTTCTGTTCACGATGTCTGTGCTATCTTATTCCTTTTTATTTAATATACTATAATATTGATCTGGATACTCAAGTCGTATACTTGATGAATATTTCCCCAAAGCAGGTTGCTAAGGATTCCATGCCCCGGAAAACCTCAACAAAGAAAAGGTTGAAATCACTATGACACCATGATTCTCGAACTTCACTGGTATTAGGGAGCTAAAAGCCGTCTGCCTTCCTATTTTTCTATTTTTTTTCTTTCAAAATTCTTGGTTCCATCTGAACCTTAGTGTTGTAAACTTACTCTCCCTGCCATATGGAGCACTGGAAGTCCCATTTGCTGCGAAGTGCAGGCTTAGCATGACACATGTATGGAACATTGTAGGAACCAATCATAGATACATGGGAATTCCCAGATTGTAGAATTGAAGTTAGCAGTCGCTGTTTGCAAATCCCCTTGGGATAAATTGATATCTCTGTAACGCGAATGTCACTGTACTCCCCCTTTTTTCCTTTGCCCGCTGAAGCTATTCTTCCAGTGATATGCAGATGATCAGTTTCCCATTCAACTTGTGGTTGTATGGAAATGCTTGTCTCCTTTTTTTTACTGGATATGTACTCTACCATTCACATGAACGGCAAACTTCTGGGCCCTTTCCATTTCTTTGCAGAATTCCTGCTTGATGTGTCTTTTCCTAGGATTATGAGAGATCCAGCGACTGGTCCGATGAATCTGTCAGGCCTGTCAACGTGTCTCAAAACACAACCATGCCGCTCGTGTAGGCTGTGCTACAGCCCGTAGCATCTCCCTGCAGCCATTCCTTTAGTTTTGCTCTAGGCAGTGTACTGTCCCTGTCCGTACGCCCCAAATGCTCGCAAAGCTTGGCGAAATGGCAACGAACGTGACCCTGCTTATCCTACCACTAAACGAGAAGACTCTGAGTTGAGCTTGGAGCTGCTGGCATGGCCAGCATTGCAGCTCTAGACCGGCGTGTCCCTTTTTGTTGGCTTCTTGTCATCGGTGAAAGTGTAGTTGTGCCCCGTGGGGAAGCCGTTCCAAAGCAAACCAAACACGGGCCTTTGTTGCCATTTCTGGCGCGGGCGAAACGACCAGCCCGCGGCCTGACACGTCTCCGATTCTCTCTGCGTGAACAGTAGCGCTCGCTCCTATCCTATCATATCCTTCTACCCCCCATTCCATCTGGCCATCAACTTGGCCGTGCAGCTTTGCCCATCCCTTACACGACACCTGGTCTGCCCGGCGAAAAGTCTCGCTGCTTTTACAGTACATGTCACGGCTCATGAGTGAACAATCACCTCACGGTCATAACTCGTTACATTCCCATCCACAGTACCATGTTGATCAGTACGATCATCCCTGTCAGCAAATAACTGTTTGCTTCAATTTGGATAAGTTGCCACAGGATTTTCACAAATGCCCAGTAGAAATCAGCTCAATTCCTTGTGAATTGATGTACGAAATCTCTCACATTTCTTATAGGTCTGTGAGTCGAATGCCGATGCATGTACACACACTCTAGATCTCTAGAACAAAGGAAAAGTAATTTGGTATGGCATTGGTATGGCGCCGGCCGGCGCCGATCATTCGGCTGCAACACAACATGGCGAGCGGCTTTGCACGTCCTGGGAGCGGCGCCGGGCCGGCGGCCGGTGTGGTGGCTAGTAGCGGCTACCACTACGGAGTTGGGTGCCGGACGAGAGGATTGAACCTCCGCCGGCTCAGCTCCTACCGTAGAACTTTGCCATCAGGCTCCGTGCCTGTCCGCCGCGGCTCGGCTGCTCGCGCGATCCGCGTCGTCTCGATCGTAATCTTATCTCGGCGGACGGCGGCCGGGTCGTCTCGCCGCGCACGCGCCTGCGCGCCGTGTCTTGCTGTGGATAGCGCAACACACGGGAGCATGCAGGGCCGCCGGGCGCGCGCAATGCGGCGGCGACACGTTGTCCCAGGTCACTGCCACTCGCACGACCCTACTGTTCCCTTCTACGTACCGTACGCATCCCCTCCCTCTACCTTATCCATCCATTTCTTAATACCACATTGCTCCTTGCTTCCGTGGCGGATCCCAAGCTGAGAATTATGAAGGCTTAGCTTCCTGTTCCTTATTTTCCTTCTCTTTTTTCTCCTCCTCCTTCTCTCCCATTCTTCTTCCTCTTCCATGCCTAAAAAATTTAGAGACCTCTAAGTGTTCCCAGTAGTAGAGGCCTCCCTCGATCCACCATGCCTTGATTGGTGGAGTACATACATGCACCCATCCCTTCCTTCCTTCTACCTACATGCAGTCATGCAGCTGGGCCTTCTTTGCTTGCTGCTGGGAGTGGTTGTGGCCTCAGTCGTGTGCGTGCATATGACTCTGAATTTCTGAGAGAATACCGGTCTCTCTCTATCCATCTATCTATCTCTGTGTGTATGGAAGACATGCAGAGAGGGAATCTCCATTTGTTTCACCGCATGCACAAGTGGGGAGTGTGGAATGATGCATGCATTCCATCTTGTGGAGGGAAACGGAGTAGCGTAGTGGACTGTAGAAGCCAGCCAGAGAGACAGGCTACCTATGTATGGTCAGGAGCCCCTTTCTGCAAGGGACTGTGCTCTCGTACTTGTCAGTTTTTGCTCCAACATACAGTATGCATCTGCGTGCATGTGCATCCGCCACAACTGAGGCACTGCACTGGTCTGCAGCTACCAATCCCAAGAACCACACAAGGAGGAAACAACCGTGCCCGAAGCAGTAACTATATATGCGTGCATGTCAATGTTAATCGTTGCTGACTCAAATGCACGCGTGCATGACATTGGGGATCAGGGTTACTTGGGAACTTGAAGAAAGAAAATTAACATCTGCTCAGAGTCAATCATGTTTGTGTAATTGCATTGCTTGTTGTTTGGTGATGTGAAGATGGCAAGTGTATGGTACTGCGCTGTCCCCTTGGTACTTGGTCGCTTTCGTTTGATTAATCACACACAAACAGCAGCACTACTACTACATCAGTTTGACCAATACAAGAACTATGTCCGGTTCGTGGGCGTAGACCGGGAGTGTACTCTTAATTTGTATCACTTTATATAATATTAAGGGTTAATAAAATTTTCTTTTATGATATATATATACTATATATATATATTGTATATCTATTAAGTGTCTAAACGCAATGCAGTTCACTGTTGTGCCATCCCAATTACGACCTAAAAATAGTATAGTTGTGATCTACAAGATATGTCAGTTACTACTTATATGCATGGTCGCAACTATAGTGCTTGTTCACCTCTACGCACAAGTAGTAACTTATTCACCTCTGCGCACACCTCCAGTTACGATCTCAAAAGCAGTATAGTTGCGATCCATAATATAAATCAATTATTACAAATATATATGATCGCAACTTGATAACTTTCTCTAGTCATAATTATGTACTTTTTATCATGTGATCGTAACTTGTTCACCTCTGCGTACACCTCTAGTTACAATTAAAAAAAAGTATAGTTGCAATCCACAAGATATGTCAGTTACTACAAATATATATGACCGTAACTCATTACCTTCTCTAGTTGTAACTCGATACATTTTCTGGTCGTAATTATGTCATTTTTATCACAAATATATATGACCGTAACTCATTACCTTCTCTAGTTGTAACTCGATACCTTTTCTGGTCGTAATTATGTCATTTTTATCACAAATATATATGACCGTAACTCATTACCTTCTCTAGTTGTAACTCGATACCTTTTCTGGTCATAATTATGTTATTTTTATCATGTGATCGTAACTTGTTCATCTATGCACAAACCCTTAGTTACTATCCTAAAAATAGTATAGTTACGATCAACAAGATAAGTCAATTATGATACTAAGTTGTAACTGCAGTATAGTACAAATCGTAACTGGATGTCTACCATATTGTAACTGTATAACGATCATAAAATTTCATCAAAATATAGCTTTCATAGATCTTATTTTGTTAAGTATATTTTTCCAACAATATGATTCAAATGGATAAAAAATCGGATATGTGGTTCTAGATATATTGCATTTTAACTATTCAAATCAACAAAAAAATCTCCTGCATGCAGCTCTGATGGGTGGGATGGATCTGTACGTGGTTGTAACTGATCTGCTTAGCGGGTTGTAACTACAATTTTTGAAGTTGCAACTGGGGCGTGTGTGGGAAAAACTAGCTCTGTGGCCGCAGACGCAGAATAGACTTGTCGCGTGTGTGTATATATATGATTACTTGGTACTTCAGGAGTATGTATCATATTTGGTACTTCAGAAGTATGTACTCTATATATGTATTTTATTACATAGGAAGTATCTTATGTAATAAATAGTATTATATGGAGCATGTGACTATATAAGATCATCCAAGTGGTATATATAGTTTTTTTTTACATATTTTTTTAGTGTATTACATTTTATGTACAAATATAAAGGTATTATCAAAATCTAATAAAATTGATGAACTTATTTTCTATTTTTTCATATAGTTCACATTGGAGTATCTTAGAATAAGTATATAAGTATACTCATAGTAACAAAGGAGTATATCTAGTTCATTTATGTAATATATCATAGTAGGGAGTATATACTCTGAAAGTACAGACTAGTTTTCTATAGAGAGAGAGAGGGGGGAGAGAATTATAGCCGTCAGCTTCAACTTCCGATTACTAGCAGAAAGACAAAAAAAAAGTAAGCATTAAAAAAAATCGTGAAGACTAGCAACGCAATGCTGAATATGAAAGAAAAAGGAAAGATGTTGTAACTGAAATGGCACACACAAGAAAGAGCAAATGTTTAGCGGTGTGTATCCTAATTATATATAGATTGGGAGTGTACTCTTAATATGTATCACTTTGATATAACATTAAGGGTCAATAAAACTTTATTTTATGAAAAAAAGAGCAAATGTAGAAACTTTAGTGCTTGTAAGCAATGAAGAACAATATATAAACTGAGATGAGAGTTCAAATTTGAAATTATTAGAGCAAGTCTTGGAGCTAGCTTGTTAATTTTGTGAGTGCACTTTTCACTGTTAAACCCTGTCTCCTTCTTCCTTTATTCAAACCACAAGTTGGTGAGACAAATATGCATGCCCCAAGTGGTCTTTTTCTACCTTTTCCTTAATTATTATGTTTAGTGAGCCTGTCTTGCATATATACTTGTACATGTCCCACTCCCTGATCTCTTTCCCCAACACTAATTAATTAGTTCTATAAAAGAGGTCTAAACCCTAAAGTCAAGGTAGTGCAAAGGCCACCCCCAAAACCCGGTGAAATGGACAACAACATGTGTCTTGTATGTCGTGCTCCTTCCATCATAATTAGTACTTCTGGTCTCTCTGCAAATTAACAAACTTAATCACATTTTTTTTGTAGTACATCTTGTCATGGACACTATGTGGAACCTCCCTGCCCTTAGATTGTGCTCCAACTGCCTTCTCTCTCTCTCTCTCTCTCTCTCTCTCTCTCTCTCTCTCTCTCTCTCTCTCTCTCTCTCTCTCTCTCTCTCTCTCTCTCTCTCTCTCTCTCTCTCTCTCTCTCTCTCTCTCTCTCTCCAGTTGAAGACCACACCTTCTCCTCACACCTTGACTTGGTCCCATGTTGCATTTCACAAGCCAACATATGCCAAATTCACACGAGAGAGGGCCAGAGGGGTAGGGGAAGTCAAGGTCATCAGATAAGATCCTGCACTCTACATATGTAGATCTCTCCTCCTTGCATTTGTAGAAGCTATGCCGCTATGGCCTTAGATGCAACAATTGCACCAAATGCAGCTCTTCATAAGAATCCAAATCACCATTGTTTTCATGAGGCAAGGAAGTCAAGGCTTTGTACACTCCAAGAACAACCTTTTCCAGATGCTTCAAACGAAGAACAACGCGGTTTTCTCACTCGTTTAAGCGACCGCTTGTACTGTTTACACTGTCGAATTGTGCTATCTCAACGGTATAGATAGTACGAGCGGTCGCGTGTACAAGTGGATCCGCATTTCTATACCAAGAAGAAAAACACACCAATTTGATCATTTCTTTGCATATGCTTAATCAACATAGTATATAGACACTATAATCTTCGTTTGAAAAGTCTTATGCAAGATATTGAAGTTTAATTACCCGAGGAAAAATTAGGTGGGTAAAAAGTGGTATCCACTAATCCGTGTGTTCTACTGCACGAACCGATCTCACATGCCACACACTTAACAGTCGGTCGATTGACGTTTGCTGCATTGGATGCATTGCTCGACGTCCCTTTCGGTTTGGCTCTCTCTCTATCTTTTTGACCCCAAAAAGCCATCTATTAGGCTCTTAAAAATGGCTCTAGAGAGACATGAAAGGGATACTTCACTCGTTTTCTGATTTAATATCACTCCTTTCAATAATCCGATTTGTTCGCATTTGAACCTCTCACCGGCACGCACATGCGCACTAATCTATCGAATGTCGATTACGAATAAATTATGGGAGTAAGCTCAATGCGATTGGGATGGATGATGATCATTGTCTCATGCAAAGGAAAGCATGGCTTCAACCAGAAAAGGAGTCAAGGAAGGGAGACCCACTGGACCCTCACCTCATGTGAGAGTCACTCAAGGCTGTATGCATAGAACCAAATAACGCACATCAAAATATTGGCAGCCCAAATGGCATGAGAAAGAGTGCCTTCTACACATTTCATGTTGTTGTTTTTATCTAGTGCGCAAGCTAGCTAACCACTCACTTCTACAAAAAAGACATATCAATACCGGTTGAAAAATAGCTTCACTACCGAATTTTCAACCAGCACTGATGTATCGGCACTGGCACGGTAACTCAACATCAGTGCCAGTTCGAGCTACGAATCGACACTTATGGTATTTTCAAAAAAAAAAAGATGACCAATAGGTGTGACACCACCGAACCCACTCATTGCCGCGGCCACTCAGCCACGCACGCTCTGCAGAGAAAAATGCGGCAGTATGAAGGCCACCACCACAGATTCGCCGTTGCGCCTACGAGCTGAGCCTGAGTCCCCGCCAACCCTGGGCTCGCTTGCCGGACCAAGCTCCCTCCACTACCTACGAGCCCGCCTACACAACACATCAAAGAGGATGGGATGGGATGGGGTCAAATCAATACATACCATTACCACCACTAGCAAATCCAATCAAATCCAATCCAGTCTAACGAATTGCTAGGAGACGACAGGGAGAGAGAGATTGGGTACTCACATCTTATCTGAGGGGAAGACATTGATATTCGATGGAGGATTGGAGCCGAATCCACCCTGTAACTCTAGCACCATCCACTCTTCCTCCGCAGAGAACTTGCAGCCGTTGTTGCAAAAATGTTGGTTGCATCACCATCATGATCAAACATGCACAAAAAACAAGAGACAACAAATTAATCAACGCAAAGCTCTGCACTAGTGGATAGATGACGAGGGATGAATCAGGATCAATGTAGCCTAAACCCAAGCAATAAACACCCAGCACAAAATGGCCACTCGAGAAATCCAAGTGTTTTGGGACCCTTCTGCACCACCTCCCCTGTCGTCATGTCCCTCCTGCCGCCCCACCGGTGAGCGTCGCCAGGTGTTCGAGCCATCGCCTGCCAACCCATAGCAGAACGCAACGCGATCCTACAGGAGAAGTGTTCCAGGAGAGAGGGCAGCGGGGCGAAGCAGGAGTGAGGGAGGGAGAGAGAGGAAGAGATAAGATGGAGAGAGACACTGTCAGCCGAACGAACGCTAGGACAACCAAAACACGATTCAAGGAAATTTTGGGTCCGGTTACTTTCAGTTGGCGGTTGTAACTGGAACCGGCACTGATAGTCTATTTTAGTGTCGGTTTTTAACACCTTGATCACTGTTCGCGTGTGGGAACTTAAGAACCGGCACTGATAAATCTTTAGTGGTAATTCCTGTATAATCGGCACTGATGTGCTGCTACTTTTGATCAGTTCTGTAGTATTGACTCCATTATATTTGAAAGTTTCTTACACGCAAGGAGGCGTTTTTTTTAGTTTGCATGTATTGCGCAAGCAAGCACATGCACATAGAAAGCAAAGCCATATAGCTTGAAAAAAAAAGCACATTATCGTGTAGCATTTTGACATGTATCATAATAGCTATGGTAGTAGTATCTTGGACTATAGATCACAAATAATGCTTAAAAGGGTCGATGACTAGATACGTATATTCTCTCTTCTTTGCCTCCTTTAATTTTCTCGTCAGTGGCAGGCATCTTTTCATTATCTGATTAGTTTGCAACACTCGGTACTCGGCAGAGAATCATCACTGCATGCAAGGCAATAGATGTCTTATGTAGGACCAACTGAAAGGTTATGTATCTTGTTTTGGGGGCTTCTTGGTCACTAGCTCGATCAGTCTTGCTACATATTATGGCTGGGGTTGTAATACCTTTTCTTTTTCCTTTTTGAGAGGCTGGGGTTGCAATCTTGAGGACACCAGAAGCATGCATGTCATATCTAGGATGCAAGATGCTAACTTGCATGCATGTAGCACTGTCATAAATGAAGTGTATGAAACTAAGGAGAGAAGAGGAGAACATTCCAACAATTCTTTTCTAGCAACACACATCTGGCACAACATTCCCCTCTTTTACTGGTCCTAAGGTTAGGGCACACAAATCCAAACACACTTGGAGAAGAGAGATGGTGTCCAGACCAACTTTCAACTATTTCCTTTTCCTCCTAGACTAGAATTAAACAAGTGCAGTGCAGTGCATGGATGCATACATATCACCCCTGCCATCTCATCTATAGTGGGAAATGCAACTTGATAATACGTATCATCTATCTCGACTATCTATTATTTTTATTTATCTATTGATTTTTCACATCTATCTTTTTTTTTTCACCTAATCTTTTAATATAAATTTCTTATAGCCGAAATAGAATATGCATAAGTACTAGGTTGTGAAATTTTCTCCAGTCCCATCCATAGTACCCCTCCATTCCCTCCTAAAAGACACCTCCAAGCCCCATTTAAATACCACCCATCCCTCACTCTCTTGTGAGCACTACTACACTACACAAAAACCTCAAGCAAGCAGTCAAGGTACTAGGAAGTGTAGCTCACATTCACAGCAGCTAAAGGCCTAAAGCCTAGCTAGCTCACTTGTGCTGCCATGAACACTCGAGGCAGTAGCAGTGGTAGCAGCAGCAACCACACCCTCATGGCGTTCTCCGAGCAGCCGAAGCCGGCGGGCCAGCCGCAGCCGTCCCCTCCGTCGTCGCCGAGCGAGCGGCCCGCGACACGGGGCCGCCGGCGCGCGCAAGAGCCCGGCCGGTTCCTGGGCGTGCGGCGCCGGCCGTGGGGCCGGTACGCGGCCGAGATACGCGACCCGACGACCAAGGAGAGGCATTGGCTCGGCACGTTCGACACGGCGCAGGAGGCGGCGCTCGCCTACGACCGCGCCGCGCTGTCCATGAAGGGCGCGCAGGCGCGCACCAACTTCGTATACACGCACACCGCGTACAACTACCCGCCGTTCCTGGCGCCGTTCCACGGGCAGCCGTCGTACGCGCACGCGCCGTCCATGCAGTACGGCGGCCATCACGGCAGCATGGGCGCGCCGCACATTGGCTCGTACCACCATCACCACCACCTGGCTCCCGCGGCCTCCGGCGCCTCCTCCGCGTCGGGCGAGTGCTCCATGCCGGTGGCCGTCGATCGGGCCGACGCTACGCTGCTGGACCATAACGGCCACGACTTCCTGTTCTCCAGCGCCGACGACAACTCGGGTTACCTGAGCAGCGTGGTGCCGGAGAGCTGCCTCCGTCCGAGGAGCAGCGCGGCGGCGGTGGAGGACTTGCGGCGGTACTCCGACGCGGACGCCTACGGGATGATGGGGCTCCGGGAGGACGTGGACGATCTGGCGCAGATGGTGGCAGGGTTCTGGGGCGGCGCCGGCGAAGCGGACCAGCTCGGCGCGTGCGGATTCCCGGCGGGCGGCGGGCACGCTGGGGACATTGTCGCGTCGTCGCAGGGGTCGGACGCGTACTCGCCCTTCAGCTTCCTCTCCCACTGAACTGCCGCGCATGCGCTGCATTTGCATCAGTCGCCCTGCTCAATTACTTTGCTTAATTACGATCGATCGTAGTTGCCTGTTTCTTTTGAGAGTTGGATCATCAGTGCGTGCGTAGCATTTAGCAGTAGAGCAAAAAGAGTGGCTTGGCGCCCTAGCTCCATGTACTTAGGCTCTTCAGTTTTCTAGTACAACTAAGTTTCAACCTTCATGGCTTCATGCATGCATGACATGTCAAGCACTTGCTTGTGTCCTCGTTGGAAATCATTTGAAAACTAGGTAGCGGCAGAGAGGAGCGGCAAAGTACGAGCGTGCCTGCCGAGTGACCAGGTGAAGGCGCAGTTCCGAGAAGCGGATGTTACTAGCCGGATTCAGATAAGGAACAAGGCAAGTACCCGAAAAGTTGGGTGCAAAAGCTAGGGGAGCAGTATATTGCTGCACCAGGAGGCTGTGACAGTTGAACGGAAAGCTCCCGGCCGGGACAAGTGTTAAAGCAAGCAACCCTTTCGTCAGGATCAGATCACGCCGTGCCGTGCCGTGCCGAGTCCAAACTACAAACTCTCCATGCAAGGGTAGTGTTTAATGTACAACCTGTTGTTTGCACCGCAGCAACTTTGGTCTAATCTGAAGTCTGTTGCGTTGTATTGACTGTAGCATGCATCATGCTGACACGCGCCTGCACGAATTACGGAATCAGGATGGGAAAAAATAATCATACTACTATTGTAGCTACGTATACAAATGGTGAACTATACAACGTACGTGGCCGGCAGGGGTACTGCACGTCTGCACGGAAGTCGTGATTGGTACAAGTATATGTTTTTTAAGGGTATAGAGTGGACGCATGCTATATATGTATTTCGCACTTACACTATAAGTATATATACCTATGTGTCCATATACACGTTAAGAAGGGATCGAGAAGCTTGAGGTCTTTGATACGCGGAAATATGTAGTACCATTGAACGCGCACGTATGTTGTCGGAGTATTGAGTAAGGGGGCGTCCTAGCTAACGGGTCCCACGAGGGGTATGACGATCGACGGAGGATATTTTCTGAATTCTGACCCATCGCATGACCAGATCTAAACTTGTACCAACAGCGTAAGGCTTGCGCGACCAGTTTTCTTACGATATTACGAGATCCCGCAACTAGTCATTGCTAGTTGCGGGATCAATCCTTACCTAACTCATCTAATCGTATTTATTGCTATATACTCAAGTGTTTTCCTTCCTCAGTCACCTCTTCTGGTGAACAAAATCATGGCCGACACGACTGGACGCTGCCCCGTCCTGTAACATTAAATACTATGGATGGGGCCTTGCAGGCCAGCGCAGCACTGCAAGTGCTCACGAGATAGGGTTGTTCGTGCGCACGCCGCCTCGACCAGGGAAGCGCCGGAGTGGGGTGTCCACTGACGGCCCGAGGCTCCGCCCCACCGTGCAAGCCGCAAGCTCGCACGCACATGGGTGCGGCCTTGCCGTCGGGTGCCATCCCCCTTCTTGTGCTCCGGGGAGCCCACCACGAGCATCCCCTCCCCCTGCGCGTCTTCAGCCGCCGTCCGGCCAAGCCGCCGCCTCCCCCTCTCTCTATGGTTCGGTCAAGAAAGGAAAAAAGAAAGAGAAGGAAAGAAGAGAAGAGAACAGAGAAAAAGAAAAGAAAAGAAAAGGGGACCAATGTGGTAAAAAAATCAGGCGACATGATGTTCACATCATCAAAACCGCTTAGAGAAATTACTTCAGGGGGTTAAGTGATCTGGTATTGAAACTTCGAGGGAGTAAAATGGAAAGTTTGAAAATTCAGGGGGCTATCCGGAGTACTGACATAGTTTGGAGGAGTAAGATGGACTTTTTCTTATTTATAAAATTATTGTAGCTACATACTGCTCATCTAATACCTGTAGCAGAAGATCTGAAGCATCCATTCTCGATCTAGCGGCTGCCAAAGGATAAAGGCAGAGGATACGGATTCCTAGCTACATACTACTATCCTACTACTTTGCTATGGGCCTTTTCTAGTGCTCTTTGTCGTCGAGCCACCATGAGGCTCACGAAAGATCCCGTAATCTTCATGCCTTCAAGAATCGTCGGCACCATCAACTGCAAAATCGAACATAGTGAATGCGTTACCAAAACAATCAAATAAAAAAAATTACCTCCGAACATATATAAATAGATATTGTTGCACATACCTTGCATATTTCAACGGCTGAAGCCTTCCTGATGCCATCTTCATGGTCGTTCATATGCTGGTTAAACTCGCGGTGCATGGCCTTCACGTCGCAGTTAGAGGCATACTCTGACAGGCTCTCTCTCGGGAGCTCGTGGCTGAGAGCTTCGAGAGCAGCCTCGAGCAGGATGTGGCTGACGGAAGCCAGCCCTCTGAGAGCGCCGAGGAACGACGTGACGGTCTTCTTGCTAACCGTTCTGTTGTAGGAGGCGTCGGCTGCGTCGAGGAAGATGTCCACGTACGGCCGAAGAGTCTTGCGGACTGTGCCCGTGGAAATTTCGTTGGTCGCACCGATATTCAGGCACGCACTGTCCTGAGGTTTTCCAAGAAGAAAAGTTTGATCAGCAAGAGGTTAAACGTATGGATCTTGAGAGCCATCTTGAGGATATGGGAAGACATGAATAGTTACCAGGACATGGGAAGCCACCTTGAGAGCTTGGTTTGCTGATAGGCAGACCTGCGCCGACATCGCTGTGGCCTCAACGTACTGCATTGTTCACCAACGAGTTATGGAACGATTATTATCGAAAGAATTCAGGGAAGAAAGAAGTAATAATGAGCTCTATTTGCTTGTGGTTCTACCAACCAAGAGATTATGAGCGAGCAATACTTACCAGGCAGCCATGGTCAATGCCGATGATGTCGACGTAGCGGCTCATCACGTGCTCCCTCTCCTCAACGAAATGATCGGCCGACTCACGCGTCGGCTGGACGCCGCCGCGGTTCTGCGCTCGGACCGCGACGCGCGGGCGAAGGGCGGCAATTTGGCTTTGACGCAGCTTCAGGCTCGGGTAACAGCGCTCACGCTGGCCCGATGGAACGATCGCCAACGTGCTAGGCGACCTCGCGCCCATGGACGCCGGGGATGGCGACAAGTGACGGCAGCTCTGAAACGTGGCCATGACCGGACCGCGGCCTCGATCGACCGATCACCTCTCCTCTGACGCGGGATGGATCGGGGAAGACGACGCTGGGACAGTTGGTCTGGGCGGCGCGTGCTCGTGTGTCTGTCGACTGCCGGCGTGAAGCAGCTTGGCTTGCGCTTGCGCTGTGGACTTGTGGTTGATGGCAATGGTGTTGGCGATAGATAGAGGCAGAGCGTGGAAGGTGGATTCTACTCGGACACGGAAGCAGGTTGTTTTTTCCGATTCGGAACCAGTAGTCCGTATGACCGACTGTAGGATCTCTCCGATAGGATGTGGCCTGCCTCCAATTTTACCATTCCTTTTTTTTGTGCAATATCTATCTCTACCTTAAAAACCCTTTCTTTTTTCTGCGTGTCACCGTTTGTATACAGTATAGTGCACAAGAAAACGTTTTATTCGTGCCTCAAATAACGTTACAAACGTATATCTACTGTATCTTCCGTACGGTGCGTAGCCTTCGGCGCCCAGCGTCCAATCTTCTTTCGCGACTTCTTGCAACCATCCGATCCCGTCCAATCTTCTTGCAACCAACTACGGCACGAGCACAACAGTGGGCTCACCGATCTCAAGCATTTCTCTTTTTTTTTTTTTTTCCTGCAGTTGTGCCAATTGCGTGCAGATTGCGCCAAGATCTGCACCCCAATTACTAGCATCTTACTGCGACCGGCAAACAAGTGCACAATAAGGCAACAATCCAATTCTAATGAAACAAAGATGATCAGGTGTGCAAGTATATGGGATCATGGCACAATTTGATGTTAAGTGAACAGGAAGCGCAATCGGTGTAGGTAATCGTGAACAGATTCTTATCGTATCTAAGTTTCTGAACTTGCTGAAGAGGTTAAGAGCCTTAACAGGTAAAGCAGGGATGCAAACAAAGAGCACCGAAATTTCAGGAAGCTAGTGCAAAGCTTTCGTTATGAGTTAACTATACAGCTGAGAAGAAGCTGAACTATTGCTCTAACCAAATTCAGGCCACCGGACAGCGTCATCTTTTGTGTTAAGCGTCTTCGATGGACGGGTGCTTTTAGGTTCATCGTTCCAAACCATTTCCATCTGCAGAGAACACAATTCTTATTGAAGCTGATAACTCCATTTGCGTGCCCAGCATGCGACAGGGGCACCCGTTGTGGTTCTCTTTAAGTTCAGAAATTGATCATGCTCTGATTAGCACATACGTACCTCACCAATTATTACCGTGTCTCCCTCCTTAACTCCACGTTTGACGAGAGTTCTGTTGACACAACATACCTCAAGAGCATATTGAAACCTTTTCTAGGAATCTGAATTGGGGCCGTGGCCTTATGATCATGATTCCACGAGCATCTATAATTTTGATTTTGCATGAGTAGTTTGCCTTTGTTCTATGGCGTAGTCGCTCGCGAGTTAGGTTCTTACGCTTGTGATGACTTTTGATCCGACAAGTCCCTCGATAGCGACCAGCGCTCGACCCAGGTGGGACAGGTGTCCTCTTGGTCATTAGGGTGGCCCTCAGCACGACAAGCCTCTCAGTGGCGACCAGCGCTCGACTCGAATTGGGACCCGTGGTCTTGTGGTCATGATCCCACGAGCGTCAATACCTTTGACTTTTCGCGGGTGGCCACATCTGGTTCTCACCCCATTAAGGTGAGCGATCACATAGAAAAAACTTGGCTGCTAGAGAACCAACCACATATTCTAATATTTCTAGCACCCGACCGTCTGGTCGGAAGAAGAAAAACTTCGACCAGGCGATCAAGCCTTTGAAACGGAAAAAAATACAATTTAGTGGGAAATCGTTTTTGTTCGTGAAATGCTGCAAAATAGAGAGCCTGGTTTCTAGAATTTTTAAAGACTTATAAGTCATGTTTACACGCTCGTCCGGAAGCCCTGCAAAATAGGAAAATATACTCGTTTCTGAGTAGCCTTACATATAGAACTGATGTTCCACGAGCTGTGTGATTTACGGCCGACCTCCATGGCGAACTTGACCATGTCAGGTCGAGAACTATAGACCGCATCGGGGTTGCCCGCGAACAGTGTCTGTTTTGAACCCTGTGGTCATGGAAACATCCGGGGTTTCATCATCATTGGGTTGCTCAGATTTAGAGCACATTCGCGAAACTCTTCGCTCGGGTCTGTATCACCCTCTTGCTGCTCCACCTGGTCACTACCCGAGTAGTTGGCCATCGAAGGTGGTTGACATGCGATCTTCGACTGGCGAATCGAGTCTCATGGTTCGTAGTTATTCAATGCTTGGGCTGGTTAATTGATATATGAGCCATGGTACAGTCATAGCACACATCATTTCATCAGCTCGCAAGCATCCTGGAGGATCGTGGGCCGAGAGAATCCTTATCGCAACACTTTTCCATCCAGAGAGCGGTATGAAGCACGGCCACCACTGATGCCTCCGAGGATGTTGGAAAACGCTATGCTCCCCCTTTCCGAGTGACGTATGTTAGTAAAAAGTCGCTGCTCCTTTGGTGGTAAAGACATCCCTCTAACAAGGAGTATTTTTGAGAGCTTCCTTCATGACTTTTTTTGCTGACATGTCATCATTAGAGATTGCTTGATTCTAAAGGTAGTCCGAGATTTGATCCATCCAAGTCGTACCCGAATCAAGCAGGGCGACCATGATGGCCACCCGAGGTTGACGGCACCGAAGGAGGCGTTGTCTCTAAAGGTGTTGTTTCTGGTGCTCTGTTTTCAAGCAGAGCATCCCTTCCACGTCGGTTCGAGACCGCAATAGGTGGTCGTGTGAATATTTTTTTTTCAAAGACTCCAACCAGGATAGGTGTGCAAGAACAGGACAGACGGGCCAGCTCACCGGCCTAAAAATTTATCCTTGCGAGGGATAGTGATAAACTTTAAAGCCAATGAAACGTCACTCTAACTTTCTTACTTCGGAGCATCGCTGTTGGCTGGCCTGAGCACTGGCACCCTATATGTACTTGGGTTATGCCCAGTAGCGAGTCCCTCATCGTTAGTTGGTGTATTAACCCTTATACAGGCGTTGCTAGTATTTCAGTTAACAGGCCCTTATACTCCGCAATATCGTCTAATAATTGAAAAGAACATAAATGAACTATGTACCTGATGAGGTCGCTAATTGGTGGGGTCGAGCTCTTTCTAGCCCCCACTCCCCTTATCATGAAACGACCTATCGGCATTTATGGTCTTGTGCTCGTCCATCCTCGATTTTGGACGCCCTTCTTGCCAGACGACCCGTACTGTGTCCAAAACCTGTGGTCTTCTGATGTTTTGAAGAAGCTGTTTCTTTTCATGCTATTCAAAAAAATGACTGTTCTTTCTTTCAGAAAAATTGAAGAGCGGAAGACCCTTTTTTCGTCCTCTGGATGAACCTGCTCAAAGAGGGCTCATATCTGGTTAGCTTTAGTGTACTCTTTTACCTGATTAGGGATCTTACCTTGCCGATGGCTCTAGGTCATTCCATAAAAGAGGGAAACGCACGAGACGCTTGGCGAACCATCCCAGCACGGAGGGGGACTTTCCGTACGGCCCTGTAGTCGGGGCTATTTTCCCCCAAAGCACACGACCTGGAGTCTATCATTAGGATCTAACAGCGTAAAGGTCTCTACAGCCCCTAGGCTCGTCTGGATCTAGCTTCATGGTGAACACCCCACGACAACCTGAGTCCTTGGAGCCAGATCTAGCTATAGGTAGCTCAAACATACTATAGAAATTTACCAAGATACGAAAAATATGCCCCCTACCTGACGCGCCAAATGTCGAGGGTTGCCCCTGACAATGATACCGGAGTATACTTGACGACGGATGCGTGATCTACGACCTGGTGCCGTATGTCCTAGCTGCGTGTGTGTGATGAACTCAAGAACATCGAGTGTTATCTAGGTCAGGCCTCTCTTGGGATAATAACTCTATATCTTGTGTATTTTTTGATATGGGTCTGAATGAACTGGATACACTTACTTTCTTCTCGTGTCTCCCTCCCTTCATATATCCGAGGGAGAGAGGATGTAAATAGGGACCCAAGCTAGACTCAGGCTTAGCTAATCCTTTTAACCTATGTCCATCATTACGGCGAGTGACCGCATTCCACTTGCACTGTCAGTCTGCAGAGTCTATGCCATCGGTCCCACATCCACATCATCCTTATCGTCTAGTCTGCAAGGTCCCATCTCCACACACCGTCTGCGCTCTTGCAAAACCTATTGCCACGCTTTGTCAGGCCGTCCTATAGTGTTTAATGCTAAGGGACGGGACACGGCAAGCCTGTGCCAACCACGCCTAGGTCCGTCCGAAAGAATGACCTGGGCAAAAGATAGCACTTGAGTAAAAAAGTATGTAATAAAATTAGACTGATTAGACATATATCTGCCTTGCAACTAGAGAAAACTGGTCATGGGGTCTCCCTCTAGGACCTAGAGACTGGTCGTATGGTCACTGGCTGGACACGTCGAGGGACCATGCTCCTGCCTAATCATAACGTGTAGAAAAAGTTGATATTTGACCGCCATGAGTTCCCTACCAAGGAACCCTATTATTCTTTACCTCGACACACGCTATCACACTTTTTATTGTCAAAACGATAGCGAGGGAGCAGATAGCTCTCGTACATCGCCTTCAGCCTCGCCTCGGTGCACTTTGACTTGAGAAAGTTTGGCTTGTTGCCAGTGCGGGGTGCCATGGGATGTCTGAGGGGGGCTATAAGGAAAGCTCTGATGAAGAAGAAGGCGATGAGTGTTGGGCTCTAGGGCTTGGTGACTGCGGAGATGGTGAAAAGTTTTGTGATGAGTCTTTGGCAGTCCAACTTATAGGGCCAGCACGATATCCCAACTGCCACGAGCCCAATTGTTTCAAAATTCAAGAGGCCGCATGGGGAACCAAAATCCTCTCGGATCCAGCGTCAATTGAAGTTTTTCTCTCCCACTATCCTCTCCCACGCACATGCCTTCCATTTTTATCTCTCCCAGGATTCTCTCTTTGGACGTTTAATCTCCCATCGGGATGTGGTTTTCTGAGCTAGCCACGAAAGTGGACCATATCGTCAACCACTCCCTGGGCGAACTCATGTTCACCCGGGGCCCAAATGGTACAACTGGATCCGACCACTATCACATGATAAATTGCTCAGTCTACTGTATTCACGAGGAAGTTTAGGGGCTACTGTCGGTGTAAAAAATAATATGATCCCCTCGCAGGGAATCCACGGTGGTCAAATATCAACCTTTTCTACACGTTATGACTAGGCAGGAGCATTATCCCCCGACGCATCCAGCTAGCGACCACACGACCAGTTTCTCCGACCAGTCTTCAGGTCTCAGAGAGAAACCCCATGACCAGTTTTCTCTGGTCGCATGGCAGGTATGTACCTAATTATTCTAATTTTATTACATACTTTTCCACTCAAATGTTATCTCTTGCTCAGGTCATCTTTCCGGATGAACCTAGCCGTGGTTAGCACAAGCTTGCTATGTCCCGTCCTATAGCATTAAACACTATGGGACAGCCTAACAAAACGTGACAGTAGATTTTGCACGAGCGTAGACGACGCGTGGGGACGGGACCTAGCAGACCAGACGATAAGGATGACGTGGGCGTGGGACCGATGGCACAGACCATGTAGACCGACATGACAAGTGAAATACGGCCACTCATCATAATGATGAGCATGGGTTAGAAGGATTAGCTAGATCTGAGTCTTGCTTGGGTCCCTATGTAAATCCTCTCGCCTCCAGATATATAAAGGGAGGGAGACATGAAAAAGAAAATAAGTGTATCCAATTCATTCAGACTCATATAAAAAAATACATAAGATGTAGGGTTTAAATGAGGTCCGAATCTGAATAACTCTTGGTACTCTTGAATTTATCACATACACATAGCTAGGACATATAGCTTCAGATCACAGATCACACGTCTATCATCAGATATACCTGGTATCATTGTCAGAGGTAACTCTCAATAGCGTGACTCTTGGAGATACTCTTAGTGTGAAGATTTTATAGTCCCATGCAATCTGGACCGTCGATGCACGAATCCTACGGTGGGTGGTGTCTTGTCAGTTTGCTACAGTGTTCAGGCTCCAGGGCAGCTAGAGTACAAGACCTTCCAAGTTCTGATCAAATCATCTAAACAAAACTGAAAAAGTGTTTGATCATTCTTGCTATCAGAGATCGTCTAGACAAAATCTTTATGCATAAATCTGAATCAAGTTATTTGCTTTTGTCCATGCGAAGAACAAGAAGGAAATAAAAGTGAATGAAAATAGTTTATTCAAAGGAGATTCGCCCCCTGACAGCGCAGCTCTCTCCGGCGGCGTTCACCCGCGGCGACAGACCGGCCAATTCTCACTGTTTTGTTTGGCAGCAACTTAACAAGAGTCCAACAAAAATCAGATGCCGTGTCCATCCTGAACGCACTGTGGACAGGATAAAGCTTCAAGCGAGACCATTGGCACATGAGGCTAGCTAAGCTACCTACCTAATGCCCGGAATCTGGGCTGGTGATGCCAACACATCGCCCAAACTATTATCATATTAGGACGCAGAAGCGAACTCATGGAAGATTCGTATAGTGTTTCAAAAGCTAAATTTCAAAATTTAAAGGTAGCTCGACAAAGTCACGAAAGGATATGGTAAAACCTACGTGTTACCATAAAAATATAAGTATTATATACGTTAATATTAAACACAAACTCGAACATGTGAATAGGAGGCTGCCTACCTAATACCAGAATCTAGGTTGGTGATGCCAACACATCGTCCAAACTATTATCACAGTAGGACGCAGAAGCGAACTCGACGGCAGGTTCGCATCGTGTTTCAAAAACTAAATTTCAAAATTCAAAGGGAAGCTTAACAAGATCACGAAAGCAAAAACGGTACGGTAAAACCTGTGCGTTACTATAAAAATATAAGCATTGTATATACTAATATTAAACACAAACTCAATATATGAAGATGTGAATACGAGAGCGTCGCCAAATAAATATATCGTAGTTTGATTTTAAATAGGATTCGAAAAAGAGTAGATTATTCACTAATTTTACTCTTGATTTTTTTCTTTATTTTTATTAGCAAAATAAATCTCATATCCGTAGCCAATAACTAGACATAAAAACTAGATAACGAGAGTGAATTACAAAATTGTTTAAATTATTTAAATTTTAAAGATTTTTATTAGATAAAAAAGAGAAAAAAAGATGATACGAGAATTAATTTGTATTTTATACGAGTGATGGGATACATTCGAGTTCAATAGTCCCACTCAAAAAGATAACAGTGCAGGTACAAATTTATTTCAGAAAATACCGCTATAAATAGATAAATACAAAGCCCTTTTTCAAAATATTGTAGATGTCCTATGTTTCGAATCATATGCCCAAAATGGCCCCGAGCCACCTCGTTAATCTTCTATATTTAACTCGGTTCAACCCAACCGAGTTCAGAAGCCACTCCCGTCCTTCCATCGCAACTGCAGCTCTCTTCCTTCGTCGTCGTCCTTATCCCCCCGGACTGGACTGGACTGAACTGGACTGGAGATCCATCCGGGCTTGGATTGCTTTCTTCTACTTGCTGGTAAGGAAGCCCTGCCCTGCTTGGATGAGCTGTTCGTTCCATTCTGCGATTCATCAAATTTGTCTCGGATTCGCTTGCTGCGTCGTGGAGTACCAATAGCAGTTTACCTTTCCTATTTTTGGCGTTAGTTGGTTAGGCCCTGGACAGATTAGGCTTTGTAAATCCTGCGTAAAGATAGTTTTTTTGTCCGTAGTTTCAGAATCTGAAGTTTAGAGCAAGCGGGTGATAAAAATTTCAGTCTTTTGCGGCAAAGATTTGATTTTTGTCTTACTGATCTGTAGATTGTGTTTTGCAGTCTTCATCTAACTAAGCCCGGTATGAAGGGTTCAAAGCTTTTGTTCTTACTGGCGGCGTCTTCTTTGTGCCTGTCTGCTGCGGTAATTTGCTGCTGACTTTGTACTGTTTGACCGACATGATGATTACATTGATGAGCAATGCGATTCTGATCTTGCTCCCTTTTTTCCTGCTTTTAGATTGCCGTGCAGGAAACTTGTCCAGCCGACCTCAATAGCAAATGTGATGGTGGCGCATTTGATGATTGGGAGGGGGAGTTCTTCCCCGGCATCCCAAAAATCAAGTATGAGGTGAGGCCATGAAAATTCAGAATGCTTGAACTAGATTGTGATGTGATGGTAACGAATTGTTGTGGATATTAAACATTTGTCCTTGAACAATTGTGTTGCAGGGTCCAACCAGCAAGAACCCTCTTGCTTATAAGTGGTATAATGCAGAGGAAGTGATTCTCAGAAAGAAGATGAAAGTATGATCTGTGAACTTCATTTTTTGGCTTTATTTGTTTTCAACATATCCCTTTCACTGCAAAGTCAACTTTCACACTATAGAGTAAAGTCTACTTATATACTTATTTGCTTGCTATTAGGATTGGATGCGGTTCAGCGTCGCCTTCTGGCACACATTCCGTGGTACTGGCGCAGATCCTTTTGGTGCCCCTACAAAGGTGTGGCCTTGGGAGGATGGCACAAATTCGTTGGCCATGGCTAAGAGAAGAAGTATCACGATTACCTAATGTTGTGTTTGGTTCCAGCATTCCAGGTTATGTTTCAGTGCATTTGTTGGAACCAACTTCTTTTTGAATTGATATTGCAGTGAGAGCTCACTTTGAATTCATGGAGAAGCTGGGAGTTCAAAAATGGTGCTTCCATGATAGGGATATTGCCCCAGATGGCAAAACCCTCGAGGTATGTCCTTCAGTTGTGTTAATGAATGAACTTGAAATATAGTCAAAGCCGCCTGGTAGAGTTGTCTTGGAAACTGTTTTTAAGATGCAACCTTACAATTGGTTAGGTCCTTAAGGCCTTAAGGGTATATTGTCGACTGATTATGGGCTACTATCAATTACCTGTGGTGCTATATGTTGAGCATAAGAATATGATTCCTGATGTAATCCAGCTATCTTATGCATAAGAATATGATTCCTGCTGTGATCTAGTTATCTTACGCTTACCCTAACTAAGAGAACAATTCATTTGGGTCATTTTATTAACACCCGACCAACTAGGTATAGGAAGAGCTCCAATTTGTTTGTCCTTGGAACAGACCATAATTAGGACCAATCAAGAATCTTCTGGTGTTACGTACTTTTCAAGATGAACTGTTATAACAGTTGACAGCTTTGGTGGTTTGGTTTACTAATTGAATTTCCGGGTTGGGTTTAACATGACTGTTAGAAATTTCCTAAGACTGTTATTTCACATTGCAGGAAACAAATGCTAACCTGGACGAAATAGTTGAGCTGGCAAAGCAGCTCCAGGTTAGATTGCTGCAACCTTAAATTGCCAGCACTCAGGTGTACACCAGTGCTTTGCATTACCCTGTTCGCTAGTTTTTTAATTTCATCTGAATTGTATTTAGGTTGAGACCAATATAAAGCCATTGTGGGGTACTGCTCAGCTTTTTTTGCATCCACGTTACATGCATGGAGCTGCTACTAGGTTGGTATTTTGGTTTCTTGTATTAAAACAAACTTATGAACTCAGCATATGACTTGAGATTAAGAGAACTCTTCCATAATGTTGCAGCCCGGAGGTTAAAGTGTATGCTTATGCAGCTGCACAAGTTAAGAAAGCTTTGGAGGTGGGTTATCACTTAACACCATTGTTGGTCTTCATTCTTAGGCCAATTCTTGATTTTTCTTTATCTCCTTACAGGTCACTCACTACCTTGGTGGTGAAAACTACGTATTTTGGGGTGGAAGAGAGGGTTACCAAACTCTTCTTAATACTGATATGAAGAGAGAACTTGACCATCTGGTACGAGTGGGACATATTTTTCTGATTCCTTTGTGTTTCTGCTTTACTTTTGTGGGATAAATTATTTGCTCATTTGCTGGATTTGTCCAGGCTAACTTTCTTCAAGCTGCTGTTGACTACAAGAAGAAGATCGGATTTAACGGTAATTCAATCCTGTTGCTTTATGATTTTTCTGTGCCATTTCACTGACCTTGACATAGTACATTGTTTTCACCATGACAATTTAGTGATAGATTTTTCATTTTGTTATTGCAGGAACATTGTTAATAGAGCCTAAACCACAAGAACCTACAAAACATCAGTATGCTTATTACTGAGATATGGATTAGCAAATACCTACAGGATTCAGAAGCACTAATCCTTGTTTTCCTCTGGCAGGTATGACTGGGATGTTGCCACTACATTCTCTTTTCTACAGAAGTATGGTCTTGCAGGTAATATTCAATAATATGTCATTATCTATTTAATTTATAAAATATTTGAGCTGTTGTTTGAAAATTCGTTGGTATCACAAATCACATGTTCAACATTTTCTAGTTGCGCCATACATTGTTAGCAATTTTCTGCAAGCAAAGCTTGTATGAGTTTAGCCATTTGTTCTAAAAGTTATCTGAAAGCACTTTTCTTTTTTAATCACGCGACACAGGAGAGTTCAAGATTAATGTTGAGTGCAACCATGCTACTCTATCTGGACATAGGCAAGTATTTTTTCTTGCCTAACTTCAGTCGTACAATAGATTGAAGTGGTAGTATCATAACTGCATTTAAAACTTCAGCTGCCATCATGAGCTCGAGACTGCACGGATTAATGGGCTGCTTGGGAATATTGATGCAAACACCGGTGATCCTCAAGTCGGTATGTGCCATTATTTTATATAACTCCTATTTGATTGATAAACATCTGAACTGTTATTCTTGTTTGTTGCATTGGAAGCATACATGCATTTTTTTAGAAATAAAATAAAAATTGAGGCATGCATGGTAACTTTACTGTTACTTATGGACAGGTTGGGACACAGATCAGTTCCTTACAGACATTTCAGAGGCTACCTTGGTTATGTCAAGTGTAGTTAAGAATGTGAGTGGCATGATTTGTTTCTCTCTCCTTTACTCACATCAGGAATTGCCTATCTACTCAAATCAGTAAATGAAGCAACGAATAAGGTAGTACTCATGAGTTGCTGCAATTTGATTTGTCAACAGGGTGGACTTGCACCTGGTGGATTCAACTTCGACGCCAAATTGTTAGTCCCCATTGTCATTGCTTTTGTTATGTAAAAAGATTCTAATTCAAATGAAATTAAACTAACATGGAATTCTTGTATTGTGCCAGGCGGAGGGAAAGTACTGATGTTGAGGACATGTTTCTTGCTCATATATCAGGAATGGACACCCTAGCCCGTGGCCTCCGCAACGTCGCCAAGCTGATTGAGGTAACTAGGAACATTATGGCCTGCTAAAGTATCCATCAGCAGGTTTCTTGATTGCAAGTTGTGTTTGGTGATGTTAGGATGGTTCCCTGAATGAGCTTGTTCGTAAGCGCTACCAGAGCTTTGACAGTGAGATTGGTGCCCTGATCGAGGTACAACACTTACCAAGCTTGGAGTTTAATTTTCTTTCCCTCTAAAGGATTGAGTTGAAATTGTTAGTTGTAACTCTGGTCTATTGCTTCAAATAGGCTGGGAAAGGAGACTTTGAGACACTAGAAAAGAAGGTTTTGGAGTGGGGTGAACCCACTGTTCCATCAGGCAAGCAGGTACTAAACGAAATGACAACCTAGGCATCCTGTCTGCGACCGTACGATAAAAATATTTTTGCCCTGCTGATTGCTAATTCCTTCTGCCTTATATTGTCTTGTGCTTTCCTGATACAGGAACTGGCTGAGATTCTGTTCCAATCTGCTTTATAAATGGTGCAATGTTCAGAAGTCTAGGAATAAGCCCGGTAATCCTTGGCCCCCGAGTGGCGCACCTTCGGAATTTGCAGCTGTCCTCGCCACAGGCAACCTTCTTCCACGCGATCAACTTGTAACTTGTAACATGGAATCTGAATAACGACTTGTAACATGGAATCCTATTCAACTTCTTTAGTACTTCTCTCCTGCATTTCACGTTTCGGAACTGCTATCTCTATGGTCACTCTCTATGGTCTTCTGTCATCATTGATCTGGTGATCATCGCGTGCTTCAGCCTAGATGGGTCCGGACGGTACATCACCACTGACAGATTGGCCTACGAACATAAAAGCCCCAGACATCAGCTGTGGTGTTTGGTTGCAAAATTCGATGTGGTTGTTGAAAGTACACTGGTGAAAATATTTCTGCGATGGAAACGTGTCAAATTGGTATTCTCGAACAGCTAGGCGTTCGCTTTCTGCTCTTGTTTTCAGTCTCATGCTCTTGTTTCTTGATCGTGCGGCCATTTTCGGATTCCTCGCAGTGACAGTGCCCATGTTTGCAGTACTAACACGGGTTCTCGACGCGTCACTGCGCTATTTCTCCAGAGTTGATATGATTAACCTTTTACATAACGCTGGACCTTCTGGCTACTGAACTGTCGTCCCAATGGCGATGCGACAATGCATGCAAGTACACGTCTACACGTAGCTAGCTAGTTCCCTCTCGCCGATGTCGGACGAGGAACACGTGTGTGGGACGAGTCGAGACGAAGACGACAGCCAGGACCGCGCGACTCCGGCGTCTCCATCGAGAGCTCAGCTTGCAGCGTTTCGACGGTGTCCATGCATGCAGCATCGTCGGCCGGCTGTGTGCATGCATCACGACTCTTAACACAAATCAACTATCCGATAAGCTACGTGCAAATGTGAAAATTTTCCTTGGATCATGCGATTCTCTCACGACTCATCACAACGTTCACTAGCTACACCGCGCCCCTTGTCGCTCGTGTCGTGCGTGCCCCGCTCAGGGCCCGGCCTGCAGCACGTACCTGTTGATCGCCTCTCCGCTGGTTATTTTCTGGATAACGAGAATGACGACGTGAATGAACGCGGTTGTTAGGGGTGATTCATGAAGTGATTTTGTCTGATGAATGTGTATAATCTAAGTAGAGAAATATGTTTGGTTATCTCGTTTCTACTATTTTAGTATAACTCTATGGATGTAAATGTACTTCTTCAGTCTGGCTCGATAGGGAAGTCTCGGGTTTGATTGTTTGCTCGCGTAAGAGCAATCTGATCCGGTGGATGTATATAATTTTGGAGAGAAATATGTTTGGTTATCCATATGCTCGGTTACATTTTGACACAATGGATGCAAATATAGATCTGTAGCCTGGCTCAATGGATGCATGCTCTTGTATCATTTCATATAGACGGGTCCTTATCAGTATCACAAAATCACTTTTATACGAGCAACCAATCACAATCTCAATTCTTGTAAGCGACATCAGATTCAATCAAACAACAAAAACTCAGCTCAGCCTGTCCAGACCGATATAATCAACCAAACACTTTTCTTTTCAACACATATGACTCCACTCAGTTGCTTTATCTTAGTCTGCATATACGGCCCATGCAGACAATCAATCACACCTTCAAGCTTCCCCTACAGCTTGACCTAATAGATATAGACTCCTGCATCTATTTATATAGGAAAACTCACTTTTCAGCGTCGCAAAACCACTTTCATGCGAGCAAACAATCAAAATATCAACTCTTGTATCCGCTCGTATAGTCTCAGATTCAATCAACCAAACAGAAAATTCAGCTCAATCTATCCAGACAAATACAACCAATCAAATATTTTTTAAACAAATATGACTCCATTTAGCATATATATATATATACAATTCATACTGGCAAACCTACGCCGACCAACCATCACACCCTATGAGTACGTACCTAATAAGCAAAATATCTGGGTCTGCGATTCGTTTCTCTCGGATGGAAATCAATACATCATAATGCATATGGAAGTAGCTAGCAGCTAGATAATTTATGCAGACAATCGCATTATTGACTAGTAGTATAATTGTATACATGTTTCTTCTGGAACCATCTAGCTACGTACAAGTGTACAGCAGGGAGCCTTGCTCAAGCCATACATACTGAAAACTATAGTAATCATGGCGTCGTGATTAGCAGGTCAGCTGATCGGGCCCTTAAAAATCCTGGGAGCCAGGGAACGCACATGAGCCAGCCAATATACAGGTACCTAGCTAGTCAAAGGGGACGGACGGGTGGATGCGCCTAGCTGGTCGATCATGTCATCTCCGGAAAGCGACCTCAAACTCTCCTAGATCAGATGGTCACGTTACTAGCTAGTACAAACGAAAAGGATCCTTGCACGTCTCTAACATCTTTCTAAACAAATGACCACTTGTGTATTATTCCTATTCAAAATTATTCCACTTCATTATACATAAGAACAAAACTTATATATACTCTTAAAATGCAGAAGTTATGACAGATCTGATCGATCTTCATCATTCAACCGAGTTGATCAAACGATCACTATACCGATAGTGGGCCCAAGATTATGAACTTAGATGGACATAATATATTATATATAGCAAATTTTCTCGATAACCATAAATAATTAAATATTACATAATGACAAGATACAAAATAAAAAGTATTCATAATAATAACAACGTGTGGATGGCCAACGCCGCTGTGGCCGCGCCCTCCCACGCTCGAGCCAACTCCATCGGCCCCAGCCTCCTAGGTCTTGCTTGCACTATAGCCACCGCCAGAGCCCTCCTAGTCCTAGATCGCACCCGCGCTACAACCACCGCCGCTGTCCCTCGCTCGGCTCGTGTTCATGTTACCTCCATCACCCCCCTCGCTCGGCTCGCACCTGTGTTACCGCCACCGCCCATTATGTCGCCACCCTCTAGGCTCGAGGCTGCACCCACGAATGCGCCCCACCTTAGCCTCGCTCGTGCTCGCTCCCGCGTCGTAATCCATCTCACACACCAACGCCTAGCAGTCGAGCATGTAGGTCGTGGGTTGACTCGACACGCCTCATGATCGAGCAGCTAGGTGACATAGGTTGTGGGCCACTAGCCTTAGCCAGTGTGGGCCATGATGCATCACACGTGGGTTGTAAACACGTCAAGCACTCTAGTCATTAATATCAGGTAAAGGTCGCATGAGCTTAGGACATCATACCTTGAGAATACTACCTATAAAAAAAATTTGCTCAAAAATATGGGTGCATATATATATACACCTATGCCCCCTTGTTGTGCACGCCCATGCACTGTGCAAAGTTGGACATGTTCCTCCTTCTAAAAATATATTTAATACTCATTCCGTTTAAAAATAGTAGGCGTATTTCTTTTTGAAAAAATAAAACTTTGTGTATTTTGACTAACATTTAATCAAATTATAAGAATGCCTAGTATATAAAAACTATAAAACTAGGTTCGCAATTCAAAATAATTTCAGGTTTTATAGCTATAAATGCTATATTTTATGAAAAAAAAAACTTAGTCAAAATCTAACTTCAAAGATCGAGCCTAATATAAATATGCCTACTATTTCTGAACGGATGGAGTATCCCATTATTGCCTTCTATACATTCCAAAAATATACCCAATCTTCTATTAATTGTCTTTCACACCTAGACGTCTAATATTTGTCTTTCATACATTCATCGCCGAGTTTCTCCAAAGGGTGCGTTAAAAGTGCATCTAAGCCCTTTATGTGGGTTTTGGATAATTGATGACAAATGATTAAGGGACTAATGAGTTTAATAAGGTTTTGGACAAGTATTAGTCCCACTGAAAAAGTAAAATGACATTGGCGTTCCTCAAAAAGAAAAGAGAAGCGGCATATAGTTACTCAATAGATTTAAATTTATTTTATTTTTGAATTTGAGTATAGGTGCGTCATACTATCAAGAGAGATCTGTTTAGATTAACTTGAAGTTGTCTTAGTGCTCAAATAACTATTATAGACCAAAGATGAGAGACATATATTACCCCACGAACACCGGGATGATTTAAAAGTTGTCGTGACCCGGAGTCCCCGGACAATGCTCCGGCAGGGGGTTCTCGGTCTGTGGTTAGAGTTCAACCCGGAGCCTCCGGGTTGGCCCTGATACATCGGGTGACCGGAGTCTCTAGACGATACTTCGGCAGAGAGTCTCGGTTAGATCCTAAAAGTTTCACCCAGAGTCTCCGGGTTGACCCGAATACTCCAGGTTCTGTGTTCATCCGGACCCTCTAGGTTGGGTTCCGGACAGGCTCGTGGCTGTGCGATAAATGCCAATCCGAAGTCTTCAGGTTGACTCGGATACTCCGGGTTAGTACAAAATGTATTGTAATGACTAGTTTTTTGGTGCTAGGTTTAAATACCCCCTCTTTCATTTGCTGCTAAACCTACTCAAGACAAAAACATTCAAAGCTTCTTTAGATCCCTCTCTCCTCTAGTGCATTATATCTTGCAAGGATTTGAGAGTTGGGATTAGAAAAGTGTGATTGAGTACTAGTGAGCAAAATTTCATTGTTTGAGCACTTGAGGTCTTCATCAAGCCGTCAACTCATGTTCTTTACTCTTGGAGCTTGAAGCTCCTAAATGACTAGGCATCACCCGATGAGCACCTAAGTTTGTGGAATGCCTTGGGAAGTTTGTGAAGGTCATCCTTGCCTCCGCAAAGAAAGAGAAAAGTTTAGTAAGGTCCGAGCTCGATCTTCGTGGTTGCTCGGTGAGGATAAGGATTGAGGGAGATCCGACTCATTGTGAGCACCTCAACGGAGACATAGGATCGTTTGATCCGAACTTATGGAAACAAATTCGTGTCTCATTTGATTTCTTTGTTGTTCTAGTTATTTTTGGGCGATTTGCCCTGATCGACGTATTTGTGTGTTTCTAGCCACAGGTGATCATTTGAAAAGCTTTCATACATCCTTAGGACCTTGTGGTAACACGTGACATCAAATATATTTACTTAGAATTTCATAGCCTTCAATTTCCTGTTTCATCCGGACTATCCGGTAGAACCCGAAACCTCCGGACCCGGAGTATCCAGGTTGATCCGGATTATCCGAAAATTTTAATCCGCAGCAAAGTTTTAAATTTTAGGAAACACCTATTCACCCCCTCTAGACGACATCTCGTATATTCAATTGGTATGAAAGCCTAACTTCCTTCAAGTCTTCACCGCTTGGAGGATTGGAAGATATCGGCATCCGAGGAAAAGAGTTCAAAAGGTACGAAAATTCTGAAGGATGACATTTCAACATTGGGCAATGATAAAGGGAAGGGAGTGGCAATTGAGTTCAATTATGAAAAATTAAATGCATCTAATTTTTATTTATCCGTGCCATCTAGGCGTGCACCGTATATTAATAGTACATATTATGCCGCTCGGAGACACAAAATGAAATTGCATTTAATTTCTCTTCATCCAAGTATTTGGAAGATTGTTTGCACATGTTGTGATTTGCCGAATAAAGATAAGGAGCTCACTCCCGAATAAGAGCAAAGCATCTACCGCAATGCACAAGCCACAAGTGTATTGCTTGGCGTCTTGAGTCTCGAGGAGTTCAATAAGGTGAACGGGCTTGAGGAGGCCAAAACAATATGAGACATACTCCAAGTCGCACATGAAGGCACCACAAGTGTGAGAGAGTCCAAGATATAGTTGCTTGAGGGCAAATTGGGAAGATTTGTGATGGATGATGATGAAACCCCTCAAGCAATGTATGATCATATGATGATATTGGTGAACAAAATTAGAGCGCTTGGAAGTGAAGAGCTAGATAATCACAAGGTGGTGAGAAAATTTCTAAGAGCTTTTGCAACAAAAAAACTCACCTTGGTGACTCTTATTAAAAAAAGAAGAGATTACAGGAGGCTCACACCAAGTAGTGTGCTTGGAAAAACCCTTGCTCATGAGCTCATGGAGGAGGAAGCAAATGAAGTCAATAATCTTGTCAAGCAAAACTCAACCTCTAAGAACAAAGAAGTAGCATTAAAGGCAAGCAAGAGGAAGTAAGTTGAAGAATCAAGCTCGAGTGAAGATGAGAGCTCGAAAGATAAAGAAATAGTCTTCTTTGTGAGAAAGTTCAAGAAATTCAGAAAGAAGGGTGGCTATAGCAAGTACAAGAGAGATATGATCAAAAGAAGAACATCCAAGAGAACTTGCTACGAGTGTGGTGAAGTTGACCACTTCATCACCGAGTGCCCTAACAAGAAGAAGAGCAATGACAAGTAAGAAAAGAAAAACAAAACTTTCAAGAAGGACAAGTGCAAGACCCACAAGAAAGAAAAAAAAAAATACTCGGGTTAAGCCCATATCGGCGAAGAGTGGGATTCAAATTCTGACTTCGACTCCGATGATGAAGGAGTCGCCACCATTGCCATTCATTCATTTCTCTATACCGACAAGTTACTTTTTGGTGACATGAGCGACGACGACACTCCCAAGTGTCTCATGGCTATAGGACGTAAGGTAAAATCACAATCCAAGTTCCTAGATAGTGATAGTGGTTGTGAAAGCATGCTTAAAGGTCTTAGTAAAAATATCATATCTAAAATGAAAGAACTAATGAAAACAATAGAGAGTCAAGAGGAGATTCTTGAGAAGCAAGAGAACTTGCTCATTCTTGAAAGGAGAGAAACCTTGAACTCTAGGAGCTCCTTGCTAAAGAGAGGGAGAAGGTTGAGGAGTTGACCAAGCAATTAAGCTTGGCCAATAAATCTGTTGCTAGTCTTGAGAGTAGGAATGTTACACTTCAAGAGAATTTCAAATGTGTGAAATAAATCTTATAAAACTCTTAAAGTGCAATTTGATACTCTTAAGAATAGCACTCCTACCTCTAATGATGCAACCTTACTCTCTAGTGCTTCCATTAGTAATGGTTGCTCTCGTTATTACAATATTGATATAAATGTTTGTGCTACTAATGTTCAATCTTTGCATGTATTGCAAAAAAAAAAATGAGAGGCTAAACATCTTAATTAAGTATGGGTGCATCAAGACATACAAATCCAAAGATGCACTATACAAGATCATTGAGACTAAGGATACCAAGCAAAAGAGAAATCTTGATTTTGACATACATACAAGCAAGCTAAATGAGCGTGTGATGATAAATGGCAAAGAGTGTCTTAAGTCTATCAAGGAAAATGGAAAATGACATGCTCACACAACACAAGTCAAGCAACCTAAAGATCATGCACCTCAAGCAACCTTTTATGCATCTTATATTTTGAAAAGGAACCACCGTGGTAAAGTGATTGTTTTAAATGTTGGTACCCACAGAAATGATCGAATTATCAAAAGGAGTGTGGGGGTGCCAAAAGTGCTTGTGATTAACGTGAAATGACTCAAACAAATTTGATACCTAAAACAAGAGCTTAATTTGTTTTATAGACATATTCCTCTGGTGGATCAAGTTGGATGCTCGACAGTGGATGTACCAATCATATGACTGGAGAGAAGAATATGTTTTCCTCATTTGAAGAAAATGGAGGACAACATGAAAATATTGTCTTCGGAGATAATGGAAAAGGAGAGGTAATCGGTCTAGGTAAAATTGCTATTTTCAATGATCATTCTATCTCAAATATCTTGTTAGTTAAATCTCTTAGCTACAATTTATTGTCCGTATCACAACTTTGTGAAATGAGCTACAATTATCTCTTTACTAATGAGGGTGTGACTATCTCTAAAAGGGAAGACTCCTCAATAACTTTCACCAATCGATTGAAGGGTAAACTTTATCTTATTGATTTTTCAACGGATAAAGTGAGTCCTAAGACTTGCTTGATTTCTAAGTCTAGCTTGGGTTGGCTATGACACCGCCAACTAGCCTATGTTGGCATAAGAAACTTTTCTAAACTTTTAAAGAGTAGCACATTCTAGTACTAACAAACATTTTTTTTAAGAAAGATAGATTTTGTAGTACATGTCAAGCGATCAAGTAAGTTGGAGCTCTCACTCTGCCAAGAATGTGATGATGACCACAAGACCATTGGAGCTTCTTCACATGAATTTGTTTGGATCGATTGTCTACATAAGTATTGACGGTAACAAATATAGTTTGGTTATTATTGATGATTATTCTCGTTTCACTTGGATATTCTTTTTGCACGATAATAGTAAAACGCAAGCCATATTTAAGAAATTTATTAGAAGAGTTCAAAATTAATTTGATGTGAAGACCAAAAGGGTGAGAAGCGACAATGAAAGTGAATTAAACAATACTCAAATTGAAAAGTTTCTTGATACAGGGAAAGACAAAGTTGTGGCTTCAGGATCAAGAGATCATGGAAAAGAAAGTGACGAGGAACAAGAAGAAAGAGTATATGTGCAACCTTTAAAACTTCATCAACCTCTCAGAACATGTACTTTATCTGATGTGTTCAAGAGAATGGTGGATTGCATAAAAAGAACCGGCATGGCCAAGAAAGAAAGAGAGGAGGATCCGTTTTTAAAGTTTCATCAACCTCTTAGAACATGTACTTTATCTGATGTGTCCAAGAGAATGATGGATTGCATAAAAAGAACCGGCATGGCCAAGAAAGAAAGAGAGAGGATCCGTTTGATTATTAGAAGAATATGATGATCATCGTTTTTGAAATGACTTTCAAACAAATTTTATGAAAATGTGATTCTAAAACAACCATCTCTCCTAGGTAATGAATTAATTGGAAGTATATGGCTGACAAGGATGATACTATTTTCAATGAGATCATTGTAGCATACAGAACCCTTTCATCCTTTTTCTGTGACTTTGAATTCCGTTTTTGCTACAGAAAAAAAATCCAAAATATCTCTGTTGTTTTCTTTAACCGTCTCTTTTGATTTACTTGACATCGCAACTACCGGCACCCAAAAGAACATTTCAACCGCACTATAAAACACCCTAATTTGCTAACCAATAGTTTGGGGAAAATTGATTATAGATTATAAAGTTGATTAATCTTTGATAATATATCTAAAATTAATTATCTTTTGATCATATGACTCATTTATAATAAAATTTATCTTTTACTCCTATAGTCCTACGGAACCTATAATAAATGATGATCGATTTTGAAAATATTTATCAAAAGTTGATTAGGACACATAAAAAGTTCCTGTAGCTCGACCTCCGGTACCATCTCAAGTCGCGCTTTTGTTTATAACGCCTCTCCAGTCTTGATTATTTACCCCCACCTCTGTCTCTCTCTTCCTCTCTCTGGCGCCCCCAAATCTCTCCAAACTCAACTGCTCTCTCCGGACGCGGGGAAAGATCGAGTTTTTTAGCTGAAACATCTTGGAGGACTGGCCGGCATTTGTAAGATTGTGTTCAAGAACCGGGAGATGAGCTGCTTACCGTGCTCAGGTTCGTCGGGGAAGGAGGCGAAGAGCATGGCGGCGCTCTCGCCGTCCCCCCGGCCTGCGGCGAAGGCGGCACCAGGTAAAGGCCGTATCTTGGGCTCTGGGCTGTCCAATTTTGGCGAAAACTGCTAAGTTTTGATCTATGTGGGATAAACTGCTTAGAAATAGTTGCCTCTTGTAGTTTGGTACTTTTATTCACCAGCGTAGCAGTGAGGATTCACTGCGTTAGTTTTGTATTGATTGTTTATTGATAAGTTTTCCTTGCAGATATATGTGTTGGTTAATTGATCGTTTTGTAATTGGCTTTAGATATTCAAAGTTAATCCGATTTATTGCTGATATAGCGGTGAAGGGAACACAAAACTCATCCTCAGTGTAAACTTGTATTTGGTCTTTCTCTAGAGGTGTAGTGGAAGGGAAGGAAATTTCTGAAGCGAAGCGTGCAGTTACAGTAATTTCGTTCACAGACTTTCTGTCTCAAGCAACCGAACAACAATGTTCCATGTGTTCTATACTCGTGTTGTCTCACTGATTCATTAGTGTGGCCATTTGTTTGCTTCGAGTTTGCTTGAAATAGGGTTCACTCTTTGCGTGGTTGTCGGAGCGAATGGGGAGTTTGACGCAAGTATCCCAATTTTGTTTTTAGCTGCTGGCCATGCAAGTCTGATCCTTGATTTGAAGGCAAGCTATTGCTCATTTGTTTGTTGTGTGACTGCTGCATTTTCTTATCCATCTGCAGCTGGAAATATCTTTTTACATTAAATGCTAGTCAAGTTCCTCATGAAGTGGTTATATTGTTAGCTTTTTTTATTATACATGTCTATTTGGTGTTAATATTTAAAAGCAAGGCATAAGACAACAAAATACTGCTGATATGCTTGTTTATTCTATAAAAGAATCCTACTTTCATGGGATAATCGGACTCCTGATCCTGAAGGATTTGACTCAGTTGCCTGATATTCCCTTCTCAGGTGGAAGTATTTAGCAATTGTAAAGCTAGGTAGGATATTCGGAATGCATTTTTCGTGTCATTTCAACTACTCAAGATAGTAGTACCATGCCTTTTTGTCTTTTGCAGTAGTACGGTCTTTTGTTGCCTGTAAATATTGTCCTGGTGTGCTGTATGGCCTGCGTGCTGAAGATCCTTTAGCTTAGGTTTGCTTCGTTTTCCTGAACCTGCAGTGTTAGTTGCCTATCTGGGTCGTGATTTACTTTTTGGTATCGTGAACTTCTACTCTTCAGTTGCTGTAATTTAGTTTGTGATATAATGAAATCCGGGTTAGCCTGTTATGAAAAACAGTACCGTGCCTTCTCCACCAACTTCACTATACAGAGTGCAACAGTGGAGTAGCTAGTAACAGGTTGAATGTTCCAATAGGTCTAGAGATCTTGCAAGTTGCATCCTGAACCATTTTTTTACACACGGTTTTCTATATGTCTGAGCTGTGTAATTTATCTATATTGACGAAAGCGTATACATTAGTAGTGAGGAATTATATGCTAACTTTTATCTTTTCAATGGGTCAAGTTCGATCAAATTCACGTGCTTCAGGCTCCAGGAAGGAAGATTCTGTACCTGTCCGCAGAGGAGGAAACAATGCACATGGCCCAGCACAGATTTTCACTTTCCGAGAGTTAGCTATTGCTACCAATAATTTCAGAAAAGATTGCATGTTGGGAGAAGGTGGCTTTGGTCGTGTGTATAAAGGACACATGGAGAATGGACAGGTTTGCTAACATTTGCTAACTGTGTTCTAGTTTTTGTAGCCTGCAATCTTGGAGATAGTCTCATTAAGAATAGAAGGGAGAATTCCCCTGATTTTTCTAATTGGTTGAGTGGCTGACATCTTCATTTTTCATGTTCAATACAGGTCATTGCTGTGAAGCAACTTGATAGAAACGGTTTTCAAGGAAATCGTGAATTTCTTGTGGAGGTTCTCATGCTAAGTCTCTTGCACCATCCTAATCTGGTCAGATTAATTGGCTATTGTGCAGATGGTGACCAGCGCCTCCTAGTATATGAATATATGTTGTTGGGGTCGCTAGAAAATCATTTGCATGGTAAGCTTTTCACTCTATTATGGCAATTGTTTCAGTTTACATGTTACCTATAAACCTGGCAGTTAGTTGGCTTAAGATTCAGTTTTTGCACCAAGATAACTCAGTGTGAAAGATAATACTTAAATGTAGATACACTAAATCATACTTTCTCAAGTGTAAATACACAGCAAGTAGATCACGATCCAGTGACTTCCTTATGGGTCGAAAATCACAATAGTTTCTGGGTTTCAGTTTCAACGTTTTGTCAAATTGATTTCTAACCTGCTACATTCAAAAGCGAAAAGGTCCTAGTTATTCTTCACTATCTCACTGTTTTGATACTACTGACAGTCTGAAATCATCTGTAGCATTTTCTAGACACCATCATCCATATTTCTCCTTTTGTAACTCATGATAACACACTCTTGATAGATTGCCCACCAGACAAAGAACCTCTTGACTGGAATACAAGAATGAAGATTGCAGTCGGTGCAGCGAAGGGTCTGGAGTATCTTCATGATAAGGCAAATCCACCTGTCATATACAGAGATTTCAAACCATCAAATATTCTTCTGGGTGAAGACTACTACCCTAAGCTGTCTGACTTTGGGCTTGCGAAACTTGGTCCAGTTGGTGACAAGACTCACGTATCAACAAGAGTTATGGGAACTTATGGATATTGCGCTCCTGAATATGCCATGACAGGACAGTTGACAATAAAATCTGATGTTTATAGCTTCGGTGTTGTCTTCCTTGAACTTATTACAGGCCGCAAGGCAATTGATCACACCCAGCCTTCCAAGGAGCAAAATCTTGTCGCATGGGTAGGTTCAACTGCATTAAGTTATTCCATTTATTTGGGTTAGGGAGGCGAATGTCTTTTGATTTCTTCATGTGCCAAGTGTCTGATCTCCATAAAATCTGCAGGCTCGCCCACTTTTTAGAGACAGAAGGAAGTTTTGCCAGCTGGCTGATCCATTGTTGCAAGGCCGCTATCCCAAAAGGGGTTTGTACCAGGCTTTAGCTGTTGCGGCTATGTGTTTGCAGGAGCAAGCAACATCTCGGCCCCTCATAGGGGATGTTGTCACTGCACTATCTTATCTAGCTTCACATCCTTATGATCCAAATGCACCTTCCACAAAAGATTCTAGGACCTGCCCATCTACCCCAAGGGCAAAAACACACCGACGAACAACAAGTGTTCCTGATGCTCAACATGCTGTTGATTCACTTATTTTGAACTTCCCAGACTTGAGGAAGGAGACTATTGGAGGACGGGAATTTGATCGGGATCGTACTGAAGGTTATGGCAGTGGTAGTAGCTCTGGAAGGAATGATGGCCTGGATGTTCCGGAACTGCTGGCCCTTCATAATGGAAAAGATAACAGCAAAACTGTTAGCATTCACAAGTCCACTGTTAAGGTTGATGCCAGTGAGAAATAGAAAGCAGAGGCAGGCAAATGCTGCAGGAAGCTTTGATAGTACATATGATCAGTGCATTATACCAATCTTTTCATGTTTGCTATCAATTCTACCAGGGACTTTCATCGTTGCTATTCGCTATTGGCGTGATTCTGTTTTGACGGAACTATTGTCGAGAGTTGAGTAGGCTTGTTTTTGCAGACCCGGATAGCCACATGCTCCATGGTTCGTTTTTAGTTGTTTCCATGGAACAGTTTCACAAAATTCTTCCAGGTATACAAGAAGACTACGATGTGATGAAAGGAAGAACCGATCTGTCGCATTCCCATTATGTGTTTCAAACTTCAGACTGTGTTTTGTTCAGTATCAGCTGCATTTCGACTGTAATTAGGCCCTGCAGTATACTTCACTCAGTAATCAGGATGAGTTTTCATGTTTTATTTTTTCTTTCTTAGAGAACACGTTTGATGTGAGAATGTGTTGCAGAGTTGCGGGCTGGCTTGTATGTTTGTACATGTAAAGGAGTTGTTTTCGTATGTAGATTTGTTATCAGAGTTTTTTTGTTTGTCCATACGATGCAATGAAGTCATTACAGACAATATGCCACACAATTCTGTACAGAAAATGTTATTTCGTTCTGCTTGCTTGCTATTTTACATTGAGCTCATATATATTGTTCTACTGGGGAAAAACACTGGTTCAAGAAACTTAATCCTTGTGCCTGGATGATGCTTTTCGTTGGTTTAAGTGGAGTAAATTGGAAGAACTTTAGTACAGAAGGGAGGGGAAAAGAGCAGAGAAAATTCTTACCATGGTTGCTTCACCGTACCTATACCTGCCGCTGCTGCGCGCCACCAGACGGCCTCAACGAGGCCGTCGTCGCCAGCGACGGCTTGCCCAGCTTCGACTGCCACGGTCACCCCGGGGATGGCGTGGAGCCGCAACTTCGGCCGCGTCGATTCCCGTCGCCCACAGATCCTCTTCAGGCTCGCCCATGGACCGGAGTCCTTACGAGGACGGCGATGACGCCGGCGGTGGCCATGGCGCGCGCGCGTCGGCCGTCGGGACTTGGCGAACCAACCAACAGTTTACGACCGCCGTCCAATCGTCCCTCTGCGGCCAAGATTGAGGAAGACGACTTGGTTTGATCAGCGTTCGTTTTAATGGACACATGACCTGATTGTGTGAACCCCTTATCTGCAAACTTCTGCCGTAGCCGAGAGAGCTGGCCTGAATTCTGAAGCTTCTCACTCGCCGGAGGTACGAGATAATCTGAAACTCTAAATGCCAATGCTCGGCATTGACAGCGCAGTGTTGTATATCACATGTCAGTTTCAGAAAAGCTAGAAATAAAATAGTAGAATCTACACTGAGCTCTTGCAACGAAATCATACTTCAGTTTCTAGCTGGAGAAAATAGCCAAGAACGTTGATAGAGCTTTTGCTGACATTGCTGCAATGTATGAATGAGGTTATTCTTGTTTTATGCATCAACTGAAGCATTCTCTGTCATGCATCAAACAGAAGCCAAGACCTATCTATAATCTATCGTTCTAATGTACATCATCTCTACGGTCTACATATTCACAAGCTGTGAATCAAACTCTGTACATCCCTATATGAATGAAATTTTCCAGCTGATCCTTCATCTTTGAGAAAAAACAAGGCCCCGTCTTTTGGCTCTAAATTTGGGCGAGATCAATAATACTGTGGCTATCTGGAACTGCTCCAATCTGTCTGTAAACTAGGTTCAACAATGGAGACATCGATGTCATGCTTTGACAAGAAAATATTGCTGGCCAGATCCTTTTTTAATTGCTTAACGCTTTGAGCTGTGATGATTCTACAGGTGCTCCAGTCATCCGCTTCCATATCAACTCCCAGGTAGGTGAAATGATCTTGAATGCTCAAGTTGAACATGGAGATGCACCTAGCAGCACAAATGAGAGGGCAAATGTTAGAACAGAAGCTACAGAGAAACCGTGTTTGAGTTGTTAGCGAGTTATGAACTGTTAAACCTGCAGCAGTCTGGGTCTTCACCGCTGTCATCACAAATCTGTTCAGTTGTGTTGCCTTCAGAATCCTGGACCCATACCTGAAATTCGATCAGTATGCCCGTTATACGCGTGCAAGGATGTAATGCCACTTCTCTAATACATATTATGAAATTTGATTTCCATGTACCATAACTGATAGGCATAGGGTCTTGATCTTGGGAGCAATGTGGCACTATGAAATGGGTATTTGGTGCTAAGATTGTATTCATGTCATCAGATCGAAAGGTATTTGATGTGTTAACAATCTGCTGCACTGGCAGTTAATTTTTTATCGACGATAGATGATGCACTGTGGGTGTTTATGCATAAGTACATATAGTGTACTTTATATTGACAAGCCTAACAACAACATAAAGGCTAGGGACAAGTTAATATGAAAAAAGAGTATTTTTAAAAAAGTTTATGTGCAAGGTATACCTCTCTTGGGAAGTGGTGGTACGTCAGCTGGGGAAGAAAGGAGAAATAAGGTGGCAAATGTGGCACAACATCGTGTCCATGTGTCACTCGAATCGTGTTGGGTACATATTTGGCGAAGTATGAGGCAAAAGCAGCATTGCCAACACGAGGCTGCCCGAAAGTCATGAGTTGCACACTGTCACTTCCAAGTTTGATCTGTTGAGAAATACTTTGTTAAAGTTGGTTCAAAAAAAAAATCCAGAAGCATTCAAGAGAGCACAGTATGTATCCGTAAAGACTTGGGCCTTAGGATACTTACAGCAAGATCGAGCGCACAAAAAGAAGCCATGGCTCCTCCCATTGAGTGGCCTGTAACTATGACATTGATATCTCCATATGACTTTCTTGCCTTGTGAACAGCACTTGTGATAGCCAGACGCAAAATTGTATTATTATAGGAGGAGAAAAATCCACTGTGCACCTTTAACCAGAGTAATACAAACAAATGAATATTCGAACTTCCGTTTTTATAGGAACAGAGGGATAGACATATCACTGGCATTAACCTTTGCATTCGGCATGTTTGGATAGCTTAGATCAAGCTGCTTCCATATCAAGTTCTCGATCCAATTCTGTACACTGGTTAATCAAGTCTAAACATAAATCACATCTGAACTGAAAACAGTAACATGTAAAGCAGAATTATTATAACTGAGAAGCAAATGAAGCTAGCTCAGTACCTGTTCTCTTGAGTTCCTCTGATTGCAACAACCACCGAATTTAGATTATGAGCTACGCCAACAAATGTCTGTTGCATTATTCAGCCAATGAATGGTGGGTAAAGGACCATACAATGTCATGGAAAATTCAAGATAACTTAATTCAAAATTTGGTGAGATAGGAACCTGCAAGCAGTTCTCCACATCAACAATTAGAGATCTCATCTCAAAGCCCTATTCCAACAGTAGGAAACCATATTAAAACTAGAAACTAATTTATCCAGACCATATCTAGAGAAACAAATTTACGTTTTTAAAAATGGGGGAAATGATTCAACGAGTGGAAGAGAACAAACTTGAAAGTTTCTTACTTGAGTCAAGTCATTGCATCTTGAGCATGTCCATGTATACAGGGCAGTTAAATCTGTCATATACACCTAGACACAAAAGAGAACCGTCAGTTTAAGTTCACTTTGGCATAAAAGGATGAAACAATTGGAAACTGTGCAAATACCAATGACAATATTCAGTTGGAAATAAAAGTCTGAAAAAAGGGTAAAGTTTTAACTTACAGCTGAAGCGTATTCTACAAGAGTCTTTGCAAGAGTATGATTGTAGACGAAACTCTTCTCAATATTCTTGAGACGCAGCTCTGCGATAATGAAATATTTATGCTCATTGTAGTGTTCAACAATGAAAGATTGAATACAAGTATTGACTACAGACACTATATAATATAAGACATTCAACAAAAAAAGAAGAAACAATTTGACAAATGAAAAGATAATAGAATTAATGACTCCGGTCTTGCCCCTATATATTCATAAGCAGGGGCGGACCCACCCTATAGGCGTGGTGGGGCAGCCACCAGCACCCCCCCCCCCTCCTCCGGCAAGACCGCAAGAGCTTCTGTGAATCCCACCGCCGGAAGCAACACAGCGACAAACTTCTTTTCTGTTCGTGAGAACGATCTCACGACAAACAAGACAGGTCACAGGAGGCTACCGATTCATTGTGGGCTTGCTGCCTTTACCTTGGAGTCTTGGACAATTGGGCCAGAGTCTTGGACAATTGGGCTTGCCAGCTTGGAGACAGCCCAATCAACAACCGAATCGTCGATCCCCTCCTGCCTCCCCATCTTTGAACGTTGTGCGGTGCGGGCAAAGCAAAACCTAGCGCTAGCGAGCAGCGGCAACTGGCAAATGACGAGCGGGCGGAGGCGTGCAGCAAGCCTCAAATCGTTGCAGCGGCAGGCCCTAATCCCCTAGCAAAGAGCTTGATGGAGGGAGAGGAAGAGGAGCCTAGGGGAGTGGACTGCATGGAAGGCGCTCCGCCCGTTGCAGCTGCAGCCACTGTGGGGCACGATGCATTTGTGATGTACTTGTATTTTTGGTTTAGTTTGTCACCCGAGTTCGCCCCAACTAAAATTTTTAGCTAGGTCCGTCACTGCTCATAGGCACGGGGAAGTTGGTTTCAACTTCTCAATTCAAATGGCCTTAGCCCTTACGTGACTGCAACACCAACTTCTTTCAACTGGGAAAAAAACACTTTCTTTGGTCATGTTAACTTATCGACTAACGCTTATTGAAGTTTCAATTTCACGTATCCTAGAATCTTGAAACCAAATTCTACGAAATTCAGAGAATCAGCCGCTATGATGAAACATAGCACGCTGGAATCCTTGAAAGATCACAGTAATAATACAGGAAAGAATTAGTTGAGAGACTTATTTAATATTAAGTTGAGGCTCAAATATCTAGTCAGCATACTAGATTCCTCAGAGCAGGTTCAACCTCCAAAAGAATCTCTAATGGTTCTTTGTTGCCATAGCTCATCAACTCATTGCTTTTCTAGAACTGTTTATTTGCAGAGGGCCAACAACGGACCAACCTTCCTTTCCAGCAATTAGGACTCCATTATATGAACAAGGTAGCAGGAAATACCAACTGTCATCCACCAACTTTCCCTCTCTTCTCCACAAAGTTAGAAGTTTTTCTAGATGTCTGTACATGCTTCCGTATGCATCCCCCAACCATAACAATCAGTAAGTGCAGTACACTATTAAAGTTACCGCTTGTCCCCTAAACCGGCAAACAGAACTTCGCCTAATTAACAGAGAAACCGGGTAATTTCATCGGTTAGTTGGCAGCTGCCCCCTTTTCTCTATATACAATTTCAGATGTTTGCGCACACATTGATATGCTTTCGAAATTCATAGAAACCAGTATATACACTGTAAATATCTTGATTACTACTGTTATTATCATTTACCCATACTTGGAACCCACTGAGGCGAACTTAAAACAGTAACCCAGCAAGCATCAAAATTGTAGATTGAGACCAGAGAATCGCATGAAACTACCTCTTCCATGAGAAGCAGCAGGCAGCAATAGCACGAGAGCCACCACGCTGATGCATTTCCATCTCTCCATGAACCTACAGACACGTCCAAACTGAAATCCAATCCAATGAAGCATAGACAGACATCAATCACACAGCCCGGAAACGAATTGAGCAAAGCAATTAGATTATATGTAGGAGCTCCAAAATGCAGGGAGAATGAAAAGGGGCAGGCACTAGGCAGCAATTCCAGAATCAAAATAGACACAAGCTACGACCTCGTCTGAGCAAAAGAGGAGGAAGAAATTAGGGGGGAGAAGGAAAATTAGGGGCGAAGAATCGAACCTTGCGGGGAGCTCGAGACGCCAGGAGAAGGACTGGACGAACAAAATGGGGAGAGAGGAAGGGCCAAGAAACGTACGGCTGGTGCTCGGTGAGTTCTGATGTGGGGGAGGAAGAAGGGTGGGCGCCTCGCCTGCGGCTGGAGGTCGCTTTCTAGGCGCTGTGTTTGGAGGGAGAAGAGAGAGAATATGCTGCTCCTCCGGCTTGGCTATGCTTGCCATTGCCAAGGGCCGAAGACGGTAGGCCAGGCCCTCAAAAGAGACGTCTTTTCCTCATCGAAGAGATCTGTTGGATTGGTAAAGGAGATTAGCATCATGCTGAGGAATCTAGCCGCGATGCCCAGCATCTGAGTTGCAACCGCACCAGCATCAGCGGTGGAACGTTTTTAATATCTGTGAGAATTAGGAAAAAAGAATAGCTGCAGAGCAATCGAACGAAACAGGTCATGGGCGCATTTCTGAACGGGCACAAGACGGAGCTGCAGCCTGGAGGAGAGGGATACGGAAGTCGTCGGTGCCGGGGCGCTGGAGGAGAGGGATACGGAAGTCGTCGGTGCCGGGGCGCTGCCCGTGCAGGTGGACGCCCCTCGCAGGTCCAGCGAGCGGGGTCCATGCATGCGGTGGCGTGTAGAAAACGAAGGCAGGCGCCGTTTGGAGCATCTTCTTCGGGTGCAGCGCGCCCCGAGGGAGTTTTTGACCGGAAACGATGCCGCATCGCCACACGCATCGTTGAGTTGAGTTTTGCTCGCTGACCTGTAGCAAGGATTCGCCACTGCCCACGCCACGTCTCGCCGAACCTAAGGCACGCCGCATTTTGCCGGGAAAATTACCTGCATACTTGTTGGATTATTGAGTAAGGGAGCAACTTTACTAACGGATCTCATAAGGGTATAACGACTAGTAGAGGATATTTACTGAATCGTGATCTATCGTACGACCAAGTTAAAGCTCGCTCCATCAACCTCCTTGATATATATTATGACCTCACAACTAGTCCTCGCTAATAGACATCTATATATAATATATCTAATCTTATTTATTCATTTTTACTTAAATATTTTACTTACTGAGCACCTCCCTTTAACGAACAAAGTTATGATTAGCGTATATAGGCAGTGTCCTGTATTATAGTATTAAATGCTATGGAATAGAGTTTTACGGACCGATTTGACGTCACGCGATAAATTCGCAGGCGGACTCACGGAAGGCTGAAATAGAACGGCTTGGTAAATAAGCTCGTAGCTTACGGCAAAGGGACCGACGAGGCTATCGAAGTAAAATAAAAGTGGAGGCATCCATAGGGATGGGATAGGCCCTACAGTACATCAACACAAGGTGTAGCGCGTGCTTCGTATGGTGATGGCCTAAGAAAAGAATGTCTAGTTAGATATGGGTAAAAAAATAGCCTCACTTGTAAAGTTCCCCTTCTCATGTATATAAAGAAGAGAACAAGTCTAGAATAAGAGTAGGATCTCATCTATAACTAGTTCATAAAACACTTATAACAAAATACACAAGATATAGAATTGTTATTCTTCGGAAGATCTGTACCTAGATAACTCCTGATGTTCTTAAGTTCTAGCATATACACACTTGTTCAAGACGTTTATCACACACCTATCAACCGGTACACTCTAAAATTATTGTCAGAAAATAACCCTCGACAATACTACTAAGGTTTGCTTGTTAAAAGTTATTTTTAAAAGTTAAAACTAAAACAAACAAATAGATTATACAATTTATTTTTCAAAAACTAATTCTATCGTCTACCACGATCTATGAGATATCTCTCAACAGATTTTTACATACGGTGACTAACGATTTTTTTTTATTGATAAATGGGGAGAAATTTGACGACTAAAGTAAGAAACATGCCTAGTGAAGAATAAGTAAGATGCCAAAATTGATAAAGAGGGACTTATCTACATTTGGTATCAAAAACATGCAATGAAGAAACTCTTGCACGGGTCAATTAAGGGCCTGTTTGGTAGAGCTCTCAGAGCAGCTTTTCGGCTGGAATCAGGGGGAGCTCTGCAAAACAGCAGCTTTCAGTTTTTAGCTCCCTGAGTGGAATCCGTGGGAGTGATTCTCTGAAATGAACTAGAAGATGGGGAGCTGAAAAAAACAGCTTCCCCTGATTCACTTCTCGCATAGAATCACTTCCTCCATATAGTTTATTCTAAATAATCACTAGAGAATCACTTTCAGCCACAGAATTACTTCCTCTAGAGAATCACTCTCAACAGAGAATTTAAATTAGTAAGAGCTCTACCAAACAGGCCCTAAGGAAGATAGTGGCAATGGAGAAAGGGGGAGCCATAACAAAAGTGAAACTAAGTGGAAAGAACATGCATTCAAAAAATATGGTAAGGCTTTATACTCTTTATAATTAATATTATTTATTATTTGCCACTTGTTTTGATTGTGTTATCATCAATCACAAAGGAGATTGTAGCGAAAATGGGCCTATTAGGTTATGATTATGATTTTAGTAATTAATAATAATATAGTCATTGGGACTAACATGTTTGTCAAGAATATATATTAGTAGGTCTCATAGATGCAATACACGAAGAAGCCACTGAAGCTGGGACAAAATCTGATTGAATTAAAGAAACCCCAGGAAAAATGACTACAACGGACAGTCCGATGACACCACAAGTATACACACTTAAGTATTTTCCAGAAGGATGAAAAATTGAGCTGAAATGAGATTGTACTCACAGAAAGGTCCGGTGATCAGAATCAGTGTACACCGGAGTATTTAACAGAAGCTCTACAACTATCGAAGACTGGAGATCAATACACCGGAAGGTTCGGTGATAAAAAAAAGTGCAAATCGTAGTATTTTCCCAAAACTCAGAGAAAATGAAGATATACACACCGGAATGTCCAGTGATCAGAATATCAATACATCGAACAGTTGAATAGTGAAAAAGTTGGCTCGATTAGGCTCAAGTATACACACCGGATAGTCCGGTGATGGAGATGAAGTATGCATCGGATAATTTGGTGTTTAGAAGTGGTTCTAAGTGGGTTCTAACGGCTAGTTTCTGAGGCTATACACACCGGATGGTCTGATGCTTGTACCACTGTCTACAATAGATCATTTGGTGTTCACAGTAAAGTTGGGTTGAAACTATATATACCCCTCCACTCATCCATTTGAAGGTGCTGGAGTCCAGAGAATCTCATATACACTTGAGAAGACATCCAAGCATCAAAGTGTTAAAAGTGTTCATCCAAGGCAATTAGCACACCATTAGAGAGTGATTAGTGCTTATAAGCATAGAGAGAAGTGTTGCTAGATGTTGCAATCTAGAGAGTGGATCAAGGAGTGATTCAACCGTGTACCGAGAGGTACGTCGACGCCTTGGAATCTTTGTGACTCACCGGTAATTTATTGACCCTTTGACTTGGTGTGGAGCGGCGGCAAGAAGATTGTGCGGGTACGCGGAGACCCTTGTCTTTGTGACTAAAGCTCTGAAGTGAAGACGGCGCACAAATGATCAAAAGAAATATTAGTGGTGATACCTTTCCTTGATGGCTTAGTGGCTTATCATGTTTAAGGTCTCGTCTTGGTGACTTGTTAGCTCAAGAATCGTGGCTGGAAAAGACTTGGCGATCTGAAGCATATCCTTTGTGGAGCTTCAACGTGGACTAGGGGTGACTTGTGTGCCACTGATACCACGGGATAAAAATTCCTTGCGCCGAGTTTGCCTCTCCACCTTATTTATATTTCTGCATTTACATACCTACAATTTACCTTATTAGAGTAGGTTACAATTCCCTTGAGCGGTAGAATAGACACACTAAATAAATATATAATATATTTAGATACAAATTAAGATAAATTTATCTTATAAATTTTTTAAAGCCATTAACTTTTACATATACTAATTCACCCCTCTTAACATCAACTGACAAATCTACTCTTCCAGATCCACCGTGTCCTCGTCGCACTATTAAAAAAACCTCTTCACTGCCGGCTCATAAAGGGGTTTCAATGTTGGTTTTAGAGCCGGCAGTGAGCAACGGACAGTGATAGTCCCCGACTGTCACTACCAGTCCCCAGACCGGTAGTGAAGAGGTTATCACTGCTGGCTGAAGGCTTCAGCCAACAGTGATAGTCGGGCGCCGAATCAATCTTTTTGGGGATGGAAAAATTGAAAAAAAAAAATTGCACCCGAGGAACCCCACGCCGTCGCAAGTCACAAGTCACGTGATTTTTCGCACGAAATACGCACGCGTGCGGTTTGTGGCATTCGAACTCGGAACCTCTCAGCTCACGCGATACGTCCTTACCATCCCACCACAGAAATACTAGTGATATCATTAACATATGCAATCCTTTTGACATTTTCTGTCTGAAACTTCAAACGATTATTTGGATATCTAAATGATATCAAATGAAAAATTTCAACTACAAAGTTGTAGATCTCATCGAGGGCTAAAGTTTATCCTCATCCAACTTTATATGAAAAACTTATGAATTTTTTAAAATAAGCTGTCATATATTATCACTGCCAACTCTAGCCACGAGCCGACAATGATAGTCAAGGTTTCACTACCAGCTCATAACACAAACCGGCAGTGATACTATCACTGTTGGCTCGTGGCTAGAGCCGGCGGTGATAGTGGATTTTCATTATCAATTATTTTTGAACGGCCTTTTAGTACCAGTTCATGATACGAACCGACAATGATATTCCATCACTACTGACTCGAAAAAATCAACAGTGATGAGTCGATATATAAAACTATTTCTGTAGTAGTGGATCGATTCCCCCACAGGGCAAAAGGCGCTTTCTTTTTTTTGCCTTTATCGATCCTGTGCTTGGAGTGCTGCAAGCTTCGGCCCGGCCGACGGCTATGGCAGGCATCCGCCTCAACACCGGCAGGGAGGATGTGAGGTGGAGGAGGCACGGTGTGCCTTGAGCTTGCGCCGGCCGCGTGGAGCAGGAGGCGGAGGCATGGGCCATGCTGTCGTCAGGAGGCGGAGGCAAGGATAGACCCGATGGTCTCGAATGGTCAAGCAAGCAATTGTAGCCGATTATGAGCTGCATGTCCTGCATGCATGCAAGTACGTAGGAGACGCATGCAAATGTTGTGACAGATGGATCACGTACGTACGACAGACAAACAAACCGATTAGGTTTCTCAAAAAGCTTATCCCAACATTACAAGCATGTGTCCGCCCGGTTAGATACGTAGACACCAGCTTAAAGCTAGCTCTGGGAAAACTAAACCAAAGTGCCACGAAACTTACACAGGACAGGAGACGCCGTCCACGAGCGCACGGATGATCTGATCCATCACCACGTACGCCTAGTCGCTCGACCATGGCGTGTTGTCAAGCTAGTGTGTTCAAGTGCATGCAACGCGCAAGGCTCCATCCATGCAAGTCGCTCGCGCAGCGCAGTCACCCGCACCGCCGGCAGGCATGACGCGCGCGCCGAAGTGCATGCTGGTGAGATCTGTCGGCTAGCTTGCCCAGCGGAAAGCGCGGGTGGCGCTGCGCCACTACATGCAATGCATGGCCTGCATGCGCAACGAGGAAGTTGATGGCATTTTCGTCCTCCTGCGCTGCGCACGCGAGACGAGGACGGGCCAGCCATTTGTCCCTGCATACACCCATGCACGATGCGGCCGGCCATGCATGGACGCGACCTTTTAATTTCCTAGGCGATCTCAGCTTCGTGGTTCACACAAAACGCTCGGCAAGCTTCATCAAAGCTTCATCTTTTTTTTTTCCCCGGCTGCCCTTCTTTCACTGTTAGTTCAGAAATAATCGATATTTTACTGTTGGTTTAGAAATAATCGATAGTGATAATTACTATCGGATCATAAGTAGAACCAACAAATCTAATTGTGAGCTGTTAAGAACCAACAGTGATAGTTGATATAACTGCCGGTTCATAAGCTTTTCGTTAGAGCAAAATTGAGCTAATATGAATCGGCAGTGATAATCCTTGTTTCTGTCAGTTCATATTCTAAACTGACAGTAATAAGGATTATTATTATTGCTGCTTCATACGCTCATCGACAGAGCAATAATTGAGCAAATACGAAACGACAGTGGTAATTATTATCTCTGGTTCAAATTCTAAACTGGTAGTGGTAATGCTTTTATAAATCTCAAGCCCTCTCTCTTAGTTCGATCCTAATCTCCAGAAGCCGCTTCCGAGGGGTAGTGACGGTCGAAATGGAGCTATGGTCACCATCATCACTTCTACCGTCTTTACCCAGTAGGCCCATCTTACACGTCCTCCGAGCCCGTCGCTGTCTCTCGAGCCCCAGCCACCTTGCGGCCGCCCTAATTTTCTTGAGCCCTCACCATCCTCCGACATGAGGACCGACCGAATAGTATTCTAATTAATTATCATGACGATCATTTGCTTAATCACGATCACGATGATTAATCGGAATACCATCTAGGTAGTCGCGGCATGTGTTTTGTGCCCAAGATCAGAACACATGCTTTTTCAACATATATATAACATAAAAAAACTTAAAAAAGAATAAGTAATTAAATTAAATTATAAGTTCTGAAGCATTTAACCATTTACATAATTTACAACAAGAGGAAGCTAAGAGGATAAAGAATAAATCACATTTTAACCAATACTAGAAACTATGCAGCGAAAGATTAACATCTATAAACCAACAAAAGCTTCGCCATATACCCTTATGCTCTTATGCTCTACCCAAAAGCCTCTCCCCACAAGTAGTTTGTACTACTTATTCCCGGCACCTATATTGGTAGACGTGAAGTAGCCAAACACGAGCTCCTTCTCACCGGTAGAACTTGAAAGAGCAGCGTGAGTACGAAGATACTCATATGATTTAATCCATAATATGTACATATAAATAACCCGACTCTAATGAGAAAGCATTAAGGTATTAGCAAGGAATCGATCACATAGTTAAGTAACTTTTATAAGTGAAATACAACTTTACATACACATGTGAGCATCTATACATAACCACGGGTAATATTCTATCCCATAATCACCACAAGAACATATGTAATTAGAAACATAATAAGTATATCTGTAAATAAAACCATCTCAACTATAACCCAACATGCCATACCACACCATCGCACATTCATGACTTTACGACTGATGCGGATGGATAGAAGCATGCTCATGACCGAGAGTGCGGTAATTCGAATTGATTTTACACAATGCAGGGGTACAACTTTATCCACACGACCCGGATCCAACTTCTTGGCTCCCAAGACAACCTTTCTCATACTCGAATCTACCCACTTGTATATACCCCTATGACGTTGGGATTACCGCGAGCATGTACCGGGTACCTCCGGCTCCCTATCACCTTACTTCTCATTTATTTTTTCTTATGAGTCATAGGGCCGCAAGACAAGCGTCAGCACAACGTATGATACTCAGCTCATTCGTCCATTATCCAAATATGTGATTGTGTGAAAAGTGTTAAAGCCAATGCCACCAGCGGACGGCGCTTAAACAATGCAAGTAGTCTATGGCATCCGTACTTCCCTCTAGATCTACCCCTTGCACCGCCCACATCTCGCCTCATCCTCATATATCATACAACCCATATCATTGTCATTTGTAAACAATAAGTAAACTCTAAGCTCGTGAACAACGGTTGAACCATTGCTCTACTTCTACCGAGGACCTATGTATTTGCTAAGTATTTCGAATAACTCTTAAGGTACACATCAACGATGTTATCAAGACTATAAGAATATGAATCATCAACAACTCAATATAGAGATAATACAAATCAATATAAGTTCTACCCATCTAAACCTGACAATGGACTCACTATTCATACAAACATACATAAAGAACAATTTATCAAGCTATACAATACGAGATCCAAAGTAGTAGATTGAATATGCTTAGATACTTGCTTTGCTGCTCCGGCGGTTGCCCCGGTCAGAGCAGGCCTGACACAGCAGGGCGGTAGGCAGTGTGCCTCGAGCCCTGCGACGTTATCCCGAGACGCGCCGGATGACGTGCGATGGGACCCGTGCATTAAATGCCCACACGCCTCCCTACCAGACCGTGGCAGGCACTAACAGCAGGCGTGGGGGAGTGGTTGGAAATGACAGGCCACGCGCCCTCTTAAATGCAGCATCGGGCCTCTCACCAGTTGACACCTCACCGCTGAGCCTTTATAGGGACCACCGGCGAAGGACTTCTTAGGCCCTCGGAGAACTGTGAGTGCTCGGGGGCTACTATGCACAGCCCCGAGCACTATCTCCCGGATATGCCCTCTCTTGGTCCTCGGGGAACCGGGTGCTCGGAGGCCACTGTTTACGGCCTCGAGCACTCTCTCCCGGAACTTGACTGCTCGGGTCCTCGGGGAACTCGAGTTTTCGGGGGGTTACTGTTCACGGCCCCGAGCACTCTCTCTTGGAACTGACTTTTCTTGTCATCGGGGAACTCGGGTACTCGGGGGCCACTGTTCATGACCCCGAGCAACCTCTTCCGGAACTCGGCCTTCTCGGGTCTTCGGGGAACTCGGGTACTCGGGGACCACTGTTCCGATCATTATGGACGTCAAGATGATCTCTCCAACAGTATTTGCCCAATTCAATGAAACTCTCCATTAGGATCTACGCTCTTTTACACGTTGGATTAACAAGAACACACCATAACACGTATATGAATCCAATTTGGGTTGCACACCACGCCAGGTGTTACGCTTACACATCATGTATATACATTCATGCACCATCCCCATGCCGGATCCCTATCACATTGGCGCAAGACAAATCGCTCCTACCTGGCCACCCCCTACCTACCACAATGACATGGATATACGCAGCCCCTCACAGTCTCAGTCTCATGCAGAGGATGGGTCAAGATGCATGGATATCCGGCACCCAAAACTGCATCCGGTTGGTAAGGACAGCTCTAGCGCGGCACGAGCGTTCAAGTAAGTTCATATTTAAGCCTGAGCGCTCGTACAGGTATATACGGAGTGGGCACGAACGGAAAAGTCTCGTTCGACACTGCCTCTAAAAGAAAGCAGTGGAAATAGTCCCACTGTTTTTTTTTTTAAAAAAAATCTAGCACCCAAAAGTCTACACCATCTTGAAGCTACATGGGTACGAGACAAAACAGCCGACTCGCGTGATGCCAAGCCCTACGTCCCCTATATGTACATGCGTCTGTACGTAGAAATTACCAAGTACACACACAAATCTCCATATATACGTACCAGCAACCATGGTGCAAATAGAAGAATCCATAAGTACATGAGCGAAACAGACAAGTAGCGATCACTCAAACCCCAAACACACAAGTGAATTAACCTCACCATCATCTGCACCATGGCTTCTTGATTCGCCCTTCCTCTGCAGCATGCTCATGGGCATGGCCTCGATCGCATGCAGGAATTCTTGATGTAGCGTAAATCCAGTGATCTAGAGTTGTGGTGAGCTAGCAAAAGGAATTCTCTGATGGCCATGGCCATGGCCATGGCTACAGCTGGGTTAGGACGGACGGCGAGCGACGGCGCTTACCTGAGCGACCCCACGACGTGGGCGCACCAGGGGCACCGGCTGTGGGCGTCCATGTCGGAGGCTTTCTGGGTGTACGTGTACAAGGTGCAGCGGTGCCCGCAGCCCAGCAGGCACGACTGGACGTCGTGCCCGTACGCGCACAAGGGGGAGCGCGCGCGCCGCCGTGACCCGCGCCGCTTCTCGTACCTGGCCGTCGCCTGCCCGGACTACCGCGCGTCGCAACAGCAGCAGCTGCTGGGCGGCACGGGCGCGGCGCCCACCTGCGTGCGCGGCCTCCGGTGCCGCTACGCGCACGGCGTCTTCGAGCTGTGGCTGCACCCGGGGCGCTTCCGCACCCGCATGTGCGAGGACGGGACGCGGTGCCCGCGCCGGATCTGCTTCTTCGCGCACTGCCCGGCCGAGGTCAGGAGCGAGGACGACGTTGTGCCGCCCGTCGGTCTGCCCCCGCCACCGCCCCGCGTCCCGCCTGTTGCAACGTCTGTTTGTTTTCCTCGTCAGGTCGATCTGATCCTGCAGGCCATGCCGAGGAAGCTTAGCCTGTATGACGCAGGCGCTTCATCGCCTGCCGCTGTCGCTGTTGCCACGTCGGCGCTGGCGCTGGCGATGGCCTCGCCGGACGACAAGGATTCCGTCAGCAAGAGCGGCCGTTGCGCCGACGAGGAAGACTCTGTGATCAATGACTACCCGCATTTCGATCTCATCATGGACATGGTGATGAGCTAGATAGCTAGGTAAGGAATTAATTACCGCGCGACTGTCTGTCTGTGCATGCGTCCACTGTCCACACTATACGTTTCTCTGTGTTACGTTACATGCTGTACATGTCACTCACGCAGTGCTGCATGGCGTCCATGCGTGCATATGGATGGATCGGCGCCGCGCCAGGTGGAGGTGGTCAGCCCGCGAGGGGGACGTCAGTGCCTCAAGACCCGTGCCCATGTATAACTAGTCTGATTATTTGTGTAACATATCTATAAGGAGTTGTGTGCATTGTGGACTTATAAAATAAATTATCTGTGAATTAATCGATGTCATTTTATGGAGCGCAAACTGAGTGTTCTTTGATCATTTTTGTTGATGTGCATTTGATACGAATTATATATATGTTTATATTACCCGGGACTTTACGGTATCGATTACACAGCCCTTCAGCAAATGTTTACATACATCATCTCAGGTACAACTCAAGAGATCATTTTTTTTCTCTCGAATACTCAAAAGAGTTGTGGTATTAAGTAGAAAAAATTGCATAGTTCATACAACACGAGAGGCTCTCCATGACCTTTGAGACCATTTGACGATGTTCTCAGCATCTAATCTTTAAAAACAAACATTTGAGACCATTTGACGATGTTCTCATCATCTAATCTTTAAAAACAAACATTTGAGACCATTTGACGATATTCATGAAGCTGCCTTTGCAGGTCCTCATTTCTACGGGGGTATAACACAGAAGCAGGACACTTCACGAAGCGGAGAAGCAAATTAAGCGAACATGAAAATTTCACTAAGTCATGGATATATGGTCTATTAAGATTGCTTATTTGTATTGAAATTCGTACTGAAAAAATAAGTGAAAACAATTATAATATATAAGAGAATCAACGAGCACATGAGTATCAATTAAGAAGAATAGATAAACAAGATAGGTTGTAAGTGTGCAAGCACATAAAGCGATACACATAATAGTCTTGATTTATTAACTGCACGTGAATCAGTAGGGACATTCACAGTATGTACAGACCGTACGTATAGGCGGTCATCTCGGTAAGGTGATCGTGCTTATGCTGATATCGGACGACGGCGGAGCGTCGGCTGCGCCGCCGGGGCGGACGTTGAAGTAGGCGGACTGCTTCGGCTCGGGCAAGCTCGCGCCCCCGTTGCTCAGCAGCTTAACCACCTCGTCCATGGGCGGCCGATCTCCTGCTTCTTCCTGCACGCACAGAAGTGCCACCTGGGTGCACCGTTTCAACGTCGCATGGTGTCCGTCTCCCAAGCAAGGATCGATCAGCTCGTGCCATCTGCCATCCCTCCACAACTGCCAAGCCTACGGGAGCCGGAGAAACGACACACAAGGGCATGTTTGTAGAGTGAGAATTTAATTCATGCAGGGCTTAATTTTTTACTTCAAAAAACGATCTAGCGTTCCCAACGAGTATTAAAATTTATTAAATATGTGTATTGGAAGTAGCAGGGAAAAAACAAGCACACATGTCTTGAGAAAAAAAAAAAACTAGGAAATGCATGCTCACATATGCAATGAGGCAGTACAATTTTCCTTTGTACTGATAGGAACCACTCGTCTTCTTCCCGCTTATGATCTCCAGAACCAGGACGCCGAAGCTGAAAACATCCGATTTGACCGAGCAAACACCGTCTAAGGTATACTCGGGGGCTATGTAGCCACTGAAAGGCAAAAGTAGAATCGATCGCGTTGGTGCATGTGTGCAAATTAACCAGCTAATAAACCGTAGGATTAATTGTTGTGAGAGAGCTTATGCGTACATGGTGCCCACAATCCTAGTGGTACTTGACTGCGTGGCGTTTGAGCAGAATATCCTGGCGATGCCGAAATCTGAAATTTTCGCGTTCATCTCGCTGTCCAGGAGAATGTTGCTTGCTTTCAAGTCCCTGTGAACAACACAAACCGTCGAGTGCTCGTGAAGGTAGAGCAGACCTTGCGATATCCCATCGATTATGTCGGAGAGTGAACTCCTGTCGCAGGGATCCCGAGAGACCCCTTTTTAGAGATTCGGCCGGGGGGATGATCCTGGAAAAGCTTGTGTGGGAAATGAGCGGGGAATGGAAATAAATGCGATGGCTAGTGGACACACCGGGTTTTAGACAGGTTCGGGCCGCACGGAGGCGTAACACCCTACTCCTGTATGAGTGCTATATTTATCCTTGAAGGGGATTCTTCAAGGATATATCTGGTTCTAAGAGGAGAACTGTTTACAAAGAGCTTGAGGCTCTTATGTTCTAGCTTAACTTGAGTTGGTTCGAGTGTCCGTCGATCTATCTTTCGCCTGGCTCACCGGAGATTGTTGGCTATCTGGTCTCTTGGTCGTCTTGTGGTCGGGGGCTGTTGTTCTCTTGTTTCTTCGACCTTTTTTTTTAGTGTTCTCCATCCTTTCCTTTTATAGGTGCGCCGACCTCAACATATCCTGAATGGGAAAGAGGGGACGCGAATGCCCAGGTGCCACGGAGAGAGGCGTAATCATTTCATCTTGGCGAAATGACAGGGGCGGTGGAGAAATGCGGCGCGTATTCGACCACTAGCCGCTGTGGAAGCCTCCGGGCGCCATAAAAGGGGCCCACCGGGCAGCCTCAGAGGTGCCCGGTGCGCCCACCCTGTCTCGTTCTCCTGCCAGGGCAGGGTGGCAGGCCGAGCGCTTCGATTCTGGCAACGTTATCCCGAGGCACCTGGATGAAACGGGACGGGACCCGTGCATTTAATGGACCCACGCCCCCCTGCCAGTGCATGGCAGGGTCTGACACTGGGGCGTGGGCAGCCGAGAATGTCAGGATGTCAGAATGTCAGACCACGCATGCCTATTAAATGCGGCATCGGGCCTTTGACTGGATGACACCCTGACGACGGGACCCTTCGGGTCTTTGAATGATCTTGCGCGAACCTTCGGGGAACCGAGTCCTCGGGGGCCGCCACGTGCAGCCCCGAGCACTCTCTCCCGAGCACTTCGGTGGGACCTTCGGGGCACCGAGTCCTCGGGGGCCGCCACGTGCAGCCCCGAGCACTCTCTCCCGAGCACTTCGGTGGGACCTTCGGGGCACCGAGTCCTCGGGGGCTGCCACGTGCAGCCCCGAGCACTCTCCCCCGAGCACTTCGGTGGGACCTTCGGGGCACCGAGTCCTCGGGGGCTGCCACGTGCAGCCCCGAGCACTCTCTCCCGAGCACTTTGGTGGGACCTTCGGGGCACCGAGTCCTCGGGGGCCGCCACGTACAGGCCCGAGCACTCTCCCCCGAGCACTTCGGTGGGACCTTCGGGGCACCGAGTCCTCGGGGGCTGCCACGTGCAGCCCCGAGCACTCTCTCCCGAGCACTTTGGTGGGACCTTCGGGGCACCGAGTCCTCGGGGGCCGCCACGTGCAGCCCCGAGCACTCTCTCCCGAGTACTTCGGTTCTACCTATCTTGCAGGGTGGTGATATGTGGTGGATGGCCGGCCTGGCCTCGGGACTTAGGGACCCCTGGTTCTAAATACACCGACAGATTATATGGAGGCGTTTAGGCCAGTTTAACACATGTCGCTTAACGTTATCTGCAAAATACATATATACTATGCTTGATCAGTGAGATCGAAAGTGTATATACAGCCAACACATGTAAAAAGGGCCGTGCTATAATTCATATGCTTGAAAATGGAGGCCATCTCAGGAGACCGTTTTCAGCCGCGCCCGATTCAAAATGGACGCCATCGGGTCATCTTCTATCCCCCACAATTGCTGGCCTTCTTCTTCCTCTGCTTGCTTTGCCTCATCTCGCTAACCAATTCTGAATTTGCCGTCATCGTCTCTCCCTCGCTAACCAATCCATTTTCGAACTCCCAGCTGCCAACTCCCCCACTGCTCGTCTGCCTCTCACGGTTTCTACGGCGCCACCACTGCCTCGCCGCACCACCACCTCACAGCCCACCTTCGGTCCACTCACCGTCCCAACCTCGCTCTAACCCCAGAGTCACCGGTGAACCCTAAAACCCTGAAACTAACCCCCTTCTCTAAACTTGTTGGTGTTCACACAGACCTGATTTCTAGGAAGTGTGATGTAAAAATTGGTTGCGATTTCGTTGGTGGAATCATGTATACACACCGAAGATAAACATGTCCAGGCTTTTGTTGGGCATATACTCGTACACAAGTATCTTCTCTTCGTCTCCCTGGATGCAGCATCCCAGCAGCCTGACCAGATTCCTGTGCTGAAGCTTTGCTACAAGTTGTATCTCATTCTTGAATTCATGGAGGCCTTGTCCAGAGCACGCTGCAAGCCTTTTCGCTGCTACTTCAAGTCCGTTACGTAACTCGCCCTGGAAAAAAATTCTTAACATTAGTGGGAACAAATTAAGCTAGGTTTTTGGTGCAAAAATGGTTTTAAATAGGCTAGGTTACAGTACGTTTTTTCTCAGAACGACAAAGAGGTCACTGTTTGGGATACAACCCAACTTGCCTTATAAACGGAGCCAAAACCACCTTGTCCGAGCATGTTTTCGTTCGAGAAGTCACCTGTTGCAGTTTTAATTTCAGAGAAATCATACAATGAGAACCCAGAGTTGCCTTCTTCTAGCCTCCAGAGAGTTATCACATTCTGTATCGCCACGGACAGCTTTTGTAGTTCTGACCTTGCTCGTGCTGAACAAATATACAATTAAATGTTGTACGTCAGCACCCATATATATATATATATAGTTTTCCTATATATATATATATATGGTATTCCTGAAGTATGTATATTTAATATAGGAGTATCTCATATGATAAATAGTATGTAATATCATCCAAGTGGTACTTATATTTTTTTAGTGATTTGCACATATTTTTTTGAGTATATTACATTTTATATACAGATATAAATGTATTATTAAAATCTATTAAAATTGATAGATTTCTTTTCAATTTTTCATGTAGTTCACATTGAAGTATCTTAGAATAAGTATATAAGTATACTAATAATGATAAAGGAGTATATCCAGTTCATTTATATGTTATATCATAGTAGGGAGTAAATACTCTATAAGTATATATTAGTTTATATATATATATATATATAGTATTTTTTGTACTCCATGAGGTACATACTCTCCCTCTAATAGGTATTTAGAAAATAGTATGTATATCTTAATAACTATTATATACATCTCAGAAAAATATCATTTATAAAGAAATATATACATCTCAGAAAATAACATATACATATCAGAAAATAGTATGTACTTCTTATATGTATATATTATTTTCTAAAATATATATATATATATTACAAGTGAATTTTTTCTAAGATATATATACTACTTTTTAATATGTACATATTTCTTTTTAAATACCCATTAGATGAGGTATATACACCGGAAGTATGGAAAAGGTTTCCTTTACACAACATATGCTAGTTTGTTGCAACAAGAAAGAGTTATATATTACTACCTCTTTTCCTCCGTTTCTTCAGCTCTGTAAAAAGAACAATGCAACAAATGCACACTGCTACACCGGCAAGAGCACCGACCCAGGGCCACGTCTTGTTCGCTGTACATTCAAGAACCAGTGAAAAGGTGTGGTGTAATTTGCTGCACTCATGTAATGTATGCAGAAGAAATTCACTGGCTACTTACTTTTATCTCTTGGATTATTTACCAGCGGAGATTCTTCTATATGGCAAGCAAATTCATTCATGAAAAAGAAGAAGCAAAATTAGAGAAATAATATATACACATCTATATATTGACATATGTGATATAAAAAATGAACTTTCACAAGAAGATAGCACCTTTTAATCATGTTGTGCACAGGGTTTTTTTAACAGGTAAATAAACTTTTTCGGAGGCCCGTAAACATGATTTATCAGATATATTAGACAAAATTCAAACAAATTTAAACAAAAGTCAAACAAAATATCGATCAAGATAATTTTTTTCTACTAAGATTCAACTGTAGATTTTGTAAACCGGATATATCAGATGTACCGATATATTAGATGTACCGGGCCGAATTTTTTTCAGTTGTGCATGCATGTGCTAAACATAGGTCCTACTAACTGATTCGGAGGAAACGTACGTACGGTTGGGCATGCCAAGGTGCAGCGTCATGTTGTCCATCTGAAAGAAGAGATCCATCTCATAGCGGACGACGCAGCGCACCCCGATGACTCTCCCGCCTATCTGGCTGGCGTTCAGCTTCCGCGGCATCCCCGAGATGACGCCGCGGAGGCAGGCTCTGCAGCGCTCGCGGGCCATGTCGCTGGTGCACTGTGCGAGCGCGTACACCGGTTTGCCCCCTTCCTCGAACCACGACTCCCCCGCCGCGTACCTGTCCGGCCGGCTCGCCGCGGCGTCGGCGGCCGCGTTCAGCAGCTGGGCGACGCGCGCCCGGAACGGCCCGGCCACGGAGGCGTTCACGAAGTTGGTGTTGTTCTCGGGCCACTCCGGCTCGTTGCCGTAGCCGGACAGGAAGTCCCGGTCGGAGAAGCTCAGCTGGTGCCGATCGTAGTAGAGGGTCACGTTCCTGTGGAGCTCGCAGATGGGGCTGTCCGACTTGTTCATGGCTGCGGCGAAGGCGTCCGTGAGGCGATCGGTGCAGATAGAGCCCTTGGAGTCCCCCCGGCAGAGTGCGACGCCGTAGACCACGTCGGGCGCGGCCCCGGCCGAACCAGCGGCCGAGCCGAAGGCGGTGGCATTCTTGATCAGCGCCGCGGCGAGGGCGTTGAGGGCATCCCAGTACGTGCTGTTCGGCGCGTACGTCCCGCCCGGCGTGTTCGGGCAGTCGCGGTACATCGGAGGCGCCCCCCCGGCCGACGTAGACGTCGGGGCGGAGACAACAAGGAGCAGAAGGAGGTGGGGGAGTAGTGCGATCATCGTGCGCGGGTGATGCCAGAGTGGTGTAACAAATTGCTACAAGTGATTAATGTGGATTAAGCTAGCTACTGAGTTCATCTCATTGCATGCGGATCAGCTTGGGATTGGAAAAGAGTTGACTTCTAGTTTAAACAGCGTGCGTGCTAACCCCCTGTTTCTGAATGCTGAGATGCTTGCGCAAAACGCAACGCCAGTACGCAAGAAACTTCCTAGGATGGAGTCATGGTTCACCACTTGAATAAAAAACAAGAATCATGCTGTACGACCGAGCGGAGCAGTCGTATGAACGCGATCGTACAACAGCGTCGTGCGTATAGCAGTACTCTAAAAACAACTGTTCAAAAACAAGCACCTGCGTTGGCCGCAGGGATCAAGAAGACTATTCGTCTTGGATTATATATACCGATTAATTTGATCCTCTCCTCGTGTATCAATTAACTAATGATAAGAAGTGTTGGAATATGCGTATAAGAGTTGGTTATAAATAGATTTGAGATTGAATTTAGTGGTAATCAGGGTTTAAAAATTTGTTTGACAACCGAAATGCGGATGTCAGCGAATTCACGAAATTCTTGAAATACGGAAAGTTCGGTGAGAATTTGGATGAATTACTTAGTCAAACTAGTTTGACCGTGGCAAAAAAATGATCCAACCAACCGAGTGAAGCCGACCGTATTCAACCGAAAACCTAACATATTTTTCGGTTTATCAACAGCTTTATCCGACCGTATTGACCGCATTTCGACCGAATTAGTCGAAAACCATTTGAATTTCTCGATTTACCGAGAATATTTGTTAAATTTCAGTACAGTTTAAGAAAAAAATTGTTATGATTATTTGGGCATTTGATGATCTTAAATTAAAAAAAATCAACTACAAAGTTGTAGATCTTGTCAAGGGCGATAATTTTAATATAAAGTTTGTCTTCATCTGACTATGCATGAAAAAGTTATAAGTCTTTAAGATTAGATATTATTTATTATCACTATTAGTTCGTACTACAAACCGACTGTGACACTTGATGAACTATCACTGTTGCTTCTTAGCTAAAACTGACATTGATAGTCAAGTTTCACTGACGGTCCTTAATACGAACTGACAGTAATACTAAATCATTGTCGGTTTATAGTTAATCGACAATAATGAGGCGATATATATAGGGGTTTCCGTAGTAGTGATGGGATGATATATATGGGTAATATGGATTTTGAAAACTTTTTTTAAAGATAGTCTTAGGATTGTCTCTAGTGTTTTTTTATAGATTTTTTATTTTTTCAAATTCGACTTGAAATTTTAAATTCAAATACGAATTTCAATCGCATTACAAAACTAGTACGCATTGAATTGACCGAGTTTCATGGTTTTTGATCAGTTTCATCGAATTTACGAACCCTGGTGGTAATAGGGATAGAGTTGTAGCCAGACTTATATTCCAAGACTATAAATATTGGGCACCACCGTGTAGCTGTAAGTACGACAAACATATGAATACAAGAAGGAGTGCTCGTAGTCATGCCCTAAGAATATAGGCAAGATGATTAAATCTCATTAAAAATATTATGTCTTAATATATTGATCTTGTGCTTGGCTTGACGATCTTGTGATTCTTTCGCTGAACACTAACAAGAAGACAAGATTAAATACATGGTATATACTACCTCTAATCCCAAATATAAGTTAAACTTGGTAAATTTTGACTAATAAATAGTCAAATTATATGCGTATTTTAATGTATAAAAGTTATATCAATAGATATATATTTCATAAATCTTTTAATACGATATTAATTTAGTAGCAATTGATAATATATTGTAAAATAAATTAATAGTTAAAGTATACTTTCAAAGACCTTTTCAAATCATAATACGCCTTATATTTTGAGATGGAGGGAGTATATTGAAGACCATGTATTTCATAAATCTTTTAATATGATATTAATTTAGTAGCAATTGATAATATATTGTAAAATAAATTAATAGTTAAAGTATACTTTCAAAGACCTTTTCAAATCATAATACGCCTTATATTTTGAGATGGAGGGAGTATATTGAAGACCGTATTAAGGGAGTATATTGAAGACCATATTAATGTCCTAATAGACTTATATTTAGGATCAGAAGAATTACTACTGATTAATTAGTGATATTTAGGATCAGAAGAATTACTACTAATTAATTAGTGATAAGAAGTCTATTTGTCTTGGTTTAAATACATGGTATATACTAATTAATTTTAAACTATTCCCCATATACCAATTAATTAATGATACGAAGACTTTGCAGCTTGGTTTAAATACTTGGCGCTGCTTATATATTCCCTCTAGTCACAAATTAAATACTTCTTTTTTTAACAGCGATATGGTCTATAAAGTGTAACTTTGAACACTATTTATCTGATGCAGCTTGCAGTTAGAGTAACTCTAATAGAACCTTTATCTGGTTTACTATCCTATTTTTTAACGAACATACATAAAAAATGGTCTCCAACCTATTCGCTACGGAGGTCGCTATTTTTAGGCCTTCTCATTCCCGTAGCTTCAGTCACCACATCTGGCGAAGGACGTATCCTCACTATCGAGCAACTGAAGTCACGGAATCCTTCGCACCACCATCCGGCAGGTTCGTTTTCATCTCACTCTCTTTCTTGTTTCCAATTTGTGTTATTCGATTTGAGGTAGGCTCGCCGGATCTGCCCAGACTTGCCGGATCTAAGGGGAAGAGTCGTATCGGAGGGGGAGTTCACCGGCCACTGTGCTCGTGTCGCACTTGGCCCCGCACTTGCCTGTCATTGCCCCTACGCTGGCGCCATAGTCCTCCCCATGCTCGGCCGCTCAAGCCGCTAGACCGCTCGCTCTTGCCCAATCGCTAGCTTTCTCTATCTAACTCGGCCTGAACGCACGCACCAGCTAACTTCCTCCATCCAGCTCGATCCAAAAGCACGCATACGAACCTAATGGCTAGAAGTTATAAAAGTAATATTTTTGAAGAATTTAAGTTAAATTTTATCTCATGATTTTTTAGATCAAACCAATTAAACTGGGTTGCTAGTAAGCTCTAAATTACTCATAAAAATGTTTATAATTTTTGAACCACTCTTATACTTAAAAAAATTCGAAAGTTAAATAAAAGCATAAACTTACGTACACAACACATAACTAGATAGTTTTCCGTTCCAATCGGCATGATTTTACGGACTGCTCCAAACGTTTACGTAGTGGATGGCAAGTCAAACAAACCAGCTATTTTTGCTGAGCGAGCTAATCGAACAGACTAGAACTATGCATATCTAGAATTGAACATTGTTGTTTGTGTTGTGAAATTTCAGTCGCTTAGGATGAAGCTTATTTTTTCTTTGTTCTCTGGTTTAGAATAATGAGTATGTACTTAGCTTTAAATAGATCATGATGTTCTCTGATTTTGTACTTAGAATTTGTGCTTGTACTGTTGCTTGTACATCTGCTAAGTGTTGATGAGTGCTACTTTGGTTAATAATGTAGGTTGCTTGTTGAATGGATGGATAGCTATATGCAATTGTTGAGTAGCCAAAATATTGGTAGCAGTCAAATTTGGGATGACAACCAATTTGCAAGTACACCAGAGAAACAAGCGAATGAGGAAGTGGAAGTTGTGGAAGACACACGGGTTGTGAAACCAAGAAGAAGAGGAAAAAAAAAATAGTGAAAAGGAGGACATTCTTTTGTGTTTGGCATAGCTAGAAATCAGCATGGATCCTGTATAAGGCGTTGATCAAACTCATACTATGTTTCATGAGTAATTCACGAGTACAACAAATCGTTTAGCTTGTTGCATTGTTGGATATCTTGTAGCACGAGCAAAAGTGGAATGATAGATGCTCTTAGAAGAAATAGAAGATAATCGACAATGCAAGTTCGGGATCCTCTACTCTGGAACCAATGAAAGTCGTCATGATGAAGAAGGGAGGGTATTACTTCAGAGGCCATGGATGCAAGGCCAGATGGTAAGCCCATGATTTGTACCGTAGAGCCATCCCGAACTTCACCCTGCTAGTGATACCTTCGTCTAGCTCTCTGAACTTCTTTTTATCACTGGTCATGTGATTACTAGCTCTATTGTCTAGGTACCAGATCTTAGAGCTGGAGCCTTCCTCCGTGGTGTCGTGCAATTTCAGCTTCAACTTCTCCTCGTTCAGCAACACGACATCTCACCTTTTCTGCAACCCGGTGGTCTCCTCCAACACTGCGAGCAGTAAGGCCAGTCAATGTCATCGGTATATGTGAGGTGTGTCTTGCCTTTCTTTTCCTCTTTCTTCTTTGGTGCTTTACACTCGTTCGCGTTGTGCCCCATATTGTAGCAATTGTAGCACTTAATGTGACTCTTATTACGGCGATCACCACCCAAGATGCTCTTCTCATCATTACACCACGTACCACCGTGACCAACTCTGTCGCGATCACGACTACCCCGGATGTGGCTGCTATCTACAGAAGGGTGGTATTTGCCCTTGTTGCTTGACAAGGAGTTGCCGCCATCCTTCTTCTACCGCACCTGTCACTCAGCCTAAGTGAGCAGATACTAACTGTCGCCATTGCTATTGCTGATGGATGCATGTGGACGAGCACGTTCTTCAAAAGCCTTCAGCCACCTCACGACTTCCTCGAATGGCATGATGTTGAGGTCGTAGGACTGCTCGATCTCAATGATCATACTCAAGAAACGACCTAGCACAATGTCAAATAGCTTCTTGACCAATGCAACGTCATCAAGCGTCTCCCCCAGATTGGCATACCTGACGAACATGGCGTTGAGCTTTCCAGTGTACTGGTTTAGCGTCTCTCCCTCCTGCATGCACATGGCGTTGAAGGCGCTCTTCAACGTCTGTAGTCACATGTTCTTGACACGATTCACACCAATGAACCTTGTCTTGAGATAGTCCTAGACCTCTTTTACAGTTTTCTTCCTTGCCACCTGCATCAGGAGGTCCTCTAGGAGCGCTTGAAAGAGATGTGATCCCGCCTTCTTATCCTTCTTCTCGTCGACGGCTACACCGGCCAACGACTTGATTGCTTCCCAGACATCTTAATCCTCCATCATCTCTTGCACGCGAATCACCCAGCTCGTGTAGTTTGTCACCGTCAACTGCAGGTACTGAAACGGCCCACTGTCGCTCTGCTTCTTCACGAGTTGGTGTTGCGCCCTTCTGGTTCTGATATCAGATGTTGGTTACACCTCCTAGGATCATGAGCACGACCAGTATGTCTAATCGTGACCACGCAAGCGACCAGCTGACACTCCCTCGACCACACACCTGACCAGCTAGTTTCGACTACGAGAGCGACCATCTAGTTCAGGCCACCCGAACGACCAGCTAGCATGAGCTGTACTCGAACACGCGTCAACCTCGTATGTGCTACTCTCTGATCATGTTAATCGACTAGCTACGTGCGAATCATGTACTACTCGACGAGAAGTACCTGATACTTGAAGAGAACCAGATTCTCAATGAGAGCAATAAAATAGAAAAAGCAAGATAAAAACTCTTTGAAGAATAATTTTATGACTCTATAAACTTGCGACTTGACTTCCACTTTCAAATTTAGAGATTACAACTTATATTTATAGCATCTAGTAACTCCAATCCTATCACGAATCGTGCCATCCCACGATTTAGACTTTAACTCAAACTAGACCAATGCACACCGCTAGTTACAAAGTTCTAAATAACACTCCAGCCGTATATGAATCATATACTTACTCCTTACTTTTGCACCACGTGAAACGAGTCCCCGACGTCCACGCTAGGATTAAGTCCAATAGAGGACACCATCCTGGGCCACAAGTGCAGCATGCCGGCGGTGGACAACAGGACCAGCGGTGCTTACAGGTCGAACCTCAACACGCTCGCTGCCATGCTCGTCGCGAGCGCGAAGGCGAACGGCTCGGCCGTCGAGACGGTCGGGGTAGAGTCCGACACGGCCTACGGCGTCGCGCTCTACCGGGGGGACTTCACAGGGGACCCCTGCGTCCGGTGGCACAGCGACGCCCTGTATAGCACCGTCGAAAACTCCGAGAACGCCTTTGGCTACCTCTCGCAGCTCAGGGACGTGACGCTCTACCACGACCGGTACCAGCTGCGGCTGTCCAACGTTGACTTCCTCTCTCGCCGCAGCAACGCGCCGGAGTGGGCAGGGAACAACACCAACTTCGAGACGCCCACCGCGGCGGCGCAGCGGTTTGACGGGCACGTCGGCGAGCTCATGCGCACCATCGCCGGCGTCGCCGCGGACGAGCCCGACAGGTACGCAACTGGGCAGTCGTACTTCAAGGAGCAGGGCCTCACGGTGTATGCCCTGGTGCAGTGCACCGTGGACATGCCGCCGGAGCAGTGACGGGCTTGCCTCGACGTCGTCATCTCAGAGTTCCCGCGGACTTTTCCCAGTGGGCAACATGGCGGAAGGATCCTTGGGCCGTGGTGCACCGTGCGATACGAGACGGATGACTCGTTCTTTAACATCCCCATGAAGTTGTCAGTCGATCTATACAAGCCCAAACGTATAAATGCATGACCTCAGTTCATTTTATCCGTCGTTTTGGAATTTCACTTGGTCACCAATACACATATTTTTTCGAACGACAACAGGAACTCTACCAATTTTATATTAGAAGAAATAAAAGTAGGTTACAAAGACAAACAAAAACTCAAAAATCCTCATACAACTAGCAAGAAAGGCAATGAGGATGAGAGCAAGGAGCAAAAAGAACTACAAAGCGGTTTCGGTTGTACCACAACGCTACTGGAAAATAAAAAACATCAACCAGAGAGGGGGAGGCAAATTGAATCGTGCTTGTCTCTGTCTCACCCTAAGTCCTTCCAATATAATCTTGGAAAGCTAGCCCTTGTTGGTCAAGGTCCTCTTTGAGTCTATATGTAACTTGGATTGGTGACAAAAAAAGTGTTGTAAAAAGTTAGACGGTTTTGCTCTTTCCAAACGTTCCACCAAAAATAAATTAAAGCTCCATTGAAATCCTTCCTGTGGCTTTTTTTGCACTTGTTTGATCACCGCTGTCACCATCCTTTGATGGTGGATCAATCCTTGAGACCTGGAAGCCCAGTGATCCCTGCCAGCTTACAATTTCGTCCCAAACTACATTATTGAAGTTGCAGTCCTTACAAAGATGGCCCAGAGTCTTGTCATCCTGACTGCAAAGCTTGCAAGTTGGGTCATGAGGCCAACCACGCTTCGTCAAGTTGTTGGCAGTGAGAATTTTGTTCTGTAAAAGCACCCATGCGAAGAATTTGCATTTAGGTTCAGCTTTCGCCACCCAGTTTGCTTCATGTTATGTCTCTTGCTTGTTTCTACGAATTGGATTCTGTAAGCCGATTGAGTGGTATATTGCCCTTGGGCTGTCCACCGCCAACTGATATCATCCGGAGCTTCTGGATTCAGTGATAATCCTTGTAAGTTGTCCCAGAGGAGCACAAGCTGGTGTAGCTCTTGGCTTGTTTGCAGCCGGCCTGAACTTTGCATCCATCCCTGGTTTGGCAGTGCACTTGCCACTATTTGGTTTTTTTCTCTTTGACATTCGGTATAGGTCAGGTGCTATGTTTTTTGGGGCGTGGCCATGTACCCAACTCAAATGCCAACAAGATGTTTTTTCTCCGTTTCCTAGAGTTACCACCGTTGAAGCATAGAAGAGGTATTTGTCACCTTGGTCACATGGCAATGGCAATCCTGTCCAAGGTCTATCCCCCTCCTTCCATTTGTACCAAAGCCATCTCACGCGTATTGCTCTTGCAAATTTTTGAATCTCTAAAATTCCAAGGCCTCCTAGAGAGATGTGGGATTACATACCATACTCCAATTTACCGAGCAATGTCCTCCACTTACTTTCTCTGACTCTTCCATAGAAAGCTCCTTCTTATACGATCAATTTTCTTGATCAATCATTTTTGAATTGGGAACACCATGAAATAATATATAGGTTGTGCTGAAAGTTCCGCTTTTACAAGGGTTTCCCGTCCCGACGGCATCAAAAATTTGCCTTTCTAACCCGGCAGTCTTCCTCCCAACTTGTCAAGTAGAGGTTGGACATCAACCCGTCGAATCTGCCTCGGTATTTGCAAGGGAACTGACCAGTTTTTTGAGGAAGTGCTAGAGAATTTGACCCAAAGATTGTTCCTCACATCTAATTGGGTAGATTTCAGTTTTGTTCAAATTAGTCATGAGGCCCGTGCACTTCCCAAAGACTTGCAATATGATATGTAGAGCCATTGACTCTTCTCGGTTTGACTGAGCAAAAATTATCGCATCATCAGCGTATAAGGAGCATTTCAATTTTGCTTCCCGAGGGAGGACAGGCTTGAGGAGGTTTTGTTGCGATGTCTCCAATACACATATTTATCCATTATATTTTCTAAATATATGTTAGCAAAATAATAATAAAGTACAGTGATTTGAACGTATTTTTCACCAAAATCTATTAGTACCATTTCTATGTGAAAAAATTACTAATAGTGATTTGTCTTTAATTGACTTTGAGCCTGATTAAATGTATATGGAGCAAGGCTTGGCTTTGGGCAACCATAGCCGTTGTCGCTCTAGTCCTGCTGGTTGCTTCGCTCCTTCTCTGCAGATGGATCAAAATACGAAGAAAGAGGGGTATATATATGTTACTCTTAACTCATAAATCAACTAAATTGCAAGGTTTTCCTTTTTGACTGAGTATATTTCATTTAGATATATACCAACAATGTGGATCCTTCTCCTATTTGTGATCAGAACTTGTCCCTAGCTGTGAAAAATGTGATAGATCTCTGCAGGATGGAAGAGGGCAACTCAGGGTTTTCGCTCTACGACTTCGCCCAGATGAAAGGTGCTACGAATGGTTTTTCGGCTGAAAACAAACTTGGGCAAGGTGGCTTTGGTCCTGTCTACAAGGTAAGTAGCAGTGCATGCTCTCTGTCATATTCAGTGATGTTCAGACACTACAATAAGTCATTGTTCTATGATGCTCTATCTTTAACAACTGAAAGAGCTGTCTTTGTTCTAAGTACAGTATATATTTGGCACTGTCAGGGTCGGTTGCCTGATGGGCTTGAAATAGCAGCGAAAAGACTTGGTCCGTGCTCTTTGCAAGGTTTAGTAGAGTTCAAGAACGAGATCCAGCTCATAGCAAAGCTCCAACGCAGGAATCTGGTCAAGCTGCTGGGCTGCTGTATTGAAGGGGAGCACGAGAAGATTCTGGTTTTCGAATACATGCCAAACAAAAGCCTAGACCTCATCATCTTCGGTATGCCAACAAGACTCTACGTCTCTACCGTCTAATTTAAAATTTTTCCGATCTGATGCAAGTTCGTGAATCCCATTGTTTGTCAATCTAAATATAACTGCATCTATTTTGCAGACAATAAAAAAGGAGTGTCACTAGACTGGCCTAAACGCCTCAGTATAATCGATGGTATATCTCAGGGGCTTCTCTACCTCCACGTACACTGGCGTCTCTGCGTCGTTCACAGGGATCTCAAAGCCACCAACATCCTCTTGCCTCTTGGACAGCAAGATCGACCCTAAAATTTCTGATTTTTGGAGAGAACCTTTACAGTACACTATGATGTTAAATGATGGAGAGTATCATTGTTGTGATCTAACCGTCTATTTTAGCAGGTATTATTGTAATTATCTTGATACCCTTAGAGGTAATTACGTCATTGACTGACCGGACTTCGGACCTTCGTCACCCATCATCGACCGACCGACGGAAGCTGGAAACCCTAATAAATGAAATGAACAGAATAAGTGAAAGTTTATCCGAAGAATAAGCTAACATTTTGATCTTCCCTAATTAAACATATAATTTACAAGTTTATCATAGTTTTTTTTCAATCCTACCCTTATGATACCCATGATACTCTTTAATGATACCCATGATATTGATGTACGATAGAGTATCATTGGGCTAATCTAAACCACCGAATTAAGAAAATAAACGGTATGCACTCATTTAAGTGTACTGTAAAAGTCCTCTTTTTGGATGGCCGGGGTATTCAGCTCTAGCGTGGCCGAGTCAAACACCACCAGAATTGTTGGCACACAGTAAGTAGCTCCCTGAAATTTATCAATTTGACAGTAAATTTTGTATAGATTGCTTGTAGAATCAACTAAACTGTAATAAATTTTGCATGAAAAAAGTGGATACGTAGCTCCGGAATATGCTTCAGATGGGGTGTGCTCCGTCAGGTCTGACGTTTTCAGCTTCGGCGTACTGGTCCTGGAGATCATAAGCGGGACGATGACCACTGGCTCCTACAGATACGATGGAAAACTGTACAAACTCATCGCATATGTCAGTAAATTTTGCTCATTCCTTGTTCATTCAAGATTCATCATCAGAAATGAAGGACGTGCAAGATCTCACTTAGTTACCACACATCATTTCCGCTCTATATATATGTTGTGGCAGGCTTGGCTTCTGTGGAGAGCCGGGCAATGGCACGAGCTGGTCGACCGCTGCTTAGGGAATGAAAAATATCACTACACGGTGGAGAGGTGCGTCCATGTGGCGCTCTTGTGCGTTCAGGAGAGCGCGGACGACCGGCCCGCCATGGACGAGGCCGTCAAGATGCTGGGCAGCGGCGAGGGCGCGGTCCTCCCGGAGCCGAAGCAGCCGGCGTACTTCAACGTGCGCCCCGTGGGCACGGAGATGTCGGCGTCCTGCGACATGAGCATCAGCATCACCTTGTCGAGATAGCAGCTGCCATGCTACAAGTACGTGTTTGTGCATCTGCTATTGTAGCACACTGACATGGAATGCATCACGTACGACAGAGGGGGCATGCATGGTTTGTTGACTGTATAGGCGTGCATGAATGGTTGGTGCCGATGCGGATTGTGCAACTTCTTTTTACTCCATCCGTTAAGAAATAATAGCTGTATTTTTTAAAAAAGAAATCAAATTTTATGTATTTTAACTAACATTTAATCAAATTATAAGAATATCTAGTGTATGAAAATTATATAGGTAGGTTCATAATTCAAAATGATTTCACACTATATACGTTTTGTAGTTATAAATAATATATTTATAAGAAAATCTTAATTAAAATCCAACTTCGAATACGAGCTCAAAAGAAATACACCTACTATTTCTAAATAGAGGGAGTATTCTCAAAGCTAAGAAGATTATCTCCTGCATAATAGAATGGATGAAGTGTTTCTCACCTACTCAAGAGATTTTCTGACATCATTGAGTTGTAACTTGTCTTTGTTTGAGTGTCTTACAAGCTACTCTGCCATTAGTCACTGACATTCAGATGTATTCGTATTTCTAAGCTCATGGAGAGCTGTATCCCGATAGCTGGCTTTGTTTCAGTAGTCTAGGTGGTCTTGGTAAGCTGGTAGCCTTACCAGATACTAAAAACTATGTGCTGCCTAATTTGGCTTTCCATATAAGCCGAGAAAAGTCTATTTTCAACAAAAAAAAAAGTCAAGAGTGTTGGTGCAAATGCTTGGAAATGCTGATGGAGTAAGAGTCCTGAGCCATGCTTTGAGACGGGCCGGGGTTAAAGGCCCAGTCAAGTCCTGAGCAGAGGACGGTAGTACGCTTTCTTTGGTCATCTCATCACCAGCAGGCAGCAGCTCGCCCGCAACATCTCGTCAAGAAAACAGAGACCGCACCGGCAACATCACGTTTTTGGTAATCGACGAAGATTACCATATTAATATTCGGACGCATGATAAACATCAGTACGAGATATCCAATCAATTAGAATTCAGGTTAAAGAGGGTCTTTATCCTCGTCGTATCCTTATGGAAATCCAGGGTCAGTTATTTTGGTTTGACTTAGCTGCCTCTTTAACGTGAATTTCAGGCCACCTAAACTGAACCGCCACCAAATCGCATCAACCATGCTGACTTGTTACGATGTTCAGGTGATAGGTACCTCAAAAGGCTCTGTTTGTTTAACTGCCATATCTAGCTCACTGCCTATACCACAACCGTCAAACCAAACACCTGCACAAACAGACTTTCCTAGTCCACCGTATCAAATATGCATCGGCAAGGAACCCCAAGAATTTCCCTCCATTGGCAAGCTGTCTCCTTGCTCCTCCCTCGCTCCATGGAGCTCCAGAAGTAGTGGAGAGGTGTCGTCCGATCACCTACTTCTATCGGCTGCTACCTATATACCTCGCTTGCCACTGCTTCTTGTGCAAGTAGTGCATGCTGTTGTGTTAGCCTGGTGATTGCTGCGAGAGTTAAGCATCATGGGTTGGGCGGTGGCAATGGCCGCCGTCGTGGTGGCGCTCTTCGCGGCGGTGGCTGGGGTGAGTGGGGAGGTGGTGGACGAGTTCGGGTCCGGGGCGTCCTTCATCTTCGGGGACTCGCTGGTGGACGCCGGGAACAACAACTACATCCCCTCGCTGTCCAAGGCCAACATGACCCCCAACGGCATCGACTTCGCCGCGTCCGGCGGCATGCCCACCGGCCGGTTCACCAACGGCAGGACCATCGCTGACATCATCGGTGAGCCGTCAGCGTGTGATCATTTCATCAGTGTTCTGCATATGACCACCTGATTACAAAGTGTTGCAGACTCTGTCACTTCTGAAAATCTGGAGCCACGCAACAATTTCTCTTGCTTACTCTGCACCGCTAGCTCTGGATCTGAACTTCGTCTTGTGCCGTTCCAGGAGAGATGTTGGGCCAGGCAGACTACTCGCCGCCGTTCCTCGCCCCTAACACGACAGGCGGCGCGCTACTGAACGGCGTGAACTACGCGTCGGGAGGTGCAGGGATACTGAACGGAACAGGGAGAATCTTCGTGAGTCCATCCACGATCCTTCCATCCCCAATTTCTTCAGACAATCGTTCCAGTCACATACTAACCGAAGGCCATCCATTAATTTCTTGCTTCGATCAGGTGAACAGGATCGGAATGGACCTGCAGGTAGACTACTTCAACATCACAAGGAAGCAGCTGGACGCTCTGCTGGGCAGGGACAGAGCCAAGAAGTACTTGAGAAAGAAGGCCATCTTCTCCGTCACCGTCGGGTCCAACGATTTTTTGAACAACTACCTCATGCCCGTCCTCTCCGCCGGCACGCGGGTCGCCGAGTCGCCCGACGGCTTCATCAACGACCTCATCATCCACCTCCGAGACCAGCTCACGGTGCGCGCTGCGCTCCGTAGCTTCAATTGCCACGCAGAACAATGGCGGCACAAGCGACCTTCAGCGTCTGGTTGCCGTGCCAGATTCTGAACATTGGCGTCTGTTCTTGCAGAGGCTGTACACGCTGGACGCGAGGAAGTTCGTGGTGGTGAACGTGGGGCCGCTGGGGTGCATCCCGTACCAGAAGACGATCAACCGGGTGGGCGAGGACGAGTGCGTGAAGCTGCCCAACCAGCTCGCGGTGCAGTACAACGGCCGGCTCAGGGAGCTGCTGATCGAGCTCAACGACAACCTCCCCGGCGCCCGGTTCTGCCTCGCCAACGTCTACGACCTCGTCATGGAGCTCATCACCAACTACCAGACCTACGGTAAGTGTGTCTCTCGATCAGCTGGCTTGTTGTGCACATTCCAGAGGTTCTTGCAGGGTTTCTGACCAAGAAGAACACGGTGGGCCGCCGGGGTGGGTTCTTGCAGGGTTTGAGACGGCGAGCATGGCGTGCTGCGGCAACGGCGGGTCGTACGACGGCCTCGTTCCGTGCGGGCCGACGTCGAGCATGTGCGACGCCCGGGACAAGCACGTGTTCTGGGACCCGTACCACCCCAGCGAGGCGGCGAACGTGTTGCTCGCCAAGTACATCGTCGACGGCGACAGCAAGTACATATCGCCCATGAATCTCAGGAAGCTTTTCTCCCTCTAGTGGTTTTCCCCTACCTGACGGATCGTTTGGCGTCGACGTCGAGCTTTGCCTTTCCTCTACGGCTTACGCGTGTGCAACTGCATGATATCTCCGCCTATTGATCTGGGAGAAAGTGCTCAACTGTGGCCTATTTTCGCGGTGCGAGAAGATTGATTTGGCATGTTTATTTAATTTGTGAGCCAGTCGCACAATGCAGATAGTACGACATTTTTGTCATTCAAAGCATTCAGCACTAAGCCACTGTGTACTTTCTTTTTTGAGCAAATTTCAGGGAACTACACTTATATGCCCAAAATTATCCCTAAACTACACCTTTTGAAGTCCTTGTCACGAGATGACCCATAGTGTGCATGCATATATTATCAGAAAACTACATTTTTTGGATGAGGCCCACATGTCAGTTACTCTGGAGTAAGCAAAGGCATGTGGGTCCCGATAGCATTTCTCCCAGGTAAAATGTGTTGTTTTATGATAATATGCGCAAAACATATGTAGTTCTATAATAAGGCCTCCGAAATATGTAATTTTATGATAATTTTGAGCACATAAATGCAATTTTTAAATTTACTTTTCTTTTTTCTTTTGAGATGGAAAGTGGCTTCCATTAACCACTAGGTCCAAGCTAAAAAGCTGGAAGCCGAATTATAAACAAAAATTCGAACACTTGATTTAAAAATAAACAAAATACATAGTTGGAAAAAAAGAAATAAATTACAAATCCTAATTGGACCTATCTCCGCCATCCAATCAAATCATACGCCCAAATTAATTGAGAACAACAATGCTACATGACCTATAGCCAAATCAATTTTTTAAATAATTTTTATTTCCAAAACTAGACGTCCGTTTTTTAAATTTACACGACTAGACTCTTGTCGCCCGGCTAGATTTTTAAATTGCGCCCAAACACAGGGCGGCTAACAAATAAGGCTTGCTAGACAATTTCCGATTGCATCATGTGTCATAGACATAGTAAGAGTGATGTCTGATCTCATGGTGCTGATGACAAAGAAGACGATTGCAGCAATTGGGAGAAGGAGGTCGAGGCTCGTATGACAATATTATGTGTTTCTTTTGCCATTAAACCGCTAGCAACAAAAAATCTGGATACAATCCGATAGATTAGCCAACAATGCCAGAGTATTACTTAAAAAAACAATTGCAAACTGTTTTTTCACGGAGTACACGGGAATATGTGGCGGACATTTTTCTTTGTAATTTAAGATTCTGGACGCGTGTCAACTATTCCGTCATCACTTATCAAAAGTAATGGAAATGGGTTTCCGTTGTCAAAAATAAAAATTGGACCCACAGCCCACTAAAGCCAGCCCAATTACCCAAATAATATGAACCCACTGCCCAACTCTATGCAGCAGGGCGGGGTGGCGGCAGGACGAGGCGGCGGGTGACTTAGCCGGGCTGGGCTGCATCGTTCAGCCCGGCTTACCATGCAGTGCCGGCCCAGCCCGATTACCGTCGTGCCGTGTTCGAATCGGACCGAAATCCATGTGCCTCATGCCGGCCCACTTAGCCCGGCCCACTTGGGCAGCACTACACGGCCCAACTCTGTGCGCTTCCCTTCCTCCTCGCAGACTTCTCCAGTTGCTCCCCTCCGGCCGCCGCACGGAGAAGCAGAAGCCATGCTGCCCGCCGCCGCGCGCGCCCGCCGGCTCCTCGCGTCCCCGGCGACCTCCGGGATCCCTGGCGTACTCTCGGGCCCTCGCCTCGGGTGCGCATCAGGCGCCCTCCTGCACCGTCTCGATGGCGTCCCCGCCTCGCCGTCCTCTCCGCATCATGCCAGGGATTTCTCCTCCTGCTTCGTCTCCCAATCACCCGGTGAGCTCTCTTGTCTCGAATCCTTCAACTGCCTCGTCTGCTCGTGGTGATCCCAATGCGCTGCTTGCGGGTTGCGTGGCGCGGCATTTCGTCCAACTGGTTGTGAGCGCGCAGTGCGTGTGCCGTGCTAAATGCTAGCCGTGCGGTCTCAAGGTCATGCGTGCGCACGGGTTCATGTTGTCAAGCCTTTTCCTGTTCTCAGGCAAGTGCCGAAGGGTGAGGTCCGTGGGGATCAGGGGATCCCAGTGGCTCACGAGGGTTTAAGGGTTTAGGGCGACGGAGATGTTCTTCAGTGGGTCATCTCTCGGAATCTCTACGAGCGCATATGGCTTGCCTGGTAGTTTTGACGTTGTCTATGATCAATTAGTCGATGTTTGGGGATTTTTTTTGACGCGTATATGGTTTTTCCTTTAAACTCTGGGGTTGAAGGGAGACATGTTTGCTGAGCATTTCGTAAATGACGTGCTGGATTTATCCTTAATGAAATACGCGTATGGTGCGTTTTCGAAAAAATGATGTGCTGGATTTAGCTGAGATTGATTCAGCAGTTGCTTTATGCTGTACTATTTTTCTCTATGTTATTGCATATATATATTTGCTTCAACATTTCAACTGTATCCTTTTGACAACCCCTATCACGGAGTATGGGATCAATAGTGGATTAAGTATTTAAGTCATAGCGCTATATGTGTCTTGTCTTGGTTCATATTGTCTACTGACACCGAATGGTTTCAATAGCTAGTGAAACAATTTGATGACATGAGTGTAGATGGCGGGAATGTGTAGTTGCATTGATAATCATACCAGATAACTGATATTTCTAAACAGTCTTCACTTTTTTATCATTTGTGGGCAGTTATTCGCATAGAAGCATGTATTGAGTGCACAGAATCGTGTCTCTAAATTTATCATTCTGTTACCTCTGATCCTTCTTGAGCATTTTTTGTTGCTATGAATTTAATTTTTCTTCAAGATGAAAAGGGTTTTGCAAATACCTTGCAAGCAGCCAAGCTAACTGACCTTTAACTGTTGCAGTGAAACACTTATTTAGTTCTTTACACACCAATTCATTGCATTATTGATTAAATTATTTTGGATTGATTAAATTCTGCTGACTAAATTGTTTTTCGATAAATTAGGTAAAGTGTTATTGCCAACCATGACTTCTCAGTGGCGAAGTGAAAAATCAGTGCACTATCACATGGCAACGGCTCACTTCTCAACAGAATCCAGTGACATTGATCACCCTACAGGTTATTTTGGGACACTATGTTCTGCATTGATCTGCTTTTACTTCCTATGATCCGTATCAGTCAAAGCTGTAGCATTTTGTTTATTTTAGTATTTCATTGATATGTGCATGTATAGAAATCCCAGTTCCAGTTAATTTAGACAGTTTTCTAATATTCGTGACATTTTATTTTCTGTCTTGTAATATATTGGAGGACCTTGATAGATGTTGAAATCAATATTGACTAGATGAACTAAAGTTATTTATACGTGTATGCATTTAGATCATGTTTTCCTGTACTGAGATAAGTAGCAACCTAGTTCATACCAGCACTAAGTTAGCAACAAGAGGATCACCAACCATATACCATCTGGACTCATCAATGTACTTTACCATCTCGCCAGTAATCTTCGCTATGTCTTTCTATTAAGCTTTTCTCATGTAAGTGATTCATGGCTGTAATTCAAAAACACAGAGTTTTGTTCTGACTCTACTTTTAAAATTGAAGGTTATGATATGATAATTTATCCCAGTTGGCTCTGCTAGATTCATGAAGTTGACATTTTGTTCTTGCCTGTAGATGTTTAATTTGTGTTGTATGTTACATTTTCGCAGATAAATTCAATCACTTTTCACCAAGTAAAACAAATATGAAATAGTTCAATCTGTTATGTTTTTTGTTGAATTTTACTTGTGTTTCTTTTGGAATGAGTTAACTGTTTCTGTATGCTTCATATATTTATCCATCAGGCAATGGTTTTCTTAATTGTCATTAGCCTGTTCCTTTGGATACTTTTCTTAATATCGTATTTCCATTTGCTAATGTCATGGATGGCCACAGAAGCTGTAGAGGAGCTGTACCAAAAAATGTTGAAATCTGTTGAAGCCGAGACTATGCCTCCAAATGCGTGGTTGTGGTCAATGATCAGCAGCTGCTCCAATAAGGAGGACATCAAACTTCTTTCTCAGATTTTGCAGAAGCTAAGAGTATTTGTAAGCCCCTAAATTTTCCCCACATGTTAAGAATGCTTCTTTGTGCTACCCCGGCTGACTATGCTTCTTTTGTTTACTATAAAGACATCTCAGTACATTGTATAACCTACAGTAGTATTATCTGAGTATATGCACATTTGTTAGTACCATCACCACCCATGTGGGTACAGTTACAAGAAGCTATTTAATATTGGTTTTCAGGATTCATTTTTTTTTTATAGTTTCTATGAGAAAGAGATGCTTATGGATTCAGATGAGTTAACATAGAATTTCCGTCATATGTTGGTACTGACAAAATTCTCAAGAGATTATTTTAAACATACATATGGAAGAGTGTATGGTCTGGTATTGTGATGTTGACTGAAATATGAAAACACTTTTAGATTAGTGACACAGGATTTTTTTTCTTGAAAAGTAACAATGTCCGTGTCTGTCTTTTTTTATTCCTTATATTAGTGGTTAGTAGTTTTCTCAGTAATATGTAACTGATGTTTCTGGACATAGATGGGCAGGGTTGTTGTCATACTTTCCTAAACATTGTTCCGTTACCAGAAGCTATCTTAAATGAACACTTGTTGATGCAGAGACTATCAAATCTTCGCATCAGTGCAAACTTCAATGACCATCTCTGTATGAAAGTGACTGAAGCTTGTGCTCGTGTAGGCGCCCTCGACTATGGTATGATCCCTATCTAAACTTCTACTCCCTCCGTTCTATTATGTTTGTAGTCCTAGGATCCGTGCCATCAAAGTTTCTTAAGTTTGACCACTTATACGTTCAAACCTATCAATAATCGTTGTATAAAAATGATACTATTATATTCATCTTTCGAAATTCTTTCATAAAAGTATAAATTTATTAGTCCACATTAATGTTTACTTGCATAAAGTAGTAGTCAAAGGTGCACCTTGAAGACCGCGAAAAATCAACAACTGCAAACAAAAAAGAACAGAGGGAGTAATAGATTTATTTTTATTTGTTACCTTGGTTGATGGGGCGTGTGCTTGTTTTATTTATTTTCTGTTTAATCAGGGTTCTGATGTTTTTTTCTCTGTAGTCTGTACAGCTTTAGATGTTCTGGGAGAGACCTTGTGCCTTGCATCCGAATGATAACAAGGATGATGTATAGATATTCAAACAAGAAAGAAAATGATATACCACCTATTTGTTCTGCTATGCTGTGATACATTACGTTAGCAACATAAGTTTTCATTAAATAATCTTGTCACAAGTTTCTCAAGTTCATTCGTTAGGAAGCAATAAACAAGGTTGACATGCTAAAGCATACATGACATTATCTCATACATGAAGATGTTAACATCATACATGAAGATGTTAACATCCATGTACTGCCTGGAAGCATTATAAGTTTTTTTTTCATTTTTCAAGTTGTGTGCTTTGCATAACTAGAGCACTAGACATATTAAACTTTTCTGAGCCAGTTTCTGTTTGGAGTTGTCCCATTACTCCCATTAATTCACTTCTATGTCACCGATGCAGGGCTGAAGGCTTTATGGAAGCATAATGTTTATGGAATAACACCAACCATTGGTTCTGCTCATTATCTACTGGTATTCATTTATATTAACTCTTATCACTTTCCAAGTTTCTTGGTTATGATTCCCTCCTTTTGCAGCAACATGCTAAAGAGCACAATGATACTAAACTAATGGAAAGCATAATGCAAGTCCTTAGGAGAAATTCCTTGCCATTGCAACCAGGCACTGCTGATATAGTTTTCAGGTATATTATTATTGCTTTTCAATAATGTTTGCATGCCATTGTTTTCATACTATAGTACGCTGAACACCAAAACCTGGCCAGTTAGATAAATGCGAAAAATTATAATTAGGTACTAGAGATATTAAATTGGTTCCTGTGTTTGTGTCATATCAGTCCTGTATATTTGTGTTATAGTTCTGAGTCACTTTGTCCTTGTTTTCTTTTTAAAAAATAACTCAACGAAATGTTATCTTAGTAGACTATTAACTAATAAATAGGTATTAGTTTCTTTGACATGATGAAGAAGGCAAGAACTGACTTTCATAATCAATTCTTCGTGGAGATTTTCATCATCACAGCTTGGGAAATTTGGAAACAAAGAAATAACTGCATCTTTCAAAGACAGCCACATTCCTTTTTTCTTGGAAGGACAGTTTATTTACAATGTAAATTTGCATGTACATAGGATGAGGCATCCCCTTAGTCTTGACACTGCATCGTGGCTCTCTAGACGGTTGTAAACTCCTTTGTTATATAGTGCTTTCTTTTCCCTTTCTTTAATATATTTACCACAGCAGGGGACTCCCTTGCTGTAATTCCCCTAAAAAAGGGTATTAGCTAGGAGTCCTATTGAATGACCAGACTGAGGCATATCTAATCATGCGAATTGTATAGAAATGGTAGCCTAGAAAGCTTGTTACTATTGATCTCTATTCCAGGTTTCCTGGTTCATTCTTTTGCTTTCAAGATTCCATGCTCCTTTCGATATTAATTTCATGGATTTATATTGTCTTATGCAGCATCTGCTATAACGCTGATAGATGGGATTTACTCTCAAAATACGCTGAAAGATTTGTTAATGCTGGCGTCAAGCTGCATCGTACTGCATTTGACATTTGGATGGAATTTGCTGCCAAAGTTGGTAAGCAGTTTGATTATTCATTGACATTTGCATGGCTCAGTTCTGAGGAAGTCACCTTACCTGCATGATAAGATCCAGGGGGCATTGCTGTTATCAAAGATCTTTATGAAATAGTCATTTTCTATTGCTTGCTAGTCAAATCTAAGTTTCCATAAACCTTTTTAGAGTTATGACATTCCTGATATATACAGTTCTGCTTCTGCAGGAGACTCTCAAGCTATTTGGAATATAAATAGTCTAAGAGGCAAGTCTGTCAAATACTATACTCTTGCAACAGGTTTTGCATGCGCAAAGGTAATTGTTCCTACAATGGACATTATTAAACGGAAGTGGTAAACTATAGTATTGCTCTTTCTAGTTTTTTATTATATTTTTTTGCTGCGAAGTTGAACTGTTTGATTTACTTCTGTGCTTTTCGACCTATCATGTTAAGTAGCAATAGTGCACTATGTAGTATTTAATGTAGCATATCACATTGCTACGTCATGATCCACGGGTCTGTGTTATCACTTTTACCCATTTGTTGAGCGTAACTACATAGGTGGAGTTGATCCATTGCTTCGTTGAGCATAATTACATAGGAGCAACTTCATGTTTCTGATCTCATATTCATTATGAATTGTTTTGTTGCAGGGTTTTCTGGTTGAACACAAGCCGGAATGTGCCGCTGCCATTATTAAACTCCTTAACAAGGTTGGGTACACAATGCTAATTGCCATCAGACTTTTATTAGTAAAATATGGGGAATTGCTTCATTCCAACAGCATAATACCAACTCATGCTATTTTTTGGCATTTTGAATCCGAACATATTCTTGACAAACTCCACTGAATCTTTATGCCAAAATAGTGAGTAGTTAGCCTTTCATTTTGCATATAAAATCCTTGAAAAGACGTGTTCACCAGATGAAAATTTATGGTTGCATGTAGCATTTGCCTGATCAGAAGAAACCATTTGTCAAGGATGAACTCCAGAAGTTGATTGCTGAATGGCCTACAGAGGTGATAAGAAGGCAGAAGAAAGATGATAGGAAGGTGAGATAAATGATTTTTGGTTCAATTTTGCCACATTCAGGAATATGGTAGTTTTTTGGCACCCTGCAGAATTATTTTCTCCCACTGACATTACACTTCGGAAGCAAATTAACTAGAAGTAGTATTCCGTTACAATGAGGTACTTTTACTGTTTTCGTAACTGTTGAACGCTGTATACATTCTTGGGGTCTGTTATATGTACTCGTCTAATATCAAAACATCTCTACATTTATCAGGCGATGGAGGAAGCTTTGATCAAGGACATCCCAACAATGGTCAATTGCCTGACAAAGTCAGGCCTCGATATTCCTGTGGATTTGGACAAGCTTACCCCTCAGCTCCAAGCAGCTTAGTAAAGAAGATGCACGGCTTGCCGGACGATGTAACAGCCGAAATACCTGATACCCGAGGAACGGCTTTTTGGCAAACCAAGATCAGCGCCCAACCATTTTGATCCGATATGTTTAACTTGGCACGGGTAGAGCTAGCCTCTCCGATAATAACATGTGTATGCCGGCGCGCGCCACACGGCGCGCTCTATTGTGATAGCGACTTATGACCTTGATTCCTTTGTTGAATCAACGGTTCAAAGCTTTTTTATTTTTTGGCTGGAAACCTGCAGTTAACTCATTCATCAACTCTTGTCATGTGCCCAGATGGCTTCTCCTGAGAAAGTCATCCTCTCGTGGCCTTTGTACTGCAAACAACCTGATGGTACTTGCTGCCAATACTGTTGATAGTAGTAGTCCATCTTCTCATTGTTGATCGTCACCGTGAATGCCAGGCATGAAAAGAAAACGTCTGGACACTGATTGTCGGAATCATGAGCAGACGTCGGGGCAGACGAACGGGAAGCGCCGAGTAGGCTGCCGTCCCTCTCTTAAAGCAACGCGCACAGCCTGGTCAGGCCTTCACGATCCTCTGCACGGAGACCGGCAAGCGCGCATCGCACCGAGTTCTGGCCCGCGATCCGCTTCAGAGAATCAGGGGTCCGGTAAGTTCATCAGTTTCCAGCTTCACTTTCTTAAAAACCATTTATAAGGGCCTGGTTAGCATAGTTGTAAGAGCAGTTTTTCAAGTGAAATCAGAGTAGTTCTGTTAAATAGTAGTTTTCAGTTTTTTATTTATAAAATTGAATCCGTATAAGTAATTCTCTAAAATAAACTAAATACTCAGCGTTGAAAAAAAAACTTCTTTGATTCACTTTCTTTATAAAATTTATCTTAATGAATCATAAAAAATTATTTTTAACCATAAAATCACTTTATTTAGATAATCACTCTCTTAAAAAAATTAGATAAAAAAACTCTATCAGACTCTAAATATCCGACCATATCACTAAATCCCATACTCCCATGCATATATAGAAACGCCCAAGTCGTTGTCAGTGACAAGCAGCGCCCACACTTGCGTCGTGCAGGTAGGCCTCACCCATCAGAGTTTGGTCACGACTTTTATAATCTAAGTTGACTTACGTACTAATTACTTGTAACTCAACCTAGCGCCGCCTTAATCCCTGGACCGACGTACTACCTTTCTTGGTGGGAGCTTAAAGCCACCGCACTCGCTTAATTAGCCAAATAAGCATCATTTTAAATATCAACACGGACACACCATCTTCAAACACATCTTTAACTACTATTTTTTTTTATAAAATATAATAAAATTATACTATTATGAAACTATTTTTTAAGACAAATCTATTCATATGATTTTTAAATATACAAACTCAATACATAAAGGCACGTTGAAAAATATTAACCGTACATAACTCAAAACGATACATCCTCGATCATCATCATCAACTAAAAAAATAATAATCAAACCCGATCGGTTCAAGCACTTGTTCCCTTCTTCCTCGATCGTTCTCCAATCCAAGCTGCCATCTTCTCTCGATTCAAGAGGGTTGCAGATTCGTCACGGGAACAGAGAAGATCGAGACCGATCGATCAAGGCGAACCGAACCGCGACCGTACGTTCCATACTGATGTATAATTGGTTCTCCGTTGCTGCTTCGATCGACGATCGTGGCGGCGGAACCGAAAGGACGAGTTGAAGCAGATTATTGAACCTAATCAACTTCACCGGCTGCTAATGCCCAATAGTTTTTTAATAAAATTTAACCGTAAACGAAAATCGTTTAATTCGGTGTGGTGGTGTTGTTTGATCGAGGGGATCGATCCCTTCTCTCGATGCATATATGCATCAGTTTCCCTTTTTGATTGAGTTTCCTTTTCTTCGGGAGCCATATGAACAATCAATTCGAGATGATAGGCTGTAGCTAGATGTAATCGTGCGTTTTTGCTAGTAATTGTCATTCACAACTTTGCGCTTTTGATTCAGCGTGTAATTAACACGAGCAAAATTGGATCGTCTGCATGTAACGGTGATCAGGGTTTAAGACTTGTTATGATCTCTGCGCAACTCCGATGGTAGTGGCATTGATCTTTACGACAATGGTGATGATAATGCAGGTAAAGATTCTCAAGAACGCAGAGTGATAGTCGCAGAATGAGGAGCACAGGCCTTCGTCTTGCTGTGATCTTGGTGATGTTGTGCTGCGCAACGAATGCCTTCTCCTGGAGCCTCTTCTCCTCGGCGTCCAAGAAGACGAGCCACGGGGGCGCGGCGACGCCGCAGCTGGGCGGCGCCACCGTCGCCGACTTCTCTATCGAAGGCGCCAAGGAGGACCCGAGGGGCGCGAGGCTGCTGGAGAACGCGCGGCTCCGGATCGCTGGGCCGGCCACCTGCTGGAGCGAGGCGTACGGGCGCCTGTTCGCCAGCTGCGCCGACATCATGGCGGACAAGGAGCGGCAGTCCAGGCTCGCGTGGCACCTCAGCGGCTGCTTCCAGGAGGACTCCGGCCGGCCGCCGCTGCCGCCCTGCGACGAGCGCTCCGCCATGGTGCACTGCCGCAAGCGGCTCACCGACTCCGAGGGCAAGGTCTTCCTCGAGTTCTTCCTCGAGACCAACACCCTCTGCCACCAACTGCAGTAAGCCTCAGCCACTTAATATCTTCTCATCCTTCTCCTTTTTTGTCATTCTGTTCTTGAATTTCTTTTACTCTGATTAGCATGTCAATGTCCATGCCATCGTATCGCCAGTTCTTGATGATTTGTTCGTGCAGGGCTGAGGCGTTCAAGCACAGCACGGAGAGGCTCGTGAACGACCTGTCGAGGTCGTCCAAGTCCGCGCATGAGAAGCTTGAGGTGATCGAGAAGAGGTCAGACCATCTCTTGCAAGAATCCGAGAACATCCGCGGCTCGCTGTCGTCGATCACCGCGCAGACCGACCACCTCACCGCGGCATCCAAGGCCGTCAGAGCCCAGATCGGCGACGTGCTGGAGTGCTCAAGGGCCATCTCCGAACAGTCCAAGGAGATCGCAGGCGCCCAGGCGGAGCTCAAGGCCGGCCAGGCCGAGATGAGGGGCGCGGTGGAGGCTGGCATGGCGCGGGTGGTGGAGTCCTACCGGAGCCTCGGCTCAGGGATGGACAAGCTCAGGGAGGACGCCGTGGGCGTCGAGAGGGGGATCAGGGCCGTCGGCGACGCCATGTCGTCAAAGATGGACGGCCTGCAGCGCACCGCCGACGACATAGGGAGCGTGGCGGGCAGGTCGCTGGAGAATCAGATGCAGCTCCTGGATGGTCAGGCGAAGGCGATGCGAGGGCTGAATGATCTCTACAGCTTGCAGGCACAAGCACTTGAAGAAAGCAGGTGATGTTGTGCATTCCTGTCCAAGTATACTGTGAATTTCCTAAGCAGATTAAGCTCTTCGGTGAACTGGTTGGTACATACAACTCAATACTTTTGAGCGTCACTATAGCTGGTTTATTATTTAATGTTGAGCTAATCCTGTCACATGCATGGTAGTGAATTAGCAATAAAGCCTAGTATTAATTCCTTTGATTAGAGATATAATGTACTGCATGACCGTTTTCATTTGCATGTGCATTTCGATTATTTTCTGCATTAGGCTGGGTTAAGTAGGCGCTTAATTTCTGTTACCATTTGTAATTAGCTTTTTAAGAGTCCATGTATTGCATTTTACTTCTAGCAATATAAAATCAGAAAATGCTGCAAGCAGTTGAGAGCAACACAAAAAATTCCTACGTGTTCTCATGTGTGTTTTACTAGTGTTTGTGTGTTCGGCTCGGGATTTCCAACATTTAACATGGAAGTAGGATGTTTATTGGGGGTACTGGACAATTGCAGCGAAGCTATACAAAAGCTCGCGCATTTCGGCCAACAGCAACAGGAGGAGCTACTGGCCCGACAAGAGGAGATCCGGCACGCTCACGATCATCTCATCCAGAATTCTCACTCGATACTGGAGGCTCAGGTTCTCTTCACATTCTACTCCATTAAGACGAAAAATTCCCAATGCTGTACAAGTAGCTCTTATGCAGGCTTGCTTTGTTACACGCAGGAAGAATTTAGAGCGAAGCAGGCTAACATCTTCGCTGCACTGGACAAGCTCTACGTCCTCCACAACGCCATCCTCGTCGAGTCCCGGTTCATCAAGGCCTTCTTCTTCTACTGCTGCATCGCGTTCCTCATCTACGTGCTCACGAGCGCCAAGCAGACGTTCGACATCAGGGGCCAGCTTTATTTCGGTGAGATTCAGACTTCAGACTCCATTCAAACTTCAGACTGTTCTTTTAATATCATTCAGACTTAAGTACTCTGAATTCTGAAATACGCATCTGTGCTCTACTGAATTTTGAAATATTCATCTGCTAACACGATTCTTGCTAGGTCTTTGCGTTACGATTATGCTGGAGATTGGAGTAATCAAGCTCGGAACTGACGACTTCAGCTGCTGCCAGTACTGGATCGTGTCCAAGGTTCTGCTGCTCAGATCAGCGTTCCTCGCCGCTGCCGTCGTTCAGATCCTGCACTCCATCTTCACTTACAAGTACGACACGATCACCGAATCATCGAAACATAATATTTGAAATTACTTGAGACATTGAACGATTTGATTGCCCATTTTGTTGCAGGGATTATGATGTTCTGAACCATCAGCTGCTCCAGACACTGGTTGAGAAAGTCCAGGCAATTGAAGGCAATGCCGGTGGCGGTGAGCACTCACACACAGACAATGCAATCAATACCTTAGCTCAGCCATTGTGCCAGTACAGGATTTACCAAACTTTCCTTCCCTTTTTCTTTGTCCTTTGAAATCAACCGCTGCGTAACTGTCATATGCTGGTACAAATCTGACCAAATTTTCAAAACCTCTCTGGTCCAGGAGATGAGATGTATGATCCATATAGCTCAGGGAGTGATGGAAGCCTTGGCGATTACTCGTGGGTCTTCGATGAGCTGCAGGACGAAGTGGACAGCAAGTTTGATCCAGACTTCATGTTGACGCAAGGAATTCACCTGAAAAATCGCATATTGACTGAAGAAATCGGCGAAAATTCCATCACCACGTCTGACTCAAGGAGATACAACCTTCTGCCGCGCATCAGACCGCGCTGATAGCACACACAATCACAACAGTTCTGCTACAGAACTTGTAAAAATATAAGCACTGGGCTGAAGAACAGAAGAACAATGGAAAGCATAGAATATGCTATATGACATGCTTTTTTAATTTTGTTTCAATATCTTCTCCAACTCCATTCTCAAAAGAATTCACACGATGTAACTGCTTTACAAAATACCAGATAAAAAATATTCAATTGATTGAAAATAAGCTATGTAGGCAAGTAGAGTGAGTTGCCGAGTGACATCCTAAGTAGATCTAACAGTTCCATGACTCACTCAAATAAATCTAACATGACATATAGCTGCTTATAAGAATGGAAAAGAGAACATAATGTACAGAATTGACTAATTGCTCCCTCTCCAGCCTATACACCAATTTTCGGAAAAATTCGTACATGAATGGATCCGATAAAAAAAAACAACTCATTGTTGCAGCCCTTGATTTCAAATCAGATCTCCCAGTTTGTAGGAACCGCTGCATAGTATTTCTCAGTATTGAAGACTTCTTTTGCACTAAGCATGACATGATGTATCATCTAGCACGGGCAGTTGCTGGTTGTTTTGAAGAGCGGCCAGACTTGTGTTTCCGCTTCTGGTTGCCTGCAGCAGAGTCAACCAATGGTCCTGACCAAGCAGGTATGCCGTCTTTCTCATAAGGAAATACAGTGCTGAAGGAAGAAGGATCTGGGGGCTCAAATGCAGGTTCCATGTGATTCGAACAACCCAAGGGAAATCCAAGCGCGCCATCCTGATGTGGTGGAGGGAACTTTTCACTCTTGCTCTTCGCATTTGCATGTGTTATTAGCCGTCTTTTCTGTAGAAATGAAATTATTTGCGTTAGCCAAGAGATTAAAATTTAGCACCCTTCAAACAGATGCTACGCATCACAGCATATGCAAGCAAGCTCATGCAAATGAACAAATGAGCAACTGGAATCAGTAAGGAAAGGAAGTTAAATCCACATACATCAATGTTTGCTTGAAGTTCAGCATTTGCCTCCGGCGCTGGAACAGCCCTGGGCCGATCACGTGTCCTTGTCTTCCTTGTTCCATCGCCATTAGCTCTACCACCAGCAGCTCTCAAGCTGTTGACCATGCAATGAATAAGTGAAACAGCATTTTATACAGCACAAAAGTTAAGATAAATCAGACAACGAACAACCAAAAAGTCAAGAAACGGTAGATTAAGAAATAAGAAATTTGCATCTTGGGAATAACTGGAAAGATAAGGACAATATACAACAGAAAAGTAGGAGACAAATTGTTGCATGACTCATCATGATGTGTAAGCAGTATTTCATGATGATGTCTAAGCATTATTCTCAACAAGTTCCCAGAAATCCTGGAATCTTGGCACAATAGCCAATACCTTCACTTTAGTACAAAACAGAAAATGCCCTTGCAGTGCACTATTTTTTCTAAAACGCTGAATACATTTTTGTCATGCTATGCTCTACTGTCATCAACGTGAGCAGTGTTGCCCCAAGTTCCATTGCTCATCGAAGGCGCAGAAGTAGGCAAAGTATTCACTATCATCACAATTACATGCCATATTTACTCACATCACTCAGCACTGTCATGCTTAGATGACAATACAGAGCATCCAGAAAGACAGGGGGGAAATATAGATAGAGCTCTGTAAGGAGTGTTAGGGCCACAAACCGTCTAGCTTCTTCATCTCTTCGTTTCGCATCCATCTCTTTGCTCGGCGGGTATTGGGGCAGACTAGAGGGATCACAAGCATAAGGCTCTGTTGTAAAGAACTGCATGTATAGGAAAATAAGGAGCTTGCTTTTGAAAAGAGTTGTTCGGAATAACAAAGCACAGCATAGATAAGCTAATTGCATAAATTTAAACAAGAACTTGTAAAAATCTTAAGTATGCTAAAGAAGAATAAAATTTGGACTCAGGCACATACATAATAAAGTTGAGATTTTCTAAACTGAAAGACTAAGATGTTCAGTCAACCAAAATTAAATTTTCTAGCATCAAGGGGGCTTAACTAGTTAATGGCAATATCTTGATCAATACAATAGGCAGCAATTCAAGTTGTTGCGGATACAAGTCAAATACTTTCATGCCCAGTAAACACTGAACTAGTGTTGCCCTCTAGACATCTCAAAACATTGAACATTTTCTTTTGAAAGACTAACATTAAACATTGACCTGTTAACCAGCTGCTATATAATCTCTTCTGAAAACCGATTTGAGAAACCAAAGTGGTCAACGAGTAAAAATTGGGTCATTACTACTGTCACCCTTTGGATACAAATGTTCCTGGTAAATCAAAATGCTATTGTTAATGTCATCCTCAAAGGTAATTTACCCAACAAGTGAAGTCTGTGTTTCCATTTATATAAAAGTAGGAACAGAATGATAAAAACTAAGACAACTTACATCACTTTTTAATGCAGAAGTTGCTGTTAAACGATCAACTGGATCAATTGCAAGGAGTGTTTCAATCAGTCGAAGTGCTGATTGAGGGAAATCTTTGAATGTATCCGCTATTCGCCTTTTGTATGGCTGTTGAGGCTTAAATATGGTTGCATGAGGCAACTTTGATTTTTTCCAATATTCTTCCGTCGGGGAGCCACATAGCTTAAAAATTTTATGCAGCTGTTCCACCTAAAAGATGCAGAAACAATCAAAAGAAGAAACATTGAGAAGCGCAATGGATGAAAATAATTGTAGCTGAACATATGACCATTACTAAAATGTGTAACATACAAACAGCTGCATTTCCAAATCATTTCATTGAGTTTCTTGGTGCGAACAATAATTAAGCAGCTGAGCTCCGAAGAAAGGCATGGGATTCAGGATTTTAACATGTAACAAAGGTAGCAAAGAATCAATTTCAAAGCAGATAAAAGTTTTCAGATGATTGATATATTCCTTTATTACCACGAATCAGGTATATTTGTCATTCGTAGAACAAATATTAACCATGATAAAAAAAAATCAACCTTTTTTTTCTTTTTCCTTTTTCTTGGTGGTGGTGGTGGTGGTGGGATTGGGTGGGGGTGCTCATTTGAACTGATTTTTCTCAAAATTGAGCTACCATTTTCATCAGCAAGATCATCTTGCATGAGACCCGCTTTGAATAGGTTAAGTTATTGCACAAGCCAGGATGAGAAGTAGAAAAATCGAAGGTTTGTCTACATATGAACAATACTACAGCAGTATCACAGATAAACAGAATCAACTGTGATTCCCTTAGTAACGAAAATTTTGCAGCCATGCTAAAGTGGATCTTTAAACGATGCATGCTGATAGCCAGAAGGTGTTTGAAGCGCAATATAGGGAAGCAGCCAAGCATTCTCTAGCTAACCTCAGTTCGTCCTGGCATAATTGGTTTTCCAGCCAGCAGCTCAGCAAGGATGCATCCAGCACTCCACAAGTCGACACCAACTCCATAATCTGTCGCACCCAACAGCAACTCCGGTGGCCGGTACCACAGCGTCACCACCCGACTCGTCATTGGCTGTTTATGGTTGGGGTCGAAGAACGACGCGAGACCGAAATCCGCAATCTTCAGCACACCATTGTTATCCAAAAGCAGATTTGACCCCTTGATGTCGCGATGCAGCACTCCCTGGTTGTGGCAGTGCTCCAGCCCTGACAATAACTGATGCACATAGCACTTGACCTGCCCACATAGGCATATCAATCAGCCTCTGTTAGCAGCATTTCACATAATTGGGTGCGCTGCTGTGTCAGCAAAATGGGATCTTGACCTGTGGCAGAGTGAACTTGATGTCGGGGCTGGCAGCAAGGCCGGCAAGGTCGTGGACCATGTAATCGAAGACAAGGTAGAGGCTGCAGGACATGCGGGAGGTGACGAGCCCGTCGAGCTTGACGACATTGGGGTGGTCGAGGCGGCGGAGGATGAGGATCTCGCGGGCCATGAACCGCACGCTTTCGGGCTCCAGGTTGTCGAACCGCACCTTCTTCAGAGCCACGATTTTGCCGCTCACCAAGTCCCGCGCCTTGTACACATTGCTGTACGTACCTTGGCCGATCTGAGGGGGGGGGGGGGGGAAGAGAAAAAGATGCAATTTTTCATCCGAGGGACGCGCGCGGCATGGATCACGAAGCTGGGGCGGCCGAGGAGCTAGGGGATGGGGCGCACCTTGTCGATCTTCTCGAAGGAGTCGGCGCGGCGCGGAGCCCAGCCGTTGATGGCCTCGCCGGCGACGGCAGAGAGCCAGGCGGGCCAGCCGGCCGCGACCTGCTCCCCGCGCGCCTTGTTCGCGAAGCTCCCGCCCAGGCGGACCTCCGCGTGCGCCGCCGCGGCCGCCGACCGCGACGACCGCGACCGTCGCTCCCTTTTCACCACCGCCTTCTCGGGCTTCTCGGCCGCCTGCTGCTCCGGCGCCGCCGCCTCGGCCGGCGCAGCAGAAGAAGCGACCCCCTCCTGCTGCGGCTGTGAAACAGCCGCAGCAGCAGGTTGGTAGTCCCGGCGGCGGGAGGTGGCGGCCGCCGCGGGGCTGGAGGTGGACGGGCGACCGTGCACGCAGCCCATGGGGACGCGACGGCGGAGGTCACCTGCGGCGGTGCATGGATTGGGCGGAGGCGGGCGCGCCGGAGGAGGCCGCGATCCGGAGGCAGCGGCGCGTGGGGAGGGTGGGAACTGGGAAGCGGAAGGCGAGGTGGTGGTGGGGGTAAGTAAACTAAACCTGCGTCTGCGAGTGAGGGGCACGGCACGGCACGGCACGGGGCTGGTGGGACTGTGGGAGACTGGAACGGGAACGCTTTGACTCTGACGGCTCTGCACCTGCACTGCACTGCACTGCACTGCACTGCACCTCGTGTAGATGATGCTGTCAGTGACGCGCTACGCTCTATGCATATGCAAGCAGATCCTCAATGTTATTTATGATATGATCGTTGATATGTAAAATAATTTTTACTGGGTTTTACGTGTTCAGCATGACGTCACTTTCTATACAATGAAAAAAAAAATTAAGAGCATTGGTAAATTGACTAGAAAAAAAGGAAAATGTTAGTATTTGCTTTTTAAATGGGCTTTTCTTTTTCTTTTTGTCATGGTCCCTTCTTTTTTTATTACATGCACACACTGACGCGCACACACCTCATTACCTCACTACAGACCCACACTAAGCTCACGATTAAACTTAAGTCTACGCATGTTTTGAGTTAATAAATATTGTGTTTAGTTATATTATTCTGTTGCTTCTGATATAAGAAGGGATTGTATGCGTAACCCTGGGTGTCAACTACACGCTAAATCTGTATGGATGAGAGAGTACTCATGGATGATGATGATTTGCGGGGACCAGAGATGATAATGATGTTTTATTTCTGGCAAACATGTAGAGAAGATGTTGCTATAGCACGTATAGAAAAAAGTTGGAATGCCAGGAAAATAATGATAAGATAAAAAGAAAAAAAGTACTGAAATTTTTTTATGCTAGTGACAGAATAGGGTATCCGAGGAAACAATGGCAAAATAAATGGAGTATCAAAACCCACCTCCTCTCTTTTTAGGTGTCGATTTTTTACTTTGAGATGAAGTGATCATTTTTTTTTTGTGCATGCCTCTTGGGTTCTTGAGAGATGTTTTCTTCTTCTTTTTTTCCTCGGGATGTGACCACACTCAATCCTGAAAAGAATAAAGTTAAAGGCACAAGAGGGCCCCTGATAATTTTTTGTTGTAATAAATATTGTCTCACGGGGAAGGAGACAGAGTGTCTATAATGCATGGGATTATCAAACTACAAAGGGAATAAGCAAGATTATGTACTTTAAGCACATGACCCCTTTTAACAGGTATTGGGCTAATTGTCTTCTTCACGTAAAGTATTTATCAAATGTTTTGTACTTTGTTGTTTCATAATCCATCCTGAATGATGGAAGAGCTAGCTCAAAACAATGTAAATCCCTTTTAGCACGCAACAATCGCTTTCTCTCATACTTGGAAAAAAATAGCGCACCTTGTTAAACCATAACGAGAAGAAGATGTGAATTGACTTGACAACGGATATGCTGCCAATGGTTTTGTACCTCTTGTGCAGAGGTTCAAGCAGTCAAAGCGAACAATCCCACGGCCGCCGCCGATGGTTTATGGCCGGCGTCGATCCTTAAGGAGAGCAGCCACCGTGATGGTCACATCCCGAGGCTATGGCCGCCGATGATATACAAGAGAAATTGGAAAGATTGTTACCTTATGAGATTGCTGACCGTAACGAGACCCGGCTGGAGATGAAGGTGCTTTCGGAGGCCATAGATTGCTATCCTGATCAGGAAAATTGCATAGGCCATGCGCCATCTGAAATGATGCGGATTTTCTCATCGGGGCTGGCTAAAACTCCTGTCAACAACAGTGGTTCAACACAGTTTTTTAAAGGTAAAGGTGTTCTATTTTATTAAAGTAATGAAAATATCTTAGTCTCTGCATTATAGATGGACATAGCTGGTATTTATTAAGGTTTAAAACAAACGTACTGTCATAAAATGTCTAACAATCGATCTAAAAATACCAAAATATGAATACAAAATAGTATTATAAACATATATTGTTGCTAATTTTTCATCCATTTTCCGTGAAAATATGTAAATACATGGCGGCGCGGCATGATATGAATGGACTGCATAACTATATTTTCAATCGTAGCAGGGATGATCCCGTCATCGTGCAGCAGGGTTCTCTCATCGAAATGACTGGCCCTAAGAGAGCCATTGTAATGCTTTCCGATGTTCCGATCGAGTTCGACATGAGAATCAAGAATGGAGAGGAGGAAGATGAGCTCCAGCTGATTGTCGGAATGATACATTTCGACGAACGGATGTCGTGGAGACCACAATAGAAGTCGTCACATCACAAGTGCAGAGTGCTTTCGACTTATCACTCAGTTAATTCCTTTGTTTCCGTTACGGAGGTAGGTAAAGAATTTCAGCTTTTTCATGGCACAATTGGCCTGGAAATTTGATTATATGTTCCAAAGCTAATTAACTTTTGATAATATATTTAAAGTTAATTATTATTTGATTATATGTCCTATACGAAAGTTGATTATTATGTGATCAAATGTCTTATAGTAACTAGTTTGTAACAAATTAGTCCATATGGGGACATATTATCAAATGATAATCAATTTCAAATATATTATCAAAGATTAATCAACTTTAAGATATATAATCAAAATTTTCAGGTTGATAAGTTGTTGGGGGCACGAGGCGAATAGAATGCGGTGAGGGCACCATCTAACGAGAAAGCCCAAGCTTAGAGATGACCGATAGCCTCGAGGAGACGAGAGAGAAAAGGAGTGTTATGTGTCTCATGATGAACTCAAGAACACACGATTTTATCAAGGTTCAGGTCTCCTATGGTATAACAGTCCTACATCCTGCGTATTCTCATATAACTTTTATGGACTAGTTACAGAGAGTGTCTATGTCAAATGAGAGAGGAAAAATCTCTCTCCGCCTCTCATGCCCCTGCGGGGCTTCTTTTATAGAGAGAAGGGACATATGATATTATCACCCTGTCTCTGGGATATTATCCTACAATCACGTGTATAAGGGCTATTATGGACCTTTCACCCTTTTTACATACCATGTGGCAACATGGATATTATGGTCACTACAGTAATTTCACAGTACGCTGTCTAAATATCTCAGGTTGGAGCATTTCCCTCAATAGCACCCCTCATCTGCTGTTTTCGAGGCTCTGAGGGGTGAGCGGATGCACAATAAATTAGCTCTAGCCCCTTTAAAGTCTGGATATCCTATGTAGCCTTCCATTATTGCAGTGTGGACACCTTTGCCTAGAAGCGAGAGCCGGGAGGTTCGTCGAGGTTATAGGCCAAGGGTGACAATGGTGTAGCTCGACAGAGTTGTAGTGGCAGTTCGCGACCACCTCAGCGGTAGACACTACGAGGCTCGCTGTAGGTAGAGTCATTTGGAGTCTCGCAGCGGAGGCCGGAGGCGAAGGCTGCGAGTGTTAGTCCATTACCCCCCTCAATGGTAGATGTGGCGAGGCTTGGTGAAAGCAGGACCGTCCGAAGTCTCATGACGGAGGCTAGAGGTGAAGTCGACGGCGAAGGTTGAGGGTGTCAATCCGTGACCCCTTCAGCGGTAGGCAGGACCGTCCTGAGTCTCATGGCATGAGCCAGAGATGGAGTTGACGACGGGGCTGAGGTAGCCCGCTACCCCCTCAGCGATGGATGCTGGAGGTGGAGTCGTCGGTGAGGTTGAGGGGGTGACGGAGGCGGAGTCGTCCGGAGCCCCCGGCGGCGGAAGCCGGAGGCGGAGTCGTCGGCGAGGGTAAGGCACCTCACTACCCTCTCAGTGGTGGATGCCGGAGGTGGAGTCATTGGCGAGGCTGAGGGGGGTGACGAAGGCGGAGCTGTCCGGAGCCCCACGATGTGAGTCGGAGGCAGAGTCGTTGGCAAGGTTGAGGCAGCTCGCTACCCCATTAGCGGTGGATGTCGGAGGTGGAGTCACCGGCGAGGCTAAGGGGGTGACGGAGGCGGAGCCGTCCGGAGCCCCGTGGCGTAATCCAGAGACAGAGTCGACGGCGAGGCTAAGGCAGCCCACTACCCCCTTAGCGGTGGATGCCGAAGTTGGGGTCGTCGGCGAGGCTAAGGGGGTGACGGAGGCGGAACCACCCGGAGCCCTCGATGGTGGAAGCTGGAGGTGGAGTCGACGGTGCGGCCAAGGGGGTAGTCTGCTCCGAGTCTCACTCGAGTTTGTTGGAATCTCAGCTTCTGCATTGTTCCTGTAATTGTTTTGGAAATAATTACCTCTCAGGTATGGAGACTTTTTCCTTCAAGATGTCAAAGGGTTTTGAAAATGACGTGTTTTGATAGGGATAGCAAAATTCCACAACTTATGTAGGATCGACCTAGCCTTTTGGTTCCCTGACTCCTTGGCCCTATCGCATCTCGCATTCTGTGGCTGCGAGCAGTGGAGGGTGTGTTCTATTAGCGCGATTTCCATGGCTTTAGCCGAGACAAAGAGACTTCTAAGGTGATTGTACCACACATATGTACATGTATATGTATATGTATGCAAGTACATATGTATCTATGTATGAATGTACATGTAAATGTATGGGTATGTATGTATGTATGAGTATGTACTAATAAAATTATACTGTGTTGGCTTCACCATTCGCCTTTTAATTTTGGTCGTACCAACACTTTGTTTGTCTCCCCTTTCCCGCCCCCCTCGCACTCAGCAGCCGGTAGCGGCTAGAGGGTACGATTTTTTAGGGGTGCTTAGTTATGCTGGTTAGGAGCGAAGGTGAACTCTTCGTTGGCTAGCGGTTTAGTGTCACCTGCGTATTTTTTGGACTGGAAGGTGTTAGACCTCTCCGGCATGGAGGCTTTTGCCTTCAAGATGACGGCAAGTCCATACCTCTCTAGTACGCAGGCTAGGCCTTAAAGATGTCGAAGGGTTCATACCTCGCCAGCGTGCAGGCTATGCCTTCAAGATGCTGGTGATTCCATACCTCTCAGGTATGTAGGCTGGGCCTTAAGATGCCGAAGAGTTCATACCTCGTCGCCATGGAGGCTTTGCCTTCAATATGCCAGCGATACCATACCTCTTCGACACATAGACTAGACCTTAAAGATGTCACTGTCGTCCGCAAGCTACAAGACTTTCCAATTATTGTTACAAAGGAATGATAAGTTGGGATGAGGAGTTGGAAAGAGTGAGACAAGGTGTGAGCGGGTGCTAAGGGCAGTTCGCGAGAGGAGACCTGGGTGTCACAGACTGTTTGCATCATTTAAGCAATGTATGTGGTGTCTGTTGGCTTTAACACTTTTCGTACTTACCGCATGTCGATCTAATTGTAATATAAGCTAATTATTGTATGTCATGCTAACGCTTCTCTTGCGTCTCTATGACGCGTAAGAGAAAAAGTATGAGGAGAAGCAAGGTGACGAGTGCCGGAGTATGGCTGGGACTTGCTCGCGGTAACCCCGGTGCCATAAGGGTAAGTGCAAGTGGGTAATTCCGGGTATGAGAAAGGTTGTCTCGGAGGCCAAGAGGATGGATCCGAGTCGTGTGGGTAAAGATGTACCCCCTGCAGGGTGTAAGAATAATTTAAATTTCATGCTCTCGGTCATGAGCATGCTTTAGTTTCATTGGGCAACATCATAGCGTTACCGTTCAGTTTAAGAAATGGAAAGTATGTGGGCTTCTGGGAGAAGCAAGTGCTGGTACTTACTTAAGTTGAGCAAATTTACTTTATTGGGGATTATGTTTATTGTTAGTCGATGCTAGTTGTTCATGTCATTACATTGGTTAAATTGCCTTTCTGCTAAGTCAACTTAACTTGTGGTCAATTCCTTGTTATTCAACCCATTGCATTATCCTTGTAGTCGGAATAGTATATACCCATATTGTGTAAGTCTTACGAGTAACTTCGTACTCAGGGTGCTACCCTTAAGTTGATGCAGGTAACGACGAAATGGTTTATGGATACTTTTATCCGGTCGATGCTGGAGATGACCAGGAGTAGAGAGCGAATGCTTGAGTTAGTCTTGGTGGTTCCTTATGGGCAAGGGCGCCAGTGGCCTTTTGATTTACTAATATCTTTCCACTACGTATCAAAACTCTGTTAGGAAGTAGAAATTGAACTTGTGATCAAGTTATGTAATAAAAGTCAAATCTTTTACACTCTGTCCATATCTTGTGATAAAACTATGTTGTAAATGGTATATGTTGTGATCTTAGACTTTGTTAAACATACATCAGGACTGTCGGAATTACTTCCGTTTTCATTGACTTAATTATCGATTAAGTCGGGTGTAATTTGGTCAGATCTGACATAGGCTTTGCAGCCAATCTAGGTACATGCGCAGATGTCTGGCGCCGGTGAGTGCATCTGGAGGGCGCATGACACGGCCCGACCCAGCTGAATTAACACCATGCCAAGGCACATTAAGAGGAAGTGTGTCGTGGTTGTACCGTGCAAGCCCACCATGGCGTCGTTGGAGTTGACCTCACTGCATATTTTGTGCAGCTCGGTAGCGCGGTCGAGGTGGGCCACGTGCACGTCGAAGCCCGCGTTCGTAGCCAGTGCAGCCACGTCCGCCCTGCTCTCGATCACGCGGGAGCCATCCCACGATGTTGTACATTTTGAACGTGTAGTATATGACCATGTTGTTCTGCGACTAGTCACCGTTTGAGCTTGAACGCGTACGCGTGGAACAATCTCCACGGAACACCGACGAAGTTGGTGCTCGCCCAACAACCGCTGACCTGTTGAAGCTCATGGAGGGGCTGAAGCGTCTCACCAAATCAGACCCACTGGTAGTGTGCACCATCATAGACACTAGCAAGCATGTCATCGCCGGCGAGGGAGAGCTCCATCTAGAGATCTGCCTCAAGGACATGCAGCAAGGCTTCACGAGCCTTAATCCATGGAGTGTCTTCACCTGCATCACTACATGCACGCGTCTCGATCTATTTGGTTCAAAGCATGTGAATTTTGATTTCACAACAAATTTGCAAGAATTCCAAATAAGAATGTTCAATTTCAAACGAGTAAAGGGATCAAATGGTGCCGTGTCAGCTATGATGTTTTCACTAGTGTCATGTGCAATATTAATTTTTCTGTGACACGTATGAATGATGGAGCTGCTAAGTCCTCATTCAAGAATCAGTGAGTGAATGCCTATGGGTTCCCCCGCTACAGTAGCTTTCAGACAACTTGAGGTGAAACAGTTTTTCCATCGTTGATTTGTTGGTCCCCTCTCCTCGGATGCTCTCACTGGCAATGGAGGAAGAGCGGAGTCCAGCCTTCTAAAGGTGGACGGTGTATATCTATTAGTTAATCTAGGAGTAGGTTTCCTTGGTGACGCTCCCAGTTCAACCATCTTGAGTTTTGAACCTTGTTGGCTTCTCCGGCGATGATGACATGTCGGCATCATCTTTGGCGGAGTTTTGACGAGGTTTGTAACTCTAATCTTATCTGTGAGTGGATTGGAGTCGTTTGTCATCCCCTTGAGTGGGTTTGTGTTTCAGAGTTGTTGGGTCTCTCGTCGGCGGTTGCAGATTTGTTCTATGGCCGGTGTTTTTTAAGCTTGTGAAGACAACGGCATCAGACCTGCTGCCTTAGTGCTGATGTTCGTTCATAGAAGCTTGCGTGTCGGAGTTTGTACGACGCCACACTCATCTACATGCGTCCTATGCGGCAACCCAAGGAGTGGAGGCTCTTCGTGGTCTAGGTATGGACACTGAGCTTCGGATCCAGTATTCTTTTCCAGCTTGCAACAGTGCAGCTGTTGGAGAGGCGGCAGATACCACCAGAGAAGACGTGAAAAGTACGAGGATCTGTGTGCATTTGTGTTGTACTTTTCCTTTCTTTTAGGAGTCTCTTTGTAAATAGGAGATTTATTCTATAACCTTTTAATATAATCTGATCCCTTCCAAAAAAAAAAAGGAGAGCTGCTCGTCCCCTTCTTCCTGGGTATATTCCGTGGGACCTTCAGGGCAACTGCCAAGGAGTGAAGAACTGAACCAGCACAGTTACTGACATGCTGCCTCTGGAGAATTTCAGCCTCCTTTCAGGCCAACTACTACAACGAAAGGGATCTGCCAGACTAACTCTTCTTGGTTACATGGATACATCCCTCACTGCTCTGGTTCAGTGATGTGTAGGTGCTAAGGTTAGTTGTATGATTGCATCATGAATTAGTTGTTGAGCTGCAACTGCTGAGACTGAAAGATGGCAGTATTTAGGTAGTAGACTATTATCAGTATTTGCCATACTGGGTGCACCCTTTTGACTTGCTAGGATCCAGTCACCCCAACCTTTTTTAGTGCGGTTCAGGTCTACCTCTGGCTGGATAAAGTACACCAGATTGCAGTTTGACCATTACTACTTTAATCTCCCAATGATATTTGATTTCGAACCATAGAAACTGGGACAATACCAGAGATGATGCACAAAATCATGTACCCTAAACTGTGTTCGACATTAGTTCGCAGTTAACCACAAGTGCTGAATCTGCACCTGGATTTCATACACCACGATGCAGAGCAGATCTGAATCTGCTGATTGGATTTCATACACCAAGATGCAGAGCAGGTAATTCATCACTCGTATCTAAGATTGCTTGCAGCCTGCCCTTCACACATACTTCACACAAAATGAATCTCCCAGCCACTGTCGATGCGAGGAACATAATATTCAACATTTCAAGTCCTTCCAAGCTTTGGAGATGGAGACTCGTGCCTATCCAAACGTGATGTTCCATTCTACAGAACAGCAAGTCTCGAATCGAGGCTACCAAAATTTTTGATATGATAATACAGCACAAACTTTGGCATTTTTTCAACCCACTCATTCGTCGGCGTGCTTTTTCTTCTTTTTCTTCTTGTCTTTCTTACTCGACTCATCAGTTTCCACCGGGGTGTCCTGGTTCTTGGATTTCTTCTTTTTCTTCTTCTCCCCATCCGCTTCAGCTGAAGGAGGTTCCTCGGTCTCCTTGTTCTTTTTCTTCTTCCCACCATTAGCATCAACTGCTGGAGACTCCTCCGTGCCCTTGGACTTCTTCTTTTTCTTTGACTTCTTGTTCTCCTGCTCTCTATCCTCTTCAGTTGCCTCCTCCTCAGGTGGTACAGCCTCTACCTCCTGATGTTTCCTCTTCTTTGAAGCCACTTCTGTCTTCTTTGGTGTTGCTTCAGGGAGAACTAAATCTGCTGCTGGATTGTAAGTCTGACAATGGCAAACACAAAGGGTCAGGATAAATGCTTTGAACTCCAATCATTTCAAGCTGTAGGTGAAGAATATCATTACTAGAAAATGGGAAGGTAACTGGCGCAGACTAAAATGTTGCATGTGAAATTACTTCTTTGCGTGGATAACAAATTTATACAGTATCCTACTTGAACTTAAGAAGCTATGTTAGCAACGAGAGAAAACATAATGTTCGTTTTGTCAAGATTTTGAACCAAAAGAAAACAAACTTAGTATAGCTTCCAGGTCTCATTTGAAAAGATACACCAATAAGTCTTCAACAACTTACTTTGGCAGGCGTAGTTAAAGCCCCAGCACCCTTCTTACGGTCCTTTTCATACATTTCTATCTTGGGCTTTCCTTTCGTGGAACCTGCAGACCTCCCAAGTTCTTTATTCTCGAGGACTCGAAGCCGTGTTTCAAGCTGTTCAAATATTCGCAGATGTGAAGCATATCTCATGGAATATACTGTGTCAAAGTTGCTTCCACACAACAGTAAAAGGTACCTTGACCCGGCTTTCAAGACCGATGGAGTTATCTTCACCATCACCAAGAGCATCGTATCTTATGGCAAGTGCAGTTTTAGCAGCAAGTGAACGAGATATCTTCCCTTTGTTCTTTGGAGCAGCCTGGCCTATTAATGATGCATGATAGATGAGACCATACTTCGGTGTAGAATGCTTTGTCTTTAGAGCTCTGAACAAGGCCTGCAGACAGATAAGATGTTTAGGTCCCTGGGACTTATGACTGCATCAAAATCAAACATTTCAAAGTTGAAACAATACAACAACAAAAGCTTTTATGTCCCAAGCAAGTTGGGGCAAGACAGCAAGCTGGAGATGAAACCCAACATTGGAAGTTGAAACAATAACAATAACAAAAAAAAAGGCAGTGGGCAGCATCAGGCACATACAATTCAGCCATTACAGGGGTAAAATTACACAATAAAAAGTATATTCATCATACCTTCTCAGCTCCCAGTATCTGAATTGTGCTGCCAGGCTGCTTTGCCAAATTGAGCAAACTACCACCATGTGCAATAAGGCGAGCGCCAACAAGTTCACCAACAAGTGCAGTCAAATTGGGAGCAATAGTATTCATCCTACTTCTTAGGTAGTCATAGAGCTGGGCTCTGTACTCAGAAAGAGCTAAGACTTGGTCACACAGTTCCCTGATGTTTAACAGGTCAATATCACTAACTTCCGTGCCCATGGATATCACAGCTGCCTCCTTTAGCTCCGCTTCAACGTCTTCCGGCAATATCTAAAAGAAACAGGGGTACTAAGTAATAAGAAAGCTTTTAGGCAAATGAAAAAAAAAAACAAAAATATGGTTTTCTTGAAACAACTTACCTCAGAGAAATCAAGGTTAGCTGCGTTAACCCGATTGCCCATCAACTTCACAGCTTTTGCATACTGGATATTATCTGCAACAATTTTTGTTAGCTCTGGAAAGTGCCAACCGTACCATTCACGGACCCTCATTGCATAAGTATTAAGCTCCTTGTCAAGATCGTCCAACAATCCAATGGCCTGAATGATCATTGTATCAACCTGTAGAAAAGGAGATAGTCATAAATTTGGTTTATCCTTACTTGCAGTCTTGCACACGTGTGAAAAAAATGAAGAATACAATAGAAAAGAGAGTAACCAAAACATATGCTAGAAAACACCAGATCATTAGGTTGTATAAAAAGGAATGAAGCACAAGAATGGTCTGAGAAAGTAGTGTGATGGTAGGAGGAGCAGGCTAACCTTTTCAGGGCTGAACTTCAGCTTATACCTAGACAAACTGTGGGACAGTCCAAGGCTCATTGGACCCAGGTCCTGTGAAGCTAGTCCAGACATAAGTTCAGTTAACTGATTCCTCAGCCCTCTCATCAGTTCCATCACAGCACTATTGTGAACGCAGTCAATTTTCTGCAAACGTATCATCCCTATCAGTCATATTGATCATTGCAAGTGAATGGGGGGGAAGTCAAAAAACAACCAAGGCATGTAACGAACCAGCTTTTCTTTGATAGCATTTCCTAGCTTTGAATCAGCAACAGCCAAAGTTTCACCATCGCAGTGCTTCTGCAAGAACTTGCGCAGGCCCTTGCTAGGCTTGCTATCAATTAGCAAAGTGGCTGCTGAAAGCGCATCAGATGTATTCTCAAACTTGTTGAAAGCCTTAAGCTCAACCACCTAATATAAAATTCAATATAGAGAGTGATTCAGTGAACATGTAAGCTAAAAGTCTTTGGTGTAGTCAACAGGGAAATACCATGGCAACAGAACTGAAGTTATTCAGTGAACATGCGATGCCAACAATTGACAAAGCAAGAAATGGCTGCACTCTCTCAACCCAAAGAAGATAGATAACTAGAGACACAAAGCAGCGGCCATAATACCGTGAGTGTCTACACGCCTAACATTCTTTTCTCTTTTTTTTGCGAGGAGCATTCTTACCATCAAAATGCCCAGCTAATGAACACAATAACGATAAACTGTAACAACGATACACTGGCAAGGCACTGAACTCAATAGAACAAGAACAAACTACAAAACTCTTGAGAGCTCAAAAGTCGAAACAAAAGCCACGGATTATTCTACCTTCCTTGCTGAATCCGACGAGGCGAAATCCTTCCACAGATCCTACAATCCAAAGGCACGACATCGTTAGACACCGAAAACCATATGAACACATTGAACACACACCCACGCACGAACTGAGATAGATAGAGAGAGGAGACAGAGCATCCACTCACCTCAACTTTGCTGAGCTTCCCCTCATCCAGCACCTTGAAGAGCGCGAACCCCGCGGGCGTCTCGAACAGCACCAACATCTCCTCACCTGAATCCCACGCAGAGCACAGCAACCAAGCACGCGTCAGCACACCAAGCCGAACGGAGAGAGAAAGAAAGCCCCCGCGCGGTGCGATGGTATGCCTTTATGGACGGCGCTGGCCGGACGGGCGTGCGGCGGCGGCGGCGCGAGGGGTTTTTACCTGCGTAGGAGGCTAGAGGCGCTGCGAGAGGGGAAGGGAGAGATGGCGGCGAGGGGTTTAGGGCTCCGCTTATATTGGGCAAGAGAGGCGAAGGTTTTGCGGCCCATGGGTCACTGCAATGTGGGCCCTTTCAATTCTCAGGTTTCCTAGAGAAAACTGTACTGGGCCATAACTAGAGGCCCATTAGGTCTAGTTATCAGCCCACTACGAACGGAGACTGTAGACCCACGGCCCAGCCAAAACGCGATTTTTCATTTTTATTTCGAAAATCAAAAAATTGAAAAAATAGACGACCGTTTGAAAAAATTACAGAACAGGCACCTTTCAATGGGCAATATATTTTAAAAAATAAACATGTTACCCTATATATTAAAAAATAAAAATACGTCATTTCAGTGCTCTTAATATTTAAAACATTATCAAAATAGTTATAAAAAATTCTAAAAAAAGTATGATGTAGAAGATGCTGTAAACTAGCTTTTAAAAAATTAAATTAAATAATTATTTGTATAGTGAGAAATAAAAAAATAAATTTTATTATACAGAGTCTAACAATAGTCTAGTTTCGAAATATAAAAATAAAAAAATCTCACCAAAACGCACGGCGGAGTCGATCAGCACAACGCTGCTCTCGCCGTGTCGCGTGTGGGCGCATCGTTCTTCGATCCCGTCATGCTCCCGGCTTCTTGCGGTCGTAGTGGCTATGAGTCAGGCCGGCCGGCGGCGTATCCTCCACCACCCTAACTCACCGAAAAATTTATCGGTAACAAAAAATATATCAGAGGTTAGCGATAAATAAAATTACCGGATTTATCAGAATTCTATCGGTGATAGAAAAAAATTGGACAAAATTTGAAAAAAAAAAGACCTCAAATTCTTTAGAATATCACATAGATTGTATCCAAATCATTTGACATTAAAAATAACATATAAATAAATTATGATTGAATGGGTGGTCTGGTGGGTTGCGGCCTGTGGGCCAACGTTTTGTTGCTCGCGTGTTAGATCCGAAAATCAAAAGACGCTAAATTCAAAAATTACCAAATTTTTTAGCCGATCGGTAAATTTATCGGCCCCTGCCGATAAACAGAATTATCAGGTTTATCGATTTTTTTTTTACAATAATCAAAAGACGCTAAATTCAAAAATTACTAAAATTTTTGACCCATCAGTAAATTTACCGGCTCCTGCCGATAAAAAGAATTATCAGATTTATCGATTTTTTTTATGATAAATTTTTCACTACCCTAACTACATCAATGGTGAAAAGCGCAAGTGCCCTCCCAGACGAGGTTGTTGGAGTATTGCCTTCCGATAGCCTCGTGCACCGGCGTCCTCTTGTTCAATATTGGTCACGGCATCTACCTCATCTGCAACCCCGTCACGCAGTAGTGGACTGATCTCCCGCGGCTGCCGGAGCGAAACCGCTGAGCATCGTCAAGGGAGTAGCACTTCTTGGTTTGATTTAATTGATAAATTATGAACTCAAACAGATAAACTAATATAATTATATAATAGAAATATATTCTTTTTATACTCGATGACACTAACAATAGAGTAGTAAGCATGAGAGATATTGAGAAATAACATATGTATCGATCTTCGCAGAGGAGGAAGCAGTAGGACACCGTGATGTTGATGCAAGTGAAGAGGTAGAGGATGCAAATTGGAACAGTCGCGTCGAGCGATTTCAAAAACTTATTCACTTCTTTCGGTGTAAGATCCTAAAGATGATCGGTTCTGGAGAGTCTCCCAATTATCGGTGCATGTCAACACACGGGATGGAGTAATCTATATGTAACGACACAATATAGAGAGAAAAAGGTAAAAACTCTAGCTCATATATGTGTTGTGGCGGTGGCTAGTAATTTATTTTTTTCTTAAATTAATTAAATAGGAGTAAATCTTTAATTTATTTTTTAGCTTTTAGTCAACCCAAATGACAAAGAAATACAAAGCTCGCATCCAAACGCCAAGCTCTCAAGACGCTAGATCGGAAGTCACTACGTGAAAAAATACCATAAGTGACAAGGTAATAATTATCATAGGTTACGGGTCTCATACCTATCACTCCGAATATGTTATTGATGACTAGCCATAAATGATGAGTAATGACTTATCACTAATTAAATCATTAGTGATGGATCAAAATTTGACCCGTCACTAATAAAATTCATAAGTGACGGATCGTAATTTTGACATGTCACTTATTACGAATCACCCAAATATTTTTCGCGTTTTTTGGACCAAAAAAAAGTAAAAAAAAAAAAAATCAACTGAGCCGGTCCAACTCAATGCAATCACCACTCGCCATGTATCCCTTGTAATTTTTCACACTATTTTCTTACTTTGTGTTCCGTGGGGATTGAAGTCGCGACCTACCCTCATGCGCGTAGCAGTCTGACCACCTCACCCTCGCGTGCGTTCTGAAGGGAGCCAAATAAATATTTATTTAACATTTTTGTCGAATGTCATAAGTAACGGGTCATAACCATGACTCGTCACTTATCAAGTCATAAGTGGTGGGTCACAGTTATGACTCATCACTAATGTTCATTGTGCAATAGACATACAAACTAGTTGATCTGGAGTGTCTTCAGTAAAATAGACATAACTTTTGCATACGGACTCCGAATTTAATATATTTTTTACTCTACGGATATCTACAGAAGAAGTTACATCCGTTTCTCCCCACTTCGTTGGGTTTGGTGAATTTTTCAAGGCCAAAAACGGACTGAAAGATTGAGTTCTCGCTCTCAGAAGTTTCTGCACCGTTTTCGGGACACACGTTTATGTTCATAGCCGCAACCCCTTACATCAAACTTGAGTATAAATGTACAACAGTTCATATTCTAGTGCTGCTGAAGTGAAGAAAAAAAGAGAGAAAAATATTTCACTTTAAATTCAAGATATGAAAAGCAAATCGAACGAAGAATTAACACTTTTATCCAGAGAAATTCATTATGTGGTATAGGACTGTAGAGTATATAAGTGACAGCTCATAACTATTCTGCTACCAAAACTGAGCCAAATATTTGTGACTACTATCATTAGTGATGGGTTATAACATGACCCGTCACTACTAACTGGCTTAAAAGACCCATCAATAATGAGTTTGTTATTGATGATGGGTCAAAACTTAATCTGTCACTGTTGATTGGCCTAGTATGACTAAGAAAATAAGTTAAAATGTGTCTTAATTTATATATGATAAGTAATCGACAAGTTTGTCGATTTGGTTTATTAAGTTTAAAATTACTGAGCTTAATTTAAGTATTTTAATTATATATTAACTAGAGTTAAAATTAAAAAAAAAATTACTTATCTCACGTACTCCGCTTCCGCGCCGTCTGCAAGTTGCGGCGCCGCACCACCGACCCGCGCTTCCTCACCGCCCACGCCTACGGCCGGCCGAGGTTGTCCTGTACACGTACACAGACGCGGCGCCGCACAGGAAGCGCCCGGCCTGCTATGCCGTCGACATCGCGCTGGACACGCTCCTAGTCTCCGCCCACGAGGCGGGCCGCTGTCGGCGTCTCATCCGCTACCCCAAGTTCGTGACAACCAGGGACCCCCCTGAGAGGTGGCATCTCAGTATGCCGATGCACTGCCTCCTGCGACGGCGCGTCCTCCTGTTCAACAAGGACGATGGCTTCTACCTCTTCTGCAACCCCGGCCGCGACGAGGCAGTGGGCCGAGCTCCCGCGGCTTGCCCAACCATCTCCCACAGTCCCACCGGCTTCAACATAGATTACGCCTTTTACTTCCACCAGCCGTCCGGCGAGTACCGGCTCTTGTGTGGCCGCCGTACACCTGCTGGCCGGACGTGGTGCGTCCTCACCACCGGTGTTTTTTTTTTTGATGAAAAATAGGAGAGCTGTTTTTTTAAGAAACAAAGTGATACAAGATGATCAAAACACAAAAACATCAAGTAAAAGGTTTACTTGCACATACCGAGGCGATAACCCTGTCTCTTAAGAGACCTTCGCCCCTATCATCACCCAAACACCAAATTCCTCCTTAATAATGGCGAGGAGAGCTTGGCAGGAGGCATGCTGCCCATCGAAACCGGTGCTGCTGAGCCCCGGCATGTCGACACGCACGCTGAGGCTGCCCTGATGCCCCCCAACCTGTACACGACAGTGACAACACCCGTGCCTCTCCACGACCACCTGCACTGGCCGCCTCACCGGAACTTGTCCACAGGCAAGACGACGAAGATGGTGGCGTTCAACATCTTGTCAGAGACGTTCCACCTAATGGAAGGGCCGCCAACGACCAGCACGCTAGTGAAGCTCTTCGACATGGATGGGGTACCCGTGGCAGCCGACTTCGGGGCGGAGAAGCACGTCGACCTCTGGTTCCTCGAGGACTACGGCGGCGAGAGGTGGGAACTAACGCCGGCATCGAGTTGCAGCGCCATCGGGATCCGGTTGGTTAATCCCACGCGAGCCTTCGTGTTTGCTGTCTGTTGCCGCGGCGGGCGACGACGAAGGGAACGTCATGCTGTGGCAGCAACCTCGGGTTAGTCGTGTGCAACGTGAGGAGGAGGAAGACGGTGAGGACCATGACGAGGTCGGAGAGCAACGTCATCGTGTCACGGCATGTGTTCAGGGAAACACTGGTGCAGCACGCGTGCTTTCTCCGCGCGGCGTTCGGCCGACTCGCCGTTGATCGTCTCTTGGCGCTAAGTCGTGGCTGGATCTCGTTATCTGGGTTATTCCAGACGGTTTTTTTTTCTGATCAAGGTCTAGATGTCTTCTACTCTAGTGTTATTGTCAATAGGATATATATATACTAGGTGATAAATGTAATTGGTAAGGTTCATCACTTTGGGTCTACATGCTGCAAAATTTTCTGAAAAAAAAGACATGGCAACTTGTATATGTGTTATATGTGCTATTTTATTTTGTGACAATCAGTGTTACTTGTATGGCTATGTCTATTTTTTTTTATCGAATCGGACATCTTAAATCCAAGTAGGATTCTAATTTGTATTTTTTTACTCAAATTTTCTTTATCAAATCGGACACCTAAATCTGAGTCAAATTCCAATACCTATGTCCGTGTCGAAATAACACCGGTGACAATCAAACGATTATTTATCTTGTTCAGTCTCATCGTGATGTTCACTGTAGTGACTCCATATGTTCCACCGTAGTGGTGGTGTTTGATCAATTTATTCGGTCAACTTGCCCCGTGCCTATGAGCTGGGTGCGAACACTACTGGCTCTTTTCTGTTGTTCGTCTTAGAATAATGAGAAATATCTAAGGCTTCGATTGGATCTCTAAATTGGCATGAATAAATTGAACTGTGCCTCAAATCAATACCTAAGTGAAAATAGGTTCCTCACCCGAACTATACCAAGGAGCTCCTCCGATACAGAAGATATCCTTAGCACCATCCTCCGATGCGGAAAAAGAATGAAAAATATAGAGCGAGAGAGAGTGTGTGATTGATCCCCTTAATGGGCGCTCTGCATACTGGCAGTCGAACCGCGGGGAGCCCGGTCAGACCGCGGGAGCGATTTGGTGCTGAAAGTTTCATTCTTTTTTCTTTTTCTTTTTCTTTTCTAATATCTATGGGGTTTCTTCTAATTAGCTTCTAAGCCATTTTCACTCCCAAATACTCACGTGTATGTGAGGGAAATATGTGAAGGTTCAAAGCGCATAACTTTTGGAATGCGTTTAAACTCGAATTGATAATAAATCGCACAAAACATAATACAATCATAATTAGGCATGCTTAATTACGTAATTAATATTTTGGGACGTGACAAGAAGCGGTAGTAATATATTTGCACTGTCGATTATTACACATCGACAGTGATGAGCCGCCATCTATGATCGATTCTGTAGTAGTGCTAGTGTTCGACCCCTTTATAATGAAGGGTGGGGGCACCCCATAACGTGCCATTGGAAAAGAGTCATGTTCATAAGTTGTAACGTGTGCGTGCATAGGAAATAAAGTAGCAGCGTGTGTTGAGAAAATTCTATTGTTATTTTACATGTTTGTGTTCTTCGTGGTTGTTTGATCCTAGTGAAAAGGCAACAATTCTATCCTGAACCTGCTTGTTAACCCAACAAATCAAGGCTTCAGTCCATATGAAAGGCCTTTGTGCCTCACTAAAAGTAATCACATCATAATAAGATATTTGTGCTTGATGTTATAATGTTTAATATTTGTATTTTCGTTGCCACTGACGATCACTTAGCTAGTACTAACCAAAGGGCGAGGATTGGGAAACGTCATTTTTGCTCCGTCTCCAATGGCGTCCTGTGGGTGTGCAAACCTAGGGTTAGGGTCAACTGATTCCAAATCAGAGGGGCGGCTCAAAGATTGCGAAGAAGGTCACAGAGAGATTTGAGGAAGCCCGGAGAGATGTTGGAGGCAATGATCCAAGCCCTCAGCGAGCTGCAAATTCGAGATGGAAGGTGCTAGTGGAGCGATCGAGAATATGAAGCGCAGCAGACAAAACACCACCTCTTTCAATCGGAAGTTTCTGATCGATTCATTGAGAGACTGTATAGAGATCGATTTGGAGATAGAGATCAGAGCACATCGAGAAATTATGGTGATCTAGGAAGCACTCTCATAGTCAGAATGCCTACTTGGGCGAAGGAAGAGATGCAGGGTCAAGATGAACAGTAGAAAACGGTGGCGGGTCCATGATTCAAACTGGGAGTGAGGGATTCTGGCATGGTCCATCAATTGGAGCTTTTTTTTTATTTGAGTGGCGGAGTTCGACAGTTGCCTCAGTCTGAGTCGCTCATCTTAGACCCAACAACCAAGGGTATCCCAACTCAGGGTGGACGTCAATAGATTTTGCAAATGGCCCCTGAGCACGATCCAAGTTGTTGTAAAAGAGACCCTAAATTGGATCGCAATTATTAGAGGTCGTTTGGCTGGTTAAAACGATTCATACTCTCAGTTGAATCGCTGTCAGCTAGCCAAACGGGGTGGGATGAAACGATTCAAGTCGAAACAACCGTTTCACTCGTTTCTCTCCTTCGTAGAAATGAACATCTCCTGAACTTACTTGATATTGCATGCAAATACCACTCGCCCGCCACCGCTCGCTTGCGCCACGCAAGACAAAGAGGTGGCAGCCGGATGAAAGCAAGGGAAAGGTGGGCCAATGGCTTTGAGACCTATGGTTTTGTTTGGGCAATGGGCTGATGAGCCTAGGGAGTATTTGTATTTTTTTATAAATAGAAAGAAATGAATTTGGTCAATGACTCACTCAAAATTAAAAACAAAACAAACGAGGATAAAAGTAAATCGATCAATTGCACCACCCTAATCTTTTTTAAGAAACCGGATCTATTTTCGAGAAGTGATCCTAATTCATCGGAGAGACATTTTCAAAAAGAATTCAAAATTGAAATATTTTTGAGAGAATTTGGATCCCTACCAAACAGAGCCTTAATCGCTAATTCTCGATCCGAATATTTTTTAATAGGCCTCTAAATTGTAGGGATCGCAATGGACACATACAAGCTAATTTACAAATCCGCGTCCATACATATTACCTGTCATAGGTAAAAAATATCACACGTGAGCATCACATACCCACAGGAATGCCTCATGCATCACAGATCCGCGCGGTGGTGAGGTGGGGGTGGACAAGGGTGGGGCAAACGACGAGGTGGGTGGAGATAGGGCGAACATGCTGGGCGATGATGATAAGCGTCAGCATAGGGTGTATTGTGAGGGTGTGTGGTGGCTGTGTTTAGGTGGGGGTTGGAATGAGATGCTCGAAACAGGTACATGAACAAAATAAACATGTGTAAAACTATTTTATACTCGTATCTCACTACCTATTATGTTTAACATCAAACTCGTACCTAGACATGAATAAATAATACATCTCAATCACATACCCATAAGAGTTTTTATGCGCGGACATACGGATCGCGATTGTTAATTGGGATCCGAACAGTTGCAATGAGCCCCTGGTTTCGGTCGGTGGACGTGCTCGAGCCAGACCCGGTAGCAAGCGTACGAGACAGATCCCAATCTGCGATCCACTCCGAGCCAAGCTTCCTCCGCCGCCGATGGCGATGCCGTCGAGCGCCCCCGCGGCGCGGCTGCGGCTGCTCACCGTGCCGGCGCTGCTGCTGCTGCTCTCCTCGGCCGCGCTGCTCGTCTTCCTCATACTGCCCTCGCTCTCCCCCTCCACCTCCGCGCACCTCTGCGCCTGCTCGCCCCCCGCCACTACGCACACCACCACCACCGTCACCACCACCACCACCACTGCCTCCCACGCGCCCGTCACCACCTCCCCCGCCGACGTCTCCTGGCTCAAGGCCCAGCTCGCCTCCAACTCCCTCCTTGCCGACGGCGCCGCGGCCTCTCACGACGCCTGGCACCGCCTGCGCAAGGGCATCAACCCGCGCACCCGCGAGCAGCAGCTCTTCGACATCAACAGGTATACAACTCATAGCTTCAGATCGCCGCATTTCGATTCTTTCCCATTGCACATTGATTGCGTCCTGTGAAGGATTAGAATTAGATTTACCATGTTATGCTACCATCAAGTTAGTTCCTTTTACATCCTTGTCCAAGGACAAGAACAATTGAAATTAATATTTCAGTATTGCAACTACACTGTAGGCACCATGGGATCTCTCACTATCTGGACAAAGAAGCAACCAACCACACCGCGCTGCCTTGCCCTGGTGAGCTCCTTGTCGAAGAGCACCACAGCAACTATGGTGAACCGTGGGCTGGTGGCCGTGACGTTTTCGAGTTCCTTGCTAATGCCTCTGCTCTCACGCCCACGGACCAGGTTCTCGAAATTGGATGTGGGACGCTTCGTGTTGGTCTGCATTTCATTCGGTATCTCGAGGCTGGGAGGTTCCATTGCCTGGAGCGGGACGAGCTGTCTCTCATGGCTGCTCTTCGGTATGAACTGCCAGCGCAGGGGCTGCTGTATAAGCGGCCAATGATTGTGAGAGGGGAGGATATGGATTTCAGCAAGTTTGGGGATACAGTTATGTATGATCTCATTTATGCAAGCGCTGTGTTCCTCCATATTCCAGATAAGCTTGTTTGGACTGGGCTTGAGAGGCTTGCAGGGAAGCTGAGGCCGCAGAGAGGTCGGATTTTCGTGTCACATAACATTAAATTTTGTTCCAGACTGGGTGGTGATGAGTGCACACAGCGGCTTGCGAAATTGGGGCTTGAATATGTGGGGAAGCACATTCATGATAGTTTGTTGTTTAACCACTATGAGATCTGGTTCGAATTCCGCAGGCCAAAAGTTTAGCTCTTGATGGTACAGGAAGAGAGACTGGTTTGGCTTCTATTTTTCAGTTTTGGCGGTTTCCAGCACAGATCAACTCATGCCTTGTTCCGTTGTACACCAATGGGACTTGACTTCAGATTGAGATTGATGCTTGCTCAGTGCTTAATTCAAGCATGTGCAACCAAAAGTCATGATTGAGAGACACTGTGGTGCTCAACTCTTCCAAGTTACATCATTAGGTGAGTGGTGATTGAAGGCTTTAGCTTTAATCAGCAGCAATTATTGGATGTACCATAACTTTAGTAATGTTTCTGCGAGAAATTTTTTTGGTAGTTGACGCCAGGCTCGTTATCTATGTCTGTTAGAAAGTTGCCTACTATGGTCAAAATAGAATTGTATCACCGTGCAGGGTTCAGTAATTTGTGACAAGGATAGCACTGGTTATCTTATTTTTGCATTTTATAGCAGTCCCTACTGACAAGAAGGAACATACACTTTGTTATGCAACAGTATCCTGGTGAATAGTTGCGGCTGTATGATTTTGCAACTTATGTATTCGTATTCATTATATAACTATTGTTTTATCAAATTGTCTCTCTTGGTGTGGTGACTAAAAGCACACAGATTTTGACTTATGGTTGTTTACATCCCAGAATTAGGATAGTTCAGTTACGTGTCAATTGCCATAGTTTTCCTACTGGCCATCAGATTTTCATGTGTTTTAGCAATATATTTCACCAGAATCATTCGTGTTTTCACATCAGTTGCCTGTTTACCTTTCTTGTTGGTACCAAAGATTAATTTGAGTTGATTCTAGAATGAGCCTCTGGTTGTGGAGTGATTTTCAGCGGTTATTTCATTATCTTTAACGTTTTCAGCAATAATTTTAATCAGTGTGCTCTTATTTTAGATGGTACCTTCATCTCCATACACTCAACTTAAAGCATACCGCAGGTTTTCTCATTTAGACATTCCATATATTTATATATCTTCATCATGCCTTATCAGCCTATGATAATGATGTATCATGTATTCATGTACGGCGTAAGCATCACCAGAGCCATCACCTGAAGCTACAACTACATGAAAACACTGCAGTGTTCCAGACACTGGGCTCTTAAATTTCCTTCTCACTAGATAACTATAGCAAAATAAGTATATAAACTTTTGTCTTAATAATACTGGAGAACACTCTAAATTCCTGATCTTTCAACAGTCGTAAATAATGTGTCTACCTTGGGGGGAATATCAAAGCAAGACCAGCTAGATTCTTATTTACAGCATGCCATTATAAAACAGGTAGTATCAAGCTCTATGATAACCAAACTCTCGACTGGTGGTCGAATCTTTGTGATAGGGTGGCAGGTCACCTCTGCAAAGATCTAGACTTCCTCCTCCTCCTCACTGCTCGGCACACTTGGCACAACAACCGTCGAATCTCTTCTGATGCCTTGGTGACCAACAATAGGGAGGATGCAGCTTGTTGGTGCGATGCTGGGGCTAAGAACCTGGCTGTGGAGAGGCTGAGTACGTTTGGCTCCGTCGTTTAAATCTGCGTTGTTCTGTTTCTAACAATGGTTGATGCATTTTGTAATAGTTTATTATAATCCTTTCGTAAAGACTGGCTTACGGTCGTCATGTAAACTTTATCTTCTTTCTTAATTCAAAGATACGTAGCTTTTCTGCGTATTCGAGAAAAAAAGATAACCAAACTCTCCTATACGTGATGCATATGTTCTGAATTTGTCTGCCTACATGCAACTTGAGAGTTCATCTCTCTCTCTCTCTCTCTCTCTCTCTCTCTCTCTCTCTCTCTCTCTCTCTCTCCAGGTCTCCAGGTATGAATGTTACTTGTTCTGACGCTTCACACCATTGAGCTGACCAAAACTTGTGCTGTCTGGCACAGACCAGTTAGCCAACCATGCATGCAATTCTACAAAAGGAACCAAACGGCTGAACAAATAGGGAAAAGAACTGTTCCAGAATTGCGTTCACAGAACATGCAGTTTCCACTCTACGGAAAAACGGTATCGCTAATTTGCTATGACATGTGGTTAGCCCTTAGCCGTGCTTATGTTGTGTTGAGCAGAAATCTTACTGATTTCCTCTCTTAACAATCAAACCTCATAGACATTGCTTACATGCCACCACCTTCCATATTTTTCAGCTTAGCATACGATTATTTGGGGCAAGAAAATGTCACTCGTTGCTTGTTCAGGGGTAATAGATTATTTGGGGCAGTCGTTTCAGTAATCAACAAGAAAATATCAGGTCATTGCTTGTTCAGTGCAAGGTTAGGTGGGAGTGATGGGTGCATGAGCTTTTGTTGGGGCAATCTTTGCACATGATGATGTCAACGCATGACTTGCCCCAAAGTGTGCTAGAAGTGTTTTATTTGCTGGCTTTATGTGGCTTACTCAGGACAATGTTTTTGAATTATTTTAATGTTGGCATGGTTCAACCGTGCCATTGATACTTCGAAGTACTGAAACATGAAATTTCACAAAATCACACCACAACATTCTATCAGCCCCAAAGCCAAACAGAACCAAAAGTAAAACCGTTGCAAGAAGCAAAGAAAGGTTACTGGTATCTTGAGTTGCATTGTAATTTATCTCATCCCTGCCAACCAAAAGCACTCATCGTAACACACCACATCCACTTTAAATCAGAGAAAAAAGAAAAGCAAAATTACATGGAGGAGGCCAGTTCCTAGCCTCCTAGAGACTAGTAGTACTGACCCGCTATCTACATATCATAAGATACAAGTGGTGCTAATCTACAAAAATTTACAGGCTTATCATCACTCACAACCCCAAGTTACTAGGGTAATTCCACTTCTTGATCCAAACCAATTAATTGTGCATCTGCAACCATGAGCTGAATGGCCTCTTCAGCATTGGTCAGACATCATCTGAACTTCTGAAGAACATTAGCATCATCTGACCATCACCACCCATCAGCAGCAAAACTCCGTTCACCGAAAATTTGACTTCTCTTCGTGTCAAATACTTCATTTCTTGGCAATGTTCACTGTCCTCCATGGACGCTCTGCTCGGTAGGTGAGCCGGGGGAGAACGGCACGAACCCGCGTCCGCCGAACAAGGGCCGCATCAGCGCGTTGTCGAACTTGCGCCAGTAGTAGTGCACGGTGTGGGTCGGCTTGCTGAGGAGCATCCGGAGGCTGGAGGGCCTGACAATGTGCGCGGCCGTCTCAAGGTCGGAGCCCTGCATGCTCGTTAAGAGAGGAGAATGCAAAGACTTCGGAGAGGAAGGCTCGGAGGTGACGGTGTTGCATGAGGCAGGGAGCAGGAGCCGTATCAATGGCTTTGTCATCATCCCGAACACCTGATGAACATGATGACAAGTTTCAGAAAATGTAGTGTCATGCATCCAGAGTATTATGAGTGTAAGTTAGTAATTATGTTCAGGTGATTTCGTTATCGGTAATTCTAACTAAGAAAAACTAGTGGCACATAGCATTTCTTCAAATAATTTTGACATCCATGCTATGCCAGCATAAGGGGTCTAGGACAGTAGGGTGATCTCTTCAGAAGGGATAAGGACAGTAGGGGACCAATTTATGAGTTCTGTCGACGATTCGGCCTCACCTATCCTCGTCCAGTTCCTAGAACATATTCTCGTTCTAATGTGAATTGGCAGAGCTCATGCCATTTGTTGAAAAAAAGAAAGAAAAAGAGCATATTCTCATATTCCTGTCAGGGATAAGATCCTGTTAACCACCAGAATCTTCCAGATTTAATTCCAAGGACACCTGACAATTGTGATAAGACATCTGGCTTGGAACTCTTTGAGTCAGCTCGATGATGAGGGTCCAATTTGGGTGAGAATGCAGGCATGTCCGGCATAACTAAATGATAATTTGACATTTTAAGGGACTGAGCTAAGAGGTGTGGGTGTACACCTCGACCATCCAGCTTCAAGTTATCTTCAACTCGAATTTGGGTGTCTATTTTTTCTTATTTATAGTGACACCTAGTTCCTCCTAGGTTGGTTGAGTTTTTTTATAAGTTGACAGTTTGCATTGGACAGGTATCAGAGCAAGATGACTCACCATGGTGCTAAATAGAACGACAGTGATTGTGCTGGTGATCATTATCGCATTGCCGTGCAGCTGAGTGTGTCCAGATCTTGTGAACTGCAATTGCAAGAGGAAGAGTTAAACTTGTGAGAAGAAACTGAGAGTACTTCTAGAGGGAACTAGTGATAAGACCAAGAACACAAAAATTTCAAGAGATGGTTCCATCAGCAACAGGTATTCTCTTGAACAAACCTTGTTGTAAGCAAGAGCAATCGACACCGCCCCTCGCATTAGCCCAGCCCACCATATTACAATCTATCAAAAGAATTCAGTTAGCTCATAGAAGATAATTAAGTCAACTCAGATAATCTTACTAAAAAGTGAATCCACATGACAAATGGTCTAATTATACACCATTTACTCACCTGTTGTCTCCAGGTAATTTTCTCGAAAGGTGTCTTCTTTGTTAAGTTGGACAAGAACGAGAGCGGGAAAACAAAAGCAGCTCTTCCCACCAGAACCAATCCGAGCAAAATTGAGCTTATGCCTATAGATTTGCCAGGGCTGCAAATGTAAACCGATAAATTTGAGTCTTCACAAAAAGATATCTATACATGGAATTAGTAATGAATTTTAGGTGAAAAGGACATGTATCTGACCTGTAACTGGCAAACTTCCACTTTTCGATATCGAGTGCATCCATCCCAACATAGAGGAACAGGAAAGTCTCGGCAATGAAAGACAAAGTTGCAAAGGCATGCCTAAGTTGATGAAAAGGTCAGAATAAATTCAGTCAGCAATTTTTTTATTGAACTGAGTACAAGCATTACTAAAGAGAAAACACGAAGTGAATGAAATTACTTGGTTGTAACTCTTGAGCTCTCTGTCACATTATGCCAAGTGTAGTGTGACATCACAATACCACAGAAGAACACAGTGAGAATGCCACTCAAATCTAGCAACTGCAGAGGCCAAACGAACAGAGTATGTTATAAAAATCAGACTATAAGATACCCTGTAAATTTCCATGTTATATCTAGTCAGAGGCGCACCTCAGCCAGCATGTATGAGAGGTAAGCCATGAGCATCATAAGCGCAACCTCGCGGTCAGTGGAATGTCTGAAATCAGCCCAACAAAAAACTATGTTAATATAAACCACGATATCTTTATCCAATTATTGATCAATACGTGTTTCTTAGTTAAACGGACCTTCCTATATATAACTTCTTGATTATGTAAGCACTGAGCAACCCAGTCTGCCAATGGTAGAAGAAATGTTAATTTGATTTGTTCAGTGATCCAATCAAGTCAGTAAAACAGTGTGTTAATGGGACTCAAGAATCAACTTACAAACACTCCAAGGAAGGTGCTTGACAAAAATAAATAACAGAAGTTCCCCAAGAATTTCAGCACGACGGCTACATCGATTTTGTTTAGATCAAAGTTCTGGAGCGCGTTGAAGAGCACAACCGATGTGGCATCGTTCACAACTCCTTCACCGAACACAAGACTGTACAAAAGGGGAGTCTCATCCTGATTGAGGACCTGTTTTCGGAACAAGATTAGTACTATACAATACTATGTTTCTCTCTAGACACAAATTGAAAAAGATAATGAGATTGTTCCCATAACCAACCTGCAATGTGCAGACAGAGTCTGTTGCAGAAAAGATAGCTCCAATTGCTGCAGTTGTAACACATTAGAAAGATATGAGGTTCGCATAGTCACAACATTATTTCCAGAGAGTGCATCATGTGGAAAAGTATTGATGGCTTACCAAGGAAATCCCCAACATCCAGCGTCCCAATGTTCATCCTGCTGAATATTGCTATGGCACCTGAAATATGGCAATGGGCGTCAGACGTGTCCAAAAGGTGCTAGTAGTGCAGCACAACACAACATAAAAGCCAACACATAGACATAGAACGACCACCTTTGTTACAGGATGTAAATCCATTCACTAGGAAACAACTGAGAACAGAAAACAAATGTTTTGGAAGAACGTACCAAGTGATATCGTGAAAAAGGATATCATTGTCCCAACAGCACCAAACAATGTGATTGTCATGAAATTCCGGAAGAACTGCTTCTTCTTTACCTGAAAACTGATGATAAATGTTTGTGAGAACTTGGACGATGTTGTTGCTCATAGGCTTATTTTAGAACTTCTGTGTTTGCAATTGCATGATAAAGAACTGGAAGGTTTGAGGTATACCATAAAAGAACTGTAACTAAAGAAGCCAACTTTGAAATCAAAACTCAAAAGCCCCTTCGGTTATTACATAAACAATCACATGGTCCACAGCATTCAACTTCACTACTACATCAGTAACCTTCAGAGGAGGTTTAAATGCTCAAGCAAATTGAGCCTAACATGGCTCCGCCGGGTACCTTCAGAAAACTTATCAGACAATCACTCCTTGCAGGACCAATCGTACACAGTGTTTAACCTCTTGGGTTTGAGTTGGTCGATGTATCGGGTCCATGAGTTGAATCGGGCTTTAGTTTTGAATTGTGATGCTTACTTTCTGCTTATGAATATTATGCATGCGAAGAATGTGGGGTTTAGCTTCTCCAGGAAAGCGGCATATACCGGAGAAACTCTGCCAAAATTTATAATAATTTCCGGACTTACTAGATTTTTAAATGATGTTTGTCTGTTTGGTAGCCTCCGGGTTTGTAGAAATCTAGGACGTTATAGGTGGGTCACTAGTACTGAGTACTGACCAATAAAAATGGCATGCATCATGAGGATTCCAACTCCTAGGATAGAAATATTGTACAATCATGCTACGGCAGCAAACATGAATCCTAGTTAAGAAAAAAACAGAATTTTTGTAAGTGTCCCACGAGCAAGAGTCAATATTACCAATCAACCATTGCAGCTGGCAAGTCAAGGTATGCCGAAGTGACAAGAACACATATGTTTGCTATAAAGAAAGAAAAGTAGAGCTAGAATAAGCAAATGCATCCGACATGCTCAGACACAGTATCAACCGGCCATTTGCAACACGATGGACACAGAAGAAACAAGATCGATCTCCAGCCTGCTCCACTTCATCATGTCTACTGTGCGTGCACACAGATTCCCCAGGAAACCTTAACCTCACAAATCTAACCAACCAAACATGTGCCAAGAAGAAATCACAAGAACGGCGTCCTTCCACTTACCCGGCATTGAAGATGATGGGAGGGAGGAGGTAGATGAAGAAGAGGTCCTCGCTGAACACGAGTATGTGCGAACTCTTCCCTTTGGTCGTCAGCAGGATCACCACGCCGGTGCAGAGCCCCTGTCGCAGCCAAGCGAAACAAGCAAGACATCATCAGCATCGGCGTCTGCTCCGGCGTCATTCGACGAGCAAAATATGTATCGCGAGTTGCAGCATGAAGAAGGCAGCAGCAATTTCGCTGTTGTTGTGTGCTTGCTTACAATGATGAGCGCGGTGATGGACTCGTTCACCCACCGGTTCTCCTCGAGGAGGTGACCGAGGACGATGCAGGCGCAGAGCAGCGCCACGAACAGGTTGATGGACACCACCGACGAGTGGTCGAAGGTCGAGCTCAGCACGCCCAGGCGCACCAGGTGCGCCACCACGCCGAGCCCCATGCCTGCCTGCCCGCTCTCTTCCTCCTCCGCTACCGGCTATTCGATCGGCGGCAATTGCTCCGGCAGGCGGATGATCCCCCCGCAGAAAAGATGCAAACTTTACCCCTACCGAGCTCGCCCTTGTTCGTGGGAATGGCTAATTTGGGCAGGAAATAAACCAAGAAAAAATTCCCACGGAGACGCTGGCCTCTCCGGCGCGCGGATTGCTCAGGAAAGTGGGAAGCGGAAGAGAATCGGGTAGGAAAACCGAAGCTTTTTCTTTCCCCTCGTGCGCCGCCGTTTCCGGGCTGAAAAACCCGAGGAAACCGCGGAAAATTCGGCGACAGAAGATAGAAGATAAATACTAAATAGTCGCGCGAACGGGAACGACGGCAAGAAGGTTGGGTTGGGATCCAGATTGGGATCTCTGTTCCTCCTCGAGACCTCTCGGCTGGTTTCGCGCGAGCGCTATGAAATTTTTCGTATTTTGGTTGCTCTTGCTCGTATTTAAAGCGGATGGGGCTCGTGGGATCGTCCAGGTCTGGTGGCACGTGGCTCGTGTACATTGGACGATGCCGGTGGTTGGTGTTTGAAGGCTAGCAACGCGTGATCTGTCGGACAACCCCGGGCCGATTTGGGTGGATCCGCTGCGTCCACCCGTCTTTACAGCACAAATGGGGGTAAATTTTGTTTTAGTTCCTGTTTATATTCTTTTAGAGTTTTCCTTTTAAGCAGAACTTTGAGATAACTAAACATGTTCCTGTTATACAATACAACTTGTTATTCGTAATGACAATGGTGTTTCATGATACAGCTGCTTCTCTCTTATTTTCCCCTCTTTTCCCACATGTGAAACGTAGCCATTTTCTATTTTGGTGTGAAAATATCAGAATGTGCTAAATTCCCCATAGGATTATTTCTTGCTAAATTCATGATATAGAAACTTTTGTGTTTAGATGATATACTAACTTACATCAATTATCTTAATATTTGATGAAAAAAAGAAACCTCCATATTCGCTCTCAAGATCACAAAATTACGACATCAATATAATGATCCGGATTAAACCAAAAAGTTCATACCAAGTATGATTCATAAATAGCTAAATTTGGAAGTACAAGATATGAAATATGATTAATAAATAGCTAAATTCAGAATTAAAAGAATCCATATCAAATATGAGCTAAATTCGGAATTAAAAAATATAAAAAATTAGCAGTTCGATTTCCATACGATCTAGGAAACAAAGAGTCTAGATAAAATAAAATTAATAATGATTGAACTTGGGGTTAGAATAGAAAAGATCCATCTCAAATACAGCCTTAGAAAAAATTAAATTATTAGAAAAATCAAATACCTTAATAAAAAATCCATAGAAAATAAAATTAATCAATAGTTAAAATTCATAATAAAAATGATTCAAAATTGAAAATTTTGACTAAGATAATAGAATAAGAAGTACAATATGGCTCAAGTTTATCGCATCAAACAGGCAGCAAGCAGGGCATAACACACAAATAAAGCAAATATATTCTGATTTTAGTTAGATTGTTTACACCTTGCGTATGATTTTTATAGTTGATCAAAATGTATACAAATCGAACCAATACATATATATAATTCAGATACAAGTTTGAAACATAAATAATTCTCTCTTCCACTAATATAATTTTTAGAAATTTTTATCTCTTCTTGTAATTGTATGGGTTTTGTAATTAAATGACACTAATCTCGTAAAAAACTAAAGAGACTAATTCTTAATCAAAAGTTATCATGATAAAATATTGCAGCAAACTTTTTCACGCTATTAGCATGAGTCATATTGCTAGTTTTAAATATTTTGCAAAATAAAACCTCACATTTAAGACATTTCTTGGTTCGTAGAGGAAATCATTTTCCTTTTTCTCCACGTACAAACTCCATTCGTTTCACAATATATTTTTCAATTTAGAGAACTCATCTTATAAACAAAACCGAGTACTTTTTATACCACACTTTAATGGTATGGAAAATGCCAGGGCAGTTGTAGCATATCGAATGAGCCTGAGTGATCATTTATAATTACCTTTTCTCTTAATCGACGCATCTTGTGTGTACGCGCGATAAACCTGGACAAATATCGCGAAACAGATCAAGTTGCAGCAAGCCAGCAAGGGAAATAGTTGGCCCCATTTTCTCTTGACAAAAATACAATAAAGCACATGAAAATCCATGTAGCCTCTGCGCTGCATCTGCATGCACCGATGATTTAAACAGCTCTGGAATCAATCATTCCATTCGGTCCTAGATCCTTAATTTGACCTTTGAACAACGGAAGAGTCGCACTTAGGAGTGTCGATTTCCATGAATTTTCTGCATTGGAAGCCATCTCCCTTCAGTTCCCGGCGTTTTTGACTGCATGCGAATTTTCTACAATACTCTCCTGATGACCTGTTTCATGTACTCCCTCATGTCATCGAATTTCTCAATCTCTGCATATGATTTATGGAGCACAACATGTTAGCTAATCAAAGTGTGAACTTAAAAGTCAAAATTATTAGATATTAAAAACAAAGGGAGTAAGTATTTCTATTACTCTAACGCTATATGATTCCTGTGTAATGGATTCTTACTATCCAAACTGTCTAAATTTTTCATTCACGTGTTTTGAATTTCTATACTTTTTTCATTTTTTACTTTATCCTATTTTCAGATTTTTTTTATCATTCCTCTATTTTGCATTTGTTTGTTCCAAACCACAGAGTGTCGATTTCCATGAATTTTCTGCATTGGAAACCATCTCCCTTGAGTTCCCGGCGTTTTTGACTGGATGCGAATTGAATGAATCGTTTGCTGCTGGCTTTGCCACTCGTGATTTATCGATGGCCCAGTCAACGGTGATGTGATTGGAAGTGTTGATAAGAGTCACTGCAATCACAAGAAAGTTACCGCATGATCATATTTTATTTTCTCATAAACAGGTTTCTGATTTATTAGAAATTATTTTTCAGCTAATTAAAAGTAGCTTTTATAAGAAATATTATGCTTATAAGTTAAAAGATTGTTATAAAATTTAACAGCTAAAATCAAAAATAATTTTTGAAAAAAACTAAAAACATAGTTTTTCAGAAAAATAAAAAACATAACTTTTTAAAAAACCCAAAAATAAAAGCCTAAATAAACGGACCCTAACTAGAGAGCATGTGGCACGTGTAATCTGGAATCCTAAATTACTATGATCTCTTATTAGAAATTCAAAGTTGGATAAGTCGACCGATTTTGGAGCATGGCGTGGACCTCTTTAGGGTGTGTACATGGAACAGTATAGTTGGAGTAGTACTGTAATTTACTTGACAGTGAGCATTGAACTTATTGCTAGGCCTGTGACCAAGAGACAGTATTTTCGAGGTCAGCATATATAACAATACAAAGCACGTACGTACGCGCATGAGCACCACACATGCACATATACCAACCTGGATACGTAGGAAAATACGGTAAGGACCTAGCTGGTTCTAGAATGACATGGAAGCTGTTTGCCCTGACTCGGGCAGATGACCCCTCACTCCTCTCTCTCTCTCGCCCATAGAAGCACGCCAGATCCGCTGCGCGCCACCTGCAGCAACACAGCCGGTCCGGAGAAGATCGTCTGAGATTGAACGGGTCATAAAGAATTGAAATCATCGTAACTTCACTTCATGTAAAGTCAGAAGATCCCAACTCAATCGCCTAGCTAGAGTGGCATGTGGCCGCCGGTCATAGGCGCCGGTAGACACACGCAATCAGTAATGCAGTATTTGGTTCGTGAGACGAAATAGATTTTTTGATTCATTCTGTTTATAAGTTATTTAGATGAAGAGTAATATAATAAGATAGTTAGAAATTAAAGAATATTTTTTAAATATTGAGACGAAGCTGTTAAATAAACAGTAAAACATCATCGTTTCATTTCGAACGTGATACTAACGGTGAATTGAAACTAAAATAGACTCGTTTCAACATACTTATTAAATAAACATATATATTTAGTGATAAGCTGTCGTGACACCGACATCAGCGGCTGTTAAACACATACGTACATATATAGGAGATCGTGACCGATATGGAGAGTTTGAGCTTGAGATCGATCACGGTACGTAATTGACCTCAGATAGAGATAGTTAAGCTACTAATAAGCTAGCCATCTTTAATTTGTTGTCCAACTAATTGGACCATGGACGAGCACATTGATTGATACCACTGCGAGCATGAGAAACAGATTAGATGCGGGAGACGGCTACACGCGAGGAGAAGAGAAAAGGCACCTCAAGCAGGCAGTCAGGCTGGCATTCAATAAGATAGTGTTTGGTTCCTACGATAAAATGAGATAGGGTAGATTTATTCTGTTTTTTAGCTGTTTGTATGGAGAGGAGTGAGATAAAATAATTAGAAATCAAAGAATATTATTTAAAGATTCGAGATAAAATCGTTCAAAAAAATAGTAAAATACGATCATTCCACTTCGAACGTAGCACTAACAGTGAACCTAAGTACTAAAATGAACTTATTCCATCGTAGCAATTAAATAAATATCTATATATAAATAGAATTATTACATCTCACACGATCTCTAAACAAACACTATCTAAACTAGCGGCTAGACATGATTGATAAGTCAGTCGGAACTTCTGCAGCCGTTGCCGTGATAAGCTGTCGTGACACCGACATCAGCGGCTGCTAAACACATACGTACATATATAGGCGCTCGTGACCGATATGGAGAGTTTGAGCTTGAGTTCGATCAAGGTACGTAATTGACCTCACATAGAGATAGTTACGCTACTAATAAGCTAGCCATCTTTAATTTGTTGTCCAACTAATGGGACCATGCATGAGCACATTGATTGATACCACTGGGAGCATGAGAAACAGAGTAGATGACGGCTACACGCGAGGAGAAGAGAAAAGGCTCCTCAGGCAGGCAGGCAAGGCAGCCTTCCCAACCGAAGCGCGAGCGTTTGGGTGGCGGACCGATCGTCCGTGGGGAGTTGAGGGACACGGCGGAGGCAGCTAGCGCCGCGGCGGGTTTTTTGCGCAGTGGAGGTAGCCTAAGATGGAGCACTAGGAGGATAGGAAGAATACCATCCTACGTAATTATATCATGGTATTATCACTAACACGTAGACTATAAAATAAGTTTCGTATGTCGATGACGAAATCATACCATATAATTATATTAGAGAAATCGCTTCCACGAGCGCCGAGATCACACTAAGAGTCAAGTGTGAAGTAGCAGATAGTGGATCAATATCATGCAGGTGTGTGCTAGCTGCGTGCGTGCCAAAGGGGCAGCGGGCAACAATGAGGGGAGCCTGATCCGTTAGCTTTTAGGACATCTCGACTAGAGTCGTTTTTTATGCTATAGTGTGGTAAAAGAGAGAACTGTGTATTTTAAATTTGCTAATTCTATTTATGTTTGCATCACTGTTTATATGGATGATTATAGGCTCGAAGAGAAAAATAGAGTAATATAATGTAAAAAATAATATAGTTATTAAAGATAATAAAAATAAAAGATATTATAATAATAATTAAAAATATTATAATAATATTACGAAAGATGAATTTTTAATTATTCGGCAAAGATGACCTCAGTCACCGCGGCGAAGTCGAACACGTCGTCCTGCCTGCTCGGCGGCCGGGACGCATACGTCGGCGCAGCGGCGGGGGAATCGACGGACGGAACGTGCGGCCGGAGATGGTCCGTGCGTGGCGGCTGACGGGGCACGACCGCCGACTGATCTGGAACGGAGGACTAACAACAGAGATGGTCTCGCAGATCTTTTCTTGGGTTCTTCTTGCCTACCAACGACGTGCGGTCTGCAGAGGGCTCATGTAGGTAGCCGACGGTGACAGGCGATGTCTGATGTCACATGTGGTAATAGTATCATATCATCCAGCTGATTTCTTTCACCATGCAAGCGTGTAATTAATTACTGATGTTTTTTCTGAAAAAGATTTATAGATATTTGAAAATATACAATATTAATAGAGTTTTATTTCATGATGAAACTAATAATATAATTTTTTTAAATATTTATAATTTTTTAAGAAAAACAGATGATTAAAATTATTATAGTAAAAGATAATGATAGGTAGAATTAAATGGAGGTAGTAGTACAGTAGTAATACTAATGTTGTTCTCTGGAAATTCGTGGATGAAGGGAGAGGCGCCTCGTAACCGATCTTTGGCCTCGCGCACGGGCATCCGGTGCCAAAAGCTGGTTCATGATTTGTTCCCATGAACAGTTGCAAAAGCAAGCTTGCCTTTTGTCATCTCAAGCTCACTTCACTGTCACACTGACACACGGGCGAAGCTAAATGGAGGTGTGGTGCACACCTTAGGTAAATTAAAATTTCAATAGTAATCAGCTTATTTTGATTATATTTGTACCATATATATAAACAAAATGTTTTTAGCACCATCATGTTTCGATTCTAGTTTCGCCCACTATCGTCACGGACGCCTTTATTACCTGTGTGACCTTCAAAGCAAGAACCACATGCAAAAAGTTCTCGACGTCTGGCGCATGCAAAAAGTCCCTAGACACTGGTGTATGGTTGAACTTGGTATCTTGGTACGTCCGGTATTGATAACATCAGTGTGTGCCTTTATTTTAATATGTTTTTAGGTCTGGTAAACTCGATGCACGCCTCGTCTTCGATAGTCTCGACTGCATCGACTTCGACATCGACCTTCTCTTTAACAATTACCTCGTCCTCGTCGTCGTCTTCTTTCTCGGGCCTTTCTGTGCCCGTCACCATGGTGCCTACTTGCGCTCGTGGTTTCTATGGCTCCCTCGACCATGGAACCCCGACCACGACTATGTCGACCACAGTTATCTCATGCATGACATCTTCGACCATGGCTACTCATCTCGCTCTCAGCTACCTTGATTTGGACATAAAGGGCTACCATCTACATGAGCAATCGTCGTTATCTTTAGTCACAATACCTGCATTGTGTTGTTTCAACTGCGGGGAATGTCATTCATCTTTCTCTCCAGTCTCATCGTCTGCGACGCTCCTGCTGCAACTGTGAGGAAATGTTAGAGTATATTTGAGATATCTTTATATTGGTAAAAATCCAAAATTAGATAATATATATGAGTGTATTTGCCAAAATAGATAATATGTAGTTGTATTTATTAATTTAGCATCCGTATTCAGCACACGGTGTACCAAAAAAGACATTTTCAACACATGGTGTGCTGAATACGACACTGTTACCCGTATTCGGCACACCATATGCCGAAAATGTACCGAATACAGGTAACAATGCCATATTCGGTACACCGTGTGCTGAAAAATACTTTTTCAGTACCGACATGATCGTGTACCGAAAAAGCAGACGCGACATGACCGTGTACCAAAAAAGTGTTTTTCAGCACACGGTGTGCTGAATACAAATACTAAATTAATAAATACAACTAAATGTTATCTATTTCGGCAAATACGCTTAGGTATATTATGTAATTTTGAATTTTGGTATTTATATTTAGTAGTTAGGATTTGTAACCCCATACTACTATATATATTGGAAATATATTTAGCTCCTAAACCATCTATATTCTATACATTTCACCCTCAATACTTGATACAACATATAATAATTCTTCGCAATCTATTCTTCCTACAGCGACAACTAGATTGCTCGCTCCACCGGCAGCGAATAAGCTCCGGAGCTCCAGAGACAGAATGATGGTGATCTCCTTCCTCATCAGTGCCGCCAGCCGGCAAAGGGAGGTCCGATCCCCCTCCTTTCCTCTCCATTCGCGCCAGCTTTACACTTTCCTCTCTCCTCTCCTCCACGATCGACATTTGCATTCAGTTCGCGCTATACGTGGCCACCGGAGTCTGGACTCTGGAGATAGACGACGGCCGGTGGCGCAGATGCAAGCGGCCTTGCGTGCGCGCCAGAAGGTGCGTCTCGCACTCCTATCTCGATTGGCCTTGCGCGTGTGAGGCTGGGAGCTGGGACGGGGTGGCCGATCACGGCCACGGCCAGTGCGTGCTACCGAAGGGAGCCTCCTCCACAGCGACTGGTGGAAGTATCGGTGGCGACGGTGAGCCAAAGGCGCGGGCAGAGAGGCCGAGATGGTCGGCCGTCGACGAATCTTCTCCGCCGGCGTGCGTTCGTCTGCTTGTTCCCGCCGCGCTTGCAGTTGGGCTTTGCTGCTACTTCTAGCTGAGACTCAGCTTGGGATCACAAGGCCCATGACTATTAACATGGGCTAGTTGGGCGTGTCTGGGATTAACAACTACCGAAACACACTTTCTTTTTGTTTAATTTTTCACATGCTACCCGCTAAAACCTAAATTCCCGATATACCATTAGACCCCATGCATCAGTGACTAAAATAAGTTTATGCATCATACACACACGATAACATTTCAGAAATTTACGAGTTTTAACGATAACATATAAGAATTTGCCTCTTTCTTTTTCCATTCCACGTGAGCCATGAAGCAAACTGTTCAAGTAGGAGTATCAATCACTTTTGCCATTGCGAATAAACTTATTTACTATGTATGAACTTATAGTTGGAGCATCACTTGACTGGTTGAGAAGAAACTAATTTACTGTGAACTTACCACCAAGTTCCAGTTTCCACAAGTGCTATTTTGCTGCTTTTAATCTTTGATCCAAAATTTTGCTGGCCAATGAGTAACTGTGGCATCAATTGGAGCAGTGCAAAGACGCTGGGCCCAGAGCCATTCATCAGTCCCTGCTTTTTCTCGAGGAAAATGACACCAGATTTTCGTTTTTTTTAAATGACACGCAACGAAATGGAAATCAAACAAGCCCCTGGCCTGGAATTCTGGAGCTAGCATAGCAGGCCTGCAACGCAACGGTCGGCTGCGTGCTGGGGCTCCGGTCGGGCCACACCGCACGCGCGCATCATCTCGCTCCCGCTCTCACCTGGCCCTCCACCACACCTTTTCCATTAATTTAGTTTTTTCTAAGAGTACGAGTTGGACACATATATTAGAGATACAAACTCATATTTAAATAAAATTAGAGATATAAACTTATATAGCGTGAGTATTAGTGCTCCCATTTTTTAAAATTAAATTTCGAAAGAAACGGTACATATACGCGTGGCGTGACAGTGTTTGGTAGTCCATGTTTCAGTTTGCTTTTCGAATCCAATCTCCGTACAGTCTAGCCATCTTTCTTTATCAGTTGGATGCGGCATGGGAGTCTTCAACGGCTAGTTTAAAAAAGAGGCACGAATAAATTACCCACTACAGGCTATAGGCCGCGCGCTTTCAGAAAACGACTCGTTTTTCTCAAAGCTGGAATCGCCAGAAAATACAGGGCGAATTTGACACGTTTTGGTTTATATTTGGCAGAGTTTTAAAGCTTGCCATGCATGCTGTGAGGATCCTGGGTAATGCTGTATCTGGATGCTTAATTATCTTTTCAGATATTTGGCAGAGTTTTAAAGCTTGCCATGCATGCTGTGAGGATCCTGGTAATGCAGTATCTGGATGCTTAATTATCTTTCAGAAGATAAAATCAGTGGCAAGGAAATGCTTGCTGAGATTACAACGACGCTCTCCAAGCTAGGAGTGACCCGTCAAAGGGGCCCACATGCCAGACTCACGACGGGCTGGGCCCAGCCTGAACTGACAGAAAAGCAGCAGGCTGGTTTTGTTTCTCTATGTTCCTTTAGCATAAGAACCCCTCAAAGACTTCCTACTTACAGAAAGCACATCAAATTTTAGTCATGCTCTGTGGTTTGACTAGCGTTTGGTTCAAAGCTAAAATTTAATTGCGTCCAAATTTTTTTGCTGCGTCCATCTACAATCAGCTAGCAGTGATGGCAAGTTTTGGACTCACGATTTGGCTATCCATGTTTTGGCCGAGTTGCTAGATTTTGGCTTAGTCACGAATTAAACAACTAATTTTTTTAAATCAAATTTTAATATTACTCTACCTTTTAGCATGATTAATATTTGACTTGTCACTCTGGGACTCGTGAGAAGAAAAATAGTAAGGAAGGAGTAATCAGTTCCGGACACGACTCCACCACAAATAAATATGGTCTTCTTCGAGGGTTCCCCCGCAAGAGTTCGCATCGAGCCGTCGTCGTGGAGCGGCAGGATTTGAAAACCTCGCGAGAGCGTGGGGGCGCCGCTTATCTTCTGCTCCCTCCGCTTCGCCATCCTGACAGCGGCAGCGGAGGAGAAGGGTCCAGCTGTCCAGGAGGAGGGCAACGGGAACCTCCGCCACGGAGTAGAGCCGGCCGCGGCCACACGAACGCGGGAGAGGTGCGATTCTTCCCGGCTCCCCTCTTGCTCGCTCGCGTAAACTTCTCGAGTTGATGCGGTTGTTTGGTTTTGATCTGACCTCGGCGTGGTTTTCGGGGAAGCGGGAACGAGCGGTTCTTGTATGCGTCCCTGGCTTGTGCTTGGTGCGCTGATGTGTCTTGTTGCGTTGACGAACTACGATTCGATGGGATTGAGCGGGTGAATCTGTAACTGTAAGGTTACGGGCGCTTCGATTCTTGGCTCTGTTCTTGGTTCTTGGTTGGTTTGGATTTGTTCCGTCGTTTCCACTCGTTTGGATCTGGAGATGGCATGCAAGCATGGAGTTTCGTGGTTGTTCGAGTAAAACAGCGTGCGGTTCATTGCGAGATAGTTTCAGTTCCGACATACGGCTTTGTTCTTCAGCTTAGCTCTCGTTCTTGCAGTCTTTACTTTCGAAGATGGCCTTGTGTCATCTTCCCGTAGCTTCGTGCTAGCTGATTTGCGTGTCTCTTTACCCTTCCTCCATTCGTTAGGAATTGATATTGTTGTTTTCACCTTACTGTTCCCCTTTTCTTATTGCTGTGGGCTTCTGTGGTTGCTGCAGGTAAGTGAGAAGATAAGATGGTGCAGAAGGAGATGCCGCAGGCATGGTGGTTCGACAGCCACAACCTCGCAAGGCCATCTCCATGGCTCAACAATACTCTTTCAGGTTTTGCCCTATCCGCTTGCATTGTCCACCGGATGATGTGCTGCTTTTAATGTACTTTATTATTTCGGTATGCAGTACACTTTAGCTTTGATCATTTTGTTGGTGATCTTTGTGGAACTGTGCATGTGGAAAATATGTGTATGCATGATGAAAGCTTGAGTCTGGTTGCAATGAGATTTGTATGCAATCTTATTATCTACCTGCTTTTCTTGTATTCATGCGTCTAAGAATTGCTCTCTTTACAATGCTACTACTGTTTATGTCATCCTGAAACGTCCGAAGTTTATAGTGAAGTATAATTGTATAACATGTTCAATTTTGAGTTTACCTTCAAACTTTTATAAAGGTAATTACTTGTTTTGCCAATCGATATGTTTAACTTGTGACATGTTTATTCTGTTATGTAGTGTTATTTCTGTCGTTGATTCACAACAAAAACTGCCATAGCTCCAGAAAGTAAAATTACATCTCTTTAGGTGTGCATGTTAAGGATGTTTCTCTACTGGATATAACCTGCTTACTCACAAACCGTTATGCTATTCCTTCCCTGATTGCAGAGCTAGATGACAAGACCAAACAAATGCTCAAGCTGATAGACCAAGATGCGGACTCATTTGCTCAACGTGCTGAAATGTACTACAAGAAGCGGCCTGTCTTGGTGGATATGCTCGGTGACCTGTACCGCACGCACCGCTCACTGGCAGGGCAGTATGACCTGCTGAAGCATGGCAGCGGCACACGCCAAACGGTGTTTGGCCCGTCCTCCTGCACCCAAAGCCTGTATCAGGCACCACCCAACGGCAAACCAACATCTCGGTCCTCGTCCTCTTGCTCAGTCTCCTCCTATGACTCAGAGTCTGAAGTTGATGACCCTGAGCAAGAAGAACACGAAGAGGAAGTGCCCGAGGCCAAGACGGAGTCGTCCCAGGGGCAGCAAGAGCAGGTGGAGCTGATGCGTGCCGAGATCAAGAGGCTCAAGGAGCAGAACGCCGAGTTGCAGAAGGTGGCTGAAGAGAACGCGGTGCTCAAGGCGGAGCTCGCCGAGAAGGATGAGGAGAAGAGGGAGGTCATCAGGCAGCTCGCGTCGTCGTTTGACATGATGAGGGAGGCGAATTCTACCTTGCGTGAGTGCATCAAGGGATCGAAGAACTACTCCCCGTCATCCCGCGCTCTTGATCTCAAGAAGCTGACCAAGGACTTGTTCTCCGCAAGGCTGTTCACCCACTGCAAGCCTACGGGCCCAATTGTCGCTCTATGAGCTTCATGATGAATTTCTTGTAGCTCATGTGCAGCATATAGGATAGGATGCCTGTTTCTGCCATTGTTCAGGTTTAGCAAACTAGACAAGAAGACTCGTTTTAACTAGCGCTTTGCACCTGTATTTACCGTAGTGGGATAACCATATGATTATATGAACGTTTGTACGATTGCGTTAATTATAGTTAAATATTTCTCTTTATTATTCCTCTGCAGTTCTGTGTGATTCTCAGTGCTGCATTGTTTGCTGTCGCTGTATTATGAAGATCTGAATCATCTTGAAATGCTGAAACCTTTCATCAAAGTTCAGAGAGGATGATGAGACTTGTTTTCAATTTCAGGCGTACTGCAAACATCAAATAGTAACCCTGTGGATTTTGTTGTGATCAGTTTAATTGGATTAACATGCTGCTATAACAAGAGAACTTTACTTGGTTATGCTGCTATAACAAGAGAACTTTACCTGTGATGAACATGGCACTACAATTGCATTCTCCAGGGACAACTGTTTCCCCCTATATACAATCAAGGTTAAATGTTCTGAATTATAATTGGTTACTGTTCAGTTAAAATACTGTATCAGTAAAACTATGTTGTCTATCGGAGTCAATGACTCTGACAAAGAAGCAAAATCACTTTTTTGCGGTAGAAAAAAATCAATTGGCTCAAAATGTTGAGTAGGTGTCGTTCCCTTTTAATAAGGACAAAAAAGGAGGGGTAGGTGGTGATCCATCTCGCCATTTAAGGTGCTTCCAGTGATCCAGTCCAGTGTGTACCTGGACGTTTTCAGTGATCCAGTCTACAGAGCCGCGCTCGCTTCGCCCTCGGTTCCTTCTCGCGTCGCACACGGGGGTCGCCTGAGGTATCAATCACCCAAAGCCCCAATTTTTTAGGGTTCTAAGCACTGCTCCACTTTTTTCTCTTCGCGTGTAGGTGTGTTCCCCTATCTGCGGTAAGTAATCCCCAAACTGTAGGGTTCAAATTGTTTCTCTTCGCTTTTATTCCCCTTATCTGTGGTCGCCGATTCGGTCGGATCAGCCGGATCTATCATTTGCTCCGCTCGTGTGTTTCGTTCGCCGGATCTGTGTTCTAGTAATTACTCGGTAGTTTTCTGTTGTTGAACGATTATGTACACATGTTTGAGGAAGATCTAGGTGATTTGGCGCCCGTAGAAATTGCTGCCCATGGCGCATGGTCTGTGTATGACTGTAAGAACTGTGTTGATGCGTGTAGTTAAACTTAGAGCTGCAGCCTACTCTGTATGAATGAAATAGCTGTGTTGATTTACCTAGTTGGACCTAGAACTGCAGTATACTTACTAGAGATGCTACCAATTCTTTTCTTTTGCTTTTGAAGCTCGTGCTAGTAGTTCACCTTCCCCTGTCAAGCTACTGAAATGATTTTGCTCCTGTCGGGCTTGATCGCAGATCACATAAACAATGGTGAAGGCTGTTGCTGTCCTCGTTGGCAGTGATGTCAAGGGCACCATCTTCTTTTCCCAAGAGGGGGATGGTAATTCCCAGAACATGTTCTGACTTATGAGAGTCTCTGTGTTCTATCCTTTCGTGTTCGTTTGACATACTTGCTTGGTTGGTTCACGTTCAGGTCCGACCACTGTGACGGGAAGTATATCTGGACTCAAGCCGGGGCTCCATGGGTTCCATGTGCACGCGCTTGGTGACACCACTAATGGCTGCATGTCCACTGGTACTTACATCTCTTTCCCCTTTCCCGTTTCAGGGGATCGTGCTGCGCTTACTGGGGAAATTGTTTTGCACTGTAGGCCCACACTTCAATCCTGTTGGTAAGGAGCATGGGGCACCAGAAGACGAGAACCGCCATGCCGGTGATCTTGGAAATGCAACCGCTGGAGAAGATGGTAATGTTTATCTGATTTGCTTTTGCCTCCTTAGATTCCTTTGTACCGCAGGTTATGATTCTGTTGCTTGGCTGAAAATTAGATAGAATTGTTCTCGTAAACATTTTACTGCATTGTGACTGTGATACACAATTACATTGACAATTTTACTTCTTGGCTGCTTAGGTGTTGCTAATATCAATGTCGTGGACAGCCAGGTTAGTAGTTCTCTCTACAAACAGTATTACACTGTCCCTTTTCTTATCGTTTCAGTTTTAGAATAGTTCAGTTTACATTGTAACATTTTTAAATGGCAGATCCCCCTCACTGGACCACACTCAATCATTGGCCGAGCTGTTGTTGTCCATGCTGATCCTGATGACCTTGGCAAGGGTAATGTTTTGTAAACATTTGAGTCATTCATTTGTGTCTCTCTAGGCATGATTCTTTCTCAGATCCGTGTTATCTCGCCATTGTGATGTTACTAGAGCAGTTGTGTTATGCTGCCTGTACATTATCTATGTCCTCCATCGAATAGATCATAAACATATTATTTGGGATAGTGTCAAAATCCATGGAACAAGATCTAACCTTATCTGCTTTTCTGTGTGTTTACAAACTACTTTCATATGATTGTGGATAATATTGTTGCTTATTGATTTTTTATGTTAGTTAAGGGTGGCGAACATAAAAGGTGAACACATTACTGCTTTAGGGATAGTTTTTCTTGTAAGTGGGTTCTTGCAATTTTCCCTTTTTCTTATTGTGCTTATCAATTGTTCTGTGGACTTGATAGTTAACCAAAAAATAATGTAGAGTCAACTAGTGTTTATCTGTTAGCCTCTTGTAGGCTGCTTTTTGTACAAACTCTATGATTGTTATACATAGTGCCTTTTGTCTGCTTGTAATATTGATTTATGAAGCTAATGTCCGTTGTGGCATGATGTACAAGGTGTTTATATAACTATTCCTTTCGGTCGTATATTAGGTGGACATGAGCTTAGCAAGAGCACTGGTAACGCTGGTGGCCGTGTTGCTTGTGGTAAGTTTTATGGTCAGTCTTTTCACCATTCTGGTTTAATCTATTGTAGACATAAAATTTTGTTCTCTCGCCTATTTTCTTTTCCATGTCATACTTAATATGTTCATTAGAAACATATGGTCTCAACTACTTACTGTCCTTGTTTTCCTTGCCATGCCAGGGATCATTGGGCTCCAGGGTTAGATGATGTCTCCATTGGCCAACATCATACAGATCCAAGCACTCCCGGGCTTTCAGCTCCTGTTCCCTTACCTTGGATACTAAATTGGCTCCTATAAATAAGCACCTGGTCAATGATCAGTGTACTATTCTCGTAATTTCTTTTATGCTTCCCTGAACATTGCAGATCTGTCATTTGTGCTCGAGTGGCTGTTTGGACAAATGTTTGTGGATTTGATGCACTCCCTTACCACCACTTCACTCTACCACCTGAACAGCGAAGCTGTCTGAACTTGCAAAACCAGATATAATAGCACTTTGGGTATCGCCACAGCAAAAAGAAACGCCTTAGCAAGCCAAAATCAAACATTCGTAGACAATGTAGTTTGCATGACGGGCTTTGATTTTCCGCTGGTTTCTCCCCGCTCCTTGTCTCCTGTCACCATGAAGACGAAGCACCCTGGACATTGCTGCCGCTGCGTGCATGCTGTTAGATCTTGACGCACTCAACGCATGCATGGACCTGAAGCGCCGCGGATTCTGCCTTCTGAGCCTGACAACACCGGGTGCCTCTTGCGATCGCCCTCCGCCCAGCCTGGAATCCGAAAGGAGATTATTGGGGATCGGGAGATCAGAGCCGAAGAGGTGAAACAGAGAGAGAGACAGAGAGAGAGAGAGAGAGAGAGTTCGGCGCCTGTTGTCGCACAGCTCGCCATGAATGACGGAGATGGCGGCGAGGTAGGAGCCCATGCCCCATCTAGGCCTCCGCCCTCCGGCCGCCCCCAACCTGACGACCACGAGCTCTCAACGCGATTGGTTGACACAATTTAGGCCGCACGAATCTGATCTAACGGCTGGCAGAGACCCGGGGGGCGGTCGTTATTTCGAATAAGGACCGGTGGTCGGTATTTCAAATGACGACCAGGGCTGTGGTCACGAGAACGCCTCCGCTTCATGCCGCGCTCTCGCCGAGATGGCGTGCCGCGAGATAGGCATTCACGCACACGCCCTCGGCGCCTATCACGTCGGCCTTGGAGACGGTGCACGCGTGGTCGGGATGTGGCTGGGCGAGATGGCGTTCACGCGCGTGCCGGAGCGCGCCATCGCCCCGGCCACGGCGCGCATGAGGCCAGTGACGGCCGCCTTGGAGACGCTGTAGGGGTGGGGCGTCAGGCTGCCGATCACGCCCGCAATGATGGCCGTGCAGATGATGCTGCCACTGCGTCCCGGCACCATGACGCGGGCAGCGTGCTTGACCCCGGCCCTCACGCCCCCGCGTGTTGAACTGTTGATCGCCATGACGCGGTCAAAGTCGGCCAAGTCGAGCGCGCCGAGTGGGGCCCGCACCAGGGAGCCCAAGACGCTGGCGTTGTTGAAGGTGACTGAGAAAAGCAGCGGAGAAATGTCTTATTTGTATATGATGAAGTATTGGTAATAGTTGATGTGTTTTGAACTTAGTATGTGTTTATGGATATTTTTTGGTTTAATGTCTAACTCGAGTTGGCGGTTGTCGGAGGATTAACTCCTGTCGCAGGGATCCCGAGAGACCCCTTTTTAGAGATTCGGCCGAGGGATGATCCTGAATAAGTTCGTCGGAGAAATAAATGGGATTGAATGCAACGGCCGGTGGTGGGGGTGTCGACCTAGTGCAAGAGGAAGTAAATGCACCGGAATTTAGACAGGTTCGGGCCGCACGGGGGTGTAATACCCTACTCCTGTATGGATGCTATAACTGTCCTGAGGAAGTCCCTCAAGTATGTTGCTGGTTACAAGGATGTTGCTGGTTACAAGGATGTTGCCCTAACTAAGGGCTTGAGGCTCCTTGTTCTTCGGCTGGAACTGTGCTCAACCTTGCTCACTGTGTCTCTCGTTCTTGGTCTCCTTCGTCTTGTTCGATCCGATCTCTTCTTCGTGTTCTTTCTTTCTGTTGGTGTTTCATTGCGCTTCTCTTTTTTTTATGTTCCTCTTTGCTTCTGTATTGCCGGTTATTTTAAGTACTCGCCGGTCACGACATGCCCCGAACGGGAAGGAGGGGGCTCGAGTTCCGAGACATCATAAATGGAAAGGGCGTCATCATTTCTTCTGGGTGAAGTGACCGGGGGTGGAAAATGCGTCGCACGCCTGGTCGCCCGTCACCATAAATGCCCTGGCAACGGGCGCCGTGGAGAGGGCCCACCGGGCAGCCGCAGAGCAACCCGGCGTGCTCGCCCTGTCTTGTTCCCCTGCCACAGCAGTGCGGCAGACGGAACGCCTTGATCCTCACGACGTTATCCCGAGACAAGCCGGATGGCACGGGACGGGACCTGTGCAATTAATGACCCCACGCCTCTCTGCCAGAACGTGGCAGGAACTGACGCTGAGCGCGGCGGGAGAAGTTGGAGGTGTCAGGCCACGCACGCTCATTAAATGCGGCATCGGACCTCTGGCTGGTTGACACCTTATCGGCAGGCCCCTCGGGGGCCTTTCTGGGTCGTCGGGGTACCGAGTGCTCGGGGGTACTGTTCATATCCCCGAGCACTCTCTCCCGAGAATGCCTATCCTTGTCTTCGGGGTGCCGGGTGCTCAGGGGTACTGTTCGCCTCCCCGAGCACTCTCTCCCGAGCACTCTTGCATGGACCTTCGGGGAACCGAGTGCTCGGGGGCTGCCACGTGCAGCCCCGAGCACTCTCTCCCGAGTACTCTTGCACGGACCTTCAGGGAACCGAGTGCTCGGGGGCCGCCGCTAGCGGCCCCGAGCACTCTCTCCCGAAACCTGGCTCTTTTGATCGTCGGGGGACTAGGGTGGGGGATCGGGTACCTCCCCGAGCACTTTCTTCCCGGTATTTGGACTCCGTGGATCATCGGGGAACTGGGGCACTTGGGGGCCACCGACCGTGGCCCCGAGCATCTTCTCCCGGGACTTGATCTTTCCTCATCCTACAGGAGAGATCCCGTTGATGGCGCCATGTGGCGGATGGCTGGCTCGACCTCGGGATTCAGGGACCCCCGGTTCCTGATACACCGACAGCGGTGTTTAGAATTGACGAATTCTTCTCTATATGTAGAAAAATTATACACACCGAAAGTTTCGGTATGAACATCGGATGTTTCGGTGCGGACAGTGTATACTCGCTAGACTATTTCTTACAGAGAGTAAATTTTCGAGTGAAATCGGAGATCAATGCACCGAAGGCTCCGATGAGTGTGGTGGCTACATCGGAGGGTAGCACCGGAGTATTTCCTACAGAGATGAGATTTTTAACGTTAAATTTAATTATGTACGCTAGATAGTCCGGTGCTGAGATTGTGAACACCGGAGAATGCACCAGACTTTTTGTTGCAGAGATGTTGCAGAAAGGTGGTTCTGTGGATTGGTATACACCGGATTATTCAGCGATGGACATGAGATCACCGGAAGCTATCACTGGATATTTTTCTTGCAGAGTGCAAAATTTACTGGAACAAATAGTGTTACATTCACTGGCTGGTCCGGTGTTCAAGAGCAGAATACACCGGTACATCCTGTGTTAATGTTTTCTACAGGATATGCTCTGAGTTGAAGTTTTTTATTTAATGTTAAGCTTGAGATGTTTAGGAGTGTGGGCAAATATGTTTGCTTGTTTCAAGGTGTATAGGTAACGGATGCTACTTGACAGTCGACGACGGATGATCAGAGCTAAACGGATGCTTAGTATCGGACGATCAAGAAGAACTGGTGGAGTCTAAAGTGATTTTAACTGTATACATGAAGGTTAAGCAAAACATTTTTCAAAACATAAAATGTTTGTGCTTGCTCTTAAATCTTAATGAATCCAAGAACGAGAAAGAAGCATTTGTGCTTGTTCCGAATCGATCTAAGAGCAGAACGACTAGAGTGAATAACCACGCCTAATATTCAGATCATACCTGACTTAGGACGTGCCGCACTGCTCCGAAGAACATCTTGATCGCAACCTGTTCTGTGCTAGCTACTCCCCTGAACAGTGCTGTGGCGATCGATCTGTCAGTTGGCTTTGCCGTAAGTGCATGTGAAGATGCGAACTCGTCAGGCTGCCACGTTCCCACCCGATCGGCTGCATGATGCCAGGGCGCGAACTGTGTTTATATCGATCATTTTAAAAGAAGAGCACTGACCAAAAGAAGAACACAGCGAATAGCAATACAGCAAAGAGGCCCATGCCGCTATATTGAGTGGGCCACTACAAAGGAACGGCCAACACACGGGCCGCGACGGGTGTTCAAATCGGACAGCTCCGAGGACGCGGCGCGGAGGCGGAGGACCATCGTTTAGTACCACCTCGCGAACGCAACGTGACAGAGATCAACTTATATGTGCACGCTCGAAGCTCCTGTGTCTCTTCGGTGACATCTGATAAAATTAGAAGATTAGTAAGGTTGTTGCGCGCATAAATTGAGAAATGATCCTAGTCTTTTGCCATTTTCTGCACCGATCCCTGGCTGCCCTGTTTTTTCTCCCAGATAAGTCCCTGTCGATTCTTCTGCTCTTACTAACAGGTCCTTCGTGCGTACATATTAGTTTGACGTTTTGCAGCCCTATGCTCTTACACCCTTTTTACAAATAGGTCCTATATACTTTAATGCCTTTTTTACAAAAAAAAGTCCCTTCCGTGCCAGCAGACTGTGTCTGACCTTTCATTGATTACTGCAAGCGGCTGTGTGCCGGTCCTGCCGGATACCGTTAATTCCTCTGTCCGGGACCATGTACCCTGCCCTAGTGGCCAATGGCAGAGCCAACAAGTAGAGGCCTCTGTCCGGGACCATGTACCCTGCCCTAGCGTTGCTCGACGCGAGTTTGCATTGTGTTTTTTCGTTTATTTCCAGGTCTGCCTCTCGTGCGTGGAGCTAAAAGGGGATTGTGACGTGCCCGTCACCTACGGAACCAGCTGGTTTCGTCGATTTCTAGAAGGACACTTTGCTTCGTATAGATGTAGATCTGTGTGTATGTGTTAAGTGTGTGAGGTGGTGTGTGTTGTTATGTGTATGCATGTATGAACAGATGCTAGATCTGTGTGTATGCATGTATGAACAGGCTAAAAACAAGTAGAGGCCTCTCTTTTTTTCCCCTCCTCTTCCTCTCTTTTTATTCCTCTTATATATCTAAAAATTGAAAAGGCTTCAAGGGTCTCTCACGTGCGCTTAGGGATAAGAGTGCTTGAGTAGCTGGATCCGTCCCTGCTAGTGGCTCTACTTCACCCCTGCCTGTGTGTATATATATACTGTTCAAGTCTGCGTTTAGCCTGCATAGTTCCTAAAGGATTTTGGCAGCGCTTAGCCACTCTCTCATCGTGTACAATTACCAGGTTTCCAAAATAGAAAACCGTAGTGTTTTCATCAAGCAAGCAATCTGTTCATGCCAGTTTCTACTTGCACATTTACACCTTTCTTAATACACCTGATATATAAGTGCGCTTTTTTGCATCATTACAGATGAATCATCCTTCATTTTTTCCATGGAAAAGATCACAGTGACAATCATGGCATCATTCCTTCGTCGAGAATCATTCCGTCTGATTGACTTTGTGTTCGGCACTAAAACTGAATGCATGCCTGTTTTCTAACGGTGGATATGCATCTGCTAGGCTGCATTCAGTGAGAAATTTTATGCACATCAGCTCATGTTTGCTGAGACGCATATAAGGAAGATTGCCATTTGGAGAAAGAAAAAAAAAAGAGAAAAAATTAGACAAAATATAACAGATAAAAAGGGGGCATTCCGAGAATCGAACTCGGGACCTCTCGCACCCAAAGCGAGAATCATACCACTAGACCAAATGCCCTGTGCGTGCTATTTCTTCAATTAGATATATTAATAATTTATAAGAATCACGACTTCCTGGGACTATTTGATTTCCTAGTTAAATCACAGCCGTAAAAAATATGGTGATCAAGAGATCGCAAATATGTTCCGAGTATTTAGCAGGGTCCTGAGTGCCCAAGTTTTTTAATGGAACAAAATTACCTGCCGGCGTCAGCAAACGTTTCAGTAAACACAGCATCTGCAATTCTGCATCTTTATACTTTGTACCACTGCTATAATTAGAGTTTGTCGTAGTCATGCCCTGTGCTGCCTCGTCTGCAGGTTTTTGTGATCGCCAGCATCGGCTCAGGCTGACATATATGTCACGTCAGGAGGCTGAACGGCAAACTGCACACAGTTAGGTAGTAATTAAGATGCATGCTGAAGGTACGTACAGCTCAGGAGAGAAACGCCAGAGGCGACAGCTTGGTTGTGATATGAAACTTACTTGCAGGGCAGACCAACCTTCTCTGCAGCTACATAATCGGCTTCATTGCGTTTCAGAAATCGGATAGCCATCGTTGTCCTTCCCTCACGAACTCCCTTAACCTGATAGCAGAAGGCATGAATATGATGTGCAGACAGACAGAGACAGTTCAAGATTCTCACTGACCATAAGGTTGATGGATGGATGAAAGAGAAAGAGGAGTGCCATTGCCGCAAAGTATTATTTGAATTTACAGACGAGCACCCCGAGTATGAATCATGCATTCTCCCTTCTCTGAAGAGAGAGATTTAATAAGAATCTTGCTTTTAAGTTTTAAGCAGGGTTGGTGATGGCTTGGTGCAAAATTTTGGGTCCTTTTTCTTTGATGCGTCGTCACCAAAGCAAGAGCATAAACTTTGAGGATATCTGTGGAGCGAAGGAGCATCTTTCTAAAGAAGGGCTAGGATTGCTTTCTCTCTAACCTAGCTAGTATATATCACTTGATCGCTACACTACTAGCACTAGACTGGGATGGCATATGCCTATGAAGCAAGCACCTCAGTTCATTGGACACATCTCCATTTCTTTTCATTATGTTTGTAAGCCTTTCCCCTTTCCTTTTCACTATTAATTTTATTTCTTTGTCGCAAAAAATATTTTTCATTCGTTAGGCAGAAAGCTATGTTTGACCTAGCTGAGCTTGCAGACAAATCATGAGTTGATGCAGACTACAAGATATGAATAAAACCACATATCAACATGGTATAATCAAAACCACAGAATATGGCTGTTAGGCTAAATAAATATCAGAAATTCAAAACACGTCTACTTGTCTAGGTAGGAGCTATTCCTTCCCAAAAAAAAGTCCAATTTACACCATTGAACTATTGTCTGAGTCTGTTTTTCAATATTTAACTTTAATATTAGATATACTACAATCCTAAACTACTGAAACTGGATAAATTACCACATGCCAATTTGAAGACGGTTTTCATCCTATGTGGCACACGCGTGACATGACGGACCAAGTAGTATGACCATGGAAATAAATAAAAGAAATGCATAATGAGGCCAGTAGTAGCCTAGCAGCCGAAATGGAGGAGCACCAGCGTGACATCGTCACAGAGGGAAAGATAACACCAGGCCATGCTACTCATTTTCTTATGACTGAGTTGCTTACGTGGACACTATGTCACTAAAATCTGAATAAGTGGATGCCGCGTCAATAAACTTAGAGTGTTTTTAGCCTCGAGGTTGTAAAGTTTACAGTTTTATTAGTTAAAAGATGTCATATATCCGAGCCTCGTAGTAGATTGATTTCCAGACTCTCATAATATTTGAAGAACGCAAAATAGACTTTTTAGCGGATCAGCAGCAGGCAGAGTCAAGAGGTACGTCTGTGTGAGGGTGGACGTCACCGGCTGGGCTTCTAGAAGGGAGACCTCGACCACCTCGGAGTCAGCGCTTCTAGAAGGGGCCGGGGGGAGGGGACGGACGGCGCGTACGTATCGCAGGCGCCGGCCGCGGCCGCGCGAGCTTCCTTTTCCCTAATAATGCTGCCGTTGTGGCTGGTGCTTCAGTGGCGTGCGCTGTCTGGAACGAAATTCCAAACCCAGCACGGCACGGGACAGCAGCTGGTGTGCAGGCACCTAATCTCCCCAACGTCCAGTTAATCTCACCTACAGTTCTATGGAAACCTTTTGCGTGATTGATTGATTGGTTTGTTGTACGCGAAAAAATACATTTCTCATCGTCATTGTCGAATGCATGGATGAAAATTGTATGGAAATCAAATTTTGAAGCAGCACAAGTCGATTGGTTAGTTTTACCTTCTTTTTTTTTGTTTCGAATCTCGCAAATGGGTTGATGAGTTTGGTCAGGTTTTACGGAAGTATAGGGTGAGCCCTTTGGTATTTTTAAGAATCTTTTGGCATTTTTTGTACGAATTAATTCTTGGGCATTTTCAAGTTCGAGTCTCATGGCGCTTTTAACAAATATATATGCTGCCCGTCCTTTGTGAGAAATCAAACTAGTCAAACCAGCGTTTCTAGAATAGGTTCAATCATTCAGCACACGGCATATTTGAGCTCATGCTAGTTTTTTTCCCTGGTTTTTTTTTTGGCAGTGGAAAATTGCCGAGTTCTTCTTTTTTGCAGTGAAAAATGCCGAGTTTGGTGATTGTTTCCGGTTGTAATATATTTTCTTTCTGAAACTTCCTCTAGTGGTTTCCACGTATGACTTAACGTACTTGAAATATGGGTGGTTTGGTTGGTGTATTTTAATGTACTAAATATGTTCATGAGCATCTCGGTTAGGCGTTTGAGCAGGTCTAATAGCAAAATTCATGGGACCGCGGAAAATCTTAATACGTTTGAGCGCGCTTTTGGTAATGTTTGTTCGAAAACCTATACTTTAATAAAATACACAAGTTATAGTGAATCCACTCGAACTTTATCGACCATCTAAATTAATTAAATGATCACCGTATAAAGTTAGACTTTGTTACTCATTCAAAAAATATATTTAATCTTTTATTATTTATCTTCTATACTAGACGTCTAATATTTGACTTACATATATTCATCATCGGATTTCTCTAAATAGTGTGCCGCCTCCCGTACTTTGCCTACAACTTTGTGTTTCTCTAGAGGGTGTGCCACCTCCCGCACTTCGCCTACGTCGTTTAGTCTCTCTGCCTCGCACACTTCTCATACAACACCGGTTTTCTAGAGAGGGTGTGTCGTCACCCACACTTCGCATACAACGCTAGTTTTCTAGAGAGGGTGTGTCGTTGTTCGCACGTCGTTTACTACGGAGGTTGCTTCCATTACTTTATTTTTACATCAATGTACAAAAATTATTTTTATCTCATCACAAATCAGTTACTATCTTAATCCTCCCGCACAACGTTGTTATAGACAACAAGCTCTGGATCATACAAACCTCTTCACCTTCCTGTCTAGATATTCACCATTCTACTTCCTCCTAAAATTACATAATTGTATTGTGAATTCTGTGTACAAATCTCTCTTTTATTATATTATTTTTGAAATTGCTATATCTTATATTAATTTTATGTGTATGAAATGCATGTGCAATTATTAGTAAACTAAAAATATTCCTGCAGTAGTATGACTGGTTGTCCGCTTGGTGAATTCGCTGCGTATGCGCGGTGGTCTGCTATAAATACCTACGGTTTCCGCCCATGTCACTCTCGCCTCCGCGCCTTCCCTCCACCCGCCTGCCATGGCCACCGTGCACCCGCCGCGCGCCGCTCCGCCGCCGATCGCCCGGCCTCAGTTCGCGCTGCTCCCGAGGTCCCGCGCCGACGCTGTTGCCCTCGACGACAGCGAGAGCGTCGCGGAGTCGTGCCCGCACCCGCACCGCGCGGCGGCGACCGACTCCTCCTCCTACGGCGGCAGTTCGTGCTGCCACGAGGAGGAGATGGAGGACGACGACGACGGGTGCAGCAGCTGCGTCGAGGGAGACGAGTGCAGCTACTACCAGCAGCTCCAAGAAGCCGCCGACGACGAGGGAGGGAAGAAGGCGGGGAGCCGTGCTTGGTGGGAGCAGCTGGCGCCGGCGTTCCCGCTGCCGGCGGCGCCGCAAACGCAGGAGGCGACGGCGGAGGAGGACCCGAAGCGCGCGGCTGAGCGGCAGGAGGAGGACCGCAAGTTCTGGGAGGACTGCCTCGCCTCAGGGTATCCATGAATTCAACACACATCTCATGATCTCAAGTTCTCAATACGACGACGACGGCAAAGCCAAAACCGCCGTCCAACACACACAAGCTTATATGCTCCTTTGTTTGTTTCCTTTGTACAGCTATTTTTCACAATTTGTTTAGCATTTTTTGGGTTGCTGTATGTCGACCATGATCTGAAATTGGGTTAGTTGGTGAGGTAGCTAGTGTACTTACTTGCCTGTTAATTCAAGTCTTAACTCTGACTCTCTGAGAATTGCAACATTTCTAGAATGTACTGAATGAATGAAAGAAAAGGTTAACCACCTTTGACAAAAGTAGCGGATGCCAACATCAAGTGACCAAAGAAAAATCTGGGCACACTTGAGTCAATTGATTTTTTGCCACTCGGGCCTACAGTCATATTCATTAACATGAGTGGTATAATAATCAAAGTGTAAATCTTGTGAGCGGCAAATCATCAATTTAAAACCCGGTGCCAACCAGCCAGCCAAGCCAAGGAGAGAGAGAGGTGGCAGACAAGAGGAACTCGCTTTCCTCGTCCGACTCCAGATTCAATGGTGGTGTTGCCACCGAATTTTGGAACGGAAAAGTAGGGCCAAAGGAGCTGATCGGCGATAGGTTGCACCCTTCTCGTGCAGTCGTGCTGCTGATAGAAGCTTCTCCGGCGACGGCCGGCGACAGGTGAGCTCGAGCTCGATGATGGCGAAAACTGAATCCTGTCTCTTTGTGATCTGACCTAATACACTGATGCGCCGCGTACACATCGCCACACAGACAGAGCAAAAACAAGCCGTGCCCGCTTTTGATCTGCTTGCTAGTCGTTAAGCTGTTAGGTTGACTGAAAATCATATCTTTGTGGTCCATGATTTTCAGTTACTGCAGTAACTGTCAAACATCTTCGTGGTCCAAGGTTTCCAGTTACTGCAGTCAGTAACTATCAGGTTATACTTCTGGGACTGGTCTCAAGAAAGAAAAAAGAAAAAGAAAAAATTGGCAATTTTTGTGACCGTGGTTACAGAATGGGTTTGGTGTTCTAAAGCGACGCAAAGAAAGGCAAGGTTGTGACCTGTACGCGGAGGGGTAGTTTATTAAAAATTTGAACTCTCATCTGTTCAATTTTTTATTCTTCTCAATCAGTGGTCCGTAAGCTGCTCTGGCCCTTTCGGAGCTTTTCGGAAAGGAAGCATATGGCACACACATGTTGGCGATATATAACCACTTCGGAAACCAGATTCGTTTGTTTTGAATTTAAAATTTAAAATTACAGTCAAGAATAAAACAAAATAAAAACCTGTACTCGATCGTACCATCAACCTCACAGAGCTTGCAAAATAAATTGCCAACGTATCCTCGAATGGCAATTGGCACGTCCATTTCTGAAGTTCCAACTCTCACCCTCTTCAATTTTCATTTCTAGTACAAAGGAAAGTACTGCACCTATCTCATTTATTTCATCTCTTTAGACTTCAAACGAAATCTGGCCTGAGCCAGCGTCTGCATGCCCGTTTCTGAAGTTTTCTGATCCTTTTCATTTGCTAGTACAAAGGGCAAGGTAGCAGAGCTTACGTCTCTTCAGACAAAGTGGTTTCTGAAACTTATTGCAAAGACAAAAATAAGTGCTGAAGGTGTCCTTTCAGATGATAGTATCTAACGTCATCTCCAGCAGCTACCTTAAATTTTCATCCTCAAAAACACTATTACAGCATCCCTTATCACTATTACAGTATCCCTTATTTTTTTATCTTCAGCAGCTATCCTATTTTCTACCTTCTACTCCTCTTTTTCTCTCTCCGGACCCGCTGTCAGCCTTTGTGAATAGTAAAGATACAATGTTGCTACAGTACAGACTTTGTTTTCTTCCTCCGACCCACTGCAGTCTCTGTGAGCAGTGTGCTACAGTGTTACGGATGCTACAGTAGCTCCGCAAATTTGCAGACCCGATTTCTCTCTCCGCAGTACTGTAGCAATACTGTAGCATCAGGTACCGATTCTGTGGAGTTGCTACAGTACGTGAACAATACCGCAAAATCACTGTAGCACCTGAATCTGCAAAAATGCCTCCTCTGCTGGAGATGGCCTAAAGCCAACTCCATCAGCTTCAGCATTTCTTGCCGTACCCTGTGTCGATGTTTTTTTTTCTGTCCTTTGCCGATAGGGAGCGGCGGCATCCAACTTCAACGGACTCCGCTTTGACTCCTACAGTGAAACCGATGACGGGAGGGGGTCAACAAATATGCGGCTGTATATGGGAGTCTCTAATACTGTTTATAGCGTATGCACGAGTCTAAGAGGAGGAGAGTAATGAAAGAGAATAAATAAGGTAGGAGGTAGCTGTTAGAGATGAAAAAAAATAAAAGATACTATAATAGTGTTAAAGAATGCTATAATAGTATTATAGATGATGAATTTTTAAAGTATCTGTTAAAGATGACCTAACCAGTTGAAAATTAAGGAAACGACCTTCACATCTAGGACCGCATCAAGTAAGGAGCAGCTGATAATGTGTTTATGAATTGGCATTCGGTATAACCGAAACTTGGGACCACCTCAATAAGGAACAGCTGCTGATGTTTTTATGAATTTGCATTTGGTATAAACAAACTCCAAACCGAAAGTTAGACTACGACGGAAAGCAGCTGGAGAGAACCATCCATAACCACGACCTTTTCTTTTGCACTGTACCAAAAGAAATGGAATTGTCACCCAGATCCAGAAAATAACTTATTCTCAAAGAAACATCAAAATTAAAGGAACTAACATTTACGTGCATCTCATGAACCAACGCACCATATCGATTTATTAGGGCACACGAACTGCACAGGAAATCCATTTCAATGCCTTAATAAATCAGACAGAAGTAGAAATGTGTCAGCAAGAGACAAGTGGATCGACCCCTCAAAAAGAAAACGGAAGAAACAAATGAATCATGGGAAAAGATTTTTATGCATGAAAACCAACATGGGCTAAATTATTCCACTTGCTGACTTGATAAATGATGCTTATTATTTCCAGTGTTAAAGAACCTCATGGGTGCAAAAGAATTCTAGCTGAAATAAACATCGGCTGAACTGACATGGTAATCCGCCGCCTTATTCTATTTACTTGTAATCGTTATCCCGTTCAGCTGATCTTGTGATCCTGTCCTAAGGTTTATCGTTCAACTGCACCTTAGATAGCTTCTCTCCGCTTTCGTTGGCACCTTCCACCTTGCCAGGAAAGGACCTCCCACTACTTGTGACAAGGTCCTTGATGGTTGCTTGGATGTCCTTGTCGTCCAACAGGGACTCCAATGTCACATGTACACCTGAAAATATTGGGGAGAAGTTAGACCCAAGGAAAAGAAACACCTTTTTGGGATTAAGGCCCCGTTTGGTTGCAAGAAACGTTTCAGATTCTCTGGTGATTCTCTAGAATCCCTACCAAACGCACCAAAACGTGAAACGTTTCACCTTGAATCACCTGAAACGTTTCTCATTTTTAACACTACGAGGAGAATCACCTAAAATGGTGTTTCACCCGTTTCTAGAATCACTCAGGTCATTTTTCTTCAAGAATCCGAATCCAGAATCCCTGCCAAACGTTTTCAGAAAATTAAGGGTGATTCACCAGAGAAACGTTTCCAGGGAGAATCTGAAACCGAAACGTTTCTGGGAGAATCTAGAGCCCTGCCAAACGAGCCCTAAGTTTACAATAGAACTGTGAATCGTTTGTGTGACTTAAGATATGTCGCTTTAGCTGAAGAAGAAGAAAGCTATGCCAATGAGCCATATGAAAATGATGGTGTCCTAAAAGCTTGCTCTCCGAGGTATTTTTTATTCATTCAAAGTTGACAGGCTAGCATTCTATTACGCTTCCAAATATTAAATTTGCTTGCTGTGCCACCTCTCTTGATGGGTATAGCTCCACATCAAATGGTTAAGTGGGTAGTAGCATAAACACATAAGCTGAACTGTTTATATTTCAGCAGTTGCAAGATGCAACTCATCCAACGTTGCCACTACCTAAACCAGATAACAATAAAAAAACAGTCCTATCGTCATAAATTCAACGGGAGGTTTTGCTCAAAAGAAGGCGTCATTTCAAGGATAGCCTTACTTTTCTAAAACTGAAATGCTTTATTTTGATGAAGAGGGGAAAATGATGGAAATTTGACTTACGGAATCTCCAGTAGTGCTTTGGGTTTGTGGGGTCATTGATTGTTTCCTCTGCTGCTGGTCTTGTGGTGTACTTGTCTTTCAGTGCGAGAAGGTCCTGATAAAGGCAAAATTCGAAGTATATTCATCTGCTTATTCAAGTTGAGAAATGTTTGATCTATGACGCGAGTTCAAGTTGTGTACCTGTAGCGGAAAGATTGCCCACATTGATGGAGCATCAAAATGCTGCTGAACAATGAAGTGCACTACTTCTGGGGTGCAGCGAGATGGGGGCTCTTCATCGCTGCCAATTACAATATTGTAGAAACGACTTCTTCTTTCTTCATCTTCTTCCCACCAAGCACGTAGTGTGGAGCAATCATGACATGAGGGAGCACAAACCTGAAACATCCCAGCAAAATTGATCATCAAATCAATCTAAATCTCTATATCATTTTCAGTCTAGAACACACTTATTATATTCCCCAGTATATCCGAGTATAATACTGTAAAGGATGGAAACACACCGTCATATAGCTATACTGAGATGGAATACCAAATTCCAAGTTTGGTTCACTAGGCATTCTCTGGATGCGTAATCCAATCAACGCGAGTTCTTGCATAACCTGGATAGAAGTATTGCTGTTATTTATGAACAGTCAGTAGAAATCAGTGGATTAGTTAGCATGTCCAGAAAAGGTGTCATACAGGGTGAACACAAGCAGGGATAAGACCAAGGTCTTCCCCACATGCCAACATATCCGATGAGTTCAACAGGACAGGCAGAGTCTTCAGTGCATTCTGACGCCAAAGATTTTCTTGGCGAGCAAAATAATAGTCATAGTACAATCTTCTGAGAACATTTTTGCTGTAAAACAATGCTAGATGAGAGGATGAAATAATGAATAAACACAGAATTGTTGGGACACATTGCATAAATAGAGTAATTAGCAAATAGGATGACTTAAAAGGTGGTGCACGCTAATTTTATTTTCTTGAGAACAAACTGCCTACTAAAGATACTAAGATACTATTTTCATTTTCTGGAGAGCAAAGTACTACGAAAAATACATTATGCGAAATGTTAACTACAAAGTCGAGCGATAACCGTAGATAAAAAGCAACCGTTTAATGGAAAAGAGCAGCAGATAACAAAGTACAACAGCAAAATGCCTTTACGCTGTTACAAGAAATATTTTATCAACATTTAGTAGCCTGAAGCAAATTTACAGATTAAACCACAAGTAGGTAGATCAAATCCCCTCAATCTTGAACAAGGAGAATGGAAGAACTATAGTTGAGAACAATTAGCATTACCTGTGTTCATCTAGATCCCTAAAACTTGAAGTATCTTCCAGGTTGAAACGGGGATAAAATTTTGTGGAGTCCTCTGGATTTCTGATAAAGACGATATTCTGTAGAACAAGCAATATTTAGTTCTAAATTGAAAAGGAGCTGGATATGTTAGGAGATGTCATAACATGGACAATAAAGTGTGTCGACAACAACAACAACAACAACAACAACAAAGCCTTTCAGTCCCAAACAAGTTGGGTAGGCTAGAGATGAAACCCATAAGATCTTGCAAGTGTAGTCATGGTTCTGGTACGTGGATAGCTAACTTCCACGCACCCCTGTCCATAGCTAGTTCTTTGGTGATATTCCAGTCTTTCAGATCCCTCTTTACCGACTCCTCCCATGTTAAGTTTGGTCTACCTCGACCTCTCTTGACATTATCCGCACGCTTTATTCTTCCGCTATGTACAGGCGCTTCTGAGGGCCTGCGTTGTATATGCCCAAACCATCTCAAACGATGTTGGACAAGCTTCTCTTCAATTGGTGCTACACCAACTCTATCACGTATGTCCTCATTCCGAACCCGATCCTTTCTTGTGTGGCCACACATCCATCTCAGCATGCGCATCTCCGCTACACTCAACCGTTGGACATGTTGCCTTTTAGTTGGCCAACATTCTGCGCCATACAACATCGCAGGTCTAATTGCCGTCCTATAGAACCTGCCTTTTAGCTTCTGTGGTACTCTCTTGTCGCAGAGGACGCCGGAAGCTTGGCGCCACTTCATCCACCCTGCTTTGATTCGATGGCTCACATCTTCATCGATTTCACCATCCTTCTGCAGCATCGACCCCAAATATCGAAAGGTATCCTTCTGAGGTATCACCTGCCCGTCAAGGCAAACCTCATCCTCCTCGTGCCTAGTAGTACTAAAATCGCACCTCATGTACTCAGTTTTAGTTCTACTAAGCCTAAAACCCTTCGACTCCAAGGTCTGTCTCCACAGCTCCAACTTTTCATTTACCCCCGTCCGACTATCGTCGACTAGCACCACATCATCTGCAAAGAGCATACACCATGGGATATCACCTTGTATATCCCTTGTGACCTCATCCATCACCAAAGCAAAAAGATAAAGGCTCAAAGCTGACCCTTGGTGCAGTCCTATTCTAATTGGAAAATCATCGGTGTCACCATCGCTTGTCCGAACACTTGTCACAACATTATCGTACATATCCTTGATAAGGGTACTATACTTTGTTGGGACTTTGTGCTTCTCCAAAGCCCACCACATAACATTCCGCGGTATCTTATCGTAGGCCTTCTCTAAGTCAATGAACACCATATGCAAGTCCTTCTTTTGCTCCCTGTATCTCTCCATAAGTTGTCGTACCAAGAAGATAGCTTCCATGGTCGACCTCCCAGGCATGAAACCAAACTGATTTTTGGTCACGCTTGTCATTCTTCGTAAGCGGTGTTCAATGACTCTCTCCCATAGCTTCATCGTATGGCTCATCAGCTTAATCCCACGGTAATTAGTACAACTTTGAATATCCCCCTTATTCAAAGTGTGTCGACAACAGTGTAAGTAAATCACAACAGAAGACCCAAATTACCTGTAGTAGATCGAAAAGACCACGCTGGATACTGTCTTCTTTCTCTAGCCAAAGTGACTTTTCAGGACTTGTTTTAATCTTCGCAATAATTTTTTTCTCTGTGTTGCATTCCTCTTTAAACTATACACATGAAGCAAACAATAGAAAACGAGGGAAATCAAAGCCAGCAATCCTTTGGAAACAAAATTGCAGTAAAAGAACACACAACTGAGAATACAAAATAGAGGCTTTTATATTGAGATTTGCAATCAGTCTTGAGCGGCTGATACATTCCAGATGAAGAATATAATTGACTACCGTACCTCATAACAATGCTTCTGATACTCATTTAGAAAGTTGGCTGCAATAACTGTCCAAAAGGATCCAAACTTCTCCTGAAAAGAATAGAAACGTCATGATGGTGTCCTAAAATTCTATCGAAAAAGAATTCTGAAGCATCATTTTAAACACATAACCTCCAGCATTTCCTGACGAATGTATGGTCGGCTCATTCGATCAAAATCCCATAGGCCTTCACTTAAAAGCTCATCCTGAAAGTCAAATTAGGAACAAGTCAGATAACCTACTCCAGAGGCTTTCGCCAGTCCCTTCTAGTCTGCTGAACAGATACAGAAACAAACCTGACTAAGAGGAATTGATGGTCTAAATTTCCCAACTAAACCTGTTGCAGCATGATCCGGAAGCTCCCATATCCTAAAGAAACCCAAGATGTGGTCTATCCTGTATGCTGTGAAGTACTTTGCCATCTGCAACATGCTAATAGGATGTGAATAATAAAAGGCAAAGACGACCAGACAGACACAGCACCTGTGATGTTAAATAACCTGTGTCAAACGAGCTCGCCACCACCCATAATTATCCTTTGACATCTCCTCCCAGTTATATGTAGGAAAACCCCAATTTTGCCCATTTTTGTCAAAATAATCAGGAGGTGCTCCAGTAGCGGTATTCATGCGAAATAAAGTAGGGTATACCCAAGTATCCACACTATTCCTATCAACACCAATAGGTAAGTCTCCTTTTAGGACAACCTTTTTCTTCCTTGCATATGCAGCTGCCTCTGATAACTAATAAAAAGGAAATAAAAATAATGTCCAAAATATACCATGAGAGTAATTCTGTAAGCAGTTCAGAATAACAACAACAGCCCATACTTACTTGCATATGTAGATGGTACTGGACATAGTAATGAAAATATATAACATCATGGTGCAAAGTACCTTCAGAAACAAGCTTGTCAAGCTGAAACAAGTTACAGAAGGAAGCCATCTCTTAGTGCTCATGTTACATACGTGCTATCACAAAGAATTAGACTAAATGACATAATATCTACGTATTGAGCTGTTCTTGGAAACCTATAGTGTCCAGAAAGATCCAAGTAGCAATGTACAATTTCCAATACCTTCTCCTTGGAAAACTGAGAAAACCGACCCCACTGGCTGTGATCAGATGTCTCGAAGAAGTCTCGCAAAAAGCAAAATGCCGCATATGGTTTCAGCCATTCCTATTGGAACATTAAGTATGAAAGTTATCACATACAACTTGGAATAGGCAATCAAGTACCATGGCTACACATGATAAACAACATAACAGTAAATCTACCTCATTTTCAGATAAGAACTTCTTAAATGAAGTTGAATTTAGCACTTTGTCCTTTTCTAAATTGAATATTTTCCTTGCAATCGATAATTTTGTGGTCAATGTCGCCTCGTAGTCGACATCCTATTTTACAGATCATTTTCAAGTTAGGGAAATAACCAAAAAAAATAGATTTAAGAAAACAGCTCCACGAATCATAAGCAAATGTACCAACCTTTTGATCCAACTGCTTCTTCGCCTGCTGGATTTCTTCCTGTGATAAAATTCAAATTGAATACTGTTTGAGGTGAGGGAAAACTCATTTAAGCGTTTAGTGAAATGAAAATACAACACAGAAAAGAAGCACAAAGAGTAAGTATGAACACATAACAAAGGTATACCTTAACATCCGCTGGAACTGCATCTGATAGTGCTTGTACTCTCAGGTACAAGGGGTGCAACGCAAACACAGAGAGCGAGCTGTAAATAAACACATGTAGGGGCATTGCTACTGTTTAGATATGGTCCTTTTGTACTCCACGAAAAAGCATCATAACGCACAGGAATCTTTTGTAATGGATATTAGTCCTACCTGTATGGATAAGAATCCCACCACATCCCATGAACTGAAGTATCGTTGATAGGAAGAAGCTGAACAAGATGAAAGCCTGAGTTGACTGCCCAGTCAACAAGTAATTTAAGATCTAGAAATTCTCCAACACCAAGGTCCTCATCTGATCTGATTGAAAATATGGGTACAGCAACACCTGCACCCCTCCATGGTGCGTCCTGGTAAATGCAAAGTATTAATCCACATTGTTGGTTGTGTATGATGCAAACCGCGTTCTCAGATTTCTTGCCAAAGTACAGAGTTCCATGGTTCTGTCAAGCATATGTTCGTATATACTGAATATTATTAATTGCCTATAATGCATCATAGCATGGCCAATGATTTCTAATTAAAATGGTCAAGAAATTCCCAGCAAGCTCTCTGGCAATAAATCCATGAATCTTAGCAGATCCTAAACGGATGACTCATTATGATTGCATACATTACCCTGAGGGCACCATCAGATAATAGGATGTATCTGGATTGCTTGGGTGATGATAAATCAACATCAACCTCCCTGTTTGGACCGAGCTCCAATGAAGAACTTCCTGCTTGACTGATTTGACAGTATTTATATGTGGAAAATTGTTAAAGAAAAAAAATCTCGAAAAGAAAAAATTTTCAAGGACAAGGTATTGGTCAACACCTAAAAACATGGCGCTTTCAGAAATATTGGCAAATATATTCATACAGCATAACATATCTAATTAAAACTAAGGGAATGATCATTTGAGCAAGGATATTTTACTGGGAACTCAGATTTTCGCAAAACACAATTTGCTTTCCAAATGCAATCTCCAACATAGTTCAGCTTGAGACCATCTTGAGCTCGCCATCTTCCCAATTGGGGGTTACTTCCAGTGACGATGACCTAAAGTTTTGTTATTAGCAATAGTTAGGGCCACCAGCAAGCTGGTATAAATTAACCACAATGGTATTCATTACGATAATTAAGGATAGTTTAGGAAAAAGAAAAGAAATTTATGAACGTAATACTTACAGTAGAGCCAGCTCCTAGTCGAGGACAGCTAATAACAAATTGGACAACAATATCTGTTCGGGGAAATATTAGATAAGACAAATCAGGAAATGCTAATGCCATGTGCTTCTCTTAAAATAGAATCAGTTCATTTCGTTGTTATCTCCCTATAAAATTTTAATTTGAATACGTAGGCCCTAAAACTTTTTAATGCCATGTGCTTCCCTTAAAATAGAATCAATTCATTTCTTTGCTACTTTCCTTCCACACATTAATATAAATAAGTAGGTCCTGCATGTTTCCAAAAGAATTTTTATTTATTTCAAAAGCCTCAAGGATAAAATTTACTGTCAGCTTCCATTTCAAATACTCCCTCCAATCACAAATATATGTAGATTTAGGTTTGTCCTGAGTCAAACTTTTTTAGCTTTGACCGTCAATAGCTAAAAAATCATATAGATTGACAACATAAGGTTGATGTTACTAGATTCATCATGAATAATACTAACATAATATATAACTCTTTCTATTTGAAATAATATATTTTATAGATATTATTAGTCAAAGTGCCATATTGGAGACCGTGTCGATGTCCTAATGGACTTATATTTGAGATCAGAGAGAGTACATAGCAAAAGACATCATCTAACAGAGTTCTATACAGCTAACGAACTAGGAAGAAAACAATTACTCATTCTTTCCAAAAAAGAATTATCAGCACGTTTTACTTGACATATTTAACATGTGAAGAGTGAAAACATGGTGTCATATTAATTCTTTTTCAGTAGATATATATGAAAGATCAGATATATGTCGATTTACTGTTCTAATGCCTGCTTGTTCCATCGGTTTCAACTTTTAACATAAAAATATACCTTCAGGATCCAAGCTTTTGTTGAGAGACACTGACTGCAATTCTCTTTTAGCATTTTCAGTAGCATTGAAGATGACATTCTTGAATGCACTTCTAAGAAAAAGAGCTTCAGAAGCGTCCTGAATTCAGAAAACGACTATTAAAACATAGTACAGAACAAAAAACTTCTTTTTTGTAAAAACAAACAAACAAAAAGATACTTGTATGACATTAATCTGACAAACAGCAATGCCAAAATCATCTAGTACAAAAGACACTAATAACTGATACCATGCATTCAGCTAAAAATGTAAGACCATATATTGCTACTACTTCCTTTAAAGCATAAGAATATACAATAATCATAAAGAATGTTCTAACAAATGCATGGAAATTCTAGTTAGTACCTGCCACCAGTCACGGATCTCGACTATGTCTCCTTCCTGGATGCCCCCCGGCTGTACCAGTTTCCTCTTCTCCCCAGACTCCCATCTCAAAACATTCCTGTTGTCATCCACTACATAGTATTTGTACTCACTGGTGAAGCCAGCAGCAACAGAAACTTGCCCACACCAGATTAGCTCATTGTCCTGGTGAACTGGACTCAGAGGCAATCCTTGCTTTACATTCCATGATCCAAGTGCCGGTTCTGAGCCGGCAATAAGAAGACTCTGCCCCCATTGTGTGTAATACGGTAATTTGAAAAGCAAAGTGACCGTATTTAGAGATTTCTTTCCAGACGCTGACCCCGAATTCACCATGTCTTCACACAGGCAAAAAAGAGAGAAAAATAGGAAGCTGAAAGCATTAATCTATGCGTGCGAAAGATGTAATATTTGCAAGATTCAAAACTGAATCCCATAGCTTCAACTACAAACTACAATGGGCTCTACTTGGCATATCCTGGAAATCTCCCAAGATATGCGTTCTTCTTCCCTCACCTCCCCTTTTCCACTTCTCCAATAATTTAAACATGGAGCGCAAGATTCAGGTATCGGTATCTACTGAAAAAGTGGTTTTCACAGATTCGAAGAACCAACAAATTCCCCACATTTCAATGCCTACTCATCCTACTTTTGCCGTGGTTATGTTTCCCAAGAACTAGCTAGCAACCAGCAGCCCGGTGCGACACACGGCAACGAATCAAGCGCAGGAAGAAACCAGCCCAATCGAGAAACCGAGAAGGGAGCAGGCAGGGCTTTACCTCCACAGGGCACGAACAGTGGCAATGGCGACAAACGAGCAGGGAATCAGCAACGGACGAGAGACAACAGAGCGAGTGAGAGAGCGGCAAAGGCTCCCAAGGATGAAGACGACGCGAGGAGGCGGGGGACGTCGAGGCGAAGGCGACGTTTACGATGGGGAGCGAAAGGGCGTGGCGAGCCTTGGAAAGCGTCACCTGCAACCGCGGTGACAGCATAAAAAAGGAGCCTTTTTTTTCCTCACGGTCCTTCCTTTGTGGATCCGGAGTCCGGACGGAACGCTTCTCGATTCCTAATCTTGACACGGTGAGGAATTGCTCGTTCGTCTCGTTGTGTGGCTGGGAGTGGCGATGCAGTGACACCGCGACACGTGATGACGAGCGGTGTCTATCTGTCAGCCTCTGAACTCTGTCGCTCCATGCTGCCGTATAGGCAACTCGAGCTCTCTGCTGCAACTTGCAGATATCGCGCAGGCGAGGTTATTGGAGAGAGAAAGGAGAGATTTTTTGCCCCTTAGGGTCCTGAATATCTCGATCAGTTTCGTTTGTCGCTTTGAGCGGCTTGCTTCTTCTGGGAAAGTGATGGCATCCGGAAGATCTTTGGGGGGGGGGGGGGGAGTGCAGCAAATCTGTGTTGTGACTTGTGAGTTTCTGACTGAGCTGAGCTCTGTGCTGTATTAAACAGTATCCTGCCTGGATTTGCAGTCTGAAGATGCTGATTAGTGATTGCTTTTTGCCATACGGTAAAATACAAGTTGGAGCACGCACGGGGCATGCAGATTCCGAAAAGATTGGTTTGATTATACTGAAGAATGCTGTCTGGAGCTATAAATGTTTGACAATTTCGCCAGTGCAAATGCTTGATGATCGTTTTTCTTTTTTCAAAAAAGAAAGCTGCTTGGATCCATGAGGAGTCTGAACAAAACTGGTTGCGTCGTCATTGCCGTTGTTCCTGCCGATCGAACTTTGCCGTTCCTTCGGATGCAACGGTTCAGAGGAGCGTTGCAGCACAGGAAAGAGCTTGTCTTGTACTACTACTAGTACTAGGCTGATTAGCGCGCCTACGTCGCGCCTGTTTTTTATTTTTTGTATGGAGCACGATAAAAGAAGACTAAAAAAATTAGGTTCAAAATTTTTGTATATTTCAATATTTATTTATAAAATTATTAATGTTAAACACATGTAATTAATTATAAAGAAAACAATAGTACTTTACGCTGTGCCTGTTTTTTATTTTTTGTATGGAGCACAACAAAAGAAGACTAAAAAAATTAGGTTCACAAATTTTGTATATTTCAATATTTATTTATGAAATTATTAATGTTAAACACATGTAATTAATTATAGAGAAAACAATAGTACTTTTATGCATGCACATAGTTTTAACATGTAGGTGAAAGTAATACTAACCTCAAAAAATTTGTTTCATATTTTTTGAGTTTTAGATATTTTTCTTTGCATTTTAGATTTTTTTTTTCAGTTGATTTATTAATATAACTAATATTTATTTTAACATTTTCTAGAATTTTCCTAAAAAGAAAATTACATATGTATGTATACGTATATGTATATATACGTATATATACATACATATGTATATACGTATATATATATACATACGTATACATGCATATACATACTAGGGCCCACTGCTACAGTAGCTTGAGAATTCTTCCACCGTTAGTATATTGATATCGATATATCCAGTACATGGTAGTTTCCTCTAAAATATACTACTACTAGTATATATCCAGTATATTAGTCTTGATCTCTTGCCCATGCGATGTGCAGTAGTAGCAACTTTGGAGGAATTGAGCAGACAGTTGATGGGCAATAGCAACTCTGAAGTCCGGGTAAAAATCTAAAATTGGATAATATATCTGAGTGTATTTGTCAAAATAGATAATATATAGTCGTATTTATAAATTTAGCATCCGTATTCGATATACGGTATACCGAAAATAAACTTTTGATACACCATGTATCGAAAATGCTATTTTCAGCACACGGTGTGCTGAATACGGTACTGTTGCCCGTATTCGGCACACTGTGTGTCGAAAATGGACTGTAATCGGTACACGGTGTGCCGAATACGAGCAACAGTGCCGTATTCGGCATATTGTGTGCCGAAAAATACTTTTTGTATATAGTCATATTGCGTCTGCTTTTTAGGTATACGGTTATGTTGGTGCCGAAAAAGTGTTTTTTGGCACACGATATACCGAATACGGTATTTTTAGCACACGATGTACCGAAATTCGGATGCTAAACTAATAAATACAACTACATATTATCTATTTCAGTAAATACGTTTATATATGTTCTCTAATTTTGAATTTTTGTCTGAACTCAACCTGACCATACTTTTTAACAGTTTCGAAGACGATGCCAGCCTTGACAATCTTCCAAACGGCTTCTCACTCCTCGGTCATTTTTGCCAACCATGTTGTTACGTGGCGGCTCTTTGCTGGCATAATTGTGCCTCGTGGCCTTCATAACCCCTAGAAAAATGAACCAATTTTTGAACCCACTGCCACGCATCTCAAAATCAAAACATCAATTTTTTAAATAACAAATCATCAATTTTTTAAATAACAAATCATCAATTTATTTTGCGGCAATACCAGCACAATAGAACACCACAGTCATACAACGACGTTATCATTCTCAAACTCAGAGCCTCACCCTATTACTTACCACTCTATAATAAATATAGGCCACTATCACAATCATTATCATTGTCGCCGCACCGATCTCCCTCGACACCTCCCGCACACCACAGCCGCCGTCTTCAACCGCCGCCCGCAATAGCCCTATGGTGCATTGCCCTCCCTCCATGGGTCTATGTCTTGTACATGGAGCAACATTTGCGTCGAGAGTGTACCAGGAGCATGAAGGAAAGCAAAGGAGGTGATGGAGGTGCCTGTCCGTGATCAGTGAGCCTAAACTTAGGATGTGAAACATGCTGAACTTTGTTTCTGATGCTAGTTTAATTTGACCGAACTTAGTTCAATAATGTAGCTAATATTATTTTTATCTTTATTATATAAAACATGAGTTGATTCTTATATTAGATTTTTTCCTACTCTCCTCTTATCTAATAGAAATTCTTAAAATTTAAATAATTTATTTATTTTTATCATCTACTCTCGTCCTTCAGTTTTCTCGTCTTGTTACTGGATACGAATATTGAACATATTTTACTAATAAAAATAAATAAAAAATAGAAAGAAAATTAGTAGATAATCTTCTCCTTTTTTCCAGATCTATCTAAAATCAAACTAGGATATCACTTTAATGTATTTTTTCAGAGGTACTCCTACGATACATCCACATTTCCATACTTTTTAATTTATTTTTAATATTAAAATATCTAATATTTCTATTGTAAGGTATGGGCACTTAGCTAGTCTTAACGTAATTTAAGTGGGAGACCATGGGTGGTTGTTAGGCCCTCTGTTGACATGCAAGCTGAAGAAGAAGAGGATGAGGCTGGATGAGATTTGTAATTTTTCATAATGGACTATGTATTTGCAATTTTTTATTTATATATGCAGTTTTTTAATTTTAAAATAAAAAATATGTGTTAGAGGAGGCTCGCCCTCGTTCAGATATTTATGTGTTTTCCATATCTAGCTAGCCCACAACATAAGCTTAAAAGATGGAGTCCCGGACGACTGAATACAAGATATAAATTGTTTCAGCTAGAAGAGTGTTACAACCAAGATTGCTGATCAAACAGCATTGGCAGTCACCAAACCATTCACGTTCATCCAGAAAACCTTCTAGGGCATGACTGCAGGACAAGAGGATTCTGAAGGCAGGAACCTTGGTTACCAAAAATAAACATGACTTAATCTACCAAAAATCGAAGCAGACTATGAAGAAGTCTGATCTTGTGCTCCCCCCCATTCAGTTTGGCATGTGCCAACTCCGTGTCAGTGGATAGAAGCGATCAGCCGATCATGATGAACTACCGAATACCTGCAATGCAATGAAATGTGTCAAAGCACCGGTGGAGACATGAAATTTCCATAGGGGCTGCGAACTTACTCCAGCTAAAATATCTGTTGAAAGCTTCGATTTCGTTTTGGCGGCTGTTTCCCCGACTGGTTTCTTTTGAGGGATTGGACGAGCAGTTTTTGCTTCAAGGACATTACCAGGTTCTGTTCCTTCTGTCTTCTGCTTCTGTTTCAAGGATAACAGCAAGTTTATACAGATTCCATTACTGATACTTAGCCCTAAACAGCATACATGGGGAAAACACATAATGCTCAATTCGCACATATTCCATACAAAAATCAGAGCTATTTAGAACCCATTGATGATTGTTGCTTTGTGAATTACAATAATATAAAACCAAAGAGAAAATCCTCCGATAGGAGTATAGGACAAAGGACAAGTATGCCGACTACTGCCACCAGACAAACAGCAATGCAGGAAATATTGTACGACATACTAGAAGTATGCAAAACATGACGGACCTTTTTTCTGCGATCTTGAATATGTTTCAATACACGAGATTTTTCAACATTGGACAGGTAGTGGTCACGTTGTTTCTTTGCAGCTGCTATCTCCAAGGTTAATTTCTGCTCCCTGATATGAGTCTTCTCAGCTGCATTGCATTCAAAGGATTAAACAACCTAGAAAAGTGTTTAGATCATTAAGGACATTAACAGATGTTTATATAAATTTTGTAGTATGGACTTTTCACATACCCATTTCACCAACCAGATCATCCCATTTGAACTTCCTGAGGTATTTTATGTTCCAAATGTCATAATAAAATGAAGACCTCTTCTTCCCACCTGTGAAGGTACAGCATTGATTATCGTCTAGTGATTGCCAAAGTAAACACAAGCTCTATAGCACACATACTATGGCTTCCATGCAAGAACTATAAGTCTATGCCTCTTCAAACAAGCTAATAAACATCAATAAGAACAAAAATGAGGGGCAACGGACCCTGAGGTACAACCAATAATAACATAGAAAGAATAAATGGTAGTGAGAACACACCTATTTGTTCACCATTAAGCAGATTAGCCACCCTCTTGGCAACGCTTTTCTTTGCAAATTCAATCCACCTAAAAGATTTTGGCAGCAGAATGAGGACATAGAAATAATGAACAGAACACTAGAAAATAATTTTAGGCTTCAATAAAACTGCCCACAAATGTAATAAAGCTGACAATGATATGAACATTTGCGCAGTTTTGACTTTCAGAGTAATGTTTCAGATGAGATCTGTAATGCTCTCCAAAGCAGTGCATCTCTCTTTTTTTCCCGTCTGAACATACCCTTCAGAGTAAGCCTTCGCTTTAACAGTAGTATGCTTGCGATGACCTTGACCTGGAGGATGGACATGACATCAGTAAATAAGAAATTAGGTGTTGTTTTAGTTCTTAACTGTCCAATATCGAAGACTAATTTACGGCGTTATATAAGCAGCAAAAGAGCAGGTCACACTGAAATTGCCATTTAAACACAAGGCGAAAAAAGGAGTTTCTATATGGTAGTGGTATATTACTGTAGCAATATGCATTTCAATTGGTATGCAAGTTGAACAAACATCATGCGAGGAGACACTCCATTCGACCTTTTCCCTCAACCCAGAAGAATATTTTCACAAAACGCAAGTAAAACTAAGCACCGTAAACGGCATTCGGTCACGGAGAAATGCTTGCAGCAGTGACCTCTCACAATTTTTCAGTAGTATAGTGCCAAATGGTATTTCGTTATAGTTATACTGAGAAAATCTCACTGGATCGGTGAACGGAGGAGGCATCAATGCCACAAAAAACATCTAGCGAGGTCCATCATATTATGCTCCTCAAATAGGCACTACCTTTTGCAACAAGCCACCATATCCCATTAAAATTGAAGACTCAGATTGAAGAGAACAGGAGCATCGATTCCGTGGACTGATTACCTTCGGGCACGAGGTAGATCCTGAGCACCTCGCCGTACTTGGAGAGCATCTGGCGGATGTGCGACGGGTTCATGTGCGGAGGGATGCGGCTGAGGTAGCACACCCCGCGCTTGCCGAACCCGCCCACCAGGCTCTTCCCCGGCCGCTTCCTCTTGCCCCCTCCTAACCCTCCGTCCTCCACGCCGTCGCTTCCAAGGCTTCCTTGCTCGTCCTGCTCCTCCTCCAAGAAGTTGTCCTCCCCCTCCTCATCCGTGAACCGGTCCCTCTCGGTGGGCTCCGCCATACCTCAGGCGGCGGCCTTGGTTGGCGGTCGCCGACGGGGCAGGAGAGGCGTCTGCACGCCTGTGGCGGGGGTCACCCTAGCGCCTAGGCGCGGGGGAGGCAAGGACCCGTGCAGCGGGAGCCTCCCGCGGCGGCGACGGCGTTAGGGGAAGGGGGAGCGCCGGCGCCGGCGTGGGGTGGCAATGGGGTTTGGTTCGAGAGGGCTCGGTGGGCGGTGGAGAACAACGGAGACGTCTTGTTGGGCCGCATGGGGTCCAGAAAAGCGACCGTCGCGGATGACATGACCGGCCTGGCCCATAAACGATTTGATCGAGAAAGTTTATGGGCCGCACGTACCTGGCCACGGATCGCGGATAATATTGGCGATCACGGCCTACACGAACCGGAAAATGGAAGAACTGCTATTTCAGGCCCATGATAACTGGAAACTGGATCGTGGTATTTTTTTATAGCAAAAATTACGATAAGAGAACTAAATTCTGGAATAACACCCTTGTTTCCCTTGGTAATGAATACTAATATCCTTGTTTTCCTCTCAAAAAGAATTCCTGAAAACAACATAAAGAGAGAGCTCTAGACTCTAGTTTAAGCCTCCAAGGCCCAGCAAGCACTTTCAAGTTTCTCTAAAATAATTTGGACCCTCTCAACAGAGAGACCTATCAACAACGGCGGATCTTAAGAGGGGCGGCGCTGTTACTCTCCTATAGCCCTCTCTACTTTTTTAAGAGAAAAGAAGAAAAAGAAAGAGATGAGGTGGTGGAGGAGGAAGACTAGCCTCTCTTTCCATGATTTCGTTGCGTCCGCCACTGCTTATGAACGAAAGAAAGTTGATCTGGAAAGCAAACGAAGAACGGATGTATTGTTTTTTCTAGGTCGCATCTCGCATGCTACTGCATCGCCGGGTTCTTCGGGTTCTACAGTTGATGCTGCATGCTCTCCGCATGCAGCCGATGCAGCAGCTACGCCTGCCACAACACCTCCCAAACAGGCAATCGTTCCACCAGCTCCGCCCACCACTCATTCCATGACGACTCATGGCAAACACGGCATCGCCATTCCACCTCGTCCTTGGCTTAATTTTTTGGCCGCCCACTCCAGCACCATTTATCAAATTCCAAAAACTTTTCGTAGTGCGCTCGAGGACCCGAACTGGTATGCCGCCATGGTCAATGAGCACAACACAACGCTCTCCTTGCAAATTGCACTTGGGATCTCGTTGAGCCTCCTTCCAATGCCAACACGGTGTCTGGTAAATGGGTTTTTTCGCCATCAAGCCAAATGGATCTCTTGATCGATACAAGGCACGTTCGATTGTCCGCGGTTTCTCCCAATAAGCTGACATTGATTTTGATCAAACCTTCAAGTCCGATGGGTAAGCCTGCCTCTATTCGCCTGACCTGCTCTTGTTTGCCGCTTGAATCGATCCCTCTACGGTTTGAAACAGGCTCCGCGTCTCTGGTATGATCGTTTCGTGGCTCATCTCACCACGCTTGGCTTCTCAAGTTCCAAGTATGACCCATCCTTGTTCGTATACAAGCGTGACACCGGCGTTACGTATCTCCTTTTGTACGTGGACGATATTGCCCTTACTGCCTCGTCTACTGTGTTCCTCCAATGTATCATCCGTGCTCTTTGCTCTGAGTTCAAGATGACTGATCTAGGTGTCCTGCACCACTTCCTGGGGATCGCAGTTTCTCATAACTCTTCTGGCTTATTTCTTTCGCAAGAAAATTATGCTGTTGAGCTTCTTGATAGCGCCGGCATGTCCAACTGCAACGTGGTCACCACATCGATTGATAAGTCTGCCAAGCTGCCCACTAATGCCAGTCCGTCGGCGGCCGACCCCTCGGCTTATCGCAGCATGGTTGGAGCCTTGCAATACTTAACATTCACCCGGTCTGCTCTTGCATTTGTTGTCCAGCAAATTTGTTTGCGCATGCATGATCCACATGAAGCTCACCTTCTTCTTATTAAGCATGTGCTTCGTGATGTCAAGAGTACTGCTCGCTTTGGTCTTCAGCTCCACCGCTCATCGCCATCCAAACTTCTGGCCTAAGCGAACGCTAACTAGGCTGGTTGCCCGAACACATGTCGTGGTAACTCTGGCTTTTGCATATTTCTTGGAGATAACCTTGTCTCTTAGTCTGCTAAACGGTAGACGACCGTCTCTCGATCTAAGCACGGAAGCTGAATATCGTGCTGTTGCAAATACGATCGTTGAAGCTTGTTGGATCTGTTAACTTCTCTATGAGCTTCACCAACCTCTATTAACCACTACGCTTGTCTTATGTGACAACATTAGTGCGGTTTATATGTCTCGCAACCTAGTGCACCATCAACAAACAAAACATATTAAGATTGATCTATATTTTGTTCGTGATTGTGTCGCCTTGTGCCACATTCACGTTCTACATGTGCTTTCATCGTACCAGTTTGCAGATATCTTCGCCAAAGAATGGTTGATGAGCTTGTTTTTAGATTTTTACTATAGTTTAAATCGTCTGCACGGCCAACGACTAAATTGTCGAGGTGTGTTAGACGTATTGCATGGCCTATGCGTCCGTCCATATCCCAACCGCCGAACTATGTATAGATTATGTTTGTTAGCTTATGTTGTATCACATACACATATCTATACTATATAAAACATGAATTAGTTCACGTGTCATTTCTTCCCCTACTTTCCATTCATCTAATAAAAATCTCTAAAATTCGAATAATTTACTCACTTTTGCTACTCATCCTCGTCCTCCAGCATCCCCGACTGTTACCAGTTACAGATATAAGACTCATTTTACTAATGAAAATAAAAAATAGGAGAAAAATTAGCAGATAATCTCCTCTTTTTTGAATCATATCTGAAATCAAATTACGATATCGCTCCCAACGTATTCGTTCGTTAACGTTCTCATAGCGCAACCATACGTACATACCTTGAGTTTATGCTTGATACTACCACGTCTAATATTTATATGTTTATTATAACACACGAACACTTAACTAATACATGTCATATATAGCTGATCAATGGAATGCCATCGTGTGACCAATTCCCAAACACGCTCGTGTTCCAACTCGTACTCCAACCGGCACATGAGTCACGATTAGTACTCTCGGGGCCGAGGCCGACGCTGGAGGAGGGACCGAAACGCCCTATTGTGGCACCGGAGGAGGAGTCAAGACCAGGGCCATAGGGGTGGTCGAGGGTCTGCAATAACAACGGAACCACGAAATCAAAAGAAGAATACAAAATCGGTGTATCTTACTCCAACCAGAGAACTCATTGCAGACACGGAGATGTGAGCACGAGCCTAGTCCTCACAAAGCCGCTGGACCGGCTGTTTGAGGAGGACAGGCATGCGGATGACCTACGGACGCACTTGGACGCGTCCAGGATAGACGAGTCCCTCACCAGTCTTTTCTCCCTAAGCGCAAACGCTCGGCCGAGAGCGATCTGATCGCTCCTAGTCTAGGTATAAGGGGTCTGGTCGAGGGATGTCTGGTCGATGGGCACCTGGTCAGGGTGAGGCTGGTCGAAGCAACACGGGTCAGCCCCCTATTGGCTGGCGCCACTCTCAAGACCGACACCTGCAACCTCCGTCTGGCTCTGGGCAGTCTAGCAACCTCTGCGACCAGATGCTGACTTCTGCGACCATGGCCTCGGCAGTCACCGGACGCAATACATCGACCAGTGGAAGATCCTGCTGTAACACGAACTATGAAACCTCAACACATGGGAAGATCGGGGATCAAAAAGTCTAAAAAAAAAGCCAGACATACCATGAGGCGGGCCCTCTCCGAAGGCGACAGATCACACAGCGGAAAAGCGTCTCATGGAGATCCATTCTTCCTCACAGCAGCCGCCATCAGGAGTTTGACCCATTGGTTGACGACATCGTCAACCAACTCTGAGATAAGAGAATATGTAAGATACCATACGATCAATAAGCAAACACCATGAAAAGGGATGCGACGTTACCTGTGGAGCTTTCCCGAGTGACGTCATCCCTCCCGGTGTACAAATAGGCTAGGTGCTCTCTCCTCCGCAGAGGGCACAATTGTCGCTTGACGAAGTCACGGACGACGTCTGCTCCCGTCAGCTCGACTATCATGAGATTCTTCACCCGGGCCACGAGGACCAACAGCTTCGTGGTGGGCGTGGGGGTGGTTCCCCAGTCCTCGTGGTATTGAGCTGGTCCGCTCAGCACACGGATATTATCCATGGCGTCCTCGGTCTTGAGGTAGAACTAGTCATCTCTCTAGCCCGACCACGAGGACTTAAGGCCCATCTCGAGGTATGAGCCCGTGAGGCTGTCACGGAGACAAAACCCGCAGCTCCTGGTGGCTGGCTCGGCCACCGGCCTGGCCGTGTAGAAGTACTTGAAGAGATCAAGGCACGGCTCGACTCCGATAAAGTTCTCGCACATATGAGGAAAAACACTCGACATGATAATAGAGTTGGGGTTGAGGTGGAGGTAATGGACATCATAGAAGGAAACGACGTTAGTGAATAACTTAGAGAAGGATGGCACCAGATCGGCCACGAAGAAGGAGGCAAACATCATGATCTCCCCCTTGTGGAGAGCAGGTGTGTCCTCCCTATCGTGGAACCTAGAAGACAGACGGTGAGGGAGTAGACGGCTCTCGTACATCGCCTTCTCGCCTCGGTGCACTTCGACTTGGGAAAGTTAAGCTCATTGCCAGTGCGCGGTGCCATGGGATGTCTGAGGGACTGTAAGGAAAGCTCTGATGAAGAAGAAAGCGATTGGCGTTGGGCTCTAGGACTTGGTGACTGGTGAGATGGCAAAAAGTTTTGTGGGTAGTCTTTCACTGCCCAACCTATAGGGTCAGCGCGATATTCCAACCACCGCGAGCCCAGCCGTTTCAGAATTCGAGAGGCCGCATGGGTAACCAAAACTCCCTCGGGTCTAGCATCAATTAAAGTTTCTCTTTCCTAGGATTCTCTCCCATGCACACGCCTTCCTTTTTTCTCTCTCCCAAGATTCTCTCTCTCCGGACGTTTAACCTCCCCTCGTGATGTGGTTTTTTGGGCCAGCTACAAAAGTGGACCATGTCGCCAACCATTCTGTCGGTGTATCAGGAATCAGGGATCCCTGAATCCCGAGGCCAGGCCAGCCATCCGCCACATGGCGTCATCCCGCGAGGTCTCTCCTGTAGGATGAGAAAAGATCAAATCCTGGGAGAAGGTGCTCGGGGCCACAGTCAGTGGTCCCCGAGCACTCCAGTTCCCAGATGATCCACGGAGTCTAAGTACCGGGAAGAAAGTGCTCGGGGAGGTGTCCGCTCACCCCCGAGCACCCTAGTCCCCCGACGATCAAAAGAGCCAAGTTCCGGGAGAGAGTGCTCGGGGCTGCGTGCAGCAGCTCCCGAGCGCTCGGTTCCCCGAAGATCCGTACAAGAGTGCTCGGGAGAGAGTGCTCGGGGCTGCACGTGACAGCCATCGAGCACTCGGTTCCCCGAAGGTTCGTGCAAGAGTGCTTGGGAGAGAGTGCTCGGGGAGGCGAACGGTACCCCCGGGCACCCGGTACCCCGAGGACAAGGATACGCGTGCTCGGGAGAGAGTGCTCGGGGATGTGAACAGTACCCTCGAGCACTCGGTGCCCCGACGACCCAGAAAGGCCCCCGAGGGGCCCACCGATGAGGAGTCAATCAGTCAGAGGTCCGAGGCTGCATTTAATGAGTGTGCGTGGCCTGACACCTCCAACTGCTCCCGCCGCAGCGTCAGTTCCTGCCATGTTTTGGCAGAGAGGCGTTGGGTTATTAATTGCACAGGTCCCGTCCCGTGCCATCCGGCTTGTCTCGGGATAACGTCGTGAGGATCAAGGCATTCCGTCTGCCGTACTGCTGTGGCAGAGGAACAAGACAGGGCGGGCACGCCGGGTTGCTCTGCGGCTGCCCGGTGGGCCCTCTCCACGGCGCCCGTTGCCAGGGCGTTTATGGTGACAGGTGACCGGGCGTGCGACACATTTTTCACCCCCGGTCACTTCACCCAGAAGAAATGATGACCCTCCTTCCCGTTCGGGGCATGTCTCGGCCGGCGGGTACTTAAAATAGCCGGCAACTCAGAAGCAAGACGGACTCTCTCGAAAAGACTCTCTCGGAGAAGACCAACAACGGCGTAAGAACACCAACCACACAACGAACCAGACCAGCGAAGAGAGACACTGTGAGCAAGGTTGAGCACAGTTACAGCCGAAGAACAAGGAGCCTCAAGCTCTTAGTTAGGCCCACATTCTTGTAACCAGCAACATCCTTGAGGGACTTCCTCAGGACAGTTATAGCATCCATACAGGAGTATGGTATTACGCCCCCGTGCGGCCCGAACCTGTCTAAATTCCGGTGCATTTATTTCTTCTTGCACTAGGTCGATAATCCCACCACCGGCTGTTGCATTCATTCCCATTTATTTCTCCGACGAACTTATTCAGGATCATCCCCCCGACCGAATCTCTAAAAAGGGGTCTCTCGGGATCCCTGCGACAGGAGTTAATCCTCCGACATATTCCTTGTGCGAACTCATGTTCACCCGGGGCCCAAATGCTACGACTAGATCCGACCACAACCACATGACAAATTGCTCAGTCTACCATATCTGCGAGGAAGTTTGAGGGCTATTGTCGATGTAAAGAATAATAGGGTCCCCTAGCAGGGGGACCCATGAGGGTCATTTAATCAACCTTTTCTACACGTTATGATTGGGCAGGAGCATGGTCTCCCATCACGTTCGACCAGCGACCACACGACTAGTTTCTTCGACCAGTCTCTAGGTCTCAGAGGGAAACCTCGCAACCAGTTTTCTCTGGTCGCGAGCCAGGTATGTGCCTAATCAGTCTAATTTTATTACATACTTTTTCACTCAAGTGTTATCTCTTACACAAGTCGTCCTTCCAGGTGGACCTAAGCGTGACCAATACAGGCTTGTCGTGTTCCGTCCCGTAGCATTAAACACTATAGGACAGTCTAACAAAGCGTGACAATAGGTTTTGCAGGAGCACAGATGACACGTGGGGATGGGATCTGGCAGAACAGGCGATAAGGATGGCGCGGTGTGAGACAGATGGCACAAACCCTATAGACCGATAGGGAAGGTGGAATGCGGTCACTCGTCGTAATGATAGGCATATGTTAGAAGGATTAGTTAGATCTGGGTCTAACTTAGGTCCTCATGTAAATCTTCTCTCACTCGGATATATAAAGAGAGGGAGACACAAAGAAGAGGTAGAGGATATCCAATTCATTCAGACTCATATAAAAAATACATATGATGTGGAACTATTATTCCAAGTGAGATCCAAACCTAAATAACTCATGGCATTCTTGAGTTCATCATACACATGCAGCTAGGACATATAGCTTTACGTCACGGATCACACGTCCGTCATCAGTTATACCCTAGTATTATTATTAAGGACTAATTCTCCACAGTCACTCTGGCTTCTCGGAGGCTGTGATCGACAAAAACTGAACCAGAGGCAGGTTCAGGACGAGCTAGCTGTATGGGGCTATGGATCACAAATGAAATGAATGGATCGCTGATGAGCTTGCTACTATATATAGAGAGGAAAAGAGTAATGCGCACCCGACCGGTCCATGGTTGGTGTAGTAGATAGGTAGAGGAGTTGGTGAATTAAAGATCATTTTCATGGTGCTGTAAGCTTTTTGTACTTCAGAGGTGAAGACTATTGCACTGGCTGGGAAGTATGTATCCTCAAACTGATTCAGTAACTTGGTAATTTTGTTTCAATTCTAGGGTCAGTAACTGTTGGTAATTTTATTTCCCGAGTGTATGGTAACATGATAGTTGGATGAGTGTTACCGTGCCCAAGACTGAGGTTACGAAGCCCCAGGTGATCATTGCCCATTGAGATCTCCGGCTACTGAACCTGTCGCCGTGAGAGTGGCGTGCTCCACTGTAGAACGAAGCATGGGTGCCATGGTTGTATCTATCTGCATGTGGTATAATGTTCTCCAATGGACTTGGCCCATTTTCAGTGCCTGTTGAGAGTAGTTTTGTACTGTACAAAACTGAATAAATAAAGCAGTTCATGTGCTGTGTATGATACTGCTCGCACCTTTCGATCGTACATCCGCGTTGGTTCATCCTCTGCTTTTTGACTTCCAATTCATCATCGTTCTGCTGCTGAGCCGTTGCATCACAGTTCATGCCTTCATGGTGTTCCGACCTTGGATTCATCTTGGCGTTCGCATTCCTGGCACCGCGCAAGACCACACCCACACAACACAGTCTTGGAACACCAACAGTCATAGAACTAGGAGCACCATATGTTTCGTGTACCCTCGAGATTTGGCTGTCCTGAACAAAAACATTGGGATTGCCATGTGCATGAGAGAGGAGCAACAAATGAACACAACCATATTGGGAGGGATTATCAGGTGCATCACAGTTCCAGCCGAATATGTATCACCATCTCACCAAAACTAGCATAGAAAGAAAACTGGTGACCTTAGACACAACACATGTTTCGCCATAACACACCGCCTGGCATTTCAACTATTTTAAGATAAATAGAGATTCAAAACCTGAGTAACTAAAGGATAAGCTCGCATCCCAGGAGAAACTTGTGCGCTCGCCATCACAACCAGTCCCAGTTCCAGACCCCCAGCAGCAAATTGAGTGGTCTATTGAGCTTTTTAGATCTTGTTGAAGGCAACAATATCGCAGCTCTGAACATATTCGTTGATGGGCTCTTCAGTGAGATGCTCCTCAATTAGACTGTCAACAGACACGAGGTCGTCCACAATGGTCAACATGATCGTCAACTTCTTGATTCCATAACCAACGGGCACAAGTTTTGCTGCAATATATAAGAGTATGTTAATTGTATGTCACAGGCAAATCAATAGCAAGCAACGATGCAGACACAGATAGGAGACACAAGTTCCTTACATGCTCCCCAGGTGAGACCCTCCATCTGAACACTGCGTACAGCCTCCTCAAGCTTCTTCATGTCAGTTTCATCATCCCACGGCTTCACATCCATCAGGACAGAGGATTTCCCACCTGTAAAGATATGCATAAGCACAAGCCATACATAACAGGCTAGATCTAGATGTAAAACTGAACTAAACAGTGTCAAAATTGTCCAGTGCATATAGTAAACAATGTATGTTAACACTCCAAACTGAAATTACACGTACTTTCTTTCTTCTTGGAAGAGACCTTGGCAGACGCACGCTCCTCTGCGGCCTTCTTGTCCTCCTCGGTTTCATCCCCGAAAAGATCCAAATCATCATCATCTTCCTGCAGAGGATCGAGAGCATATTATACACCAGAGCTAACTCAGCAAAATTATATATGTTCAAGTGAGAAGTTTCATGACTATGATAAACTCTACTACAGTACCACTACTGTTTCCGGTTTTTAGTTTTCAGTTAGTTGACAGGATTACATTAAGAGAGGATGGTGGTACAACAAACAACAATTCATTAATCTAAAGCATCCACGTGAGCACAATTTTATCTGCTGAAGAGATAGCTACATCAATCCAATATAACAAAACAGAAAATATCTCAATAGAAGAATCTAGCATAAGATTACTGCAACGGGAGTTTCTGCAATTAATCATAATTCATAAAGCGTACTGTGCTAAATCAAACAGAGCAGCAATGCTCAATTGCTCAACCTACTACAAAGTAATAACAGATTGATAGAAACAAAAAAAGAAGGGGTGATTGGGAGAAGTCCGGCGAGAACAAACCTTGGTAGCCTCAGCGGCAGGAGCAGCTGCTGCAGGAGCCGATCCCGCTCCAGGCAGATTCACACCAACATTCTTGCCAGGGAATCTGAAACCAGTTACAGATCAATCTACTATCAAAACAAATCCCAGGACCACCTATAACATCTGCCGAACTACATCACAAACGTAGAGGACGGACAGCAACACTGATCGCACCTTGCAGCAACAGCCGCGGAGACGGTCTCGTACCAGCGGGCAGCATTGGGGAACTCGGCACCAGGCTTAGACGGCACCGCCGCGAACACCTTAATGTCGTCCTTGCTGATCGCATCCCTACACAAAGCATCACAAGCACCATAAGCAAGCACAGCACCGCCCCAAATCACCAGATCGATTTGCTAAATTTGAGGCGAAAACAGCAAGATGCCATAGCATGGGCACAATCATTATACAGCACCTCAGAGCGACTTCAAGTGATCCGGCGCAAGCACTACCGATCAACAGATCTAATCGCTATGGCAAGTGGAATTCGAGACCACGAGAGAGAGTAACCAGGCTCACCCAGAGACGTAGGTCTTGTCGGCGAGGTGCGACTCGAGGGCCTTGACGCCTTCGGCGGTGTGGAGGTCGGAGAAAGTCACGGCCATCGGATCCGGCGAGGACTACGGCGGCCAAGACTGGGCGTGAGGAGCGGCGGCGGCAAAAATCCCAAACCCTAGAGACGGAGCCCCGCTTATTTATACCTGGCGGCGATGGTGCAGGTGGGACCCACCTGACAGAGTCGCGGAAGAGGCGGACACCCGTGTGATGAGGCATCTATGGCGAGGATTCCGTGGACAGCGTAGGGGCCGTACGGACCGTCGGATCGAATCTTCGATCAATGGACGGATCAGATTTTTTCCTCTCCATGGATAGCGCTTTCGTCTTCCTTCCCCAGCTGCTGCCCTGCGACCCTCTTCTCCTCGTCTCCTCCGGCGCCGTCCCTTCTTGCTCCCATGGTCTCGCTCGCCGTTACCGCCTTGTACTCCCTGGGAACCCAGCTGGCCAGCGCGCCCACGAGCACGAAGACCTCCTTCCAATGCGCGTGCGTGCGCGTGCCGGCCGGCCATGGAGCGGAATTGAAGGCGCTGGCTGCGGAGGCTGAGCAGACGGCGGTGAGCGAGGCGCCAAGATTCAGGTGGGACGCATTCGGGTCCGACCTCTCCGAGTCCCAGAAGCGGGCGATTCGGGGCCTGTCTCCGAAGCTGCCCAACCGCTGCAAGGCCCTGATGACACGCGTGGTGTGCCTGTCCCCCGGGGATGAGAACCTTGGTGCGTTGCTCGCGTACTGGGTGAAGGCCATGAAGCCCAAGAGGGCTGATTGGTTGCTGGTTCTAAAGGAGCTGAAGGCCATGGAGAGCACGCTGCTTGCTGAGGTCAGTGACAGTGAGCATTCCCCAACCTGGTTGTTACATCTTTGAACTTCTGAAGCATCATGCGATGTTCTATGCTGTCATGTTGTTAGGGGTGCTTGTTCAAGTGCTAGAACAGCTAGGAAGTCATTTCCATGTTTTTGACGTAGCTGATTCGAACTGTTGATTCTACACCGCTCAAAGATACTGAATTTAGATCGTTACTTGGCTATTTCAGTGTTGTGTTTGGACCAAATATTCTCTGGTTGCTGCTGTGCTTGGTTGAAAACTTGAAATGATCACTATTAACACCACGATTGCCTAAAGATTGTGAATTACTAGTTTGGAATTTCTTGACATTTGATCTGTTCGGTGTTAACTGATACTCTGTTCTTAGCAATGGGCTTATGAGTCAAGTAATTTGACAAAGGTCATGTATGTTTGGTAGTTACTGGAGTATGCATTGCTGGAGGATTCATTCGAAGCAAATGTTCGCGACTACACCAAGTTGATCCACATCCGTGGCAAGCAGAAGCTGCTGCAGAAAGCTGAGGATGCATTTCATGCCATGAAAGGCAGAGGTTTACCTTGTGATCAGGTCATGTTGACTGCACTGATGGACATGTACAGCAAGGCTGGAGATCTCACCCGCGCAAAGGAAATTTTCGAAGAAATTGTCTTGCTTGGCCTCCCGCTGGATAAGCGTGCATACGGCTCAATGACCATGGCTTATATCAGGGCTGACATGTTGGACAAAGCAGAAGATTTAATCAAAGAAATGGAGGATCAGCAGACATTTGCAGGAAAGGAAGTTTACAAGGCATTGCTGAGAGCCTATTCATACAAAGGCGATTCAGGTGGGGCACAACGGATTTTCGATGCCATACAGTTTGCTGGGATAGTGCCTGACACGAAGCTGTGCGCGCTTCTGGTGAATGCTTACTGCCTCTCCAGTCGAATAGATGAAGCTGTTTGTGTAATACGGAACATGAGAAGTGCAGGAGTGAAACCATGCGACAAATGCATTGCCTTGGTACTGCGTGCTTACGAGAAGGTGAACATGTTAGAAAGTGCGCTAGCATTTTTGACAGAGCTTGAAGAAAACGGCGTTACAATTGGCCAAGAGCCTTCTCAGTTGCTGGCAGGATGGTTCAGAAGACTCGGTGTAGTTCATGATGTCCAACAAGTTCTGAAGGACCTCTCAGAGGAGAACAGTAATAAAAAAATTGCAGTATCTTTGGAACAGAAGTGATCTGCTGAGTAGCCTTCTCAAAAGACATTGTGACAACTGACAATGTATTGCTTAAAATGAAGTTACACAGCTCTCCTGCATGCTCTCGGGAAAAAACTTGCCGGTGAATCACAGGTCACTCTTGGAGAATCCCCAACAGGAAGGCCTATATGGAGTAAATGCTGCTGTAGAATGTTTCAATTTAATTCTATTGCCAACTCCACTACAGGCTGCAGCAATGAAACGAGCTAATGCCGATAATACGTCTATATATTCACGTCATTTTGCCGTAATAAACAATGCTACCTTATTTCTATAATAATATAATAGAAACACATGCGAGCTAATGAGCTATCCTCTTCAAGTTTCATATATATCTAAAATTGCAATAAACTATACTGCAAGCTGCAACAGGGCTATTCAGCATCTGTGAATCATCAACGACAATATAGAAATACCGAACCAGGCGTGCAATAGCTTTACCGTTTCAATTCAGGCCTCATCGCCTCACTACATTATAAACCTCACACGGGCTCAAGATGTGACGGCACCACCCACTAGTGAACGCTTAATGTAGCTGAGGCCCAATTGGATCAACTGGTGTACATAAGTAGATCCAAGATGTTAACTTCGTTAAGCACAAATGCTAGTTACTAAATAACTACACATCATTGTCCTCAGTTTTTGACTTTTTCTTCTTTTTCTTCTTCCCTTCAGTGCCTGTCTTAGGCTCAACATCCTCTGATGCCTCACGGTTCTTCTTTTTCTTCTTCTTCGGAGTCTCATCTTGTTTGACACCACCATCAGCTGCCTCGGTAGCCATCTCTTCATCCTGTGGCTCCTCTAGCTTGTGTTTCTTCTTCTTTTTCTTCTTCTCAGTTTGAGGTTCATCTTCTCCAGCAGCGGGCTTATCAACATCCATTGCTTCACCGTCAGCCTCAGCTTTAGACTTCTTTTTCCTACTTTTCTTAGCAGACACATCACTCTTATCGTTGCCTGCAAAAGAAATTATGCAAAGCGTGTAAATTACAGTTTCATGTGACTACAAGTGTGTTGAATTGAGTGTTTAGGTGATCAAGGAGTGGGGATGTGTATCCTTACCATCACCATCTTCCGACACTGCATTTGTAATACCCTCAATAGCAGCTTTCATCACATCAAGATTCTTCCGTGGTGCAACACCCTTGTCATAGAAGTCTAGTCTCTCTTCAACTTGTTCACGCAGCTTCTGACCGAAAATGGATGTACTCAACTCTGGAATAAATAATGCAATCACACTCGGAACAAGGAGTCGGCATATGTAAAATGTGAAAACAAAGTTCTGCAACTCACCTGAATAACAGTCAATGCGTGAAGCAATGGAACACTTGTTTGCCAGGTATCGAGCCATTCGGCCCTTGTTTCGAGCTGATGCACGGCCAATGAAAGATGAGTGAAATATGAGGCCATACTTGGGTGTATTTCCACGTGTTTTCAGAGCTCTGCGGTTAAATTGTGAGAAAAAACAAAACAAAAAGGAAATCAGAGGCATAAAGGCAAACTTCTGAATACTTGGCAAAACAGCAATAATCAAAAGCAAAATTATAATGGTTTTGTAAGCATGGCTTAAATTAACAAGGGGCTGAAAAAAAACATAAACAGCTCATTAAGTACCTGAAAAGCGCCTTTTCAGCACCAAGTATCTGGAGAGTGGAGGCAGGGCACTTTGCAAGATTTGAAAGACTGCCAGCATGAGAGATTAGCCGAGCTCCAACAACCTCACCAATCAAAGAAGTGAGATTTGGTGCAATATCATTCATCTTTGTTACCAGATACTCATAGAGCTTTTTACGGTATTCAGATAGATTCATGACCCTTTGGGCAAACTGTTGGACATTGATTAAATCAACTGGTGAAAGATCCTGACCTGAACACACAAAGGTGAACAATAAGGGAACCATGAAGATATCACTACAACTATTGAGAAGCTAAATCAATTGTAGGCATATGTCTTACCCATAGAAGCCTTTGCTGCTTCAACAATTTCTTTCGCCTTGTCCTCATCTCCAATTAGATCTGCTAAAGCTGGAATGTCTTTTTCAGCTAAATCAGATTTGTTCACCACAAACTTGGCAATCTTAGCATAAAGGTAGTTGTCATTCACGATTTTGACCAGCTCTGGAAAATGCCACGAATACCACTCCCTGCATCATGGTCAAGTAAAAACTTAATACATCCACACCAACACCATTGCCATACAGAATATTAAAATAACAGTTACACCATCTGGTCAACGAAATAAAATTTGTCATATGCCCATCCCAAGTATAACATAGAACATACTGCAGGGCTGAGGAGATGAATAATCTCTCAAAAGCATATAGCCTGGGGTGGTCCTAAGAACAATCTCCCAAAAAACAGAATTGGCCAAACTTAGAAGAACCAGTTATACTGGTGCTCCACGCTTGAAATGATTCACGCAAACATTTGCTGCAATTTGTAGGAGTCCTCAATAAGAGTATTCCAGCATTGCCCACACTTGATAATTTAAAACTAAGTTGAGTGGCAAGTACAACATTACATCACAGCTTTGAATTGCTTGCTCTGAAGCACAGCATATAGTTACATACACACCCTCAATGGAAAAATATGACACAGTGCAGACCACTTGACCAGAATGACATAACTGTAGGAAAAAAATGCCATGACAGGATATGCAAACAGAAGAAACAAGGCCACTCAAATACCATTATCTAGAATATTGCTGAGGCTCAAACATCAAAATCAAAACAATATCGAGGTGGGCACAATGTTGTAATGCCGTCAAAGCATCTAAACAGAAGCACTGAACAGTGAACAGTTAGATTAAGGACAGATGAGAAACCAACCTCACTCTCATGGAGAAGGAATTGATATCCTTATCAAGCGTGTCCAACAGAAAGATTGCTTGAATCACCATGTTATCCACACGGTTCACATTGAATTTGACCTTTGCTCTGCTATAGCTATGTCCCAGACCCAGCTGAGCCTTCTCCAGGTCAGATTTCTGCAACCAAACACCAAAGGAGCAAGTAAACAAACAATTAAAAAATGCAATCACTGGTTGTGTCAAGCAATTCACTTCACATGTGAACTAATACCCAAAAAGAAAAATTGATGCACAAGCAAAACGTAGTTATAACTGACGAGATGCTCATGAACTCTGTAGTGTGCAACTCCTCAGACCAAAGTCATGCAGAATCATAGTTTTCAGCTAAACAAGTGCAATTTTACCAGAGCATCAATTTTCTGCAACAACCAGCTAATGTGCAGCAACTCACTCAACAACAGCACAACCCGCATTTGATTTATTCCACTACAAAAATGTAGACTCCATGTTTGGATCAGTTACAAAAATGTCAAATATAGAGTAGAAATAATCTTAAAAGTAAGACTCATCACCTTGAGTTGGTCGATGAACTGATCGAAGTGCAGGCGCACTCCTCGAAGCAGCTCCTGAACGAACTCATTGCTCTGGCAGGGAATCCCGGTGGCCTCGGAGATGTGGGACCCGACCTTGGGTTCCATGACGCCGACGCTGAACTTGGCCTTCTTCCCCTCCTTCACTTTGGGCAGATTGAGCTCCAGGAAGTTCCTCAGCTCGTCGGTCATGATCCCTGCACCAACCCAAACACCATCCACCAATCATTCGGGCTGCGCGTCACGGGAGACAGCGGGGGTTTCGGGAGTACCTTCTGAGATGGCGTTGCATTGGTTGAGCGCATCGACGGCGGAGGAGAAGGGGGAGAAGCCGGCGAGCTTGACGGCCTTGCCGAAGCGCTGGAGGTCCAGCACGGAGGCGCGGACGGCATCCACGCTCTGTCCGATCTCGTCGATGCCGTACGCATGGAAGAGAGCGTACCCCGACGCCGACTCGAAGAGTAGGTACAGCGCCATCTCCTCGCCGCGCGCTTCGCCGGCGGCGGCGGCGGAGGGGTTCGGGGGTGGACCCGCGGGAGGCTAGGGTTTTAGGAGGGGAACGGAAAGAAGAAAAAATGGTTTCCCCGGAGAGCTATTTATGGTGGCTTTTCTGGTTCGCGCGTGTCCGCTGTTGGATCCCCGCCGTTGGATAGGATCATCGGCTCATCGCCGGTTGCACGCTAAAATTTCCACTCCAATAAATTTCATCTAAAAACAAATTTCCACTCCAATAAATTTCATATAGGCGTCTTTCTTACCAAAAAAAGTCGCTAGCGCCTATGAACTGCTACACTCCAATGGTTTTATCAAAACTAACATCGGCTCACCCATCGGTGCACGTGTAGTATAAGCAACAGGAAACCTTGAATGTAAAATTGTGAAAGAAGACAAAGTAATGGATAGAACTTATGGAGTAAATATTGATTGTTCTCAACGTAAGTCCAAGATTTGAACGCAAAACATTAGTATGTGTGGGCTCTATGCCATCGTAGACGTAGAAACATATGTAATATTAAACTTCAAAGCATTAAAGCAACTTCAACCGATGTCTTATACGACCTATATCCTATTTTTGAGAAAAAAAAAGATTAAAATCATCTCCAACCGACCCCTCATCCAGCTCCCGTTATTTGATAAGCCCTCATTGCTAGTCACTCACCCCCTCCTCCCACATGTAGGAGCACGCCGTGAGCCCATATTCGAGCAAAATTGCAACTACAAGTTGCTCGCGCCGCCATGTGAAAGTGCATCTAACCCCTAAGAGTGAATTTTGTAATTAATAACAAAACTTATGGACTAAGAAGTGTGCTAATAATTGTTAGTATGGTGTTCCTTAGGTGATGTATGGAGGAGAAATATACATCAAGATGAATAAGCTTTAAGTAATACTCGGGTAAGTCAATAACAATATCTATGGACTAACAATTATGTTGAGAATTGTTATTATATTATTCTATAGGTGATGCATAAATGATGAAGTATGGATTAATTGAGAAATGCCATGAGTTAAAAGAAATCAAAGTCATTGAAATCTTAATGATGCTCATAAAAAGAAGAAGAAGCTTGAAGAATAAAAGTTAAGTTACTTGTGGAGATCAAGTAACTGAAGGTATATCATTATTAATAGAGTTTTATGGAGTAACCCGTGTGCTATGTGCCTGAAAATAAGTGGAGTTAGGTTCCATATGAAGAACGACAATAAGTATAAAAGCTAAGTTACTTATGGAGATCAAGTAACTTGATGTATAAAGTTGTCAATTATATTTTATGGACTAACTCATGTGATTTGTTCTTGAGAGTAAATTAGGAGTTAGGATCTATAAGAAGACATAAGTTAAAATGAAATCCAATATGCCAAGAGTGAAGAACAAATATTGGACTCCATATTTGATAAAGTAAATTCATTGAAGATATCGGATACAAAGTTGTTTTTATATGGCAAAACGGTAAAATTCAAACAAAACTCGATTGTGATGGACCATTCGGTAGTGAAGGACAAGCAAATAGCTTAGCGTCAAAGGACCATGATGGTGGTGAAGATCAAGTGAAGGCTTTGCGCCAATACCGTATGAGCCCATGGGAAGCTATAAGTGATTCGCATCAATCACATGAAGAATAAGAAGAGATTGATGTGAAAATGATATAAAGTTGGCAACCCTCTAAGTTTGAAGTAAAGAATATATTCAAAGGTTCAAAGTGGTTCAAACGAATTTTATCTTTGAATTTGAGCATATGTATGCCGCACTATTAATAGGGATACAACGTAGAGCTAATTGTTGTGTATAAGTGCTCAAAAGTTTCTAACCAATCCAAAGTGAGAGTTCGTTTTATGAGTCTAGTGTGGAAAGTGTGGAAGTGTCCGAATCGAGTTTCAGGGTGTTACTAGTTTTGATTCAATATGTTTCAGATCATGAATTCAGTTGAGATGTGTATCCCTTTGAATAAGCTTTCTGTAGAGTCTAAAATCGTCAAAATTGTACATTAGGATCAAAAGTTATCTTTTTTTCAGAAGAACTGCTATGCTGAATTCGTAAGTTCCGAGTTGACTCAGAAGTTCCGAGTTGTCAAAAAAATTCGGGTTAAATCCGGGTTGGGGTGCTCGATTTGGGCCTCTTTAGTCTACTCGGAAGTTCTGGGTTGGGGTTCTCTATTGGGTTTAGCTCGTGTAACTCAGAAGTTTCGAGTGAATTCGGAAGTTCCGGGTTGTACTGACTTTTGGACATAACGACTAGTTTTTAGGGGTTGGGTATAAATACTCTCTCATCCTTTTTAAATGAGCTGTTGCTTGGGCACAAAAGAAAAACTTTCTAGAGTCAAAAGAACGCCTTCCTACTCTGATTTAGTGTGAGATGTAAAAAGAAAAATGAGTTAGATTGAGAGATTGGAAAATTGACTGCAAGTGAGCTAAACTATATTCTTGAGCACTCGAGTTATCTGCAAGAAGTTCATCATCGCGTTTGTTACTTTTGGAGCTTGAAGCTCTTAGGTGGCTATGCGTCACTAGCTAGCACCCAAGGTCGTGTTGTGTCATGGGAAGTTTGTGAAGGGTCCGATTTCATCTTCGAAAGGGAAAAAATTAAGAGTAAAAACCCAAACTTAAGTGTGACCAAGCTTGGCTAGGAAAAAGATTGAAAGAGACTCGTCTCAAATATGATTGACAGAGACGTAGTAACCTCTAGAGGAGGTGTTCGAACTTCGAGAAACAAATATTATGTCTCCTTTCTTGTTTCCTTGTTCTTGAGTTCTTGTTTTTCATTTGTGCATATTTGTTGGATCTACTTGTTCATGTGAAATTATTTGTAGGTTCTCCATTGATCTACTTGAAATCATCATTTGGAACATACGACTTCATTTGGTTTGAGCTATAACTCATTAGGCGTACTTTAATTTCAACTTCGAGCTCTTTCTCTATCTAAACCCGGAATTTCCGGATTGAACCTGGAACTTCTAGTGAACAGTAATTTCAACACTTCCAGTCAACAGTGTGTCAAGATTTTCAATTAGAGCTTTCTTGCATATCTTTTGCTAGATTTGAATAATCTTTGTCACTCTAGAATTGTAACCATCACACTTATTTAAGGTGTTTGTGCACTAGTTAAGCCTAGTATATTTAGGATTTTCACTTGTGAAAAATCCGTTAGTTTATTTTTCGGTGCAAGTTTAGGCTAACAGTAAAAAGGGACAATATTTTATGAAAATACATATTTACCCCCTCTAAACGACATCATTATAATTTCATAGTGGGCCTGTTCTTCCCGCTAGGTACAACCACCTCCCTCACTCGAGCCACCACGTCCTCGCCTCTCTCCCTCTCCTCACTCGCCTGCTCTCTCTCGGCCGAGCCAGCCACCACCGCAGCAGATCGAGCAAAGCATGTTGTGGAGCACCCAACCACCTCTCCTCGCCACCTGTCACTAGATCTGGTCAAGAAGCATCACATGAGCTTCCTCGCCTCCTCCTCGACACATCTCGTCGATCGCGGCTCGCTGACACGCCTCCTTTCTTCCTCACGACCGGCTGCCTTAAGCTCTCCTCCGCCTCCACGCCGACCGCCGCCTTTGGCCACCCTCCGCTCCATCTGACCCCACGATGAGATTCACCGCGGTCTGTGGAGCCTCAGTGGCCCCTCATTTCCCTATCTCCCTCAGTAGATCGAGCCACCGTCGTGCAACCCGACACACGCAGCCATGGACCTCCATCGCCGGTGTGCATGCTGCCGTCACCCCCCCAAAACATATTCCTCTCATCACGCTGGTCCTCCTGGTACTAACATCCCGTCGAGCTTCGTCGTCGGCGACGGGTCAAAGGATCGGTCAAATTGATCCCTTTTTGCAATGTAGGTAGAGGAGAGAGAAGGGAGAGATGAGCTTTAGCCTTTAGGTTTACCTATGTATTGTATTGCCCGCATTTGTAAAAATAGAGGAAAAAAGTTGACTAGAGTGATTTTGCATGATGTTAGTTCTGATTTGCAAAGAAAAGTGTTCCGAGGAGGGTGGCTAATCTGCTTAATGGTGAACAAATAGGTGTGCTCTCATTACCATTTTAGGTAGGATGAGCAATTGGGAATTGCTGCTCTGTTTAAGTAAATGATGTTTTGATGCCATACTATGAGTGAATGTTTCTTATTGATGCATGTTAGCCTTATAAGTGATCTTCTCATAATGTAAACTTGTCAACTATCGAGACATAAACTGTGAGAAGGTCGATTTGGAGAGGTGGAGAGCAAGGGAGAGAAACCTTGCATATGTTGTTATTTTTTTGCAATGTAATCTTCATATAGGCTGTGATTATCTAAATGGATAATTTGATTCTTATATGATGTGATCTTGCATTACAGGTAGTTAAATGCATAGCTATATTAATTTGCTAAATGCAAATAATGCGGACAACAGTGAGTTAAATTGGGATGACACTCAATTTACAAGCCCACTTGAGAAACAAGATTTTGGAGAATAGCTAGTTGTCGAAGCTACTCCAGCCGTGAAAGGAAATAAGAAGAGATAAAAAAAAAATCAGTGTAAAGGATGATTTGAAAAATAGTTGTTGTACAACTTTCAATGCATGTCTTCTCTGTCGCGATGAATATATTGACGCCTAGGCATATGATCGCCCCATTGTGGAGCATACATAGTGTAGCGAAAATGGCCCTATAAGGTTATGATTTGTGATTTTGATGATTAATAACAACATAGTCATTGAGACTAACATGTATGTGAAGAATATATGTTAGTAGGTCTCATAGATGCAATACATTAAGAAACTACCGCAATCGGGATAAAGTTTGATTGAATTGAAAAAGCCCCAAGAAGATTTGTTACACCGGAAGGTCTGGTGCAGAGGGATTGAATTCACCAGAGTATTTTGTCTAAAGGCAAAGTGAATGTTGATAACTTCACCAGATGGTCTGGTGCTCTGTGTGTTGAACTCAACAGAGTATTTCTGAGAAAGAGGAGAATACTGAGGATCTCACCGGATAGTCCGGTGATATACACAGGGTAGCACCGGAGTATTTATTGCAAAGAAGAATGCAAGTGCAGAAGACTAGAGATCAACCCACTGGATGGTGCAGTGCTTGCTTTGTGCACACCGGATTATAGCATCAGAGCATTTCTTACAGATGCGACTTCAAAGTGCTGATGAAAGAAGAACAACACACCGAAAAGTCTGGTGCTCTGAAGATGAATATACTAGAGTATTTTACACAGAGAGGCTGTAAAGGTTTGGATGGTTCAAGATAACTCATCGGAAGGTTCGATGATGGATTTGAAGGTACACCAAAGTATCTAATGTTCACAGAGGCTTTGAGTGGAGTTCCAACGTCTAGTTTATGAGGTTGTACTTACTGGATAATCCGGTATTAGTACTACTGTTCTCATCGGATCATCCGGTGTTAACAGATTTTCTGAACCATTAAGAAAACGTCTAGTTGACGAGTTTGGGGCTATAAATACCATTCTACTCAGTTACTTGAATGTGTAGCATATTGCTGGAGTCTAGAGGAAAATCATACATACTTGAGAAGATATCCAAGCTACCAAAGTGTTTAAAGTGATCATTCAAGACGATTAAGCATAATATTAGAGTGAGTTGTAGCTAGGTGCTACAACTTGAAGAAGAGATCAAAGAGTGATTATAGCTTGTACCAAATGGTACGTCGGCACCTTGGAGTCTTGGTGACTCGTCAACATCTTAGATCTTGGTGGCTCAAGCTTGTTGACTAGCTAATTTGGTGTGGAGCGATAGCAAGACACATGTACAAGGAAGTGGAGACACTTACCTTGGTGGCTCAAGCGCCGAAGTGATCGCGGTGATAAGTGACTGGAAGAGAGGCTAGTTACGAGGCCTTACCTTAGTGGCTTGGTGACTCGTTGTGCTTAAGACCTTGTCTTGACGACTTAGTAACTCAAGAGCCGTGATCGTAAGAGATTTAACGATTAGAAGCATATCCTTTGTGGAGTTCTAACGTGGACTAGAGATGTCATTCATGCAATCGATACTACAAGATAAAAATCTCTTGTGCCGAGTTTGTCTCTCTACCTTATTTATGTTTCTGCATTTACATATTTACAATTTACCTTACTAGAGTATATTACAATGCTTTTGAGTGATAGAGTAAACACACTAGATAAATTTAGAGCATATTTAGATAAAAATTGAGATAGATTTATCTTGTGAAGTTTTTGGAGCCAATGTGGTTTAAATTTCCAAGTCTTAATTCATCCTTATCTTAGGACGTCATCGTTCCTTACATATAGCTTGATATTGAGTATGCTTGGTGTAATGTGGCAAGGATGAGTTCATCGTCGTCGTCATCTGACGATGACGATGACTCATTTCAATTAGAGAATGAACAATAAGGCCAATGACTTGGTATAGGAACTAGGTGAATGGGCATACATATATAGAGGTGCAAAATGTAGCTGTTGAAATATAACCGTTGAAAATGTAACCGTTGAAAATATAGTAGTTAAAAATGTAGTCGTTGAAAATGTAGCCGTTGGAAATAACACTCTTTAAATATGAAATGGTTACCTGTTAGTTATGAGATATTAATAAAATAGAGATAATTGAAATATATGGGGTCAAATGTGAGAGATTGGTTGAAACGTGCTAAGAAGTATCTGTACTACTTAAAAGATCTGTAAAGCGTCGTCGTTCCGCTCACGATTACGTTCCGCTCCCGGATTTCCCGCACTCACGATTCGCCTCCGCAAACTAATCCCCACTTTCCGTTCTTTCCGTCCCCGTCCGCGATCCACACGCCCCATTCACCAGAATGGCGGCGCACCGTCACACTCGCGTCTCTCCTTGCGATCTTCGCGCGCTCGCTTCTCGCGTGGGGCTGTCCTCCTCCTCCGCCGGTCTTGCACCGCCTCAAGCCACGCACGTCGACGCCCTGCTCCGCCCTCGCCGCTGCCCCAGTCCGCCGCCATCCCGAATCGCCACCTCCGAGCCGCCGATCTCGCACCGCCTCAAGCCGAAGCCGCACGCACGATGACGCCCTGCTCCGCCCTGGTGAACCTTCCACCTCACCACTGCCCCTGTCCGCCTCGAGAAGCTGCCCTCGAGAAGTTGCATCGCCTCGTCGAGCACGAGGGCCGCTCCGTGGCGGAGCCCGACGAGCTGGGGTACGGGTTCCTGTTCCGCCTCATGGCGTTCCGCTCCCGCATTTTCCGTGCGCCCCTCGTTCCGCATCTTCGTCCGTCCGCATCTTCGCACCGCACTAGCGCCCACACATCCGCATTGCTCGCTCGCCCGTCCGTCGCCCTCATCCCGATCCCTCTTCACCGCGCCGCCCTGCCTCCCCTCTGAGCCACCTCATCGCGGAGGCGCCAGGTCACGGCCACCACGTCCGCGCCGTTCGTCGGCCTCTAGCTCACCCTCTGGGCCATTGGATCTGAGAGTATTGTGCGCGTCGCCGGCGTGGTGTGGAAAGGGAGGGAAGGGAAAAGGAGGTGGGGGGGATGGCAGCGGCGACGCTCCGGTGGGTGCTGCAGCGACCCCGGGACGTGTCGCGGGCGGCGCGGTTCTACGCGGAGGGGCACGACTTCTGCGTCAACGTGTGCCCGCTCCGCTGGGCCGAGCTCCCGTCGTGGCCACTCAAGCTCGCGCTCGTGCGCACCAACGACAGGTGCGGCTGCTGATACTGCCCTCTCCTCGTCGTGTTCTCTGGTTCGTAGGCCTTCGGGTGGTTGTAGGGGATGCGTATTGAGAGGGGTTTGATGAAATGAGGCGGAGGGGGTTCGGCTGCTTGTTGCCGCGGTGGTGCTCCGTGCTGTGAGGTTCATGTGTTTGATGAAATGCGTGTGTGGTGCACTTGTCAGACTCTGAAAACACATTGGTGATGGCATGCATGACTGTACATTGCTAGATGTTCGGGATAGTACGTTCCTACCGAGATACAGCCAACTTTGGATCCAGTCATGAAAATCTGGGCTCCAGGAACAGAAAGAACTTTGTCCCGCTGTGCATATGAAATGGGTGTTGAAAAATCCTTCCTTTTCCAATTTCCTTATTTGCCATGAGCACCTAGCACAGCTTAGATGAGTAGCTGTGCAGGTAAGATGGAGTCACGACTAAGTAATTGTTCTCTTGCACGCTTTACAGCTTACTGGTGGCCTGGTGGGCTTCAGGCTTTTGAGCAAAAGGTTCTTTTTTTTATATGCCTGGTTGGACTTACCATAGGTCGTGTGCCCGACACCAATACATGTCAAACATGCATCGCGGCCATAGCAATGCTCCAACGTATGGTACGGCCGAAGGAGTGTTGGATCTGCGAGGTTGCAGATTGCTCATTATTCTTGAGAAAACAATGACCAAGATAAGGGATAACCCTAGATTTAATATTGCATGAAAAATACACTTCATATGTTTTCATGGTGCTTCTTGCAAGCTTAGATCAAGAACAGCCGTGGTACTCGGTGTATGAAAATATTTGATCAACTATTGGATTAATTTGTCCTCCTTAGCTTTTGTCACTTGTCAGTTCTTCTCATGTACTCTGAAGATCATCATTATATGAATATAGGATAGTGAAACATCATGTTCGTGTGGAGTATGGGGATAGTTGTATGTTAAGAAAGATATATGAATTTCCAGTTGCAAAATGTATGTTCTTGAGACATTTTAGCATGTTTTTGCAATGGGCCAGCGCATGGAATTGTAAATGTTGTCTATTTCATACATATTTGCAGTAATCTTGCATCGCAGAGAGTCTATTCTTCAATGCTGTCCTTCACTATACCAGATATCAACAGTACAGTTTCAAAATTAATGGTGCTGGGAGCTGTGTTGGATGGGTCAATCAAATACGAGATCCATGGAGAAGTATTGTGTCTATATGCACATAATTTCCATACATGATTGTATTCACGAGTCCTTCGGAAACAATTTTATGACATTATTATATTTCTCTAGAATTCCTATTTCTTTCATTGCAGGTTACAGCCTTACGATGCATCGACATGCTAGGTCTTTACAAGCTAGCTTGAAGAACTCATGCTACAAGTAAAGAAATGAAAAGCTCCTTTAATCGCTCAGAAATGACTGGTGCATGCTTATTCTTCCGGACAAAATAACTTTTAACATAAGTCAACTGGCTGGGACTCTTGTATTTAAAGTGCCAGAACAGACTACAATTCTCGCTACGATCAGTGATGGGTCTGTGGAGGTATAGAGTCTAAGCAAGGTTAATTTTTAAGTGCCTTTGCGAGTTACAAAGTATGATGGGTTTGTTTTTTGATTGTTTATTTTACTTGATGTAAGTATTAACTTTTGCATATGTTTGAAGTCAGTTTATGTAATTTTTGTTTCCGCTGCAACGCACGGGTACTCAACTAGTAAATGATAAAATCAGAATGAGGAGCCTCTAAATCAGAGGAATAGGAGGTTAAATACGAGTAACCGATTAGAGTCGCTCTTATTAGTAATTGTGCTTCTCACGAATTCACGATGGTAGGAGGCTAAATAAGATTATTTTTTTGGGTACGGAGGCTAAATAAGATTAGTGCACCCTAAATTCGTTATCTTGATATTAGTCCTGCAAAGCGTTGAGGTATTTCACGCATGGGGACAGTTCACACGTGTAACGAGCATTTTACCAAATAAATATCAGTCCAAAAACGGATGGGTGCATCGAAAGTGGGACTCGTAAAGATTTTTTTTAAAAAATCTTATAAAGGTTGCAATTAGACAAATTGTACGCTTTGGCCGCTATATTGATGATGTGGCTTGTCATCTAGCAAGGACTTGGATTTACTATTGAACTTGCTCTTTGAAGTGATGAAGTGGATAACATGAATTTTAATTTGTTGAACTTGAATATCCGATATCCCACATTTCCTTACTTAGATGGATTTGAAATTAGAAGCCCATAATTTTCACTAATGCCGCAGAATATGAGAGATTTTTTTCATCAACTATAGGAAATGGTCTTACACGGTAGTATACTCTTATATTATCCGAAAGAAAACACAGAGATTCTGACAACATACTCTTCTCAGCCTAATGTGAAATAAGGAAACAAACCTTGCCGTCCTCCTCTCTCAGCATCTTAAAATGTATTATATACATTTTAGAAAAAAATATACTTTACTTATAAAGTAGTATATACATATCAGGAAATAATCTCCATATATCAGAAAGTAATATATACTTTAATTATAACGGGATCAACTATGGACTGAGCTAGAAGTATGTACTCTCCGGAGAGCGGACTGCATATATAACACATATGTATGTATATAGGAAAACCAGTATGCATTTCCGTTAGTACGTACTCCGATTTGATCCATAGTTGATTCTATTATAACTGAAGTATATACTACTTTTTGAGATGTATATACTATTTTCTGAGATGCATATATTTGTTTATAAATAAAATATTTTTTAGATATATATACTACTTTTATGATATACATACTCCTTTCCAAACCGACATTATAAAGGGAGTATATACACCGGAGTATAAAAAAGCTTCCGATATATCTCATTTTTAGAGTACGTTGCCATGACATTTGGATGGGCCTTTACTGACTGGAACCTCAATCACAACTGCCTACTTCAACGGGCCCATGGACTGCTGGGCAGCAATCATAACGGCCTACCCATACGGGCCTTGATGGGCTTGTAGCAACAGCAGAAATCAGCCTGTGTGATCTCCTGGGCCACAAGTCCGTTGACTTCATCGCGCTCCATCCACTTCCACTTGTCCCACCAAAAATCCCTTGACCAGTCCGTAGTCTCCTCTCGAATCCGAGGGCTCGAGCAGGGTTTCCGTCGCTGCGACGGACGGCGAGCATGGCGGCGGGCGATGCCCACGCGGCGGGGCTGGATGAGGCCCTCAAGCCCTTCCAGGAGAGAGCTTCCGAGGCCGAGGTTCGCTCGCTTGTCTCCCGAGCTCCTCAACACCTGTGATTCCGTTCGGTTTAAGTTAGATTAGGCAGGCCTTGGTTGACAGTGATCTGGTAGCTCCTCTGCTCTTCCTGGGCAGCGGTGGGTTTGGTTTGGAAGCAATTGGCGCCGTAAGATGCCACGTTTTTGTTCAGGAATTAGAAGATACGGGAAAGGATTTATCTGTTATGCTTACTTTGGAGAAAATTGGTGAGGCTTTGTGGGCAAATAACCACAAGCAGCTTTTTAGATATCTTGCTATTTATTTTCAGAATCGGATCCATAAGACCATAGGTTGAGATTTCGGATGTGTGAACCCAAGCAAATGCTTGAGAAATTCCAACTTTTACTACTACGTCATTGCATAGATTTGTAGTATCCAATACCCCCTCCATTTCTTTTACTTGTATTATCAATTGCTACGAAACCAATATATTATTAAAAGATATGTGTTATATAAATTTATTGATACATCTTTTGCACACTAAACATACGCATAATTTGATTAACTGTTGGTAAAAAATTACGAAGTTGACTTTTTTAATCCTAATACGCCCTATATTTTGAAACGGAGGGAGTATTACAAGGCATAAGATTATGTAATTAACACTCAATCTGCTATAGCCTATAGGAGGGATAACATATTTCCAGCTATGGAGAAAATCCAATGTATTACGAACCAACAAATTTCGGTTGCTTCCATATGTACTACTGCATTGAAGACTTTTCAATTTCCACCATACTGGCAACGCAAGCGCCTAACTTAGTAACTAGCAACCTAGCATGTTTTTCTACTACAACATTATATACCAGGCTACCATAGACCATATGTTCTACTACTGCAGTATCACCTACCCGGCTACCATGCTGGCTATGTTCTATGGATAACTACCGGTCTAAGCTGTACTTTGTGGGTTGCTGTCTCTTATGTTTCTTTATCAAAAGTCATCGTGATGTGATGTGATGTGTTGACCAGTCTAATGGAAGCCCGTGGTAATCTTATCATGCTTGGTTAGAGTGGTTACACTAATGCTTAATATGTATATGTGGTTGTCTCGATGTCATCGTTCCTAATTTTATGGTTGTTTCCTTTCGTCTTGCAGATACGCTTAGCAAAGCTGGAAACCTTGCTGTACAACAAAGGTAATTTGATATGGTTTTGGTATTCCAGATGAGCTTATTGATGAGAGATCAGAGAAGTCCCTAATTCCCTCCTTACATGATTTACTAGATGGTCTGAACAGTGGATCTGAGACAAGTTCCTCTGCCATGAAAGATCTTCAGTCAAAGCTGGACGCAGTTAGTGCAGAATGCCTGGCTGAAAAGGACAAGGTAATCTGTTTTTCTTGACTGTCGCCATCATACAGCTGTTGATCTCTATATAACCACATCTTGTCTCATAAACCTTGTAGAACAAGAAGCTAGTCATGGAGAACGAGAAGCTCCAGTATCGCATCACCCATCTTATTCGGGCAATTAAAGAGGCAGAATCAAGATAGAATACGCCTGATCAGGTCGATGTAAAGCCTGATATAGAAGTATCCTATCTTGTTGAGCCTTCTCATTATTGTTGAATTTAGCTTAAACTGTTGTTGTGATCTTGATGGGTCTTGTTGGTTAAAACTGCATCGAACTATCGATCAGAACTACATGTACACAGTTGTATGTTTTCACCTGACACCATTTTGGAAGATGATTGTTCAGTGTTGAACATTGGAATGCATACTGTTATTTGAATTGACAGTTCTTATGTAATCTTTTGCTTCCCTTTATATCTAGCAACATGTAGTGTTGTAGTGTGTGGTAATCTGCTCAGCTGACATTGGAGCCGGGTGGTTGAAGGAAAGATCTTTAGAAAGAAAGAGGGGTTTTCACTGATAATAGCAAGACAACTTTCATGATTTCATCATGCTTCATGCTAAGAGGGCAGGGGGCAAAAGCTTGTAGCTTTACTTGTATTTCACATTATCTCCTTTACATGCACACATGCAAGCTCTATCACTAGAAAATGATCCTCGGATCATGATTCATGCTAGCTAGTCAATGTTTTCAGCAATCAACAGATATGTTGCGTTTGAATCATCTGACAGTGATTCAAATAATCTGTTTGAATCACAAATCACAGAAATTCAATCTTCATTACACGCATATCAACTAACCATCTCGATCATTCATTGCATTTCGCTACATAAAAAAAATCACACAAAAAGCATTTCCTTTCAGAAAATACCAAAACAAGCGAGAAAATCACACTTCATATGATTCCCAACTTTTAGTGCAGGGGTGATACAACTCTATCCACCAAAATTTAAATTACGTGTTCATGAGTTATACATTTGTGAGTATTTTTATTGATTTTATTTATAGTCTCGTGATAGGTGTTTATTGATGGGTGGATGAGGGAAGGAAATTTTATGAGACTCGGTTTCACAGAAAAATTATCTCTGGTGTATGCCACGTATCCCCGTCTTCCTTTCAGTTGTACATATTAGTCGTGGATCAGCGAAGGACTATATAAATCAGAATCTCGTAGAGATCTTTCGGTGAAATGTCGTGCTAAGTTGACCTTCTAATAGAAAAAAGTGATTATCTACTAATTGTCCCATACAGCATGATTACGTGTAATTACGGCCGTCTAATAAAGACTTCAACCGGGCGGGACGAAACCAAAACGGACATGGCTAGCCAACACACCACACCTTCCAGAAACGTACGTGGCAACCTCCCGTGACCCCAACCCGCCCGGATCCGCCTCCATGACATGTGGGACCAAGTATCGCGTGTTCACGCGTCAGAGGGTCTCGACCGTCACTGTACTACTCCCCTCCCGTGCACGCAAGGCACCCGGAGTGAAAGCGAGAGGGCGTGAGCTTTAAATGGCCCCGCCACTAACCCACCGCCACTTGAGCCGTGCCGTTTACCGAAGCGGGAGCCCACGGAAGTGATTGGGGCGCTGCGCCGCGCGGATCGGGAGGAGCGGAGGCAGCTAGGGTTCGGGGGAGGTTTTGGGCGGAGGCGGAGGTCGCTGCGGCTGGGGGGGGGGTGGTGCTGGGATTTGGATGGTCGCGGCGGCGCGGTGGTGGAGTTATCCCGGTGGCGGTGCTCATGGGCAAGTCGTTCAGGGACTCGCTCAAGGTGCTCGAGGCCGACATCCAGCACGCCAACTCGCTGTGAGTGAGCTCACCTCATTTCAATTGATGTTTTTTTTATACTGCTCCTGTTTCCCAGTACGTTGAGGTGGGCCACTATGCATATTGGTACTAGTAGCTTACCACAAATTGCTGTGTTAATTTGAGGTCTGGAGTGGAGTGGGTTAGAGATTAGACCATGGGATGCCACTGTCTGCGCAAATGTAATCGCACTGGATACGGCTTATTCTGTTGTGGTTTCCGTTCAATCCTGACTCCCGAGAAGAGCTTGATTAGAAGCGAACATTTGCACTAGTCACCTTAGCTCGTTGGTTCTGTTGTAGAATATGCGATAATATGAGCATAGATTTTGTTCCACATATACAAAGGCATAACAGAGTGTACTCAGTATACAAGGCCTTTGAAAATATTGACAGTAGAGCATAAAGATCAATTTCCAAAGTCATGTAAACACCAAATTCTAGACAGCAGGAACATAATTTGTAAGAAATTGCTCTCAGGAAGTAAAAGACAACTGGCCCCAGGACTAACAAGATCCTGCCCCCTAATTGTCCTATTGAAAACATCACTGACTGGAATGATTTCTAAGATAACAGCTAGCTATAGAACCTGAGCAATTTCTCTAGATTTATAACATCATCTTGGGCGATGTTGCTGTCCCAAAACAAAGCATACACGTGCTGACCAGATAAAACAAAGACAGAGATGTAATTGATCAGCTACTGCAATTAGAATCAAAATTGACAAGCACACTCTGCACTGACAGCAGCATCCAATCAGGAATCGCCCAATAGGTAGACCCCCGGAGTTCAAAATCAAACATATGCCTCGGTGCACAAGAACAGATCAGGAACATACATCGACTGAAACATCTAGGGCTACCAAAATGTCGAGAGACTAGAGAATTCACATGTCTTTCTATTGTACTCAGAAATCATGTCCAGTCTCAGTATCAACATATATCATAAAGCATCTACAAGTATATAACCATGTTGTACAGAATAGAAAGGATGAGGAAAACTCACAAAGTAACTTGCTGAAACGTGCAAATGACCAAGGCAATGCACAGCTTTACAACCGTTGTCCCAGAAATCCGATCACCCGCCAGTTGCGCCGTTGAGAGGGAAGATGGAGATACAAAGCCTCAACCGCACAGCCACTGCAAGTGCGGGCAAGCCTCGGCGTTCACAGCTCCAATAAGCCCCAACACAAGAGCTCCACCACCAAATCACCCGAGTACCGAAGCACCAGAGCCAGAATTGGAGCCCCCCTTCGATCAAGTTCAAAGATGCAACCGAAAACAGGGAGAAATCAGTGGAGATCCAAAGAAGGAGGGGAAGTTTTCTACTCTTTTTACTGATAGAAGGAGCCTACCCTCTAGCCCCGCACAATCCTCGAAGGAATCGGGGAAGGCGGTTGCACCGCCACCGCCGCCCCAGAGTTGCTGCCAGCTCTCCTCTCTTTCTCATTTTCTCTTGATTTTTCTTAACCCTAGCCGAGCAGCAGCTGCTGCCCCATTTGTGCAACCAACCCGTCATGGGCTTTGGGCCACATATCCACCAACAGGCCAGCAAAACCAAAGAGAAATAGCCCAAGAAAAGAAAACATTAAAATTCATATTTTCTTCAACAGGTTCCACTCATAATTAGATATGATGCGTTGTTGATTGTGACACCTCGAATGAGATTTCCCCCACGTTTATTGCTTCAACTTTGATGTTGGGTATATATACCACTTTACTTTAGTTATATATTTGGGGTATAATTAGTATGTGTAAACAACTAAAGTTTTCTGCTGGTAGCTTTTCACGCTGACACCTGTCAACAAATCTGCTACTTTTTGGCCAAATCTCTTTTAGCAGTGAAGCCCTGTTGTGTAGCGCTTTTGAGTTACCATCATGGAATTCCTCTTGCTTAGGTGCCATGTTGTTCCGCTATTTGGCCAAATTCATCTTTTTTGGCCGTGAAGAACCATTTTATAACACTGGGATTTGCCATGCACTCCCACTTGAGTGAAGATGTGGTGGCTCTTCATTATTGCCATCATTGATTTCTATCATCCTTTAGGAATTGTGATGGAATTCGTAGTCCACAAATATACAAGACACCATGAGAGCTAATATTGTGAAGGAATTTGTAATCATGAATTGAACTATGGTTCATGGTTTGTTTCCCACCTTAGATGTTTGAGCATTAGTTGGTCTAGCAAGTCATCATTTAGGTTTCCCATAACTTTAGTACCTTACTGAGAATTCATTGCTAATTATTTTGTTTGTCAAATGCAGTGCTTCTGAATTTCGGAGGGAATATGATGGTGCCTGCCTTCAGATGAGGATGGCATACTGCCCTGCAGCCCACTTTTTCCTTTTTCTTGTGCAGTGGACAGATTGCAGCTTTGCTGGTGCACTTGGGCTGTTGAGGATTCTAATTTATAAGGTTGACAATCATTTCTGTCTTAGAGCCAGGTTTCTGTCCCTTCTTTTATGGTTGAGTTGGCGCTTTGGTTAACATTACAATTATATTAAATGTGCAGGTTTATGCTGATGGGACAACAACCATGTCTACTCATGAAAGAAAAGCAAGCATCAGGGAATTTTATGGTATAGTGCGAACCATTCGAACCATATTTGCTTTGCTCCTTTATTATCTTTAATTGCTTATTCATTAGGTCTCTTTTTTGGCAGCTGTCATATTTCCTTCTTTGATGCAATTACATGAAGGAATCAATGAAGTGGAGGACAACAGACAGAAAGCAATATGTATAGAGAGGTATAGAAGGCGAGATGAGGATCAGAAAATGGTGATATCAGAGATTGATGATGATATAGAGGATGAATGTGTCATATGTATGGAGATAAACAGCAAAGTTGTTCTTCCAACTTGTAGCCATGCTATGTGCATTAAATGCTACCGTGACTGGTACAAATTTGCACTCCCATTTCTAAAGTTTTTTGGGATATGTTAGCTATTCTGTTCTTGCGACAATTAAGTACTTCTGCATGCTCATGACAAAATGCTATGCCTTCAGTATGTGAGATAATTTCTGATTATCATGCAAGATGAAATGCTATGCCTTCAGTACATGAGATAATTTCTAACTTTCATGCAATAATGCATATTTAGCACACCTGTACATGTATATATTTAGGCATAGAGCCCTCACGATGGATACAAGTGCCATTCGTAACAATTAGTACCAAACTGAAAGGAAGCATCAGTCTGTTCATCTGGTTACTTGCTAGAAAACTATCCGGTCCCTTTCTTGCTTGCCTGACACCCCCCGCCCCTCCCAATTTCATTTATGGGATCATTCACCCTTTTGAACTCTTGATCCTGAATCATGACCCCAACTGGCCATTTTGCTTTGCTTGCTGTTGTGGCATGCATTCTTATACTGCCACGTTCCAGAAATATGCTGGTTGATCTTCACAGGAGGTTTGATGGGCAACAAACTGTAATGGAAAAACCTTGCTTCAGATCCCCTTACAGCTGCTTGATATCAGCTGCCACTCCTGCTCTTTTGATGTTTGACTAGCTTTGCATGTAATGTTTACTGTCTTATGGTATAGGTAGAAGTAGAGGTTGAGGAACTTGAAACCTTCAAGATACTGTTCATCACTTCGTCCAAATAACCGGCCTTGTATTTTTCTTAATTCTTTTTTCAATGCACATGTTGCCACGAAACCAGAATTTAGGAATGGGTGTTGCAAACTTGAATAATAGCATGCTAGTGCAGCCTCAATTAATTAAATGGCAATGCTGGTATTAGCAAGGCTCTATGCAGCCAAAAGTTAGATAGGGAACTCGTGTGGAACAACATGTGGTGATGTGTATTGCAGGCCAAGATACATGTGAGGTGGAGTTCTCTTTGTTAGGTCTGAATTTAAGGGTACCAAGGATATTACTGAACAAAATCCTAAATTTGTTGGCGCTGGTTGTCTATACTTGCCGGATAGTGTTCCTATGTTTCGGTGACTGTTGGAGTGTTTTCCATAAGGAATATCCACGGACCTTCTTTGCTTAGAAGTTAGAACATGCCATGTCATCTTCTGCTTCAGTTTGGATTTAGGTTTTCCCATTATTGAGAAACAAAACAAAACCTTAAGAAATTCAAGTGAAGTGCAAAAGGATTTTTTTGTGAGATTATGTCCCACTTGTGAATATTAGTTTATCTGGGACTGGGGACTCGGCTATCAGTCTGACACTGCAAGAATGGGGGATTCATTTGTATAACTGCCCAAACTGTTCTTTTATTTGAATTAATGTTACATCAATCCAAAAGGACTAGGATCGTTTGTTTTGTGTGCTCTCTTAACATGTTATTGCAGCACTAGCATGGGGTTTGCTACTGTGAATCTGGCCATCACTGTCTAGTGTACAGTCTTATATCTTTCAGATTCTTCCACTGAATTTCTTCTTTTTTCGAGGGCTATCTAATCTATGTTGTTCTAAGCGTCTTATGGTATTGCTGCAGGAGATCAAGATCCCAGTCCTGTCCATTCTGCCGCGACAGCCTCAAGAGGGTAAACTCCGCCGACCTGTGGATATACACGGATGACAGGGACGTTGTCGACATGGCTACGGTCCGAAGGGAGAACCTGAGGCGACTCTTCATGTACATAGACAAGTTGCCCACCGTTATTCCAGAATCTGTCTTTGACATCTATGATTCCCATGTGAAGTAGCGAGGGATCGTCTGCCAATTGTCTACGTGCGTGCCGGGTGCCACTTCGGCACTTCTAGTGCTGTAAGCATTGTGGAGCCCTGGGCATCTGATGCTCTGCGCTTTTTTAAGGCTCTAAGCAGCTCGCCGATGCCGAGGCTAATTTATGTAAGGAGGTATATACATGTAAGTAGAACTTGTTCTGTCACTGGTCATGTGTGAGTTAGACCGTTGTGAGGGGTTAGGATAATCTGACGCCGTCGGTCTGTAAGCAATGGATCATTGAATCGGTTTACATGTTGAACATTTCACTCGTGCTGAGCCAGGAGAAATTGCCGTTTTGAAAGCACCTGTAACTTAGTGGCTGTTCAGTATTGTGTCCTAGACATTGTAACAGTGGCTGCCTGAGGCATATGCAGGTATGTCAGTGGGGTGTTTTTGGAGTGCAACCACCATGTTTCTCCACAAGGGCCAATATGCAACCGGAAGGTTTTATCTGACAGACAATGCAGCTTCTATGTAAGCTAAAGCAAGGACTGATCTACCAGTTGGATTACACGATCTGTTAAATTCTAATCTAGTTTACCAAACAATGTTGTGGTCTGCCTTTCGCAATATTATGCAGCAGCTTTGAAAATCTCTCTTGTAAAGCCTTTCAAATGCGGAATAAATCATAAATGCAATATCCTGGTAATCAAATATGGCGAGTATGTCAGCTTACCTTCACAAAAAATGCCCTAAGTTCTTGGTTTCTTACCAACGAACGAAGGCCTTTGCCACTATGTTGGTTTATCCTTTTGCCAGAACATACCCGTGCATATCACTTGTACATATTTGTGTACATAGGATAGGACTGTACTGTTTTTTTTTTTTTTGGTATTTTAGTTCATTTTCGAGTATGCACAGTGGCCGGCCTCCGAGCTGATTGGTGGGTAGATCCACAAGGGCTTGCATTCTTGGCTACTCGTGTCTTGTTGGCACTGACCGTTTTAGTACTAAACTCCCTACTGGTTTGTTGGCTAGCTGGTGTCATGTTATCTTTGACTATTGTTATGTGGTTTCAGGTGTCATTTGTGACGTCCATGTAATCTACATCTGTTATAAGAATAATTTGAAGTATGCCAAGGATTATAAGGATTATCTACATGCTTTCCAAATTGTCATGGCTAGTGAACTACACGAAGCAGTACAAACTAACAGTGAGCAATATAACGCTATCGACATACGTCCGTGTGGAAGCACGTGTCCTTATCTAAAATAAGCACGAAAAGACATCTTATTTTCGCGGAAATGCATATGTCATGAAGCTAATACAATTTACAATTTTATCATGTAATTGTTTTGAAGTGTATGATAAAGGGTGCAATTCTAGTGAAAACTGGGTAAAAATTGGAAACTTGAAAACTCCGTCAAAAATCATATGCGAAGGTTCTATTTTTTTTAAAAAAAAAGATATATCATCTATAGCAGATGTCATATAATGGCTCCATACAAAATTTGAAGAGCAAACTCAATCCCGTTTGAGAGATGCAAAAATGACAAGTTTGGGATTTAGATGCACAAAATGACAAAATGTTGTCCTTTTGTGAATATGTGTCCGATATTTTACAATTTTGTACCTTGCCGACGGTATCGAGTTTGGTGATGCATGTCATGTGCATCTTAGCAGCTATGTCAATGGGATGACACAGTTTTCACGAGCAATATGATGTGCATTTGGGTGTTCATTGATGTTCACATGTGTCCTCTACATGTTTCTTGTTTATGATGGATGGATGTAGTTTTTAATAGCAGAAAATTGTCACTTATTAGACATGTTTATTTCACGTCTAAGTTTTTCACGTCATAGATTTTTATACAACTGTTTGACTAACTACTGTAACTATAGCAAGTCACATTTTCTTAGTTTATTGACCCACACGTCATACACTTATTTTTTTAACTGATTTTATAAGATTTATAGTTAAAAATTTGTTAGCCATATTTTTTATGACAAGCCGCACTTAGCTAAGTTTAGACGTGACAAATTTAGACGTGAAAAAAACATACCCATATATACTCAAGCGGTACAGTACCTTGAAATGGATATCTGGTTTGCCGCATGGCCATCATGCATTTCGTAATGTGTTAGCTCCTAAGTGTTGTGGGTTTGTAGCTGAGTCGGTAGTCACTAGTCAGAACGCTCCTGTTCATTTTGATCGTGTTTATGATGATTTCATTATCCTACAATTAGTACATGGTACCTGCTTCGGCGGTCGGTTTTGCGAGATGCTTTTGTGCCTGGTCCAGAAATATAATGATTTGATTATGACCGTCGAGAAATTTAATGATTTGATCATGACCATCAGAGAGAGATCTAGATATTGTTAGGGATATAAGAAGGACGGACCGGTTACTACTTTCCTATAGTCCTCCAAGTCTCTTTTCTATTTTTTCTGAGAGAAGAAAAGGAGTGAGAATGATTATTAATTTAGGATTGCATGATTTGTTAAATTATAATCTAATTTGGCAAACAATCGTGGCAAGTCTTTCGCGATCCTCCACAGAAGCTTCGGAACCAGGAGCACGACAACACAGTGCAAAGACCACAAAACTTTCAACGTCGGCCGCCCTTTGGCGGGGCAAGTGAAGTCGAGAGAGATGGCGGGAGTGAATCGATCGAGCGCCATCTTAGCACGCTACTGGTTTCGAATTTGCAACGGCTACTGACGTAGTGAAGAATACAAAGCGATAAAACCTAGAGCGGCCCAACAATCTAATGCTATCGGGCAACGATATGTGTCCAGTTGGAAGCATAGCTCACATACACACTTTCAAATTAATCCTCAAAATAAGATGATGTGAGGGCATCTTCAATAGAAACTTTAATTTTTTTTTCTCTGTAACACAATTATATCATACCCTAATACTATTACAATATTCTTTATTTTTTCATCTCCAGCAGCTAATCTATTTTTTACTTTTTATTACTCTCCTCCTCTTTTCGACCCCACAGTCATATTCTATAAACAGTATTATAGATTGCTACAGTAACCGCAAATTTGCTTCTCCCTTTTCCGCTGAAGATGAAAACCGGATGAACAGTAGTCCGCAAATCACTGTAGCACTAGATTTCTGAATTTTGCAGCTTTCGTTGGAGATGGTCTTAGAGAGTACTATCATAATTCATAATCCTGACACATGAGATGAATGTCAGTGACACACGTTGAAACCCAACAGCAGTACACGTACAACCTAGTTCATATGTTCATGTGCATTCGTCCTGCTTTACTCCTTAATCTTGGACGGAGGCTTGGAACCATTAAACTCTGAAAGATACACTAAATTGATAATCATTCTAGAAGAAGCAAGAAAAGGCATCTTATTTTCATAAAAATGCAGATATCATGAAGTTAATACAGTTTACAAATCTGTCATGTAAGGGTTTTCAAATGCAATATAAATGCACAACATGCTGGCTATCAAATCAAATATGGTGAGGGTGTCATCTTACCATATGTGCCATAATGTACCATCAATTTATATGCATATTTTTTTCAAAGTGCATATATTATGTTTTATACGTATTTTCTAGTACGGTTGTCCAGACGTGTTTGGCTATTCTGGATGTATCCAGTGTTGATTACTGTCTTATGGTGCTGAATTTGCACATTGGAAGCAACGACATTTAGGATCCGGGGAGCTCCTTTCCACATTCCTCTTTATCAAGTAAAATAAAAAATTCCAACAAAAAGTATTAATTTTTGACCCACTCATTTGTGTTTTCTTTTCTTAGGTTAGTACAACTACAAAACATTAATATTTTACCCCTCTTAGGTAGTGCTTAGAAAAATGCTATGTAGCATGTGGGTGAGATCCATGAGGTAGGTAATCTAACATAAGAAAGGGAACAAAGGAGGAAAGGGGAGCAAGGATTAGTGAGAAATGGGGAAATAAAGAAGGGGTGGGAAGCACAGTGGTAATAGAGTGAATTATTTTATTATTGTAGATAAGGATGTCAAATAAATTACCCTACTAGATCTAGACATGAAAGACAAATCCTAAAACATCAGAAATCTCTATGATCACCCCCTTCTAGCCTTGCCTCCGTTGTTGTCACTGCATCTTGTATTCTTACTCCTGCCTCTACTCTCTACTCATCTTCCTTGCTTCCTTTGTCAGTGCCACTTCTGCTACTCGTCTTGTTCCTCTTTTGTTACCATCACTTCTCTTTCTCTTTTTGTTGGCAGTGCAGAGAAGCCGCAAAGAAGACCGGGGGTTTGAGAGAAGGCATGGAGAGTGCTAGAAGTGGGTGATTCAACGGAAATCTCGCTTACTCGGTCACTTAGGCGGCTATTTGACCACCTAAGTAGGAAACCACCCAAAGATGATGACTCCCAGCATGAAAGCAGGGTGGTGAGACGTCGTCTACACCGTGTTTTGAGACATTACTCCTGAATTTGTATTCTATTCCAAATATGCTCTCCTAATGCATATTGAACAACTTCGAATTCGATTAGCAAAAAATATTTCTGCCACGGTACTAAACTTGTAGCGGTAGAACTAGATAAGATCAGCCGTTTTTGGCAATTTTAAATCAGTCTAGCATTGAGATGCTACAATTTAACTTGATTATGTTATTACCATATTTTATCGATAACGTTGAGAAGAAGTATGATATCCTTCTGTAAAATGTTTATAACACTGTTAACAATACTACCATTATAACTCACGCTTTACTATCCATTTTGATTTAAAATCAAACGGTGCAGCTTCCCGTGTGACGCGCTTGTTGGAGCCCATGCCCATTTTCCCTCCCAAAAACACCCCATCGAGTCGACGTTCCATTCTGCGCTGCGTTAACCGAAACGCCTCAGCTCGAGCGAGACAGAAACACGCCTCCCCCCTTCCCCTTCCCCTTCCCCTTCCTCTGCCCACGGAGCCCTAATCGTCCGCCGATCCCGCCCGGAGCCACGCAGCCGCGCCCGATCCGCCGCCGCGCTGGCCTCCCCGCACCCCGAACCCTAGTAATTCCGCGCGGGGTGGTGGGATGGAGGAGCTGGTGGGGAGGGCGGTGAGGAAGGCGTTCCCGGGGTTCGGGACCTACGGGGGCGTCGTGGAGTCGTACGACGCCGAGGCGGGCTACTTCCGCGTGCTGTACGAGGACGGGGACTCGGAGGAGGTCGATGCCGAGGAGATGGCGGAGATGCTCGTTGGCCCCGCGATGCCGCCGGCGCTGCAGCAGACGCCGCCGCGGGGGGATGCCGCGGACCGGAGGCCGAAGAAGCGGCGGCGCGGGGAGGAGGAGTCCCCCCCGCTGGCGGACGGCGTGATCCTGGCGGTCCCCGCGGTGGGTGAGTCATCGAATGGGGAAATCGAGCCCGCGACGCCGGCTGAGTCGAGCGGGGAGTTGGTGGCAGGGCCGGCGGAGAAGAAGCGGAAGGCCAGTCCCGCGCCCGAGTCGGCCAGGCCGCTGCGGAGGAGCGCGCGGCAAGCGAAGGCATCGGCGCGGGCGGCTGAGATGGAGGCCGCGGCTGCTGTAGCGGCTGCTGCGGACGCCGCTGAGGCTGAGGCTGAGGCTGCGGCTGCCGGGACGCCACAGAAGTCTGGGCGGAAGCGACCTCGTGCAAATGGGAATGGACGGTATCGGTCCGTCTCCAAGGATTTGGCGGAAGCTGCGGCGGAGAGGCTGTCTCTGAAGCCGGAGCTGCCGCAGTCGTCACAGGGTTTGGATTTGGGGGGCCTCCCTGTTCTCGACCTCTTTCAAGTCTACTCCTGCTTAAGGTCATTCACCAGGCAGCTATTCCTGAGCCCGTTTCCACTGGAGACATTTGTGGCTGCACTGCACTGCACGTATGTGAATCCTTTGATTGACTGGGTGCATTTCGCTCTGCTGCGAGCTCTGAAGAGCCACCTGGAAGATTTCGCCAATGAAGGAGATCCTTTCGCGATACACTGCATTAGGTAAAAGTTTTTGCTGTGACCTAAGCTTATTAGAGAGCTCTACGTGACGAAAGACATGCTTTTTAGTTATCTACTATTGTCTTTGTAGGAATCTTAACTGGGAGCTTTTAGACCTAGCAACTTGGCCAATCTTTCTTGCTGAGTACGTATTAACCAGGGGCTCAGAATTGAGGTATGGTATGAAGCTTACAGACTTAAAGCCATTGAGTACAGAGTACTATAGGCAACCTGCAGTGGTGAAACTCGAGCTGCTGCGCTCACTGTCTGATGATGTTCTGGAGATTGGGGCTGTACGGTCAAGGATGTCTGAGTCAGATGGAAATGACGAGGGATTCAGAAGCTCAGGTTTAAGAAGAAAAAGGAGGGGTTCTTCTGCCAAGGGGGGAGTAGATTCTTCTCTGCCTCCAGAAGGCTCCGATGATATGGATGATGGTAACAGTGATGAGTGCTTTCTCTGCGGCATGGATGGTAATTTGTTATGCTGTGATGGCTGTCCGGCTGCCTTTCATTCTAAATGTGTGGGGGTGGTGGAGGATCTATTGCCTGAAGGTGATTGGTATTGCCCGGAGTGTTTAATACAGAAGAACGATGGATCCAGGAATATGACAAATTCTATGAGAGGAGCAGAGGTTCTGGGAATTGATCCGCATGGCCGACTATACTTCGGCACCTGTGGCTATCTTTTGGTGTAAGTCATCATGGAAATCTTACTTTTGGTGTTACATGTATATCTTTCTGAGTGTTTTTCTTGACTCTTGGTGTGATTGTGAATATTCCTCTGCTATATTGCCCACCTGTATTATTCAAAATCTTAGTGTAACAATTTCACTGCTTACCATTCAGATAGTCAAGCTCCATTAGCATGTAAGAATAATGATGTAAGCTGTAGCATTATTCTTTTGTCTATGAACTTCACCGAGAATGCTCTATTTGTCTTGTTTATTCTGGGTCCCATCTATCCATAGAACATGTAAGCTGTAATGTTAATTTGTTTCCGTGTATGCTAGCTACCGGTGACATGTGAGCCTAGGCATACATAGTGGAGTTAGCAATGGTTTTTGTTTCTACATGCAAGTTAGACCATACAGACTCATTGTTCTCTTAGCTAGAGGTTTGAGGGAAAGTTGGGCTTACTGATCGAAGCTGTATCTTGACGTTCTGTCAGACAACTGTAAAAATATCTTTTTTGTGGTATAGACAATAGCTCTTTTTGCCAAATAGGAAATACCTGCAATGCCCTGATTTAGTAATATCCAGTTATTGTGATGATTACTAATCAAGGCTTTGCAGAAAACTATACTATTTATATTTTAGAAGTGAGACTTGATGTGTTTACTCTGGGAAATTGATCCTATATGTATCTGATAGTTACTTCTTGCTGCATTAATAAACAAAGCACCTTCTGAACTTGCAGGGTTGACTCATGTACTGTGGAATCCCCATGTCATTATTATGGTCAGAACGATCTTCATTCCCTTGTTACAGTGTTGAACTCATGTCATCCTTCGTACAGCTCAGTTGTTAATGCAATATCTTTGTTTTGTGGTATTGCAATCGCGTCACCCAATTTTAATGGTCGGTATCAGAGTAGCAAGGAATGCAGTACATCTGATGCTGAGACGGACTGCAGACATTTATCACCATTGAAGCAACCTAGTGAATATGAGCAGTTCAAGGTGGAACAGGATAACTCCTTTGAACATCTTTCTGGAAGTGGAAATGAAACTACTGCTGAAGAGGTGTCGAGTCAAACACCTCAAAATAGATCTGCTAGTTCTAAGAATGGTCACTGCGATTCTCAGCAAGATGTTACTTGTTCACATGCTAATGGTTTGTCTGCAAAGAATCAGAAAGATCCATCACCTCGGAAAAAACCAAGTGATTGCCATCTCCATTTAGACCCTGCTAGGTACATAAACTATTACAGTTTTGGTCAAATAGCAGCTTCAGCTGCTGAAGAGCTAAAACACAAGCTGTCTGAAAATAAGGAAGGGAAGAAACCTGTTCAGGATGCACTCTCGTTCCATCTAAGAACAATATGTAAGAAATATGCTAACATTTTCGCACTAACTGATCAAAAGCTTTCTGTCGAACTGCTTAAAGAAAAATGTGGCTGGTGTAACTGCTGCCAAATTAGTGGTGGTGTTGACTGCATTTTCAGGGTAACTGATGCTAAATTTATGCAAGGTCCTAAGCCACATGCTTTTGATCTCCGGGCAGAAAAAAATAAGGAAAGCCATATCGTCCTTGCTATGCATAACATTTTGTCAATTGAAGAACGGTTGAATGGTTTGCTGACTGGTCCCTGGCAAAATCCGCAATATAGTGATTTTTGGCGTAAGGCAGTTCTGAAGGCTTCAGATGTATCATCACTGAAGCAGCCTCTTCTAATGGTATAATTTATCAAATGCTTCATTCTTATTAAAAGTTTTCTGTATATACTACAATGATACATGCTTATCTGCTCATATTCTGCAGTTAGAGTCCAGTCTGCGACGTGTTGCCATTTCTGTGGAATGGCACAGACCGGCAGACTCTGTTGAAGTGGTTGGTTCTGCAGCTCATATCCTGGTCCGTTCATCTAATAAATCTTTAAGCCATGGAAGTGCTAAAAAACCAGGTAGAAAGCCATCATCTAATGGTGAACTCAAAGTTGACTCTCGTGATGTTGGTGTTTATTGGTGGAGGGGTGGAGAATTATCTCGTCAAGTGTTTCACTGGAAGAGGTTGCCTCAGTCACTGGCCTACAAAGCTGCTCGGCAAGGTTGTATGACTGACTGCCAATTTTGAGATATGCTTTTTCCTGACATCATATTTGCATTAAACCTTTTTTTATCTGGCCTGTCTCAGCGGGACGTAGGAAAATTCCCACCATTTTATACCCCGATGGTTCACAATTTGCCCGGAGGTTCAAATACATAGCTTGGCGAGCTGCTGTGGAAATGGCAGAAAACGTTGCCCAGCTCATTTTGCAGGTAATATCTTCTCTTCGTTTTGGAAAGAACTGTAAAATCTTGTCATTAAATTTGTTCTCCTTTGTGCACCTTCAGATTAAAGAGCTTGAATGGAATATCAAGTGGACTGAGATATTGAGCACTCTCCCTTCCAGCCTTGCTACAAAGGAAACCCAGAAAATAGCAAGGCTTTTTAAGAAAGTTATAATACGAAGAAAACGCATAGAAGGAACAAATGTTGAATATCTACTTGATTTTGGAAAGAGAGAGAACATTCCTCCTGTTGTTTCTAAACATGGAACAAAATTTGAGGAGCCCTCTAACGAGAGGAACAGGTATTGGTTAAGTGAAGGCCATGTCCCTCTGAATCTGTTGAAGGCATATGAAGCCAAAGCTTTAGCTCGCTTACTGAAAAAGAGAGAAGCCGATGATCTTCCTAAGAAGACTAAGAAGATGCGTGACTCCAAACCCCAAAAGCTAAAAAGATCAGGGTTTGATTACCTCTTCGAAAAAGCAAAAAAGCTGTCCATCAGGCTTTGTGGTCATTGTAACAAAGTAGTTATTGCCAGGTATGTCAAGGGAGCTTTCTTTTTTTTTTCTCAGCCAAACCATTCTCACCCACACAATCATTAGTAGCAACTAGTAAAAGCTTGTGTATTTCATCCAAGTCGTGAACTTGTCAGGGCTAAGTTTTGTTTTGATGATATTTGGATGGTTTTGTTGTGCCAATGTCTGTTGTTACTTGTTAAGATGCATGCGAGTAATGTGCTGTTGGTAAGGTTTCATACTTTCATATGTGCTGTCAGAATGCAATACATGTTAAATCAATGATTTACTGATTAGGGCCTTAGTACAGTGACATTTAAACTCTTTATGCCTAATAAGCTCTGATCACGTATTGATGTTTTCAGTTTCCTTGTGGCTTTCAGATACAATCACTATACTGATAGTTTTATAGCAGTGTTTTAGCATATATGTAAATATACTTCTTACTGATTGGACTGTGCTGTGTTAGCTATTAGTATATGTTTTCTAAACAATCTAGGTTCAGAATCGCCAATCTAACTGATGGTGCTATTTCTTTACAAGTCACTCCATCGAGCAAATATTTTAGAAAACTTGTTATGGCATTATAAGAGTCATGTTTCAACATTTTGATTCTTGCAGTTATTTGTTTGGCCACTAAACTCTTGCACCATGTTCTCAGTTTGCAATGCATTTGTCTTTTTTGTAGCATGGTAATTTTTTTACTTGTTAATTTGACCCCCCCCCCCCTTCTTTTTTCTACAGTGAAGCCGTGAACTGCCAATATTGTGCAGGTATGCACTATTGCACAGACATCTTTTTTTTGTTTTGCACATGCATAAATACAGTCCTCAAGTTATTATGTTTATTATACGCCTTATTTTTGTGCTGCCTTATGTATGCCATTGGATAAAAAGGAATTGTCATTGACAAATAATGCCCTATCTAATCAATCATCAATTATTAATTTTCTCCTGTTACTTCGGTTATTGATGCTTGAAGTTATATTGGGAGTCATTGCAATGTTTGTCACTTAGTTAATTTTATCTTATTCTATGCAGCTCTTTTCCATAAAAGACATTTCAAGGTTCCTAGGGGTGCTGCTGATGCTATTTATGTCTGCAACAAGTGTCTAGCTGAAAAGGTCTTGAAGGTGAAATCTCCACAGAAAAAGGCTGCACCAAAGAGGACCTCTCCCAGAAAGAAGCAAAAGAAGCAATCACACAAGATTGTGACTAGGAGAAATCAGATAGTTTTCAAATACAAGAAAACTGGCAAAAAGGGTAAGCGTGGTCGGCCTAGAAAGAACCCACTGAATTTATCAAAGAAAGAATCACCAAAGATGCCTGAGAGTGAACCATCAAATGTGCCCAAGAATGAACAGGTGAAACGTATATCAAGACGATTGTATGATAAGTACATGAAAGGCAACTCAAATATATCTGAGCAGGCTGCTAGCTGTTCTAAGAGGAGGAGAACTGCTTTGCATTATTCATACTGGTTAAATGGTCTTCAATGGACACAAAATCCAGATGATGAACGAGCAAGAAGTTTTAGGAAAGAAAGAGTTGTTTTTCCATCCGAAGATGCTGAAACTTCTGAAGTCAGTCCAGTATGTTGTTTGTGTGAGAAATGCTATAGCGAAGAGGCTATTTATATTGCCTGTGAAAAATGTGAAGGTAAGCAAGGTTTTACTTGCATGACATATATATTTGTGATGTTAGAACTACTTGTTGCTCGCTTAGCAATTACGTGAGCTAAAAAATCTTTTTTATTATGCTTTGTTTTTTTCAAGTTGTGAGGACAGTCAGGAGTCAGGACCTATCAATTTTATCTTCAGTCCTCTTTGAAATAACTTAGCTGTTACTTTCCTTTTCCTATAAACTACTTTAGATGCTTCTGTTTGGTTGTGTTGTTTATGCAAAGGAGCATCCTCTTCTAAGCTGCAAGGCTTTATGACTCAACAAAAGTAGTACTGGTAGTGTTCTTATGCTTTCCCACACACTAAGTTGCATGAATCCCCAAGCGTATTGTTAGTGGTGGAGTAGTAGGTAGTTGAAAGTCAGTTTTTTATGTGCTTCATAATTTGTGCTTTTCACTTCTTGGGAGAGTAGAAGAGCACTAACCAACAAGAACAAGTAATCATTGTTGCGGTTCATATGTTGGCTGTGTATGATGTTAACTTTTGTTGCTTCATATTTTACACGCTATAATCCTTATTGCATTTGCTCTTCCTTTCAGATTGGTTTCATGGGGATATATATTCTATTACCCTTGAGAATGTAAACACTCTCATAGGCTTCAAATGCCATAAATGCCGTCTGAGAGATGTACCTGTCTGTCCATATGCACAAAATGGTACAATTCTGGAAGCTCAGTCAGATGAGGAACACTGCATCAACAAGTTTGTAGAGGACGAGGACCACAACTGTCCAGAAGATCTTGGTGCCTATGGTAATCAGAAAGACCTTCAGGATCATAACATCGATAAAAGGTTCAGCGGTCATATTACTGAGAAAGAGCTCAAAGATCATGATTGTCTGAAGGAGCTGAATCATCATAGTAATCTGAAAGAGGTTGGCAGTCATAGCACCGGGAAAGAGCTGGATGATGAGAAAAGTTTGGAAGAGCTAGATGCCCATAAAAAACTGAAAGAGCTTGACAGTCCTGGCTCTAAGGAGCCTGATGCTCATAATTGTCTGAAAGGGCTCGACTATCACAGCAATCTGAAAGAGCTTGACAGCTATAGCGCTGAAAAAGAGCTTAAGAATCACCATTGCCTGAACGAACTGGACAGCCATAATAATCTAAATGAGCTTGGCAACCATAACAGTCGAGAGGAACTTGATGGTACCGAAAGTAGCAAGTTTGCTGTTGAAGAAACACAATGTATGGAAGAACTGGACAGTTTTGATAGTCTGAAGCTTGATAATCATAACATTCTGGAAGAGCTTGATAATCATAACTGTCCAAAAGAGAGTAATAATCATAACAGTTCGAAAGAGCTGGACAATAATCAAAGTCCAGAAGAGTTTGATAGTACTGAAGGTAGCAAGTTTGCTTCTGCAACAACACATTCAGGTGACTTTCTAGCTGAACACTTCAGCAACATTAGGATATCTGGCAAAGAGGCACTGATCATTACATCTGAAACTGGTTCAGTAAAGGAATCTCTTGCTTTGCAGTCCAAGGATGATTCTGAGAACTCTGTTCCCGCTGAGCATGACATTGACATTCAGGTGGTGGTGACTTTATAGTGTACTGTGGACAGTCAAAGGAAACTTGCAGCCCCAGCATGAGTGTCCTTAGTATTGACATCCAATGTTCACTTCTTGCTGCTGCACTGGTTGAAATTTCCATTGACTGTCAATTGAATTGCCTCGCAGCTTGGTGCCATTGGTTCTATAGGATCTTACATTGGGAATTCAACCCAATAATCTACAAAAAGGGAAAAGCTAGTTTTTGTTGTTTCCTTCGGGAAATATGCTGGTCTGACAAGCTAACGTTGGAATAATTGACTCTGAGGTCAAGTTATAACATTCTCGATAGGGCTGACATAGGGACTAGTTAGGTGCCATTTCCTTCCCACGCTTCACTCTACCAGTCAGAATATGGTTTTCACATTGCACTTTCCTGATATTATGCATTCATTTGGATATCTCCAAGTATAAAGGGCTGGTATCTGGTTGCCCTGCATTAACACATGACGTTCAGGGTGTCTCAATTTTGCTTTACGTATGCCGGCTCCTTTGTTTGTTTAGATTATTGAACATGTTTCCCTTTTTTCCGTGTTGACATACTGTTCAAATGAAAGGCTTCCAGTGCCTTTTCCTGTTGTTCTTGTTCTGGCTAAAGTTCACATAATCACTGTATTTTTTCGTGAGGTTTCGGCATACCATCGTGCTCGTATTGTGGATGAAACTTCCAGCTGGTGGACAATTGCATCTCTACAAGTTTGGATGCCTACGATCTTGTCACGCCCTGGACATGTGCGCCGGTTGCGGCCTCGTGAGCTCCTGAGCCGCTCAAATCAGCTCATTGCCATCGGGCTCGTAGGCTCGGAGCCTGTGACCCATTGGGCTTGTTCTCACTTGCTGCTCCCCTCTGCCCTCGACGCGACCGCGTACAATTCTTCGCCTGGTACAGCAACTCAACTCTGCCTTTATCTCCTGCCAATCAATCAGTTGCCATGATCACAAATTCATAGGCTGGTCTACACCTTTGTTATCATCCATCCCCAAAGTCGTCGGTCCCCCAAAGGTGAAAGCAACATCCTGATCCGCCTGTCTACCGGACGCCGCTATCAGCGACAAGGACCCATCGCTAACGTACTTGGTAAACAAAGGAAAAATCCTCCCTTCCATAAAGCAGCTGGCGAAGAAACAAAAGCCAAGCAGCACCCACTTGGTACTGGTCCACATCGCAAATTCGCGATCCCCTTTAGCCCAAACCCACAACGGAGCAAAGGTAAACGAAACGTACTTGATGCCATGGCGTGCGTCGAAGGCAAAACACTCTGAAATGGATCGATATGCACCTCCACCACCAAGACGTCACTGGACGCCTTTTGTGTCAGACCGAGCTGAGCTGCTACCGGCCGGACACACATCCTCAGATATGCTACAGAGTAGCACCAAGACGTCACTGGACGCCTTTTGTGTCACCAGCTGCCGAAGGACCGAGCTGAGCTGCTACCGGCTACCAGCTGCGTCCTCTACGAGCATGTCACGTGCTCCCACTGGTAGTTCAACGGCCACGGACCACACCCGGCCGTAGCCGTAGACTCGGCGGAGGCAGACGTAGAACGTCAGAGTCCGGCACCGCAGCACCGGCCGGACAGCTAAGGGGCTGGTTGGCTGTCGGTATGGGAGGATCTGGTATTTTAGTGGTTCTTATACACGGTTTCAGTCTGATCTAATGGATATAAATATACACCTATATTTTGGCTCGGGAGAAAATTAAGCTTTTATTTATAGTCTAGGCCGAGTATATAAACTCCTGCATCTAATAAACAATCACAATCTTAAATCTAATGTATTAGATTCAATCAAACAAACATAAATTCAGCTTAATTTATCAAAAATATACAACCAATTAAATATTTTTTTAACAAATATAACCCATTTTCCTCGACCTACGTATACGACCCTTTCCTTCACCTACGTATACGACCCATAAATAAAAACCTCGTACAGACAACCCATCGCAGCCTAACCTCCTCCGTTGATGATACGGTGGCGGACGGAGGGTGGCGTACGCCGGTGGTTGGCACCACATGCACGCGCAGGCAATAATGCTGCCTCGATCGCATGATTCGTGAGACACGGAGTTGCATCTTTATGGAATACAGCCAACCAACCGAGGCTCCGTTCCTGAACCGTTCGTCGCATGAATTTGCCGGTCCTGCACCTAGGCAGGCACGGCTCTCTCTCTCTCTCTCTCTCTCTCTCTCTCTCTCTAGCCGGCAAAGTTTAGCCCTTCTTCTGCTGGCCATCTAGACACTCACGACATGAAAGTTTACTTGAGGTCGCCAACTCGCCATTGATGCATGTTACGCGAGACGAGATGCTACTACGAACCATCATCTGAAGAGCCATATTGTTTGCACAGGAAAAGCATATGATCAATCGAATGTGCCGCTGGCGCTGGGTAGAGGCAGAGAAGCTAGACAGAGAACACTTTTCAATATTGTAGTATGATTCTTCGTACCTTAGTGTAAGTAGATGAGAGCGAAATAAATTCTATTTTTTGAAAAGAAAAGATAAAAAGCTAATAATTACAAATCACCTTAGCATCTCTTTTATAAGATATGAGAAATTGTAAACAACAAAAGTTATATGAATTTTTTAAAAAATGCTCTCTCAAATTAGAGATGATAACTTTGTATAACGATTGAAGATGCCTAGTGGACCATCACACAGCAGCGAGAGTACAGCAGGTGGCCCTCGAGCAGCGGGGAGGGAGGAGACTGATGGATGAGACGGGGCCAGCCACGCGGCCCACGCGATCGAAAGGGATTTTGGGAGTCGTGCGCCGCGCGCGCTTTCGTACGGTGGCAGACACGTTATCCTTGCCATGGGCAGCCACGAGCAAGCCCCCATCATTCCATGTGGGGTGTCGGGGTGTGGGGTCATGGCCGTATGACGTGACCCCAATCCTTTCCTGCGCTTTTTTTCTCTCTTGCTTTGCGTTCCAAGCAGCGATTAAAATTTCGTTAAAAATTTATGAATTTTAAGGAAATGAAATATTTAATTTTGAATTTTTCTTTCACTAATATACAGGTCTCGTAGAGCAGAGGATAAAAAAGATTGAAATTTGATGAAATTTTGCAAATTTCGTTGAAATTTCAATAGTTTGGTCTTTTTGTTGGTGAGGGAAAAAATTGTAAAACAAAATTAAAATTATTGCTCCAAGTGGTGGTACTAGTTTTATTGTGGTGCCACTTTGGTGCTTTTCACTCATCGTGCGTGCGTGATTGCGTCTGGAACGTTTAACATATGGGAAGCGCTCCCTCCGTGTGCCTGACTAGAGTTATTTTGAGAGCATGCTACGTCGCAGCATTTGCACACGCTTTGCTTGCGGTGCAGCCCCTGCCAAAACGAAGTGCAGACAGACAGGTGTTGGGCGACCCATCGACTTCCAACTACACCACACCATGATTAAAGAAGGCACCCACTGGCTTCATTTCCACACGGTGATGTCGGCTACCAGCCCGGCCGAAATCGATCGACCGGGCGATAATAACCTTATTAAACGTACGTACGTAGCATCTAATCATTGCCTCGCCGATTGCGACGGCGAAACCAATCGATCGACCGACCTTTCATGTTGAAAATACTCCATCCGCTCAAAAAATGTAAGACATAGTTTATTTTGAAAAAAAATCACCAAAAATAAAATTTGAATGTTAATTAATTTCTCTTAAAATATATTGAGAATTTCTACAAAATTAATATTATATTAAAAGTACTTTGAAATACTCCCTCCGGTCATAAATATATGAAAAAGATTTAGTTCAACTTTTAAAACTTGATTAATAATAGCTTTCAAATATTTAGTTTGGAAATCTTGAAATTATGTGTGCAAATTTGTCTTTAAAACTACTTTCATAATATCATAAATTCAATAGATTTTATAAATATATTATACTAGAAAAATAATAGTTCAAGTTATGTTTTAGAGATTGTGTCTTACCAAAATGATATGTATTTATGACCAGAGTGAGTACTAAACATGTGTATTATTTGACTAATTATCAATCAAAACTGATAAAATTTGACTTTTTTAAACAAAATGTGCCTTACGTTGTTTAGTGCTGGCCAAATAGGCCGACTCGAGTACGACACTATAGGCACGATCAAGACACGACATGGCTAGCCGTGCTGTGCTTTGGCCGATGCCTCGGCACCACGTGTCGACCCGACTCAGCCCGATTTAGACAAGCCGGCACAGTCATAGCCCACCCTCGCCCCGCTCTGGCTATGCTGCTTGGCCGCCCCCACCTCGTATGGTCGCGTCGACCCACTCAGCCCTCGCGTCGGCCTCACTCCGCTGCCCCACCTGACCGCCTGACGCTGCCCCCCCCCCACCCGACCCCCGCCTCGCCCGGCCGCGTCACCCCGTCCGACCGCGCCACCCTGCTCGGCCCCGGCCTCGCCCTCACCCCATCACCACGCATCTACCCAGTGCCATCGCCGCACTGTGCCCGTTGGGCCTTCGAGCTGATCGTGCCGCAACAGTGCCCGAGCCGGGCCAGCACGGCACAGCCGGCCACTAGCCATGTCACGGGCTGTGCCTCTGGCACACGAGCCGACATAGCACGACGCATTTGCTTAACAAGACCTGTTAGATCGTACCTTAGCCAGATCATACCTAAACGGGTCCGTGCTAAGTCAACCCGACAGACCTATTTGTACAGATCTATCGTTAGATATTTAGTTTGAAAATCTTAAAATTATGTGTGCAAATTTGTCTTTAAAACTACTTTCATAATATCACAAAATTAATGGATTTTATAAATATATTCCAATAGAAAATAATAGTTAAAGTTATGTTTTAGAGAATGTGTCTTATCTAAAATAATATGTATTTATAACCACAGTGAGTACTAAATATGCATATAATTTAACTAATTACCAATCAAAACTGATAAAATTTGACTTTTTTAAATAAAATACGTCTTACGTTGTTTAGTGTTGGCCAAATAGGTCGTGTCTATTGGGTCATCCCAAGCCACGACACGGCTAGCCAGATCGTGACTGAGTCGATGCCTCGGCACGGCGTGTTGACTCGACCTGACTCGGCCCAGTTTAGATGAGCCGGCACGGGCACAGCCTGCCCTGCTCTAGCTACGCCGCTAGGTCGCCCCCACCTTCCCCAGTCGTGCCGCCCTGCCATGCCGCCTCGCCCCACCTCGCCTGATCGCGCTACCCCGCCCGACCCTACTCCCCGCCGCCTCACCTGCTCGCGATGCCCTCTCTCAGTGACCCCGTCCGACCACGCGCACCTTGCTCGGTTACTTAGCCCCAGCCTCGCCCTCACCCCGTCGCCGCATCGCTGCCCAGTCCCGCCGCCGCGCTATGCCCGCCAGGCCTTCAAGCTAATCGTGCCGCAACAGTGCTCGAGCTGATCGTGCCGACACGGTCGGCCACGAGCCGTACCGTGGGCTACGTTTTCAGCACACGAGCCGACACAACACAACCTATTTACTTAATCAGACCTATTAGATCGTAACTTAGCCGAATCATACCTAAACCGATTCATGCCGAGCTGGGCCGAAAGACCTATTTGAACAGAGAGAGTATTAGTGAGACTCAATTACTAATTCCTCGTTCATCCATACGTGTCACTGGCTTAGGCTCTCGGCGAAAAGGAGTGGCTTCCGACGTTGCGGCCCGATTCAACGACCAGCGTCCGTCGATGCTACGCGTCACCACTCAGCTAGCGACAGTACGCGTCACCACTGCAGGCGTCAACGTCGGCGAGTGTATGTAGGAATTATCGTCAAGCAGCAGCTGATTACTTAAAACAAGCTTATCTTGCCTTGAAACAAACATTTACACTAAACAAAGGATCACAGCATTTACGACGACGGCCCTTGCAAGACGTCTAATCGTGCATTGCGAACGAAGCCAGCAAGTTGGTTCGTGCTTATCCAATTGTTTAGTACCATTCGTGATTGACGTGGACAGCTTGTCCAATGAAATAACATGGGATGATGCCATGGCAGGGACGACGTCCGCAGAAGTATCGATCGATCGATCCTCTACTACTTTATTTCATCAACCAACTGGATCAGAGGAGATCGGCATGGAGGTGCTCGCTAAACTGGAGATCGATCGCAACGAGAAATACTAGGCGGCGGAGGGACGCACATGCTGGGTTTAGCAAATCTCCCCTAGTCCATCTGAGAAAAATGTAATTGATTATTTATATCTATCATTTTAATTTGACTTGATCAATATAAATGTACGATCTTATCTTAATTTAAAAGTGAAACTTAATTCGAGTTTCACTTATTAGTCTAACAGGTGCACTGCTCGTACAGATAGATCAACTTATCAATATTACAAAATCACATTCATATAATTAATTAATCATAATCTTAACTCTTACATTCGTTCATATGATCTTAGATTCAGTCAACCAAATAAAAATTCAACTCAGTCTGTTAAGATACATACAACCAATTAAATAATATTATTTTTAATAAATTTAACTTTATTCAACCTATTTATATGATACAACTCAAAACCTAGTACGAAAACCAAACACATTCTCACGTTCGGTGGCACGTAGCTGGACGAGTCCGACCTGATCGATCTGGGGTCAACAGCGAGGGCAGCACCTCGACAGCTGATTTTGGCGTGGGAATGCTACCGACTGCCGTGACACTTTTAATTTTGTTTTATAATTTTTTTCACGGTGAAAATACCAAAATTTTAGTTATTTTTTATTCTATGCTCCTATGAGTTTCACAGGTTAGTGATTTTTTCTTTCAAAAATAAATATTTTATTCCTCTTCAAAATTTATAAAATTTAACCGAAATTTTGATAAAATTTTAATCGCTGCCGCGACCGTCCCGGCAGAACCGGCCGGTCATCTGAAACCCCGGGAGGCTCCTGCGCTGTTGACCGGCTCTGTAAACAGTAGTCGCTGTTGACTCTTGACGGGAAATTCGGCATGGTTGCTCACAAATTTCACTTGGATGGAAACCATGCCATTTTTCAATGATGATGATTTTGCACTGAACTGCCTAGTTGCCCCGCTTTTTCTCGAACTCATTTCTTTCTCTACCCGAGTTGCTCTCTAGCTGCTCATTCGATCGTCTCCTTTACTTCTACCTTTTTCTTGATGCCACCACCCCACTGGCTGAAAGGAACGTTTCACCAAAACAATTTGCAATTGAATAAGCTTAAGGCGTGCCGGTTTCTGATTACGACATCATTGTCTCTAGCGCCTTCAATCTTTGTGGTTTAATCTGTTCCTAATGCCATATGCTACATCCTTAATTATTAACGAGCAGCTTTGCAACTTGTTTCGATTTTTATTGACTTGAGGCCGGGTCTCAAGCCTAAGTGCCGATCTTTAGCTTTTCCTGGCAAAGGACGATGTCCTTGTGTACAGGGGCTGATCCACCTTTAAGTGGAGGGTGCACAATACATTCAGTAATTTTTCGTTTTTTAACTATCTATCATACTCCTTCCATCTTAAAATATATAACGTATTATAATTTGAAATAGTCAAACTTCATAATTTTTGATAAATAATTAATCAAATTATACGTACGTTTTAATGTATAAAAATTATATCAGTAGATCCATATTTCATAGATCTTTTAATACGATATTGATTTTGTAGAAATTAATAATATATTGTAAAATAAATTAACAAACAAAATATACTTTTGAAGACTTTTTAAAATCATAATACGTCCTATATTATGATATGAAGAAAACATACACTAGACTCATATGACACTCTAACTTAACAAGTAAAATACTCAAACCTCCAATAAATATGATACCTGATCATTTTTCTACTGCTAATGTATAAAGTGACCCTTGAGGCCTCCTTTTTCACTACACTAAGGTGTTCAACGAACTCACAATTTACCCAGGTTATTATGCTCAAATTATCTAATCACAAATTCCCCATTTGTGACTGTTGCACGGTTTACATGTTGCATCTCTTCTGGCTCATTTCATGTTTGGATCATCTCCAACCATATTTCTTTTATTTTATTTTCTTCTTAATTCTTCTTGTTTCTATTTTTTTTATTTTCCTCTATCTCCAATATCTTTTCTTTAAAAGAATTCGCGAAAGGAAATAAAAGAGAATATAAGAGGAAGGAAATATCCTTAGAAATTACTTTACAAAGAGAATCGTGAATTTTTTTATTAAAACAATAAAGTGAACGAGAATCTATTTCTTTCACGAAGTAAATAGAACTTGTGAAGGAAAATGGTTGAAGATGACGTTACGAGGAACCTTCCTGCCGAATAATTTCCTCACCCCACTGGCGCCACCCCATCGCCCAATCACCGACGCGACGCGCATAGAAGATCCGGTCGACGCACCGCGTTCGTGAAAAAAAGGCCAAGCCGACCAGTCCCCATCCGTCGTCCGCCCCACCCACCTCGAAGCCGCGCCCACATCCCGAAGCTGCCGGCTCGGCGTCGCACCGCGCCTGGCTATAAACCCCCGCCCCCTCCCCACCGCGGCACGGCACGGGCTAGGCAGCCAGAAACCACCAGGCGTCACAGTCTCACACCCGAGATATTCTCCCTCGCCCGCTCGACACGTCCGCGAGGCAGAAAAAGGTGAGCACGAACACGAGAAAGCTATCTCTCAGATCTGTGACGGTAACGAATTCCCCTTCCGGATCTGGGCGCTAGAGTGGTCGGATCGCGTATGCGTCTGTTTCGAATCGCGTTCGCAAGCTCCGGTGAAGGTTGAGGCTAAAGCTGTCTGCTTTCTTGCGTTCCAGGAAGAGAGGAGTCGAGGATGAGCACCATGGCCATGGCGTCCTCGTCGCTGAACCCGAACGCGCCGCTGTTCATCCCGGCGGCGTACCGGCAGGTGGAGGACTTCTCGCCCGAGTGGTGGGAGCTCGTCAAGACCACCGCCTGGTTCCGCGACCACTGGTTCCGCCAGCACCAGCTCTACGAAGAGGAGTACGCCGCCGCCGACGACGTCGACGTCGCTGCGCTCCTCCCCGACGACTCCCTCGACCTCCTCGACATGGTCGACACCGACGACCTCTTCTACACACCCGACCACCACACCAAACCAGCACCCGGGTTCGACGACCTCGACGTGCTCAGGATGCTGAGCCTCAACTCCCCGGGGGCCGTCGGCGCGCCGTCGCCGCGTGCTCAGCCGTGGCACGCTGACAAGCCGGCGCAGCACGTCGGCGCCAAGGGCGGCGCCCGCCGCGTCATCCACCAGCCTCGCTAGAGCCCTCATCGCGACCGACGACGATGGCTGCTGCCGCTTCTGTCTAGTGTAACCTTCGAGTCTAGTATCTTCCTGTGTATACAACTAAAAAACAGAGGGGAGAATCAATCTAGGCGTCTAGTGCTCTCCTCGTAGCTTCCTGTGTTCAGTTCAGGTCGATCGAGCCGTGTTAGAAAACAAAAAAAACAAAAAAAAATTCAAGCAAAAAAACTGGAGTAACGTAGAATCATGTACTACTACTCTACTCCTCCCTTTGTTCATGTTGGATATAAGATGGCAAGCAGTCTAATGTTAGAACTCAAACCAGATGCTTCTTCCTAAATCTTTTTGCTGAGTTTGAAAAAATCTTTTCTGATTTCTTTCATGCGCGTTGTTGGAGCTTGGCAATTCAAGACATGGCATGGTTCTTTCTTCACCATGTGTTGATTAATGGCGATTCTGCTCGACTTGCTTCTCCCTTCCATGTTGTCATCAAGAGCTGAACTAGATGGTGTGATTGATCTGGATCTCGGTTCTTCAAAAAGACGTCGACGGCGAGTGATGGTAAAAGGAGGAAATAATGGTCCTGTTACGAAGTCCCTGAAGCATGTCAGTGTGTAGCTGTAGTGCTGTACAGAAGGGAAATGAAAGCTCCATCGGATAGATCTTGTCCTTGCACTCCAATCAAATGACAGAAGCAACCATGGAGGAGAGCAAGCTCTGTGTATAGTGCGTGAGAACCTGAGGGGCAGATGCTGGGCAGAAACACCTTCGGATTTGATCTCTGCAGGAGGTAGTGCCAGGTTGCTGATAGGCTTCTCTGCAGGTATTGATTTCGGATTTCATTATGCTTTTGTATTTCAGGGTTCTCCCAAATGAAGAGTTCGCATCACAAGCATCAAGCATGGCAGCTTTGCAAAATTATAGTTCATACAGCAGTCAAGTTTCAGCTACTAGTATCAGCCTCACTCTAAGAAGCCAAAGCAGCAGTTTAAGCTGTTTTACCAGATGAATTGTTTGAATGGTTAGTGGTCAGCATGTTGGGTTTGAATGGTCAGCAGTTTAAACTTCTTTGACTATGGCATGATTGTTTCAGCAACGTAAAATAGGGGCAAAAACTTCTGTGGGCACCGAAGTGCTTATGTCAGGAGAAGACTTTTTTGAAAAACAAGATGACAGCATACTAACTGCTCATCTGCCCTGACATGTTGAAGCCATCAAGTAGGACTCCATGGCAGGGAAATGACACCTCCAAAAGGAAATTCCCTGAAGCTTTCCGAACAGGCTAATGATGCTTGCAAGGCACTGACACTTTACACACTCTAAGAAGGCAGTGCACATGGCCATGCCGATGCTTATGTCTTCTCTTCACCGAATCCAGAACTGGTTTATGGCATGCAAGTAATCACACAACCAATCCACCAGTTGTCAGCAGGTGGCCATAATAAGCACATCACCTTACGACACCACAGAACTGACATGGAGCACACTTTAGGGGTGACATGATTAGTATCTCCTGATTACTTTGCTGGCCATACAATGATAAGCAGTTGAATTTTACAAAACCTCAAAATGGGCTGAAAAAAAGTCCCTCTCTCGCTATGTAACCAAGCATATAAATAAACACAGGCAACCAGGACACTTAACACAATAACTCGGCTCCTACATTAATAGGGCGATAGTTAGGCAGTATATTTGGCTGTGTAAGCAATAAGGAAGGGCTAATCCACTGCGTAGTACTTTTCAGACTTATACTTGTTGGTAGAACAGGACATATGCCGGGTCATGCAAGACCTCATTCACACCGACAGGCGCGACGGAATCATCATCGAACCGAAGCCATTGCCCGCTGGCATGCTTCGCAGCAGCGGTATAGTGTCCCCTGTACGGGTCCCTTCCATGATGAGTGATGGTTGAAACAAGTTCATATCTTCTACCCTGCATGCAATGAAAGACGAGCTGTTAGATCAAGTGATTCAGGAGTAATCAAGAAACTACTGTAATGTCGTTTTCATCTGTGTTCAAGCCACACACTGGCACCCTAAGAAATGCTGATGGTAGTACAAACTTCATACATGATTAGAGATACAGGTACTAAATGTCCAACAATTAGGACAATGAAGACAACTATAGGGATAAAAGCAAGCTTGCAAGTGCAAACCATTGATCCAACGGAAGATAACAAATATTTTGAGAAGTCATGTACAGAAGCATATCTGGCAAATTATCACCTCTGATGCCGGCGAGGACAGCAGATCACGACTAAGAACCAGTTGGAGAGGGAAGTGGAGTGGCTTATAGAGTTTAGTGCTCCCATGATTTCCATAACTGAACCTCTTCAAGTGTAGTATCATTATCTTCGAAAGTGAGTGTATCTTGAATGATTTTCTAGCCGTCACCAAACCAGCCTGCAAGATCAAGTTTGATACATTGTAGTTGTAACTGATTCCAATAAGGTAATAACTGCATCTTTTATGAAAGAAGCGTCGAATCATGGCACTGAAGATAAATAACATGTAGAGAAGTACAATTCAACATAACTTCAACTTGTAACAACTTCAAGAGAAGAGAAACAATCAAACAAGGATAAAAAGGTAAATGACAAGGTATACACCCATCTCTGTGGAAGGAAAATTAAAATATTCAGATCTTCAAGGGAGAGGCAACCGACAAAAAAGAGAGCTGTAAGGCGTTCTAGAAAAGCATCAAAAGGTAAAACAACTTAAATGCTGCATTTGACGATTTGCTCTTCACAAGTAGTTTCATGAGCAAAATGCATTGCATGTGACGTTCATTGACGTTATTGCAAAAGGGAAGCTGTCACCTATATGTCAAATAGCACTCAAATTAATGTAACCAATCCATAATAAATTGTAAAATAACGCTTTAAAGAATGTTAAACAGTTCACAAAACGGATGGTGTCACTTGTATTGTGCGTAAGAAAATTCAAGGTCAAATTACTGAACGCAAATTTCAGCGAGCTAGTTACCTTTCCCGCAGCTGTTCTGTATCCTTCCAAAGACTCAGGAGTTGAGAACAGATGAAGTGCATCGGCAAGCGTCTGAACAACATCTGAGAATATATCAAGATGGAGCAGCATGAAAGGCTGAACGGTGGCTGATGGTTTGTTACCTGACAGATGAAAGAATAGTCATCAATAAACAACACAAAAGGTTGATAGGAAACTGCACAAGGTGGGCCCACCCAAGCAAAGGTTTACACTATGGTTAACAATATATCAAACAATGGTAAGCATGATGTGATATTCCAGTGGAGGAAATTAAAAGTATTTGCATGGAGCTCTTTAAACTTACAGGATTCATACTGGAGCAGTACTCGATCCCTAATATCGAAGAACTAATCGATATATGACATCGATGAGACGACTAATTTGAGTGGCAATATGTGTGCATTATCAGCAAAACTTCAATGGCAATGACAACAACTACGCATAATACTGACAACAATGATAAGCAACCAAACAGGACACATGTATAGTTCTAGATTCTTATTCATTCGAGTACAGATCCAACACAAGCATATACTTTTTTAATTGACAACATTTATGGATGCTCTTAAAATATCATTTACTGTACACGCTAATTACCATATTGGGTTTGAATAGAGACTAAAACTGCGATGACAACATGGACAGCAGAGGGCAAAAGGTAATAACAATATGATCAACAGGGCAAGTTGTTCAACAAACAATAAATGGCCTGATAAAGCAGGGTTTCACAGAGTTACGGGCATGAATTACAAAATATTTCTAAAATTATTTTCATGGGAACATGGCACAAACATAAGAAAGCAAGAAATAGCACAATTTTCAAAAAAGTGATGAACAATTCTTTGGAAGAGATATTTCTACTATGTCGATTTAGTTGCAAACAAGTGTGTTACTTCTGAGGACAAGAAAAAAATTACCTGCAGCTTTCACAACGCTCTGTAGCTGACCTCCAAAAATAGCACTTAGCTCAGAGGGAACAAAACTCTGAGTTCTAACTATTGCAGATTTGTTCTTTCGCCCAACTGTCTCCCAAGCATCATCATCAGCAGAAGAAACAACCATACCCTCCTTTGAATTTGAACCATTGCCATTAAGCTTCAACAGTTCATCATGCATTCTATCCATGGCAAAACTTAAAAACTCTTGAGCATCTTCTTGCCTGCAGAAGTGCATAGCATCACAAACTGAAAAAAAGAAGCTTCATTGCAAGGAAGATAACAATTTATCCTGGGCATTTATAGCTTGACAACAAACAATATGCCTGGGTTAATGCAAAAAGAAGTTGACAGATAACAACATGCATACTGTTTATAAATGATGTGATGCAGAGAAACTACTTTGTCGGAATAAGCTTGACAACAAAATCAATGCCTATGGTCAGTTCATGATTCGCAAGTAGGCCCTAACCCAGCAGCTTAAAAAATAAGGTTGTTTGGGAGACTCTGAAAATGATCATATGACCATGATTATAAGCATCACTTCTGACTTTAATATGCTAAATTTGGTTCCCAATAAAGAACAATCAAGATATATGATCACTAATGGGATCAGCTGAACACCTAGCAATATGTACTGATCCAGATCTTGCTACTGCTAGACTCGATGAGATCAAAATCCTCAACAGAAAAGAATAATTAGTCGATTGCTATACTCAATTGGCAGCCACAACAGCCAAATTATCAGCACCCGCAACTCAATGAGTTTTACTTCCACACAAGAAAAAAAAGATGCTCAAGAGAAGCACCAGCAAGCGCTTACCTTGGCCGAGCAGATGTTCCAGCTGGCACATCTGGGGTAAAGTTTCTAAGAACAGTATCAAACATGGCAGGATTAAGTGGTTTTGCGGCAACAATAGAAGCCTTCTCGTTTTTCTTCATTATTGACTCATCAAGCACATCAAATTGCGAGATGAACTCAACAAATGCACTCAAGGTTGGGTAGCCAACCTAAAATGAAAGAACCATTTAGAACGAATGCAATGAAATAAGCACCGAAATTGTGTTGAACTGACTTGGTTAAGTAGTAGTACCTTAGGTATACTTCGATTTCTCAGGTCCTGTAACAGGTGGACAAAAGGTGAGCACGAAAGCAGTGCCTGCAAGGTTGCATTTAGGAAGCAAATATTTCCAGTATTCTTCAAACCATGAGGAAGCAAGGGCATGTTCTGAGAGGCTTTCTTATTGAAGCTTGTGGCTGCCTCGTCTGCTGGAGCTGCAACAATAGGTGTATCAACAACTGGGCGTCCATTTTCAGATATTTCCTTATCTAAATTGCTGCTTTGTGTGCATTTGATGCCATCTTTGTGCACCTCTGATGCTGTGTGTGGTGCTGAACTGCTGATGTTTTTGACAGGCACACCTGACGGAACCACAGCCCCAGTCTTCTTTACATTCTCAAAGATGCCATTATTAGGAGAGACATTGGCAGTGGGGCTACCATTGGCCAGCAATGGCCCACCGTTTGATAAGCTTGATTTTACAGTTTCCTTTTTATTACTGCATGCAGCATCTTTGGTATTGGTAATGGCTCTGTTCTGGACACCGATTGATTTTGCAGGAAGAACAACATCCTTATCAATAGGGTTTGAAGCTTTCTGTAAACTTAACACTGAAAGATTCAGTGAGCCAAACTGGATCTCAGGTAGTTCCCATGTTTTGTCCACGCTTTTAGTTGGACTTTTGAGAGGCTGACCCTGGAACAACTTAGTCTCATCCTCTGTGAAGGACCCAAATAGTAAGATCTGCATTACATACATAAGCAAGAATAAGATGAGAAAATCAGGACGACTTGGACAACTTTCATTGTTAACATAACTCGTGTCGCATACAAACTACTACTACATATCAAAATATTTGTGTTGGGAGGACCTTTAAGAAGGAGCTGTATGCATATAAGGGAACTTAATTTTAACATTGAATTACAGTAGAACTAGTGCCACACTCTCACATACTTCACACAAGTTGAAAGCAACAACAGCTCAAGCACTGATCAACGATTTGTCTACTTAATATCTAAACAGAGTGGACAAAATATGAGTATACAATCTAGTGCCGTGGGTATGCTTCACACACACGCAGTAGCATTAAATCAGCAGTGCTAGTACTCCAAAACCCTAGCAAATAGCAATCAACTCACTCGCACCCCGACCATCAACAACCCCGCGCACTTTAATGCGCCACGCCGTGGGAACAGGACGAGCAGTACCGACAGCTAAAAATCACAATTACGCCGTAACCGATGCCAATGCAAGCCCACGGACGGATTGATACCTTGTCGCCGGCGCCGCTCATCTCGGCTGCTGTGCGGGGAGCAATCTCTGCGCGCCGGAAGTGACCGCTTGGGGATCCTCTTGGGAGCTCTGCGACCAGGGCCAGAGGAAGCCGAGGCGGCAGGTGGGAGACATCAAAGGCGGCGGCGGGCGGCGCCTGGGGGAGTGGCCGTCCGCGCCACCGACTGCACGGCTCAGCACGGCACGGCGTGAAGCGGTCACTGCGCGGAGGCGCGAGGGGGGAAGGGGCGGGCGGCGGAGACAGGCGGAGGCGAGGCGTAGGGTTTGGCGAGGGGAGGGGGCTTGGGACTTTGGGACGGGTGGGGGGGGGGGACAGGAGGTTGCTTGCTTTGGTGGGTGTATATGCCTACGCGGGAGGACTCGTGGGCCGGGCTGGGTTTATTAGCGATGGACTGCGCCACGCGGTTTTATTGGGCCGCTGCAGGGCGGTTGGTTAACAAACTGTCCCCGACTCGCACAGTGCATTTAGGTAGGTTTGTGTTTGTATTTTTGGTTTTTTAAAAAAGCTGTGTTTCTCTATAAAAGTTATTTTTTATTTTAGTTGTTAGATTTAAAATATTTTTTTGGTTTTTCAGAAAAGCTACTCTCAATTAGTCTTTTAGATTCTAGTTTATTTTCTTAGAAGCAGTTTTCTGACTTCTTAGAAATCATTTTTTAGCAAATATGTTTGTTTGAACTTCTAACTCTATGCTTTTGAGAGAAGCAAAAGTCAGAAATAACATGAACCAATGGGCACTTAAAATTTAATTTCCGTGTCAAAGAATTAAATTCAGTTCTCTTTAGTTTGCTCTCGCTGATGGATATTGTATTCATATTTGTATGGATGGCTGGCTTTTGTGCTCAGAATTCTAGATAAAGAGCTGTTCTATTTACAACTCCATGGTACAGTTAAAGTAGGTAAATAAAAAGGTAGTACCAGGGAAAAGGACCCAATATTCCAGGCGCAAGAGAGGCTGATGAAAACTTCCAGATATAAATAAAATCCAATGCTAAATAGAGAATCGTTTAGATACATATATGAATGTTGCTATTGTTGTCAGTGATTGAAGGAAGTTTAATCCATCTAGATTGAAGGAAGTTTAATCCATCTAGGTTGAAGTATGTTTAGAAGTCTATAGCACATTGCAGGGTTCTTTCTATTTATGTCGATACCCTTCGTAATGTCATAATGTGTGTATCGGATGAAATCGTAAGAAGAGAGTGCTACAATGCAACACTTTCGTATATTATCATGCGCAGATTAGTACAGATAGAGAAAGCTATATAAATTATCTCTTTGCACTCAATCCAACGGGCTCCCTCCCATATATTAGTTTTGGGAAGGGGTGGAGGGTTGAGGTCTCTGCTCTCCCCCGCCTTCAAGAGCTTATTTAAGATTTAAGACTAATTTTTAAAATTACTTTTAGCCCTAAATTATATAATGAAAGAGTGAGTTTTTCTTAGAACGTATATTATATATAAATAGAGCATTATTAAGGAATTTATTTTTTCACCATATAATCTAGAACTAGAAATAATTTTAAAAATTAGTTTACGTACCCATGCGCTGCAACGGGAGCCAAATATTATATACTACAATATTTGTTATCATTGGCTTAACGAGCCCCACGACATTTAGAAATTTAGATGTAGAACTTCTATAAACAATTATGATTGGGTCAACCTTAGATAGAAATTAATGAATAACATTAATTGAAAATGTAGATGTATATTTTCATATACACTGGGCGAGAAGGGTTTCTATATTGATATACAACAGATAAAAAAAATTCTAAGTAAGCTCGAACCGAATGATGAATACATACTCAGTCAAGTAAGAAAGATGGAGGCTTCAAAAGATCCATATGCTGAGGTGTCTTCAGGTCCTTCACTCTGGACAACCGGGGAAGCTTGCGAGAAGGCAATACTATTTACCTATATGTAACCATCATCTAAATTGTATATCATCATGCCTACATGTGATATGCGATGAAACAATATCCCCGTATATACTTGACAAATGCTACATCTCCGATCCATTTATGTTGAAAAATGTATGGGGTGGAATGCAAGTATTTGACCATCCTAAGGTTTCGAATGATCTCATCCTCATGCAACCCTGTACTTACATATCCAATTCGGTACTCAAGATCAAGCAGTTCCTGTCCAATGAAATAGTAAGTGATGATAACCGTGCAAACTTTCGATTTTTAGGGTACATGATATGCAGCTGGGGTACCTCATATGTCATGTTATCGACATCAAGGTGCCAATCCTGATACTGATCATACATACCCATCCTTCCCAATAATACCCTTGTTCGAAACATCATCATATGCACGTCGTAAATAAGAAGTTTTGAAAACTGAAAGGAGAAATAATGAGTTCATACTCTTTGGAGAAAGCACATCCGGACTAAATACATCAACAAAGTACATCGGGATCTCCCTAAAAAAACTCCGGGATCTAAATCGCACACAGATGCCTGAGAATGATGAACTTGGAGTCATCAATGACCAGGTGTCAATCTCTAGTATAGAACAAGTATATAGTGCTAAGGAAACAGTACCATTAACCCATTTCCCTGAAGAACTGAGAACTTTAATCGGTAACTTCAACACTCCAAATCTACCACCAAATGGCGCCTTTCACTAACAAGCATGTCAGTTCACACTACTTAATACCTTTGTTTTAGAGCTACTTAATACCTACTATAGAACCAACTTGAACAGAAAATCAAAATTTAAATCGCTGCTCAGGCATATTCTTCATTGCCCCTGGTTTGTTCTAAAAAGCACGGTAAGACCATCATTTCGGCAACGCTGTAGTTAACTGAAAGAATCAGCAACATGGTTGTTCAGTTCAGCACAATGATTCAGCACTTATGCATGTACGCAGAAAAGGAAGGGAACTCTTCATCTACACTCAAAGGCCCTCTTGACCACCTAACTTATCTATTCCTGAGCCATGTTCCACTACCACCTGCTCTCATGTGCCCTCCTCATATCTGTTGCAGTGTCCTGAATAAACAAGAGTACATTTTTCCGAAGGGATTAAACTTGAGTACATGACTACCAAGTAGACAACATGTGTACCACACACTCCCCGAGCTGCAACCTCTTAGATATTGAATGTCTATCCGAAAGACACAATTTCAAAAGGATGATATTCATGTGACATGCTCAACTAACAAATGAGCCAAATTGACACACACCGTTAGTTACCTAAGAAAATATTCCCTGTCGAGGGGGCCTTATGCATGGCCAACCTTTCTAAGAGCAACGCTCTAACTACAATATCACATTGTAAATTCGTAATTTTTATAGCTTCACTGGTAAAAAGGTCCATACGCAAGTACATGACACAATGGGCAGAACTGAACAGATGCTGCATAATTGCACTGTACCTCTTCCTGAAGCCGTGCGTGAGAGCGCCGACGCCCATTCACATGTCGGTTGCGGCCAAAAGGTATATGGTCGGCATCAATGAACGACATTTCATGGTGTGTGGGTGAATTCATGGGAGATGAGGACATGTGCTCCGCATGGTGACCCGCCTAGCCGGAGCTGCGCCAGGCCTTTGTCACCGAGCAATCAGTGGTCAATTCAGCAGCACAGGATAGAAATTTACTTGCATTTCTGAAGAAAACTACTCCAAATGCTTGATTTACAGTGACACAACAATGATTTGGGAACATATGAAATGTATCAAACATGACTAAATTTGACCACGCTAAGCCTCTAAATCCAGCAAAATATGGACACTAAATCCAAGGGAAACAAGAAGCAACGGGTACCTCTCTGTTCGACCTCTCTGCCTGGGCGCAGCAGCGCGTACCCACCGTCAGCTGGTGTGGCCCCACCATGCAGTCCACCGACGAAACACCGGCCGGAGTAGAAGAAGGTAGCACGAAAGGCACCAGCTCGTCGGTGACGACTACACAAGGCACCAACGCAGCCAAAGCTACCTCGACGGCCACGATGATGCTGCTGGCCAGAGCTAAACTCGGCAAACCCCTGCAAAATAAATTGGACCGGAGCTAGATCGACGGCCATGGCCACTTGGCCGACCGGAGCTAAACTCAGCGAGCATCGATAAAAGAAATAGGAGAAAGAGCGGAGGGGATCACAGATGCACGTCGACACCACTTACAAGTGAAGGCGATGGAACTGTGCGCCTTTGACGGCAAAAGAGGCGATGACGGTGGGCGACGGCGGTGGAAACGACGGTGGCGACGCGGATGCGAAATCCCGACGGCGGACTCATCGAGGTTGAGATGCCCGGGGCGGCAACCGCCATGGTCGCCGGAATCCGAGACCACGAGGCAACCCTTGCTCGCGGCGGCGGCGGCGTTGCTTGCTTGGCCACCCTGCCCTCATCGACCTGCACACACTCGCCATCAACCCTGGCACGGGCGAGGCTGTGCGTGAGGGAGTGTGTCAAGCTCAGCCTCCACGACATCCTGCACGACCACCCGACGAAGGACAACACAGCTGATGATGATCTGTGACCGACCCTCCCAAATCGAACTCCTTTCTTCGGATCCATCTCATCCATGCCCGGATCGAGTTCCAGTCTGCAGGATCGAGCTCTCCCAGGTGCTAGGCGGGGCGTCTCCGAACAGGGACACGCAGGAGAATGAGGCAACTTCGGAGAACGGGGACACAGTGGTGGCGGCAGTGGCGTTGGACGAGGAGGAGAAGTAGCCCGCGACGAAGGGCACGGGGTAGGGCAACGCACCAGGGTTGGGGGTGCCCAGTGCGGGCATGGGAGAGAAGATGCGCAGTTGCAAGGGGGACGGAGGTGACGGGTGTGCTGGCCGCGGCGACGTCTTTTCCATGCCGGCTGCGCTCGTGCGGCAGGGGATCGGGGCCGGCGACGCGCAGATATAAAGGGACGGAGGGAGGTGAGGTTCGGGAGAGTGGAATGAGATCAGGGCACGGGGAGGGGAGGGGAGGGGAGCGGTCGACACGGACGAGCGGGCGAGCATCCGCGATCGAACGAGCGATCTGCGTCCGGTCGTCCGACTACACTGACCCACCTGTCGGCGCCGAGTGGATGCGGGGATGCAGGCGAACGAAGGGACGGACGAAGGCGTGCGATCGGACGGGTGAGGAGTGTCTGTTCGACCGACTGTGGCTGACGAAACATGGATTAGAGATTTTTTAAGTAGGAGAGATAAATAGAGCATTATTAAGGAATTTATTTTTTTACCATATAATCTAGAATTAGAAATAATTTTAAAAATTAGTTTATCACATAAGAAGAATATTGGTGAATTTTTCTAGATTTTTTAATTTTATTGGAGTCTATAACAATTATTAGAAGTTATAAAAGTAACTTTTTGAAGAATTTTAATTTAAATTCTACACATTTTTTAATTAATATAATTAAAAATATGTTGCATATGGATTATAAAACATGTAAAAACTTTTAAGATTTTTTAAAATAGAAGACCACTAATTTTTTATAACAAAAGTCTCCTGCGACTAACAAACAGTAACCGTGTTTCGACGGGAGTTCTGTCAGCAGCGTCACGAAGGCCCTATTTGTTTCAGCTCAGGATTATAATAAGCTAGCTTATTTGTTCTTAACTGAAACAAACAGCTAGTTTATTTGTTCAGATTATTATAAGCTGAAGTTTAGATTATAATAATTCTATAAGATGTGAAAATGAATTTATTTTGGGTTTTACTATAGTACACATCAAATTTAGAAAAAATTACCCGCGCAATGCCACTCTCCTCACCCTACACGTGAATTCCCCGTCCTCTATTGAGGGCATTGCAGACTTTTGCCAATAATTCAGACTCTAATAATCTAGGTTGTCAAACAACTCACAACTTATTTTCCTTTAGTTTATCATAATTCTATTTATTATAATTCACAATCTATAAGGCACTTATTATAATCCTGAGCTGAAACAAATATGATCAGAGTGAAGAAGGGAAAAAAAAAATAAAACCGATGGTAAATAAGGAGGATGAAATTTTTTAATGGTAGTGAGGGAATATGACCTTTTTTAAATGGCAGTGAGGGAATTAGTTCTATGAAAAGCCCCTTCTCCCAATCGTCGCCGGCGGCGACCACCAGGCACCAGCCCGCCACTGCTGCACCCACCGCAAGGCCTCAAGCAACGAACTCTTCGCGAGCCACTTCACCGAACCCCGAACCGCCCGTCCCATGGACGTCCGCCGCAGGCCCGCGGCGGCCGCTGCAAGGGACCAGCCTCGGCAGCCGCCGGCAGCTGCGGCGCCGGCGGAGCCGACGAAGGAACTGATCCTCCGGCCGCCGAACCTGGGCGTAGTCGCTGCGGCGATGGTGCTCTTCCTCGCGCCCTTCTCGTACCTCGCATTCGTGCACTACCCACTCGCCGCCGATCTGCGGCAATCCATCCTCATATGCGGCGCCATGAGCCTCGGCGGCTTCTTCGTCGCGCTCCAGCTTATCCCCGTCGCCGCACGCTACCTCCTCCGCCGCCGGATGTTCGGCTACGACATCAACAAGAGGGGCTTGCCTCTGGGCGAAATCCAAGTGTGAGTGCGCAAGTAAATTTTAGTATAGGTGTTTCTGAGGCCTGTATTTTTACATGCCCTGTTGCAAATGCGATTGCTCTAGGACTATATTTGACTCGATTTGGGTGTTTGGCATCAGAACCTAGGTTTTGCTGGTTCACCGTTTCAGCTTCAGGGACGGTGATTTTAACGTTGAGAAATGGGAGCTTGTTACATTGGCATTAATTAGTTGTTAAGATTCATCGTGGATACTATGAATTCGAATCACAATACAACAGTAATTGTCACTAGAAGTGATTTCAGCTCGATCAAAGTGAATACATTGGGGTTTTGATAGTATAGCTTCAAAGGCTAAATTAGCTGGTTTTATTCGGTTCTAGTGCATAATTTGGAAATTAATGCCTCAAAAAAGTTTATTGTTTCAGAAAAGGTGCATAATTTGCACTAAATCTTTAGCGTGATCTGACTACATACGGATATAAAGATGTTAATTAGCATTTTTTGTCTGTCTAAACATCGTATTTGTTTTGCAGGCCTGAGGCACTAGGCCTTGTTGTTGGGATTGTCTATTTAGTCATTGCAATTATATTTCAACAATTCAACTTCGCAGCAGACTCCATGGTATGTTGTGACTAGTAATCTTTTTGACATCATGTTTTATGCCCTGAAACATGTGTCACAGTTACTTTTTGTTGACTTCTTGTTTCAGTGGCTTGTTGAATACAATGCAGCATTAGCATCAGTCTGCTTTATGATTCTTCTTGGATTTGTTGATGATGTTCTTGATGTTCCATGGAGAGTGTATGTTGTTTGTCAAACTGTTTTTCAGTTCACTTAAATAGTGATGTGCCATCACTATCACATTGCTGATAAATTTATTTTGGAATTGTGTGTTTTGAAACAGGAAGCTTCTGCTGCCCACAATTGCATCACTTCCTCTGTTGATGGCATATGCTGGTGGTACCTCCATCAGCATTCCAAAGCCTATAGCCCCTTATCTTGGAGTAGCAGTTTTGGAGCTAGGTATGTTCATTGTTTCAAACATGGGAATAGTTTTTGAATGTGAATATTTACTGTTTGGTAGTTGCACAATATTGATCTAGGGTTGCAGGACTGATGATTTTTACTGTTGTTGAACAATCAAGAGGTAATTGGGTAAATCTATAGCAGATCACACTATAAAAAAAATCTATTATGCAGTTATTAGTCATTAGCCCTTAATCACAACTCATAGGATAGAATGTGATTATCAGAGATTATGTGTATTGGTCAGCACCACATTGTGTCAAGTCACCAGCAAGGTGTTGCCTGTTGGCACTTTTTTTTTTTGTGTTCCTCATTCTGTGCTGAGGCCCCTTGTAAGTCTTTAGCTTTTCCATTGCCCATAATAAGCCTTAAACTCCGAATCTTGGTCCCCACAGACTGATGGCACTAAACTTACTGGTATTTTAAACAGAAGGCTTGTACGGGATAGTGTTTAGAGTCTTTTGGAGATTTGTGAAATGTTGAGAAGTCAACAACGGTTGACTTTTTTATATCATTGGGAACACAGATTCATATGCTTATGATCTTGTGCCTGTTTATCACTTGTATTCGCAAGAGGCTCACAACTTGTTTGCATTTTGATAGTTTCTGATACATTGTGTTGATCGTGCATGATAATTCTGTAATAGTGCAAGGATGTTATTTCCTTATTGGCAACAATGTCTTATGCTTGATGTGTGGATGTTGAAAGCTAGAAATACTAGATAGTAATATGCCTTCAGTGCTCTTTTTAGTGAACTATTTTTACATTTTCTTTTATTCCATGTTTACTTATTTGCTTTTGCTTATAAAACTTACTCTATTTCAACTCTGTAGATGAGCCCTGTTTGTATTCTATAATTAAAAGCTATCCTATTCACTGACCTTTCGTTTCCTTTGGCATGCAGGTTCATTGTACAAGCTATTCATGCTCCTGTTAGCAGTCTTTTGTACAAACTCAATAAATATACATGCTGGCTTGAATGGTCTTGAAGTTGGGCAGACAGTTGTTATTTCTGCTGCGGTATAAACAGAATATATGTCTTATGAGAAGTACATAAATCTTGAATACCACTCATCTCCTGATGATTTATAACATTTTCCAGGTTTTGATACACAATGTAATGCGCATAGGATCTTCTACAGACATTGAAATCCAGCAAGCTCATGAATTCTCTATTTATCTTGTCCTGCCTTTCCTAACCACTTCTTTAGCTTTGCTAGCCTTTAACTGGTAAGGACCTTGAGAAGCACACTAGATCTGTTTAAATCATAGATTTTTGCCCCCCCCCCCCCCCTTTTTTTTTTGAGAAAGCATCATGTGTACATGGATGGCATCAGGTATCCTTCATCTGTTTTTGTTGGTGATACCTACACCTATTTTGCTGGAATGGCTTTGGCTGTGGTGGGAATTTTGGGACATTTCAGGTAAACATCCTCAATTATCTCCCACAAGTTTCATTACTTTATTACTTACCAGCCAAGAATACTGAGCCAGCTTATTCCACATTTGACTGTTTATGATGTGGAATGATACACTATTAGCAGTCTGATGTCTGTAGTGAACGGCTTCCTTGTTCTGGGCACATGCGCATCAAAGTCTTTCCCTATGTTTGTTTGTTTGTTTATCTCTTGCTGCATGTAAATTAGTGAAGTGAGTAAACGTTTACATGGGAAAACAGTTATTTTTTGGAACCTTAGATTCCTGAGACTGGGAGAGGGGATTTACAATGGAGTCTGATGGTGCTTGTAGTGTACTATAATATCCTACAGAATTCTGGTTGGATTTGACATCTAGTTTCTAAACATTTTGTGTGATGCCTGTTTAACTTCCTGTGTTCATATCTTTGGATTCATATACTTTTATCGCCTGCCTGTGTAGGGTGGATGTGTGGGGTGGAAAAGCTATCTTGACTGTGAACCCAAACTTGTGCCATCAACACTTCCTATGCACATCCATCTGCCATATATAGCATTAGCATATGCTAGTTTTACATACAGTTTACTTTACCCGTTATTATTGAATTGCAGCTGATTAATGACTGTTTTGAGTTTGCAGCGAGACGTTATTGCTCTTCTTTTTACCTCAAGTTCTTAATTTCTTGTGCTCAGTCCCACAGGTCTGGATAAATCCTTTACGTTTCTTTTCTTTATTTACCACTTCATTGAGATAGTTTCCTATTTAGCTGATTAGGTGCTCAATATGCTTACATTTTGGATTTATGTCTTTATTTCCTACAGCTCTTTCACTTTGTTCCTTGCCCAAGACATAGGTTGCCAAGGTACTTTTGTATTGACTTGACCTGCAACCTTCAAGAGAACTTACTGTAACAGGATCATTTATGAAGTTTCTGAAATCTGTTTCCATTGACAGGTTTGATCCTGAAACAGGTCTGTTGACTGGTACCAAAGATGGGAATCTAGTTAACATATTCCTTAGGTTATTTGGAAGATGCACAGAGAAGGCCCTTTGCATAAGGCTCCTTATTTTTCAGGTAGATTCTGCAAACTACTGTTTCACTTAATTGCAAATTTGTTTCTTGACTTCCAAAGATCTCATGAACTAATTGACTATGTGTTGATTAGTTGGTTATGCAGCAAAGATGTCATCATTATTTACATTTGCAAAATTCTTATTTGGAAAATCAGAACAGGAGATATGTTCTTTTGTAGCAGCAGGAAAATTTAAGAAAGAACAAAGTTAAGTAGACACTTAAGTTGAACTAGATGCACAAGATTCAATGGTCAAATCAGAATTCAGATGAACTATAGACATCCTTCTCAGAGCACACATCAATCTAAATCAGCAGAGTTGTCTAATATATGTCGCTGACACTAGCTATAGTGCTTGCCTGCTTGGTGTTGTCAACATATGTCGAAATTAACAGAGATTGGTTTAAGATACCAAAATTGTTCAGAGCATGCAATATGTCAAGGTTTTTAACAATTCATTGTAATTTTGGCATGATTGCATCATTGAATTAGCTGTTTTTTTTTTTGAGGTAGAATTAGCTGTTCTTAAAGCTCAACCAATTTCCCCAGTTATTGCACAGATGTGTGAGCACTCGGAAAAATCGACACTGAATAATTTCAACTAAACTTGTGCTTTGGATACTTCAAATATCTGCATATTGGGTGCTTTGAACTGACCGGTTCTACGAACCGACTGCTAGAAATCTTAACTTGGTTTCCCTTGTTCAAGTACATATGGTGATGAGCAGCCACATGAACAAATGATAAATTTGTTTTGCAAAAAAAGAGAGATAAATTTGGATACTTAGAGTTCTATATTTATGTGACATCGTGCGTGCATTTCATTTTGGGATCATAACACCACGTCTTCATGTCTGACAGGCTCTTTCTTGCATATTCTGCTTCTGGCTAAGATACATGCTTACCGGATGGTACAAATGATCACCTGCAAAAGACTCTTCGCTTGTCGCCTTTCTTAAAGTTCGCTCGCAAATCAGTTGCATCTGATGGCTGTTATTTTCCTCGACATATTTGTAGACTAACCACCCAAATTTTCAAATACTGGTGGAAGGGCATCTCGCTGTTCACGCATTTGCTTTCTACCGTTAGTCTTTGGGTTTGTTTGCTTCACTTGTGGCATCTATTTTACTGCAGTTCCTTGTATCTCTTTACAATGGGTTCAAGGAAGTTTGCTTGCCTGCACAGCTGTACTCTGCACGCCATTGGAAGAAAAAAAAACATTTTCTGAGTTACAATGAGAGAAGAGGTTTACCTCTATTTGTGTATCACGGTTCCCATTTCTTCTCTATAGCTTTGTATTGGTAGCGTATAGGGTCTTTAGATCTAACTCATTTGTTTGGTTTGAGAAATGAAATGGATTGCCCCATCACCGTCTCGTTACTCATATATGAGTTGTACTAGTGTTTTTTAAAATCATACCAGTTGTAGTGGTGTTTCTTTAAAAAAATCTTGTGAGTTGTATTGGTGTTTTTTTTTTTTAAAAAAAATTGTTTGGAGACGTGTAACGGTCTTACACCACTAGATTGATAAGATAACTCCATAAAGGACCATCCAAGACGAGATCATTGATTCATAATAAAAAGCACCCCACCAAGCAATGTTTTGATTTTTTTGAAATAGGTATCAGTCGGTATTTCAAATGTCAATTAAGGCGTTATCAATAATTAGAGTGATGATACCCTATTTGGGTCTACACATGGAGGTGAGAAGTGAGATGAGCTCATGTCAAGGTTTATTGGCATACCAACTGTTGATAGGTCTCGGTATCTCTCTCGTCCTGGCGTGTGGGAGGGCCGAGAAGTGCCACACGCACGTCAACAGCATGCATGGCGCCTACGTGGTCTCCTGTACCACCCTTTGTTGGCTTAACGAATATTGATATGTTCTCTGTTTTTTGATAAGAAACTAGTCGACACTCTAATTGCTGATAATGGCATATATTTATACAATTTTTTATTTTAAATTATATTTTTGCATTTTCTAATAAAATAATATTATTTCAAAAAAAAATCAATGTTTTGGTCCCTCAAAATCAAATACTATCTTTAGAAGCTTAATTGATCCACAAAGGCTAGTGGGGTTGCGCCTCTCGCGCCCCGCCACCCTTCCAAACCGCCCTGCCCTCTACTTCGATGGATTCAGTTGAGTCTCCACGACGCGATCGCCCCCGAGGAACATGCTGCGCTCGTCCGCGTCCAGGCGGGAGGCCACCGCGAAGGCCAAGAGCGGCGAGCTCCCCAAGTCCGCCGCCATTTCCTGGAAGGACGTCGCGGCCATCGCCAAGAGCGGCGAGCTGTCCAAGGCGGTGGCCGCCGTCAGGGAGGCCGCGGCCGTGCACCACGAGGGCTGGATGGTGCGCTACGACCGGCGGAAGATCGGCAAGTCCTTCTTCCACACGCGCTACTTCGTGCTCGAGAGCAGGCTGCTCGCCTACTACAAGAAGAAGCCCAAGGAAAACATGGTAGGAGTATTTGCTTCGTGCTCAGATTTTTCCATATATATTTGTTAGGGTTGTTCTCACGGAGAACTTGAATCTCCGAAAAGTCTCGATTTACAATTTGGTAACACGTTCAGTGCTCTGCCTTGCTAACCTAGTTGTATGGCTTGTTCGCCGGTAGATCATGCAAGGTAAAGTGGTGATCCGTTAAACATGATAATGTTATTCACCATATGCCAATCAATTACGTTTCAATAAATGCCGATTAATTAATTATTATGTTGTGGTTTTCTAGATTTTCCTTTTATAACTTGCATTCTTGCTATTTCTGATACTCTACTGAAAATGATTAATTCTGCCTGATTTGCCACCATACAATGCTTCCTGCTGCCAAAATTCCAAAATCACACGAGCCCCTTCTGATGTTTGTTAACTTGGTGGAGTTTGTGGATATTCATCCAGGTGCCGCTCAAGTCGCTGCTGATAGATGGGAATTGCAGGGTGGAGGATAGAGGGCTCAAAACACATCATGGGCAAGTGAGTTTCCTCTCCTCTTTTGTCCGATAGCTTAAAGTCTGAATGTTACAAGTTCTTAGATCATAACGGGGATAAATATCGCTGAGAGGATAGCTAGTTGGCGTCAGCTGTTAGGGATGAGAGATTTAGACTATATATGAGGGAGATGAATATGGGAAGAGACTAGATTAATTCTTCTTGCTTGATTCATAATACACAACTATTGCCAACTATATATAGCCAGCCACCTTACAGAGTTACAATCTGATTACAACTCGTTTATTCCTTTCTGCCAATTCTAACTCAATCCTAACCGAATCTAACTTGACTACTTCTCCTAATCCAACTTTCCTAACATATATTTACTGATCTGGCCTTCCAAACTAATTTATCTATTCCCTAAAACCAAAACAAACTCATCTCTTTAATCAGCTGCGCTACAGTAATCTCCGCCCGTAACATTTCTCCTCTCATTCGGCGACAGCTCACCCTCGAGCTGTAGGGTGGCAGCCATGGATGCAGCCCTTAAAATCCTCACGTTGACGAATGGTTGTAGCGCCAGCATGACACATTGGAAAGTGCAGAGTAGCGCGTACATGATATCTGTTTTCTGAACATATAAGGATGTTCACGCGGCAGTTGTTGATAGACACTGAAATCTAAGACTCCATGACATGCCTAATGCATACCTTTGCCATCCCATGAAAGACGGCATTGGAGTTGGTGGATTTTTGTGGTGGGCGGTAATGATGTCGGGCATTCCGTGATGGTGACTGGAGATACAGTTGCCGCCGGTGAAGGAGCCGCTGCACTTGATGGCGTACCACTTTGCAGGATGTCAGACCCACACAAAGGGGGCACATCGATTGCGGAGGGGGCTGCTGGTGGTCCTGTTTGGAGAGATCAGCAACCGATGAGACGGAATCACCCGTGATCGGAGCTTGATTTATGCCGATAGCCTTCTCCACTGTGGTGACACGACCCACGAGGCTGTTCATTGCGCACGTGAGGGTGGACAGAGAGTTTTGGATGTTGCCCAAAAGGCCGAGCTGCTGCTTGATGTCGTCCAGGGTGTTGTTGATGGATGTGAAACCCTCCTGATACTCCTTGCGCAACATGTCTTCTCGAGCAACGAGCAATACTTTGAATTGCTCATGTTCAGCATTTGAAGCCATGGAATCTGATATCAATTTGTTATGATCTAACGGGGATAAACATCCATCGAAAGGATAAACAGATGGCGTCAGCTGCTAGAGATGCGAGATTTAGACTATAGATGAGGAAGACGAATATTCGGGGAGACTAGATTAATTCTTCTTGTTTGATTCATAATACACAACTATTGCCAACTATATATAGCCGACCACCTTACAGAGTCCCAATTTAATTACAACTCGTTTATTCCTTCCTGTCAATTCTAACTCAATCCTAACCGAATCCAACTTTCCTGATATATCTTTACTGATTTCATCTTCCAAACTAATTTATCGATTCTCTAAAACCGAAACTAACTTATCTCTTTAATCATGTGTGCTACAGTAATCTAATGCCTTTTGCTGATCTGTGTTGGGATCAACTCACTCAATCCCTCTTATTGTTGAAAATGATTCACTCAACTCCTCTCTTTTGTTCTCTCAAACTTGAATCACATAAGTTCACATAAGAGAACACAAGAGTAGTAACTCAGAATTATTCTTATCTAGTAACTTCATACTGCTACTCACTACTTCTCTTTGTACCTTCACACTACTCCTATTAGTAGCTTCACACTACTCCAATTTGTAGCTTCACTCTACTACTTGGTGTGTATAGAGGTACTGCCCTATTTATAGGAAAAACAACTGGTCTACTCTAGCTACATTAGATCGTTTGCTACAGTACCAGTGAGGCTCACCTGCTACAGAACTGATGGTATAAGGAGCGGCTCTGTACAGTACCAAAGTACTGTTACTACAGTACCCGACATACTGGTGCTACAGTACATGCAGGGATTATACTAACAATCTGCATAATGTATCTCACTAAGTGTTCCATGGGCATGTGATTTTGAACTTCCCTTGGCAACCGAAGCTGAATTTTCATTTGTTATTCTCATGCCTCCTTTGGGTTTTTATTTTCAGATGATTTATGTCCTGTGCATTTATAACAAGAAACAAAAGGAGCATCAAATCACGGTTTGCTTTAAAGCTTGACCCTTCAACAGAACCACAGTTCTCCTTGATTCATGTATCTTCAAGTCACAAGTAAATTCAATTCGCAGATGGGTACATATGATATTGAAGATGCATTGACCTGGAAAAAGAAGATAGAGCTCATCATTGATCAGGTGTAGTAGGTCTCTGTTTCAACCAGGCTTTACAAATACGGCACAGCTGCTATAAAAAAAATCTGGAAAAAAGCTTGAATTTCAATTGCCTTTTTCCAGATATTTTCAGAAGGCAGTACTGTTGTACAATAAATCACAGTGTTAGAATGTGATATGAGCTTCTTAGACCCCCTAGCTCATTGCAGACGCACTTGACTACCGTCTTCAGAAAATTTGCAACTTGAATTAACTGAATGGCACCGAATGGAAAACTAGGCAGCACTCTATCTAAACTCACTTGGATTGAAGAAATTTTGCAAAATCAAGGGCAAATTCTGTATGTTGTTTTAACACATACAGATTCCCTTCATTCTTGCAGCAACCAGACTCTATGACAGCTAAAAACCATAAGGCGTTTGCTACAATGGACTTTGACATGGAACTTGGAGGGCAGTTTTCGTTCTCGGATCGTGACAGCGCGTAAGTGGCACTCCATCGCTTAGAGTATCTTCTGTGAGGCGTTTCACTGAATTAGTTAGAAACTTATTACTAATGTAGAGCTGAAGACGAAGAGGAACGGCCTACCTTGACTCGCAGGACAACTATAGGGAACGGTAAGAAGTTACATTAACTAATCTGCGTGAAGAGTACTTATTCACAACAATTATTTTCATTTTTGCATGTTACAAAATTCAACATATCATTCCTGGTGCTAGGTCCCCCTGATCCAATACATGATTGGACCAAAGAGGCTGAGATTAGTCTGTCCAATCAGAACGACCCCAATCAAGTTTACTCCAAGAAGAATTGGCGACTACTTAGATGCCAAAATGGCAAGTCTGTGTTCTTATCCTTAGGTCATTAATCATTCCTTGTAGGATTATTGAAGTTGGGGTCTTACTGGTTTGTCATTGGCAGGGTTGCGCATTTTTGAAGAGCTTCTGGAAGTTGAATCCCTTGTATGTTCCAGCTGTATTTTTTTTATTTGGACAGCGTCTGAAATTGTGAAGCTGACGACAACATATTACTTTGATGCCATGTAGGCAAGAAGCTGTAGCCGAGCTATGAGGGCTGTTGGTGTAGTGGAAGCCACATGTGAAGCCATTTTTGGGCTGGTGATGAGCATGGATGTAACAAGATACGAGTAAGCATCTGGTCCTTTAACTTGATACTTTTCCTAATACTAATATTGATCTAGTTGATCTTTCTTCTCCATTTAGGTGGGATTGTAGCTTTCGCCATGGTAGTTTAGTTGAAGAGGTTGATGGTCACACTGCAATACTATATCATAGGTTGCAGCTGCATTGGTGTCCAATGTAACTTCAATTCTCACAGGCTGACGAGTTCTTATCAATTGCTTTTGCCTCTGATTATTCTCAATCAATCTTCCATCTACATGGCATGCAGGTTAGTCTGGCCTCGGGATCTGTGTTATGTTCGGTATTGGCGGCGTAATGATGATGGAAGCTATGGTAAATTGTTGAATTGTTACTTTTTCCTGTCACCTTTACTGTCTTTAGTGCCTTATTTTTTACACTGTGTTTACGCATGCAGTCGAGCTATTTCGATCTACAGAACATCTGAACTGTAACCGCCAGCGAGGATTTGTGAGGGCTTTTATTGAAAGTAATTTCCTTGGGTCCATATTAAATCCTGCATCGGCCTTTATGAGACACTCCAAATAAACAAAAATGCCAACTTTGATTCCTTTTTTTTCCCTGAAATTTCTACTATTCAGGTGGAGGGTTCAAGATTTGTCCTCTCAAGTGTCGCAATGGAAGGCCTCGTACTCAGGTTCAGCACCTTATGCAGATTGACCTGAAGGGATGGGTACTGAATTACTCTCCTTCCTTTCAGTATCATTCTTTGCTGCAGATACTGAACTGTGTTGCCGGTACTGAAATACTGTCTTTCCTATGCCATAACCATTAGCAACTTCATATTTAGTACGAAAGAGCAAAATATGTTTGTTAAATTTACCACTCAGCCCTATTGTTCTACCGATTCATTCTGGTTCTCATGGCTCCAATCTACACTTACTCCCAGGGCTGCGTGAATATTTTTCCCAAACAGATGATATCCATATAACTCCAAGGATTCCTGCAATGGAGAGCATGGTTGATGCGGCTTCAGCACAAAAGGATCAGAAGCTTCAAGAAGTTGACTGCAATACTAAACCAGCAGATCAAGGACAAGCAGAAAATAAAAACATGGGAACGATTGATGAAGAATCGGATGAGGACGAGGAGTATCAAGTCCCTCAAGCTGATATAGAGGTGCCAATTGTCCTGGACCAAACTATGAGCAAACAATTCATGAATGCTTAGCTTCCTACAAGTTTAACGTATTTTCTCACTTCGTACTAAACCTTGACCAAAACCAATGTACAGGAAGGCCCTAACAAATCTGACAATGAAGCTAAAAACAACAAGGGTTTGTTTCCCTCTTTAATTCTATATTCCTGCATTCTCGTATCTGTTGTTGTCAAGTTCCAGGTGTTCTTTTTTTTTTCTGTAACCACGGTAGCTATGCCATTATGACAGATGAGCCTCCAGAAAAAATTGTTTTTTCTTGCTTTTCTGGGATTCTCTGTCGTGGTGCGGATGAGAAAAGCCGCAACTGTTGGACAGTACCTGATAGCAAGATTTTTAAAGTTCGTAGCAAGAACTTCCCGCATGACAAATCAAAGGTCTAAAATTTCAAGTTTGTGCTTTATTGATTTTTTAAGCATGTCAGAAAATATCAATACTCGCAACACACTAATATCCAAGTTACAGATACCTGCAGAAAGTTATCTCATGGAGCTTGCGGCCATTGATTGGTTTAAGGACACCAAGCGTATGGATAATGTTGCCAGGCAAAAAGGTTGTGTTGCTCAGGTAACCAAAAGCTGGCCTAATAGTTTATTCTATTCTCATATTGCTGCTGTTATTTTTGTAATTTTTTTAGTAAGATGTTCGTAATTTTAATATCAGGCTATTGCACTAACACTGCGAAACAGTCTCAGTCAAGGAGGACCAGCACAAGAAACTTAACTAATGTGCATATTATGTGTTGTCAATTTCTATGAACAGTGCACGAGGCTACCTCAAAATATTTCTTGCTTGTCTGCATGAAGGACTACAGTTATCATAATTCAGTGCTTGTTGAGTTGTGCTCCAACGCTTTTCAAAATCAACTAGTAAAATGGGCACATTAAAGTAGATTGGCTTAATGCAAAAATGATTTCTTCTTGTCTAATCTCAATCATCATCTGAATATAGCCACTTCAGAATTCAGACTCACTTCTGCCTGAAGTGGCATAGAATCAAATCATATCCTCATTCCCTTTTTTCACAGCTATATCTTTTACTGCTTTTACAGGTTGCTGCTGGGAAAGGGACGCATACATTTGTTGTCAACTTACAGGTAAGTTGGTATTCCGTAAGACTTGTTTTCAATCTTTATCCATTTGAAAAAAAAGGGTGAAGTTTATCCTCTCGTAGATTCCTGGATCAACTCATTACAGCCTGGTCATGTATTTCGTCACGAGTTCCTTGAAAAAGGGATCATTACTGCAGCGTTTCTTTGATGGCGATGATGACTTCCGCAATAGTAGACTGAAGCTAATTCCATCCGTTCCTAAGGTATTTTCTCACACATAGCTATGTAGGGTGTAACAACAGTTTTGTATTCTTCGACTTCATTTTAATTTCAAAAGGGAGGGAAAATCTTCAGAGCTCTTGGATAGTACGGCAGAGTGTTGGGAGCACCCCTTGTTTGTTGGGAAAGGCTGTAGATTGTAGCTACGTACGAGGTCCTGGGTATTTGGAGGTAAGTCGTAAAACGTCATACTAAAAGTACTTCTAATGCATTGCTTATGATTTCATCCTTGCTTTGTGTGAAAGGTTAATCTCGATGTGATATGGCTGGGCAGATCCAAATAGGCTGGGTGTTACAATTACTGATTGATGGAAGTGAAACGTTTTGGTCATTTGTGAATACGGCAATGCATCTCAGCGTGCTGCTTTTGCAGGTGGACGTTGACATTGGTTCTTCTGCAGTAGCAAATGGAGTTTTGGGCCTGGTGTTTGGTGTTGTCACAACATTAGTAGTTGATATGGCTTTCCTAATACAGGTCGGTGTCCCTTTTCCACCTTGATGAACTTTTCTTTGACGTAGCATTGATGAATTTTTGTTTTTCTAAAGACTAATAATACAATTCAATCTTTCTAAAGATGGAATTATTTTAGTTGGCAAAAAAAGTTTCTGGCCCTATCAAAGAACATAATGTTTTCTCCTATTGTATGTATGGATATCACTTTTGACTGCTAGCCTGATATAACTTGTAGGCAAACACATTTGATGAGCTCCCGGAGCAAGTTATAGGCGCAGCTCGGCTGGCTCATGTGGAACCGTCTACAGCTGTAGTTCCGGACCTTGAAAATAACAGTGACAGCAACAAAGATGACAGCAGCAACGACGATAACAACAACACTACATCCTCGGAGGATGATTTGTCAAAGAAAACCAACTGATTTGGCCTTTCTTTGAGGACTTGGACAAGAGGCGCGGATTTGATTCTTCTCTTTTAAGCTCCATTAGTTCTCCAGTACTGGCACTGCACCACTTGTAGTTTGGTAGTTGATCTCCACGAGCGCCTATACTTGAGTTCATAACTTCAGACATCAATCTTTTCCTCTCTTGTTTTCATTGCAGTTCATTCTTCAATTTTTAATTTCCACTCCAGTTTTGGAGGCGATTCAATGTACATGTTGGCAAAGTCATACTCTGATGAATACGCTCAACTGTCTAACTACAGTATATGCCATTAACCAACAGATGACAGTGATGTGCTTACCAACAAATCGGAGCAGGGAGAAGCTGCGCTAAGCGTAGTTGGCGAGAGCGTGTTGTTGCACCCGTGTTTGAGCCTCGCTCGACGTCGGTTCTCATCAATTTCACAGTCGGGGTCTTACTTACTGTATTTCCCGCAAAAAAACAAATCAGAGCAGGGGCTCAACTAATCTCTTGGTCAAATCATAACTCTATTAAAAGAGTGATACCAAATGACATTGCAAGTGCTTTATTTATTCAAGGAGAAATAAAATGGTCATTGGTTGTCTAGAACTAGCGTGGGCTGTTCAGACCACGTACGCCTAATTCTCGTGAAATCAGTTATTTCATCCATGCCAATCTATACCCTCATGGCGGATAAACTACTCAATTGGGTAATCAAGGAAATTGATACTATTCGATGCAAATTTCTCTGGACAAGGACTGATAAATCTATGCGGGGCAAATTTGTTGTTGCATGTGGCGCGGTCTACAAACCATTGAAGCTTAACGGCCTCGACGTTCCTGATCTCAGGCTCGTTGGCTTCACGCTGCGCCTCCGCTGGCTTTGGCTACACAAGGCTAACCGGGACCGGGCTTGGGCGGCACTGCAATTGCAGGTTGAGCTGGAGGTTCGAGCCATGTTCGACGCTTCTGTCTTTGTGCGGCCTGGTAATGGCGAGCGCGCCCTCTTCTGGTCAGATGCGTGGCTCAGCAGACTCACGATCAAGTTCATGGCGCTGACGCTTTGGGCAATGATTGGATGTCGTGCCATTTGCATCTGGGATGGTAGCGCAAGCACTGAATGGCAGGCAGTGGATATGAGACATTGAGGGGCCGCTAACGCTACAGGTGCTCATGGAGTACGTCTACCTCTGGCATTGGCTCTCGGTCACCCAGTTGGAGGTGCAACAAGAGGATACCTATGTGTGGCGATGGACCTGCAACGGGATTTACTCGGCGAGGTCGGCTTATGGAATGCTTCACCTCGGTGGTGTTCGTTTTCATGGAGCAGATAGGATTTGGAAGTCTTGGGCTCCTTTTAAAGTGAAGTTTTTTATCTGGCTAGCGTCGCGGCGACGCATTTGGACGTCGGATAGGCGCTTGAGGCACGAGTTGGATGCTTACCACGCTTGCTAGCTTTGCGATCAGGAGTCTGAGTCCGCGAATCACCTGCTGCTCAGATGTTCCTTCTCCAGGTTTGTCTGGTGGGAGGCTCTTTCGTGGGCCCACCTTGATTGTGATTTCCTCCTGGATGCCTCTTTTCAAGATTGGTGGGCTCACACCACCTCCTTGCAGCCAGCGGCGATGTGGAAAGGCACCAACATGTTTTTCATGTTTGTCGATTGGCATATTTGGAAGGAACGCAATGCCAGATTATTCCATCATCGCTCCTCTTCGGTGTCACTGCTTCTTGAACGGATCAAGGCGGAGATGGAATTATGGATAGCAGTGGGAGCACGACACCTAGGTCGCTTATTCTGTGAGTAGTCCGTTAGGCCTCGCGGCACTTCGTTGCCACCTTGCGTGAGTCTCCTTGTGTCGCGTTTGTAACCAATATTTTAGTGTTGCCTTCTTCTTAATACAATGATGCGAGTCCTCATGCGTACGTACTAGGCCCGATTCGTTCCCTCTTCACCTAGACTGGCTTCGATTTTATATATATAGATATAGATATTATATTTATTCGACACCTATGCACAGCGTACCTGCAGCATATATGCAGACCGTGCACGTGTCCGACCAAGTAACCAACCAAGCTTTGACACGCGCGCTAGTTCCACTGACCCAACACGCTTCCTCCCACCTACCCCACGAGCCCACTAAATGACCAAGCGTGTTCCCACCTCGTGAGCATTGATTGCAACTATCTGTTACAAATAAGCATAGAGCAGTTACAACTATATATATAACGAGATTACAACTTACCTGTCCATGTTAATTGATTGTAACTAACTGCGATCATGTTGCAATCAATAATGTTGTAACTATATTGTTCAGCATATTATAATTAAAGTGATTACCATGTTGTAATTAGCCCACACTCAATTATCATATTGCAACTAGAATGTCTAACATTTTGTAACTAGAGTGTTTACTATGTTGTAACTGCTACTCACTCAATAATGCATTATCGTAACTAGAGTATCTAATATGTTGTAACTATATTATCGTGACTAGAATATTTACTATGTTGTAACTATGTTGTTCAACATGTTATAACTTGACTATCTCTGAATCACAACTATAACTCAAGTTGTAACTGCAGTATAACACAAAGCGTAAAAAGGTATCCAACAACTAGTTTTTAAAGTAGTCTCTTTATATACACTTCCCCCTTTCACTCCATACCTCTTGCCCATTTCGAATCAGATAGCTCTCTAAGGTAAAAAGACCCTCTCCTCTCTTAAAAAGTGTTCCACTTTTGAGAGGGATTTGAAAAGAGAGTTTGAGTGTTGGAAAGTAAAAGTTGATTTTTGAGCATTAAGTATCATCTCTAAGCTTTTGAGTTTGCATTTTTTTTCTCTCTTCAAGTTTGAGAACTTCGAGAACAATATCATGTCTCTCCGTTCTTCGATTATTCTGCATAATTGCTTTACTTTATTGCAAGTTCATAAATTATTTTGTGTTAATCCTTATGTTTATATCTCATATAGGATTGCATCTTGTTACTTGCTTCAGACTAGATTTAAATTTCATATTTAATTTCATTACGACGAAATTTCAGCTTGTTTAGAGTATTTTTTTTAAAAAAAAATATCTATTCACCCTCTTAGGCCACCATCTCGATCCTTTAGTAAGTTTCGTTACCCAATTGCAGTAGCATTTATGCAACCACATATTAAGGTTTCCTTAGAACGGAGGAAAACTAAAGAGAATTTGGAAGTTTGGAAATGTATTTGGAGCAAATGATTGGCACCTACAAGTTCCTTTTAAATCTTTACTACCACTTTACCCAAGATTTTCTAACCAAGAAAAATTGTCTAGCCTAGGAAAAACTGTAACCTTAGTAAACCCTGAAGCCCATATGCATTTTCATAGGTGACTTTCAAGGGTAGCAATATCTTAATCACCTCAAAATTAGCAATTCTCGTAGTTTGTTCACAGTTTTTCCGAAACTCCATGACATGTGGAAGGGAAATTAATTAGATCCCCACTCTGACCAAGCTACAACCTTTACCTAAATTTATTGTGATACTTTTGTTAAAAGAAAACAATTTAAGTGATGAAGGGCTAGGAACAACAAATGTCTTTACCACTGTTATAAGTCATTCAACGATTGAACAAACGACGTACATAATGCCTGAATTATCGATATAGACCTTATATAGCGGGTTATCTGACTTTATAGGCTATGTTTTTTTTTATTGTCACAAACTAGATTTTATGGAGAATTTTTTTTATCAGATTATAGATTGTATAATTTCGTAGTACAAGTTAACTTATGAACTATAAAAATCCACTTTTAAATATAATCATTTATTTTTTTCTTTTTACTTTTAAGGTGAGAATTCATAATCAGAAGAATAAATATCAAACATGTTCGAGAGCGTATCCTTTGAGATAAGGATCACCCTATTTTTTTTAAAAATTATCGGAGGATTGAAAAGCTCGTCGCTGGGCCGATGGATGGTAATATATACTTGTCCGACCCTCCGCGTGCAGATTGGCAGCAAATCCGTCAAACCTAGAATCGAGGCGAGCCGGCGGCGGAGGAGACCGAAGAGGAAATCGAGGCGGCGAGGGAGAGGGAGCGATCGGGATCATGTCCCTCCGGGCCCTGGGTTCCCTCCTCACCCGGAGGATCCCCCGGGCGCAGGCGGAGGCCCTAGGGTCGGCGGCGGGTAGGGCAGCTCGCTCTCTCCACACCCTCGTGAGTCTCCGTTTCTCCCAGAACGAAAAATTGTTTCTTCTTTACTAGCGGTGGCTCATTTAGAATTCTCATCCCGCCCGATGCAGGGTGGTCTCGCCGTTGGCGATGGCACTTATGGTGTTGTAGCCGCGGCTGCGTTGGCTGGATTGGCCGGAGTCCTGCATTTCAAGAAAGATGCAGATGAGTCAGGTATGAATTGAAATCGCCTGTCTTTATATTCCTCGTCGTTAGCTTTAATTCGTTGCGTGTATGACCTAGCCATGAACCACCAACCTGTTCTATTCATACATACTGTAGCTGGCGAGGTGACTGGCGATGAGGCCAGGAAGGAGGTGCCTGACAGGGAAGCCGTCAAGAAGGTGACTGGCGGGGAGGAAGACAAGGAGGTGACTGGCGGGGAGGCCATTAAGAAGGGGGACATGAAGCAGGCAGCCGTCAAGGCACTGTTCGAGGACAATGGCGACGACTTTTCCTTGGAAAAGTACCTCGCTGAAATGACCGAGCTAGCTGCTGCGCAAAAGAAGGCCCGTTACAAAAGAGAGGTGTCTGGTAAGAAGGCCATGAATGAGGTGACTGGCAGGGAGGCCGTGAAGCAGGAGGACATGAAGGATGAGGCAGTCATGAAGGCACGGTTCGAGGACTGGATCAAGGAGTATGACCGGAGATACAAAAACGAGGAGGAGAAGGCTTGGCGGTATGAAATATTTAAGGCTTTTGCGAAGACTGTGGACAAGGCAACCGCGCAAAGTGGAGGAGCCCTTTTCGTCACTAACCATACCGCTGACTGGACCGAGGAAGAGTGCGAGTGTCTGTATGGCGGTGAAGTAGACTGGGATGACTACCTCGATCACATCAAGTCTTTGATTGCTAAGAAGAGGGCCAAAGAGGTGTCTGATAAGAAGGCCATCAGGGTGGTGACTGACAGCGAGGCCATCAAGCAGGTACAGTTGCCTAATTATCTGCAAGAGTATCGATGCTCATTCAATAGAAATGTTTCAGATCATATCTTGTTTTGGACGCTGGCAATCATATCTTGTTATTTCTGAGATTCTGCTTTAGAATCTGCAAATTAGTAATTCAATTTCCTATTGGTGATTAGTTGATGTATTAGTTATTGGCCAAGCAGCTAGCAACTAGTTTGCTCTTGATCTCCTAGTCATTGCGCGGTAGTTGCAAGTAGCAACTGCACCATAGGGGCACTGAACTCAGTCCTGCTGGTTAGTGTTAACATGAATAACATTGCCCTTTTGTTCAAACATTTAAGCAAGTGTAGGCGAAATAGCTGTTCAATTTCCAATTGGTGATTCATTGTTGTATTGGTCATTCATGAAGCAGGTAACTACTCCTTCCTCACTCATTGCTCTTTACAATTTGTTTCTAGTTGTCTCCCTAATTATTTGCGCAGCAATCATTGTTGTTCTTTTCATAGAAATATGCCCTTTCTGGAAAATGTGTGTTAGAACACAATGACGTGTGCACAAATCGTGTTTTGGGCGACAAATTGAACCTTATTTTTTCCTGTTCTTGTTTCGATTTTAGCTGCACATGCATGTACCTTGCAAGAATAACTAAACAACGACCCAGTACTAACATTAGCCTGAACATGCACTTTTTTCTTTTTACTATCTTGAAATTGAAGAAACTTTGAGATGCAATTTTTCCTCTATAACTGCTACATTTGAGAAACGACATGGACTATTTGGATTGTGCCCCAATCTGTGTACTACAGTCTAATCCTAAACTGCTCTTGTCGGAGCTGAGCGGCAATGCAAGTAGTCAGGTTTTAGTGTGAATGCCTTCTTAGCTTCATAACGTGTTTATATCTTTCCAATCAGCTGCACCATTTTTCTATTTTGAACAGCTTGTAATTTTTAGCATTCTTTGCTTGAGAACAGAGAAACAAGGAACTAGGCGCAAGTCACACCCAAGGAAGCCAAGCAGACAACCTCTAGCCAGAGAGGAGGTGAAACTAACAAGCATTTGAATGGTACTTTTGTCTTCACTCTGTAGTTATACCACTTACAAATTTGTTTCTTTCACGGATGAAGAAGCACCGTCCTGTCTGCAATTCTCTGGAACAGTGAAAGCTTGTAAATAGTCTTTCATGCATGGATAGCGGCATTAAAGAAGTTTGGAATTCGTGGAATGGTGTACTAAAATCTATGTTATGAGGCGCATGGGTGCACTTTTTCATTCTGTTATGATCTAGCTGAAGCAGAAGAACCAATCATGAGTAAATGTATTTTGAACTGCATAGCGTGCCTATTTGTGAAATTATATGTATCCTAGTGAAGTAAGGAGCAGTACTTCAGTTCCAACTGCACTAGAATGTGTACGTTGGCTATCCGGATCATGGAAATGTTGAAGCACCGACAAAATACGTAGGAAAAAGTTAAAAGAATAACTGAGCAAAGGCGTACTGCTTCTAAAATCAAGAAAGGCGAGTAGATAACATATATATTACCTGTTGTGTGTTTTCTTATCTTGTATACGCATGTTGGTTCTTTATTCACGATGTAAACTCGGAAAACACTTGTGCCTTCATAGGTTTTAGGCAAACAAATTTATGCGACACTTCCGCTGTGTAGCTTTTGCTGGTGGACATTAAAATTTGTTATATGATACTCTCCAAAGCTGGATATAGCCGGAAGATACTCAACATTGGAATATAACCAGCTAAGTTCTCGTGCGTTATAACAAAAACACAGATATTGGTTGTGATAATATCAATCACAAACTTAGGTGTAGTGATGTGTAAAGATGTTCAAATGGATCATATCTACTGGATCGGTTCGAATCACGACCCAAGCACGGCACGGCTCGAGGCTAGACGGGCCGGACCGGCATGGCACGAGGTCCCGAATCGTGCCTGGATCGAGCGCGCAGCACGACGGGTCAGCACGGTCCGACCAGGCAGGCATGAGCACGGTCCGAACTGGCCCGGGCACGCAGTGACCCAGGAGGTATGACCGGCCCGGCACAGCACACAGCAACCTAGACGGCACGGCCCAACGGGCACGCCTGGGTCGACTGTAGCCGTTGTGCATGAGCTCGGCACGCGGAGGCACGAATGGCACGCGGGAATGGCCCGTTTAACCCGTTAACAGGTATTTTTGAATTTTATAGCCGTTTTGTTTCCATTTGAGCTTCAAAAAAATCAATTTTTTTTGTGCAAAAAATCACTATTTTTCACCTATAAATAGAGGATCACCTTACCCTTTCATTGCACATCAATAACACCATTTTCTCTCTTATTTCCTCCTCTCATTCTTGTCTCAAAGTTCTTGAGAATTAGCGATAATTTCGCAAAATTAGTTTGAATTGTTGCCAAAAATCCGAGCAATTCCAAAACCGTCATACTGCTGTCTTGACGTTGAAGAAATCTTGGTGATTTTTTTGCATTGTTGTTCATTCCTGTTTTGCTATTAGTTTTATTAATTGATTATTTCTAACTCTGAATATTTGCATTTTTTTTCCATTGGACATTGATCGTTGATGCCGATGATCATGATCATAATACATCCATTGATCATGATTTTTTTTTTTTGCAATGAACGGCCCCTTTGATACTAGTGCTGCAGGTGATGATGGACCCGACGGTGAACCTCCGGTTGGTTCACATGTAGGTGATGCAGCAGCACCTCCATCGTCAGTCTCTACAAATGCACACGTATCAGCAAGCACTAGCTCTAAAAGATCAAGAGCCGGTATTTTCGAAGTTTGGCAAGACATTGAAAGGTTTTGCAGAGAGGAAGATGGAGTAAGTGCCAAGTATGTTAGGTGTTATATTTGCAAACATGAATTATCTGCAAAGCCCTCAGGTGGAACTGGACATTTGAAGAGACACGCCACAACTTGCAAGCGAAAGAGTGGAACAGCTATGAAGCAGACGGTGCTGCAATACAACCCCGACAGCTCTGTTCGTCATTGGGAGTATGACTTTGTCAATGCTCGAAAAGAGTTATATCGCTTCATTGCAAGAACGGATCTACCACTCAACATCGGTAAGTCTCCTGCATTTGAAGATTATATTTGGTGTGTTTATTCATACACACTATCATCGGCATGAGGGTCAAACTTTACTCACGGAAGCGCATTGTTATGTTGTCAAAAGGATACTAGAGTTTTTGAAAAAAAATTATGATTCAACTGTAAGTTTATCGGGAGTTTATTATCTAACATCTTGTTTAGTAGTGCATAATATTGTTGAAATTGCTACTCATTTAAACATGTATGAAAATGACAATCTTCTAAAAGATTGTGTAGTTTCTATGAAATCTAAATTTTTAAAATATTAGAAAGAAATTCTTTTATTGTATGCATTTGTCTTTACTTTAGATTCTAGAGCTAAAATCGCAGGTTTTTTTAGAGTTCTCACAATTCTAGTGATGCTCTTGGCTATGATTATTCTACTTATTATACTAATTTTCGTTCTAAGTTATTCGATGTTTATAGTAAATGTGAAACAAAGTATACCAGAGTTCGCTTGCAACGACCTCCACTAGCATCCACAACCAGTAAGAAGACAATAACGTGGGAAAAAATATTTGGTGAAGGTTCTTCATCAAGAAGTTCATAATCTTCATCACGATTGTCTACGACTACGAGTGCTGGAATTTCAAGATCCGGAGGGAAACTAACTACCTTCATCGACAGCGACGTTATTAGTCATGAACAAGAAAATTTCAACGTACTGCAATGTTGGCATGAGCATAAGATGAATTATCCAATGTTTTTACTGTTAGCACGAGATTTGTTAACGATTCTCATATCTATAATTTCTTCTGAGGATGCATTCAGTCTTACTGGAATGATAATGGAAGAGAGAAGAACAAATCTGCCAAGTGAGATGGTTTAAATGCTCACCATAGTAAAAGATTAGGAATAAGCTGAAGCAAGAATGCAACACACTGCAGAGAACATTTAGCTTGAAGATTCATTCTAAAATTTGTATCTAGATATTGATAAGAATGTGTAATTTTTAATTTTCTGAGCTAAGGTGTACTCTTTCTTCCTTTGTTAGAAAGGTTTTTAATAAGACAATCTATCAATAAAGCTCATTTTTAAATTAATTATGTGTCCCTATTATTTCTAAATTTTTATTTTTTTCAAAAACGATTCACCACCCACCTCTCTTCTTGGCCTATAAATACCATCTCAAACTCCCTGTGATCCCATCGACCACTCATCTCTCTTTTTCTACTTGCTAGCCAGTAGCCACTTGCCCACTTTAAGATATCAATTCCATATTTCCATTCATGGATCAAGACGTCGAGAACTCGCGTGCATGGTTATGGATGTGGCAACATTTTGAAAAGGCCTTTAGAGAGTTTAACGGTGAACATGTAAGATTTGCTAAGTGTAATATATACAACCATGAATTATTTGTCAGATCTCCAAATGGAACGGGACACTTGATGAAGCATATTAAATATTGCAAGCAAAATTCTGGGTTTTCTAATAAAATCATGTAATTTTCAGAGCATAGCCATAGGTTATACTCTTTTTTCCTTCTAGTAGAAAGGTTTTTAACGAGGCAACTAATCAATAAAGCTCTTTTTTTATTTATTTTCTATAATTTTTTTGATTTTTTTGAATTTTGTAGCTATTTCTTTTTATTTTTTTCAATTTTTGAAGTGCTGCCGAGCCGAGCGTGCCTCCACCGTGCCCGCCGGCCCAGCCGTGCGCCGTTGGGCCACTGTGTCGTCGTGCCGCCGACCTGCCACTGTGCCTGCTGGGCTCGTCGTGCTGACAGTGCCGTGGGCCGAGGGCATGGCACGTGGACCGACACGGCACGACCCGTTACAATAGTCGGGCCTATTGGGCCTTGCTGTAGCTGAGCCGTGCCGAACTGGGCCCGTGCTGGGTCGGTCCGAGTGGCTCATTTGGTCATCTCTGGTGATGTTGATGTGTCATATAGAGTGTCGCCGAACGAATACATTGGGAGAGATGTCGTAGTTTGATTTCAGATGAGATCTGAAAAAGAAGAAGGAGATTATCTACTAATTTTCTTTCTAATTTATTTTTTCATTAGTAAAATGGGTCTATATCCGTAGCCAGAAAGAGGTTGGAGGATGATGTGGATATTTTACTGATAGGATTAAAAAAACTAAAAATGGCCTCAATGCCCTTCTGACCTACTGGGCCCACATGTCAGCCTCCCTCTCTCTCTTAATGCCGCCTGTATCGATGTCCGCCTGTTCATGATCTTCGGTATGGCCTACGCTTTCAGATGTACCCATGCCGCTTGGGCGTGCCCCTCTCTGCAACGGCGCTAGCTACTCATAGCCGGAGTCAGGCTCTCATCTTCAGGGTTCGAAAATGTGATGAAATTCGGTCGATATTCGCGAAATTCGAAGAATGCGAACGACTCGCATTCATAAACCAACCGATTTTCAAAAATGGAATTAAAAATTCAAAAAATAATAAATAAATTCATAAATTCATAAAAATAATTTAAAAATACTAGAGACAATTCTATACGGAGGAAGTTTGAAAAAAAGAAAGATACTGAAATGGATCGTATGAACAGGATGATTTGGCCCATCACGTTAAGGAAAAGTTTAACATATAAACAAATATTTTTCTTGTGTAGTGAGTATCTTAAGAGAATCTTTAAATTTTGTTTCATTTCATTTAGAGTTTTATTAATTTCTCCATGATTTGTACAAAGTTTACGAGCATAAAGTGAACATATTAAGAAACAACATTGGAATTAACTTTACATGTATATCGTTTTTTTTCTTACATGAAGCATAGTATAAGTAAACTAATAAAAGTGGTTTCACTAATTTTGAAGGTGTGAATTGGTTAGTTGTGAATTAATCAGTTGCAAAATATTTACACAATCTTGCATGTTACAATAACTACTCCATCCGTTTGTAAATATAGGTCGTTTTAGACTTGTGCATAAGGATTAAAAAAGTAGATCAAATGACCTTGTTACCCTTTATTTATTCCGCATTAGAAAAGATAACTCATTCAATTGTGAGAGTGGTAGCATTTATTAAACAAGGGTAAGACGGGAACAAAAAAGAAAAAAATATATAGAAGTTCGAGAATGACTTATATTTAGAGAATAGTTGAGGAGGCTAAATTGTAAAAGACATATGATCATGTAAAAAGACTAACAAAATTGGTTTCATGATTTTTGGATTAGCAAAGAATTAACTATGCATTTAATTAGGTTTAGCAAATGCATTTTCTCACAGAAAACATTCAACTTCTTCATGAGTATAAATACTTTTATCATGTAGATCATGTTACAAGAGAACCAACAAAATTCGTTTCACTTGGTATAAAGGTCAGATGAATTAGTTATTGATTTTACAAGGTTAAGCTATTTTTTGGTTTTTTTATTGAATTTCACTAAAATTCGAGAAATGCGCTCGGTTTTTAAAGAATTCGAGCGGTTTTTGACATTGATCGAAATGCGAAGAATGTGATCCAATATCGGTAGAATTCATTCGAATATCGATGAAACTGATCGCATTTCGGGCACCCGATTCAAGCGGATTTTACCTCGATCAATCGGGTTTGACCACATGAATTAGTTCAAAATTTGGGTCGTGTTTCTTGATATTCACTATATTCGGTAATTCGACCACCCTCGAATTTTCAGCTGACCTCGCATTCATGAACCTTATGTAGAGATTGGTGACGCTGCAAGAGGGTGTAAATAAAGACACTCATTTATTGAATATTCAGGGTTACAACTTAAAAATATATAGCACTCAAGTTATTATAAAAAGAGTATAAACACGTCGTGTATTTATTTATGCATGATAAAATGTAAAAAAGAAAAATCAAAGAGATAATCGTGTAAACAGGCAAAAAAAAAAAAGGTGAACATGTCGTGTATATATTTATACTTATATAAGAAGATGTAAAAGAGAAAAGTTAAACAAATACTCCTGCGAACGGGCACGAAATCTAACAGGGTTGTCGAAGCAGCCGCGGCGGACGGCATGAGGTGGCATCTGGAGTTGCGACCATGGTCGGTATTCCATCATGGGTGTTGACCGGCGAGTCAACGGGCGAGCACCTCTTCAGTCTCCACACATCAACGGACGGAGCATCGAGCTGGCCATGGAATAACATTTTGCCTTTTCCATTAAAAAATCATCAAGGCTTGGCGCTTCTCTGACCTCGCTGCGCCCTGGCTCTCGCCCTCCGATCCCAAGCAGCGCCGCACCCAGTGCCGCGATGGAATCCGAATCCCCCGTGGCCGTCGTGACGGTGCCGTTCCCGGCGCAGGGCCACCTGAACCAGCTCCTGCACCTATCCCTGCTACTCGCCTCACGCGGGCTCCCCGTCCACTTCGCCGCGCCGGAGCCGCACCTCCGCGAGGCCCGCGCGCGCCTGCACGGCTGGGACGCCGCCGACTCCCTCCTCGCCGCCGTCCGCTTCCGCGCTCTCGAGATCCCCGCTTGCGCGTCCCCTCCCCCGGACCCCTCGTCCCCGTTCCCGGTGCACGTGCAGCCCCTCTTCGAGGCATTCTGCGCCGGCGCGCGGGCCCCACTCGCCGCGCTCCTGGCGGAGCTCTCCGCGTCCCACCGCCGCGTCGTCGTGCTGCACGACCGCATGGCGGCGTTCGCCGCGGCCGAGGCTGCGCGGCTGCCCAACGGCGAGGCGTTCGGGGTGCACTGCCTCGCCGCCTCCTACAACGTCGGGTGGATGGACCCCGGGCACCGCCTCCTGCGGGAGCACGGCCTCGTCTTCCACCCGCCCGACTCCTGCGCGACCAAGGAGTTCGTGGCGCTTGCCAAGCGGATGGGCCAGGAGCGCAGGCGCGCCCCTGTAGCCGGGATGGTCGTGAACACCTGCCGCGTGCTCGAGGGCGAGTTCCTCGACGTGCTGGCGGGGATCCCCTCCTCGGACGGCCACAAGCTGTTCGCCGTTGGGCCTCTGAACCCGGTGCTCCTCCCCGACGCGAGCAGGAGCGCGCGGCCCCTGGCGGAGAGGAACGCGCCCGCGCGGCACGAGTGCCTGCAGTGGCTCGACAAGCAGCCGCCGTCGTCGGTACTGTACGTCTCGTTCGGCACGACGTCGTCGCTCCGGCCAGAGCAGGTGCGCGAGCTGGCAGCCGCGCTGCGCAGCAGCAACCAGCGGTTCATCTGGGTGCTCCGCGACGCCGACCGCGCGGACATGCGCGATGCCGCGGTGAGTCACGGGCGCCTCGCCGTCGCGGCGTCCGAGCTCGGCGACGCGACGGCGCGAGGGGCCGGCGTTATGGTCACAGGGTGGGCGCCGCAGCTGGAGATCCTGGCGCACTGCGCGACGGCTGCGTTCATGAGCCACTGCGGGTGGAACTCGACCGTGGAGAGCCTGAGCCACGGGAAGCCCATCCTGGCGTGGCCCATGCACAGCGACCAGCCCTGGGACGCCGAGCTCGTGTGCAAGTACCTCAGGGCCGGCGTCCTCGTGCGGCCGTGGGAGCATCGCCACGACATCACGCCGGCAGCCGCGATCCGCGAGGCGATCGAGAGGGTGATGGCCTCGGACGAAGGGACTTCGATGCAGCTGCGGGCGACGGCACTCGGGGAGGCCGTCCGCGACGCCGTGGCCGAGGGCGGGTCGTCCAGACGGGACTTGGATGACCTCGTTGCGTACATGACGAGGTAATCGCTGCGGCGATTGTGCCGCATGGTGCTGTTCGAACTAACAATTTGATGCTATCTAAGCAATTTGATTTGAATGTTACTTACGAAAGCAAAGGCTTAAGGTGATTTGGATTTAAGCGCGTTGTGGAGAGGGGTGTTCCCAGAATCGCTTTTGCGATAAGCTCTACGAGGTCATTTACAACGCGAACGCTTGGCCGGGCGCTCGCGGGTGGTTGCTGTTTTTTCTTCCACGATGGAGGTTCACAGGAGCGCTTGCCGTGGCGTCGCTGCTTGCTTAAGCCGTCGACGCCTCATGTCGTTTTCAGCGTGGAAACAGACAGTTGCAGCCCGGATAACGGGAGATTAGCATGGAAAATTAGTTGATCTCATTGTAGCTTAAGACTCTTATACAATAACATCATTATTTTCTCTTTTTAAACATATATTTAAGCATTCTTGCATTGAACATGCCTGTGTTTGGGGAGGAATCAACTTTTTTTTTTGCTAGAAAAAATGGAGAAGTTGTGCCAAAAAGGATCATAGAGACGGAAATGTGATTTCATTTGGCACTTGGTCACTTGTTGGCCCGAAATCAACCAGCACGTTACTAAGCTTGAATTTGCGATTATGAGTGAGAGTGTACGCAGGTATTCATGAAGAAGTACCAAATTAGGGATGAAAGCCAGAGTAAAAATTTGCAAATTATGTGACTTCTGAACTGCAATCTAGAGGTGCAACCTTTTTGTGCTTACCATCCTGTCAAATTTGGTCTTGCTCGCCAGTTTGGCCAGAGTTTGGTAAGAAAACGGACTAAATAGACAAAATCTCATCAAAATTTAGCGGCACATAAATATGCATGCCAAATTCGGTCAAACATACCAAATTTCAGAAAAAGAAATTGACAAACCATAAGCTTCAAACCAATTGTCTAAAAAAATAGAGATAAAGCTTAGGAGCTGTTTGTTTGTTACACATACGGATCTTACCAAAATTTGGTAATGTCAAAATACAGTCGATGCCAAAACGTTGGCAAAATAATATTTTGTTGGATTGCAACCATACCAATTCACGGGCATTGCCAAAGCATGGCGAGAAACAATGTGTTTGAATTACAACTGTACAAAAACTTGTCAATACTGTGACTATAACATGCAAGCTTTATATGTCATTAATATATTTTTATGTCAAAATATATTCAAATGAGATCTCATTTTGTAGATTTAATATCAAGGAACACCATAGCGCAAACCATTTATAAATCGGATATACCATTTAGAAGATACTATCATTTGAAGTTTGGTAAATAAAAATTTTGGACTCCATGCACCTATTAGAGTATGTAAAATAGTGTTTAAAGAAGATGCTATGAGAAAAAAAATTAGATTTTTTTAACTGCATTAGCACATGTGCTTAGACAGAGACAAAAACTTACTTAAGCACCACTGGTTATATTAATGCTAACAAGATAATTAATCATATTTAAGCACATGTAATCTTTATTTACATTAGAAATTACAATTTTTTAATGCTTAGCATTTTTTTCCAAAATGGGGGCGGGCATTTTGCTCGCCCGTATTCTGCCCTGCTTTGGCTATGTACTGCACATCGGTAACGCCAATATTTTGCTGGCATGCCAAAGTTTAGCGTAGAACCAAACAGCAGCCTAATATCATGGCTATACTAAAAATTTGGTGAGGCTAGCTGGGGCTCGAACCAAAAGCCCTTAAGCTTAAGTAAAAGCAGGGAAAATATCATCATCTTATCTGACCTCGGTAGCCCAACGTCCCAACCCCAAAAGCCCAAAACCGCAGAACCAAACTCCGGCTCCCCCCGCCGCCGCGGCGACACGCCGGGATGCCGAAACCGGCGGCCTCCACCGCCGCCCTCCTCCCGAAGCTATGGCACCGCCCCTTCCCTCACCCTCCCTTCCTCCCTCGCGCCCTCTCTTCCTTCTCTCCGCTCCTCGCCACCCACCCCGCCCCACGCCGCCGCTCCCTCCTCTCCCCCTCCTCTCCCCTCTCCGCCGCTGCCGCTGTCGAAGTCCCAACAGCCACAGCGTAAGCTCCCCCAACCCACCCTTCTGCTATCTTACCAGCTGCTGTTCTTAGGTGATACACTGAGATGGTATCCACCGTGACACAGGTATCCAGTGTATGGTAGGCTTCTGCCGTGCCCGCTGCAAGACGACCCTCCAAGAATCGAGCACCTCGTCGCCCGAGAAGACGAGGTGGCCGCCGATTTCATCTCCAGGTCTCTCGACCTTCCTCCTCTGTAAGCACCGTATGCTCTTTCGGGCTTACTAGAACGAAATGAGTGGACTGGTGTAAGAGCGAGTCGTGAGTAACATTTTGCTTGTGAAGGTATGTTGCGGATCTTATCAAGTTTGGGGCTGTATATTACGCTCTTGTCGCGCCACAGCCGCCTCCCTACGCAGCTCCGGAGCATGTTAGAATCTTTAGGGAGGTGACTGAGCCTTCAGTCCTGCGCCGGAGGGCGTCCATTAAGGGGAAGACGGTGAGGGAGGCACAGAAGACGTTTAGGGTAACCGACCCCAACCAGCACCTTGAGGCCGGCACATATCTGCGGGTTCATGTGCATCCCAAACGGTTTCCAAGGTAAGATGGATGATTTTCTCTGTTATCTGATGTGAACTCTTTCTATGATGAATGAATGAATGATTCAGCTTAAGTGCTTATGAGTATGCTCCTTATTCAATCCTGCCAGGTGCTATGAAATTGACTGGAAATCCAGGGTAATAGCTGTCTCTGATGACTATGTTGTCCTCGATAAACCAGCTGCAACATCAGTATGTCTCTATTATCCTTTCTTTTTTCCATCTGTTGGCACTTGAGGCCTCGCATTCTAAATTTCCTAGGCCGCAGGGATCAGAATACAGAATGTGTTTTTCAAGATTGCTATCCAGTTTCTTGAATTGTTCATGTGTTAACTTGCGGCTGTTCAAATTGTCTTTGACTGTGTAATCCAATTTGATGCGCTAGAATGCTACTTTAGAAATAAAATTTACTTAAATTAAAATGAATATGTACCGCCTATGTAGCATAGAGCACAGGCAGAAGCACAGGATTATTCATGAAGCAAGGTTTTTGTTTTTAGTTCTTGGGGTTGTCCAATCAGTTGATTTGGTTATGTTTGAACTTTTCTCGGTTCCAATAATATTCTGTGGTGAATTTAGAAATTATCCAATCAGTTGATTTGGTTATGTTTGAACTTTTCTCGGTTCCAATAATATTCTGTGGTGAATTTCAACTTCTAGGTGGGAGGAGCAACTGATAACATCAAGGAATCCTGTGCAGTGTTTACTTCACATGCATTAGGCTTGGAAACATCATTAATGACGACTCATCAAATTGACAACTGTTCTGAAGGCTGGTTTGTCTATCACTCTACTTGTGTAAAGTTGGTATGCTAAAATGTGGGAACTAAGTAGGTAATGCCATCCTTTTTTTCAAACTTTGTAGTGTGGTATTGTCTAAAACGAAAGAGTTCTGCTCAGTTTTCCATGGACTGATAAGGGTATGTTACTACCTGAAAGCAATACAGTGTATTTTTGCACCATGAACCTGTATTGCCAATGATACCCATTTTTCATTTTGTAACAGGAAAAAAAGGTTAAGAAACTTTATCTCGCACTTACTACAGCACCTGTGTCTGCAGGAATAATTACACATTATATGCGTCCTGTTAATCGCGCTCCTAGAATAGTTTCCGAAGGTAACTTTTGAATTGAAATTTGTTGCTCCTATAAGATTACAGGTTCAGCCAATATGTGTTTCGTGTTTTGATGTTAGCATTATGTTGTCCTCAGTTCAAACATACATATATCTGGGTCGCAAATACATTTGATTTTGGGTGAGATTGTTTATTCTCTTTATAAATATACATGCATTCACACCACCATTGTTAAGTTGTGGCCATTTAATAAAGATAGTGAAATGTGAATCAGCGGTTTAGATAAAAGACTCGTCTCTTCTCCATCAGTTCTTCTCGCATTGCCTTGTTATTATGTTGTCAATTGCTGATTGGATGTTAAAAACTCTATAAGATAAGAGGTCATTGACCTTACTAAGGCAAGGATGCTGCATAATCTTGTGGTCTGAGTGCTTGCATCAGAAGTTTCAAGGATAGTATGTTGCTTGTTTTTGTATGCTGGGCCTTGGTTGTTATATTAAAATCCTTGTATTAGTATATTAATGTTCTCGTCTTACTTAACCAGACCATATTGGAGGATGGTATCTCTGTCAAATGGAGATACTTGATTGTATGAAGGTACCATGGCCAAGCTCTTTGATCAGGAAAGTTTACAATGTGAACGACTGTGGGTGGCCCCAACAAGAAGCTGCCTATGAATGTAAAATCAATCTCTTGACAGGAAAAACTCATCAGGTATCATATAATTTCTGTCAAACAGACACCATTAAGGGCTTGATTATTCCCCTTTTATAATAATAAGATTTTGAGTTAACAGGCTGTCGGCTTGGAAAATTTTAACCACTATTTGCTTCTTATTTTTTCCAACACTTGTGTTTTTGAATTGAATGAGCTATGTATGTTTAATTGTCTCGTTCAGTAGTATAATCCTTGTGGCCTTGCCAGTAATGTGATGCCTTGGTTATAGTACATCACAATATTGTCTAATTTGGAATTACATTATTTTGCAGATAAGGGCACAGCTTGCTGCTATTGGCACTCCAATTGTAGGGGATTCTGCATACATGACTGCAGCAATGGCAGTGATGGCTAATCCAAGCATAAACCCATTCGGTAGGGAGAGGCTAAGTTACAATAGCGAAGAGGAGAAAGAAGCTGCGGTTGAAGCATGGATTGCTTCCCATGGCAAGGAACCGAAATCGGTAATTGGCCTGCAAGCATCAGAGATCTCATGGGATTATGAAGGTGAGCGCCACTCTTATATGGCGGGGGTTCCGTGGTGGCGGCAAGATTCAGTGGAGTCTGACTTGGTTTGAGCAATGGTATATGGGAATTTCAACCCTGAAATACCATCGTCCGAAGTCTGAAGTGACTTGCTTTGCACGCACCTTCTGGTGGACAGTGCCCTCCAAACAGAAACAATTGTCCAACTAGGCGATTTCACTGAAACAATTTCCACCGGCAATCAGAACCTAACATACAGAAACTCTTCAGATAGAATGTTTTACATCTCAGTCTAAGATGAGACTGGCTGATGCCGGAGTTATTGCTGTTGATCTAAGGTGCCACAAGCCTGCAGCTGCTACCGTTCCCTTGTTTTGAGCACAACTTTAAGAGAGTCTGTCTCGGTGCTGTAGATTTCTGAAACTGTTGTTGCTCTCATGCTCTGTACTTTTTCTTTTTCTTGAGAGATCATGTCCTGTTCCTGTACTGACCCTGTATTGGTAGTAGGAGTATGTTGCAGCGGGGTTGAAAGAATTTTGGCCGGCTGGTTAGCATGCAGAACTTCTTGGGCTGATCCACGAGTGAGGCCCAAACTGGACATGGGCCCGAGCTGAACAGCGGCAGTTCTCCTGGCCTCCTGACTTGCTATTTTCCGCTGGTTTCCAATGTTTCCTGTCGCCACTTGTGAGTTCACTGAGTTGTGTTAGGCCAACACGTATGTTATGTAGGATGTAAGTTTTGTACTCTTCCATTATTAGTAGGTGTATTTTTTAGAAAATTCAAACGTCATGTATTTTGATTAATATTTAATTAAATTATAAGAACGGCTAGTGTATAAAATTATACAACTAGGTTCACAATTCAAAATGATTTCATATTATATAGATTTTGTAGCTATAAATGATATATTTTGTGAAAAAATCTTAATTAAAATTTAACTTCAAAGATCGAGTTTAAAACAGTATTTTTTAAGTTATAAATGATATATATTTCTAAACAGTATTTTTTAGTTATTGGGTTAACCTAAAATTAAAAAATGAATTGAAAATTCACTCCCGTCTAATTAAATTAAAAAAATAAACTAAATAGTGATAAAAACACTTATTAAGTATCCACCGGTATCCAAAAATAATTATAAGAGTTACGGGGTGCTCTATCCGGTAGAGGTTTGCACTGAACTGTTCAGCCGGGAAGTAAAGTGAAGGCGAAAAGACGCCATAAATTCTCTGGATAGCAGAAGCATACTGTCAGCACCGTATGTTGAGAGATTGAGATTTGTAGATGCTGGAAAGTTGAGGCGGCTTTCGGTTCGTTTGGGCGGTGTGGTCGATCGATGCCAAACGCAAACGTGGAGGAGCCCTACTCCGGCGGAGCACCGCACTCCACCAGCCCGTCCGGGCTCCGGGATTCGAGTTTTTTTAACGAACTCGTGTACGGAGTGGAAGCTTTGTTTGCCGTGTTGGCGACTTTTGTGTAGCCGTGTAGGGATGGTGCGCTGTGTGCACTTTTTTTTTTCTTTTTTCATTTGATAGGATGTGCTCGTTTTGGAAGAGATGTTTCATATGTACTAACTTCGGCTTTGTTCGGGGAGCTCGAGATTGTCGAGAAGCCACCGCTAAGAATCTAGCTAGCCACCGCTAAGAATCTAGCTAGCTGTTGTCAACCTAGTTTTTGAAAGCCTGCCTAGCTTTAGGCCTTGTTTGGTTGGTTTTTATTATTTAAAAGTGGAAAGCTGAATTAAACTCTCTGTTATTTTTCAAGATAAAATTTGTTGTTATTATTAGAAGCTAAAAGCTGATTTGAAGGAGGTTTTGTACCTTTTGAGAGCAGATGTTCTGAGAAATATTACATGTATTATATATTTCATCCGTATCAAAACCAATTCAAAAGTAACTTTTTAAAGCAACTTTTACAAAAGTCTTAGCACAACCAAACAGATCTAAAACTGAAGCTGAAGGTTGAATTGCTCGAAGAAAAAAGGCCAAATTACTCCCTAAACTATTCCTGGTATCCGGATAGCCACTCCAAACTTTAGAACCATTTATTTAACTCTCAAACTTTAAATACCGAATCACATAACCCCCTGAAGTTGTTTGCAACAGCAGTGTTGCTGACGTGGTGACAGTTTTGCTAACTGGGTCGTCTCTTTCACCGCTCCTCTCTCTTGGATCCTCTCTCTTCTCATCTCTCTCTGCTTATATCTCGCTGATGCTGCTCTGCGCCGCCAACGAGATCAAGCTCACCCTCTTGCGCAAAGGAGGCCCACCCTCTTGCGCATCTCCACTGCCCGCTCTGCCTTATCCCATCGTCCCTGACTCCCTCTGCTCCCTCTCTCTCAACCGCCAGTTTTCCCTAATGCGCTAGAGCAGCAGCGGCAACAAGCCGAGCTCACCCACCACCTTCCTCAGCTCCTCCCCGTTGAAGTTGTCACCGCAGGGAGAGTCATCTGGAGCTCCTTGTTCCATTCCTGGCATCAAACCCCGCTCTCTTGTTGTAGAGGCTGAAATCGAGGCCCTTCTTCTCTAACTTCGGTCGCAAGACAACACTACCGCCACCGTCGATTTCTTCCTCCTCTGGTGAGCCATCAGCCTATTCCCCTCTCCCACATCTTCCTCACTCTATGGCGCACCCCCTTGACCACTTCTCGTCGTAGGTCCACCGGCACCCAGGCCGGAATCGACGTTTTCTCCGTCGCCAAGGTCCAACGCCTCTCTGCCTAAGCCAAAATCGCAAAGAGCTTTGTCGTGACCCCAAGAAGCTAGAGAGGAGGCCCCCTTGGCTTTGGCCCATCGTCGACCTGGACTTCCACTGGAGCCAAGCGTCGCCGCGCCATTCGGCTCGTCGCCAGCCAGGTTCCGGTCGTGCCTACCGGCTGTCGAGCGCCTATGTGAGTTCACCATCGCGCGCTGCAGCTCCACGTGCAGCTTCTCGGGCTCCCATTCCGTTCCTAGCTCAGTCGCCGCCTACACCCGAACCCCACCCCCCACCGCCGTGCTCTATTGCTTGCTCGCACATCCTGTTGCACCGTGCTGTCCCTCTGCGTCGCCCAGCCAACAAGTGATGCTCGTGCGCGTCGGCCCGACCTACGCCGCCATCGAGCCGACCCGGCTAGAATCCTTCCTCTCCGGCACCGCTTCCCCTCTCTGCTCTCCCTTCTATCACCGTGGATTCCCACATCGGCTGAGACCACGCCGCACTGCCGCGCCACCGCCCCACGCCATGCACGCAGCCCAGCCGTCATGTCGCATGCCGACCACGCTCGGCCAAGAAGCCCGCTGTCAAGCCCTCTCCTCTGGCTGGAGAGAGAGAGAGAGAGATAACGTGGTAGCCACGTGGTGAAAACAGGTGACGTGGCAATCACGTCATCAAAATCGTTGTCGCAAACCACTCCAGGGGGTTTGTCATCCAGTATTTAATGTTCGGAGGGTTAAATAAATGGTTTCAAAGTTTGAGGGGTTTATCCGGACACCAGAAATAATTTAGGAGAGTAATTTGGACATTTTCCTTGTTTGAAATACCCTTTAGGGAATGAATGCCTGATTGTGTACTGAGTTCTGATTAATACAATTTTTTGTTTTAATTTGACACTCTTTCATGGTCTTATCATTGTATATTTGCAATACATGTTCGATCTTATAGCCAGACACAAATAAATGAATCATCAAGAAAGTAGACCATCCAAAATTGGTAGCTTCATGTAGCAATAACAATTATGCATAAGTTTCGAGTTCACGCAAAAACTTTGCAAAGCATAGCAGAGCTAACATTACAGAACAAATATGCAAAAAAAAAAAATTTACCCTTTACATAACTATGCAAGCCAATACGATGCTATTTCTAAAAAAAAAAGAGAGAAATTCTACTATTTACCATCGAATAATCACCAATTCTACGATTTACCATCGAATAAATTCCGTTTACTTTTATACCATCGAATAAATGGTTCGGTTACTTATCCGCCATCCGCTCATCTGATTTTTTAAGAATTCCGACAATACCCTCCGCTGTACTGTTCCTCCGCTGTAATGTTCAGCTCATTGTGAACAGTACCTGAGAGCTAAAAAAGTCAAAAAAAAATATGTCGATTTTTGTACACGCTCTATAATTTATAATCAACCCATTTTAATTGTATTCACCTAAAAATACTGTGTAGAATTCAAACTAAAATTTCTCAAAATATGGTACTTTTGTAATAATGTGCATTACAAAGAACTCACTTTTTCACCGCGGGAGATAATTTTAGAAATTATTACATCACATTAGAGAAATATTAGTAATTTTTCTCAGATTTTTTTATATCTGTGAGGCTTAAAAATTGCAAGAAGTTACAAAAGTAGCACATTTTGAAGAATTTAAATTTAAATTTTACACAGTATTTTTTAGTGAATACAGTTAAAATAGGTTGATTATAAATTATAGAGCGTGCACAAAAATAGACATATTTTTTTTGACTTTTTTTATCTCTCAGGTACTGTTTATAATGAGCTGAACAGTACAGCAGAGGGTAGTGTCGGAATTTTAAAAAAATCAGACGTGCCTATGACATATAAGGAACTGAAATATTTATTTGATGGTATAGAAGTAAACGGAATTTATTCGATGATGAATTGTAGAATCGGTGGTTATTCGATGGCGAATCGTAGAATTTCTCAAAAAAATAATCATCACTGCCTTTGAACATATTTCAGAACAAGGGACATGTAGGCCAATAAAGATCAGAACAGCGTGAGTCCTATGCTAAATTACTACAAAATTACTTAACAATTATCTCCAAATTAGGAAATCCACATCACACATTTGCAAATGAAATAGCCGGGGGAGCTTATGACTTTTGGGCCTCGTGGGAGTAGCAAAGATGGTAGAAGTTCCCCAAACAGGGCCTTTTAATGTATATGATCTTGTGTTTGTGCAAGTATTTATATCTTTAATTTGAGTTTTAGTGATTAATGATCACACGATAATAGTGGCTAACATGTGTTTTATATGATTATTGAAAGTTAGATCACGATAATAATACTTGGGTATTTTCGGTACTGTCGGAGGACGAACTCCACAAGCGGGGATCCGGAGGGACCCCTTTGAGATTCGGCCGGGGGATGATTTTGAATCTACTTCGTACGTGAAATAAATGGGAGTAAATAAGATGTAGGTGGATTGGATGATCGGATGCAGGAGGAAATAAATGCTCCGGGGATTTTAGACAGGTTCGAGCCGCACGGAGCGTAACACCCTACTCCTGTGTGTATGCTATAAATGTTCAAGGAATGCCTCTCTGAGGATCTCTCATGTTACAAGGATGTTTGTCTAAATCTAGAGTTTTGTGAGCTTATCTTGGTCTTGAAGAAGCCGTTGTCTTCTGTGTGTCTCGATCTTCTCAGTTCGGTTTGTCAGTCCAGTTTCGTCCGATCCCTTCTCTCCGTGGAGCCCGCTCTCTTTTTATACCCGTCGGGGCGGGTAGCGTGCCCAGAAAGGATGGTGCGAGTTCTAAGACGCCATAAATGAAAAGCAACCATCATGGGCTGCAATCTGATGTGACGGGGGGGTTAAAAACACTCCACTGTCTGGTCCTGTCGTCATCATCCTGCTTTTTAGCGGATGCCGCGGGGAGGGCCCACCGGACAGCCATCGAGCACCCCGCGTGCCCGCCCGATCAGAGCGAGCCTGACACAGCAGGGCGGTAGGCGATATGCCTCGAGCCTTACGACGATATCCCGAGGCACGCCGGATAACGTGTGATGGGACCCGCCGCATTAAATGACCTCACGCCTTCCTGTCAGGGAGTGGCAGGGGCTGACAGCAGGCGTGGGGGAGTGGTTGGAAGTGACAGGTCACGCGCCATCTTAAATGCAGCATCGGGCCTCTCACCAATTGACACCTCACCGCTGAGCCCCTGTAGGGACCACCGGTGAAGGACTTCTCAGGTCCTCGGGGAACTGTGAGTGCTCGAGGACTACTATTCGTAGCCCCGAGCACTCCCTCCAGGATATTCCTTTTCTTGGTCCTCGAGGAACTCGGGTGCTCGGGGACCACTGTTCATGGCCCCAAGCACCCTCTCCCGGAACTGTGACTTCTCTTGTCATCGGGGAACTCGGGCGCTCGGGGACCACTGTTTATGGCCCCGAGCACCCTCTCCCGGAACTTGGCCTTCTCGGGTCATCGGGGAACTCGGGTACTCGGGGATCACTGTTTATAGCCCCGAGCACCATCTTCCGGAACTTGATCTTCTCGGTCTTCGGGGAAATAATCCCCGAGAGAGAGCGCCACGTGGCACTCTACTGTCCTGATCTCGGGACTCGGGGATCCCTGATTCCTATGTCACTGACAGGCCCCTATATTGATTTTCATGTTGATGATTCAAAGCATATGTACAAAAATTAAGGACTATCAAATTCTAAGTGTCGTCTAGTGTTGAGAGACGCATAGAGTAGTATAGGACTTTGGTTTTTTTTTGACCATAGTATTATGGGGGTTGAGGATAATCTAGTTTGAGCTAAAGAGATAGTTGTGATGTACACTAGTCAAGTATAGCACTAGGTAGCTTAGAGGAAGCTCAAAGTGTTGAAAAGTCGAAGTCGTGACAAAGAGTGTTTAAATTGGAGAAGTCCTAGGTATTTCTATTCACCGGAAGTTAACGTGTGTTCACTAAAAGGGATGGCTACGAGGATATACTCACCAAAAGCTTAGGTGATCACCAAAAGCTTGCACCGAAGAAGGATTACAGTAGGGTCAATTTTAGTGAAGATCAAGGTCCTCTACTCACCAAAGGCTTTGGTAAGCACTGGAAGCTTGCATCGGCAATGGTTTCCAGTAGGGGTCAGCTCTTGTGAAGTTAAGTCGATCTAATCACCGAAGATTTTGTGACTGCACCAGAAGCTTGTCACCGTAGAAAGGTGACTATTTGTAAAGGAGCCATGGAAGTTTGGTTTTCTGCTCACCGGATGTTCTGGAGGGGAATTTCTAGATGGTTAGGCAACATCTAAGGTTTGCCCTTGAGCTATAAATACTCCCCCACATGTTCTATTTTGAGTCTCTTGGCTGGTGGTTGAGAAGAAGAAACACTCGAATGATTTCTAAGTTTCTTAATTGCAAGATTAAGAATATCATTAGTGCTAGAAGAGTAGCTAGCATACATCCAATCGTTTCTTTGGCTTAGATTAGGTCAAGTGAGGTTCTTAGCTTGTTATTTTTGGTGATTCACGTTATCCAGACAGCTTGGTGACATTTGGTCTTGAGGAGCTTTACGGTGAAGTGATTGTTAAAACTCTAAGATGATCGTGTACTGGTTTGGAGTTCACCGATCCGAAGTGGAGAAGTACTATTACTAGAGAGCGCTTGTTCCCTTGCGTGGGACCAAGTGGGAGCTAAAACCCTTGCGTGGGTACTCTAACGAAGAGGAGAGTGCTAGCTCCTTGATACATTGGAAAAAAAAACCGAGTCTCCCTATCTTTTCTCTTTACTTTGAGAAATTTACTTCTAACATTTAATTTCCATATTTATATTATTGCAATTCCCTCTTCTAGGGTTGCTTTACTGGAATAGGGATAGTCCTTGATCGAGCTTGCTTGTTTTTAACCTAAAAATTAGCACACATTTAGATTAAAATTGTTAATTTTCTTAACAATAAAGATTAAAATTGTTAATTTTCTTAACAATAAAGATTAAAATTGTTAATTTTCTTAACAATAAATTTTAGAGGTAGAAAAGTTTTAGAACCTAGTCCATCTTCTCTTGGGCACTTGATCCTACGGTTTAATACTAGTACTTTTTTTGGGAGCCTTTGAGCTAGGATTTCAAGGAGAAGCTTGAGCTGCCTGGCCAAACGCTGAAGGTCCAGAGTGTGGTCCTGAAAAAATGGAGCGGATTCCTGCCAAAACTATGCTAACTTGCGACATTATCAATTTTATTTTTAGGGGTGCAAATTAAATAATCTAAGGATACTTAGTTCAACCAATAACATTAATTTTTTTTAAATTGCTTAATTTGAGAAAAATAGTATTATTGATTGAACTGAAGAAGGCTGATGGGTATCTCTAGATTAATTAATTTGCACTCCTAGTATTTCATAAGTGGTATTTTGCGATAGTTTTTTTCTGGACCATTAGGATAAATCATGTCATGCAAGCACATGGCGAAAGCGGGTTACATATCAGAGTGAGTGAGGTACAAAACCAACCAATATAGTAATACCTTAACGCTACAAGAAAAAATTATTACAAATTTTGACTATGATTAGAGCCAATATGTACATGGTTGCATCCGAACGCTAGCTCGGTTGTTAAGCATGTGAGCGCTCGAATCAGCTCGCGTTCGAGCCTAGGCGCTCGCACGGGTATGCACGGAGCGGGTGTGAACGGAGCGGACGCGCATAGAGCGACTTCGTTTGACCCGACCTCAAAGAAATCCGCTATTTTATATATATATATATATATATGGTACAGCTCCAATGAATTCCTGAGATATACCATGCAATGCACGGAGTAAAACCATAGCACACCATGATTTATATCAAATCACACGACTTAACACCATGTTAGAAATTCAACAAAATCAGAATCGCTTGTTGCCTACTGACTTCCGTTGGCACGAACGATGCTAGGTGCTTATAGTTAAATATTTATGAAAAGAGAATGTTAAACATCTATATAAAAATATAATTTCTAGTGCAAATAAATACTACATGTGCTTAAATATGATTAACTATCTTTTTAATACTAATATAACTAGCGATACTTAAGTAAACACCTTATACTCCGTCTAAACACCTATGCCAGTACAGTTGAGAAAAAAATCCGATTTTTTTTAAAACACATCCTCTAACCAATTGTAAATGCTCTCATAAGCATAAAAATGGCAACAAACAGTTCAGATGGACCTCCATCGGAAAAAAAAGAAAGGAAAAGAAAATAAAGAAAAGAAAAGAAAAACATAGATGGGCCGGGTCGCCCTTACCCATATGGCCACATCGGAAAAAAAGAAAGGAAGAGAAAATAAAGAAAAGAAAAGAAAACATAGATGGGCCGGGCCGCCCTTACCCATATGGCCACATCGGCATTCCTACTCCTCTCGAGTAGAAGGCGTGGAGCAACACAGTAAACACGGCATCGGGCACGCATGCACCCGCGGGGCCAACAGTCACTGACACGCCAACCCACCTCGTTCCCGACCCCACACGTCATACACGGAAGCCCTTCGTGACACCAGGCTGCTAGCACCCACCCCAATACGCGTCGCTTCCCGGTTGGCCCCACCAAAGGAAATTAGGGGTGTCGAGAGACGAGCCCCCGAAATACCACAAGACCCCCTCCGCACGCCCGAAACAAAGACACACACAACACAAGCCAAAAGGCGAGCACCAGAGAGAGGAGAGAGAGAAGAGAGGAAAAACTTATCTGCCCCCCCCTAATCGCCCTTACCCCCTTGTGATAGGTAAACCACCCCCCTCCCTCTTTGCGCGCCGCCGCCGCCGCCGCCGCCGCGCGACCCCTCGCCGCCCCGCTGGGCGTCGGTCTCCGGCGATCGCCGCCGTCCAGCCCCCTCCTCCCCCGCCTCCGATCTGAATTTTAGGGGAAAAATCGCGGAAAATACCGCAAAAAATCGCGGAAACTCGTCCGGTCCTTTTTGAATAAATCGCACGGGTGTTTCACCCCTCCCCTCCCTCCCACCCACCGCCTCCCCCTCGCGGCCGCCGGCGACGGCGATCGCGTCGGTCAATAAGCGCCCCCCCACCCCCCCGCGGAGCCAGCCCCGTCTTCTCGCGGTCCGAGCTCTCGCCTCTGTCGCGGGAAGCGGGCGCGTGCCCTTCTCCTCCTCCTATTCCTCTCGTCGGCCGCGGCACGAGGTGCGTCCCCTTGCCACCTCGCGGGTTTTTGTGGCAGTGTTTGGTTCTAAGGCGTGGGCGCGCCTCAGGCGCGCCGGTTCGAGCGCCGCCCGCCCGATCCGCGTCGCCGCTGGCTCGATCTGGCCGCCGTCTGCGCCGATCTGCGCAGTGGCGCGGGAATCGGTCGGGATTTAGGGTTTCGGAATCCAATTCGAATTCTGCACTCTCGAGGCTGCTCACCGCCGTATTGCTCTCCTTCCGATGCTGGATTTTGATTGGAGTTGGGTAGTGTTGTTTCCTCCTGGAAGAGTTTAATCCATTTGGCATTGAAACGATCAAGCCCTAGCAAAAAACGTAACACAATAATCGGATTCGAGTCCGATTGCCCCTTTTAGGGCACTATACGTTGATCAGGAGCTACTCTAGTGGGGTTTTAAATTGACTTCGTTTCATAAACTGCAGGGAGTGATAGACTGCTGAGACTGTGAGAGGTTTCCCATGTGATGTCATAACTTGTGATGGCATTCTTCAGCAACTCTGGTAGCAGGGCTGATTCAGGAGGGTACAACTTGAATGAGAAGGCTGAGGATGAGGGCACCTACAAGTCAGTCAGGGATGGGGATGCTGACTTGAGCTCTAGGCAGTGGAACTTAAACGAGAAGGCAGAGGATGCCTGCCACAGTGAGGGGGAGCAATATGAAGCTGGTCAGTCAGGTCTGTACTCTTCCAAGAGCACATCTGGGCCGCATGCCCGAAGAGGAGGTGGGTCGTCTGGTGGGCCTTGGGGTACAAACTTTTTGAATGATTCCAGATCCAAACAGATGGCAAAAGAAGTACTGTTAGATAGTGATAGGGGAATGGAAGATGGGTCTGCTGCTAGTTCTCATGATGACATAGATGGTAGTGGAGAGGGCGATGAGATGAACAGAGAGAATGGGGAAGTGCCTGCTGAGGAAATGCTTTCCGATGACTATTATGATCAGGATGGTGAGGAGCAGAGTGAATCGTTGCATCGTGGTGGGATGAAGCACCCAAGCTGTTCCACTTCTGGTGCAGCGGCGAAGTCTGCCTCCAGACAAAAGAAGAAGCCGACAAAGTACAACACATATGCTGATGATGACGACGATGAGTATAATGATGAGAATGATGATGACGATGATGACGCGGATGGTATATTCAAATCTGGAGCCTTGCGCTCAATAAAACTAATGTGGTCTTGTTTTATTTGCGGCTGTATACTTGCCTTTACAACCCATCATTGATTGGCATTTCGTTTCTTCCTTATTTGTAGAAGATGATCCAGATGATGTGGATTTTGAGCCAGACAGTGAAACTGACAAGCCTGTTGATAAGGTCATATATTGACTTAAATTCTCAGCATCAAATGTCATATCACTTTAACAAGTTATACTATACACATATTAAGTTACATCATCATCCTATTATTCAGGCTAGTTGGTGTAGTGAAAGTTTGTTGCAACTATGTTTGAGGTCTGCATGTTGCTCCTGAATTATATAATTGTTTTGTATTTATATCTTCATGAAGGTGAGCTGGTGAACACCAGTTTTCTTCAAGCATGTTGAAAAATATTGCCCTAATTGAACTCTGAGTCATGCAAAATGGATTGTTTCTTAAAATGAAATAATAGACCTAATAACACAAACTATCGCTTGAAGCATCAGATAGGTAATCTACGGGAAATTTATGGATGTGATGACAACACATGATAAGATAATAAAATCCTATGTTCAGAAGCTTGAAAGAAAGATACACCTTTTGCTTTTGTACTCTTATGAAGGTAATACAATGTGCTGAATATTACTTTTGTGGGCCTTGTCAATTAGATCAGTGCAATTGTAAACTTCTAAGTTCTAACCAATCCTTTAGTAGTTTAATTCTATTTATTCCTTTTTTGATCATTTTGGTTTCATTCTTATGTACTTTGCAGTTTCTTGTGTGACCATATGGCTAAGCTGTGCTGTTCACTATTGCTGCAGCATGTTGGAGTGTTTATTTTATTTTGATTTGATCATCTGAGGACACACTATATAGACTTTTTCTTTGTGCTTTTGAATATACAAGTTAATCAGTCCAGTCCTAGGTTTTAAATATAAATTATTTCACAGTTGTGTAGGTTTTTTCTTCTGAATTGCTGATTTTTCTATTGGCTCGTTCCAGGCAACTGTATCAAGTTTTTCTTGTTATATTTTTCATATTCTAGCTATTGGAACTTTTTGTTTGATTATCTATGTTGCTGAAGGTTACTCTCTGAAACACTCGACTTACAGGACAAGTTTGTGGATAGTGGGAATTCCGATGATGATGACGACGATGAGCTTGAGCTCTCAGATAATGAAGATGATTTTGTTGAGAATCGGAGGCAACCTAAACGACTTAAGGTTGGAGTAACTAAAACCTCCAAGGGAAGAAAGTTGCCTGTACAGGCCCAACGGAAACGAGGGATGTCTTTCACAGATGATGAATATTCTTCAGGAAAAGACTCAGATGTGCCCAGTGATGATGAATTCAGTCACATATCGAAAAAACCTGACAAATTGCATCAGAGAACCATCGGTCACAATGATGTTATCCCAATCAATTCTCAAAATGAGCTTCGAACTTCTGGGAGGAGGAGGACGGTGAAAAAAATCTCATATGTTGAAAGTGAAGAAAGTGATGATAGTGAGGAAAAGTCAAATAAACAACAAAAGGTGAGAGCTGAATACAAACTATTAGTTAAAGTAGCATTTTTGTCACAGAGGAATCATAACAGAGGACCGACTAATTAGTGTTGTCATGTATATCTTATTTGATATATTGTGCTTAAGTAGCATATGCATTTATTCTTAATGTTATCATTGGTTGACGCGCAATCATTTTTTTTAGTTGCTTCTTTGCCTTTGGAAATTGAGATATTTATCTTTTGACGTTTCCTTTTTGTTTTATTGTCCACATCATGGTTATCACACTGTTACTTGACGCTACTGCCATCTAATCGTGTCTGTAAATCAGTGCATATATATTGTTCGCACCCCTAACAAATTTTAAAATATCTAGTTCTTGAAGGAGGAACCAGAAGAGGAAGACGGAGAAACTATTGAAAAGGTTCTTTGGCATCAACCAAAGGGTGTTTCTGAAGAGGCAATGAGGAATGACCAATCAACTCAGCCTACTGTGGCCAGCCTAACATCAGACTTTGATCAACAGTGGGATGATGTAGAATTCTATATAAAATGGAAAGGCCAGTCTTATCTACATTGTCAGTGGAAGACATTATCAGAGCTCCAAAGTGTAAGTACTTACCTGGACTATTTACAAATGGTGTTCTTAACTATAGGTGTATATACTCATCTCTTTATCTTTGTCCTCTCTAAATCTGCTTTCATATAATCTTTATACAACAGGTTAGTGGATTTAAAAAGGTTTTAAATTACACAAAAAGAGTTGCTGAGGAACAGAGGTACAAGAGGGCACTATCACGTGAAGAGGTAAACCAATGGACCTTTTGATTTTCTGATGTATAACTTTTTTACATGAAGCAGAACATGGTAATTTTACATGAAGCAGAACATGGTAATTTTACATGAAGCAGAACATGGTAACTGTTGCATCTCTGTATCCAGAGAATAAATAGTAACTATAATATAAAACTTGACAAGTGTACTAGAAATGTTTGTGCCTCTTTGTTTTGTTATCAATATATATCTAAGATTCCTGATTTTGGCACAGTAATTATTTGATGATCAAAATTGAGTAAATGTTAGGTTTATTGTTCATCAGTGACCGTTAAATGAATATAATTGCCTGCATTCATGCGCTATGCACTTAACCTTTCCAACATCTGTAGCAGCTTGATATATTTCTCTCTACTGGATTAAGCCATTGGTTATCCTAATTTGTTCATATATCAGGTTGAGGTGCATGATGTGGGCAAGGAAATGGAGCTGGATCTTATTAAGCAATATAGTCAGGTTTTTTACCAAGTTCAACTTTGGACTGTTAATATAAATTTTTCGTTAGCGCGTTTGCATACTGTCTAAGCATTCAATCTTCAGGTTGAACGGATATTTGCTGATAGGGTCAGCAAAGTTGATGGAGATGATCTGATTCCAGAATATTTAGTCAAATGGCAAGGACTTCCGTATGCAGAATCTACCTGGTAATTTTCATGGCAAGATTTTGTACGTTCAAGTGTCATGGCTAAGGTTAATGTTTTGCACATGGATGATCTTCCATGATAAAAACAACTGGTACTCTACTTCTGTTCATTCAGATTTATATGATTATGTTACAGTGATCTTTACGCAGATTATTATAATAGATTTGGTGGATGCTGTAAACACGCAATCTCTGTTGTAGGAATATGCTACTGTTTAATTAGCATGTTTTAGTGTCACTAACCTTATTTTTGGTGCTCTGTTGCAGGGAAAAAGATACAGATATTGAATTTGCTCAAGATACAATAGATGAATACAAGGTAAGGTACTCAGTAATCAATATGAACTTCTTTAACTGTACCTGTATTGTTGCATAAAGCATAGGCTGATTGGCGTATAATTTTGGCTTTACACTAAATGATAGGCCCGTGAAGCTGCTACAGCTATACTGGGGAAAACAGTTGATTTTCAACGGAAGAAAAGCAAAGGTAATGTTTTTATTCTTATTTTTGGTCCAGAAAATATTTGATGGATAAGACATACTAGTTTATAAATTTTTCTTATAGCCAATTTTCTTTTAACTTCCATGCGCATCTATCCGTGGATAGTTCTTTGGGGATATTCCGTAGCAATCCACGTGCCATAACCTTAACTTATGCATCCGTCTCCTTGTACTGTTATTACTTTTATTTTTTACTATTACTAGTACCTTTATTATCATTATTGTTTTCTCATAATCTTTTTAGTTGGATCTTGTGGGTTTCATCTCTAGCCTACCCCAACTTGCTTGGGACAAAGGGTTGGATCTTGTGGGTTTCATCTCTAGCTTACCCCAACTTGCTTGGGACAAAGGCTTTGCTGTTGTTGTTGTAGCCTATTTTGTTCCTTCTCTGTAGTTTACCTCATTGTTCACTGTTATCAGTCTTAAATTGGTACTGTATTTACCATGATGTGATGCTATCTTATTAAATGATCCCCCATGTCCTAGAATCTGGAGCATTGTCGCTTAGGATCATTGTTTGAATAAGGATTTATTTTGGCATATCTATGTTGTGTGGGCTTTATGAAATCCAATGTACTTTCTGTATCAACAACAGATTGCTATTGTTCAGTTTAATCTAATCTATGTTTTTGTTTTCCAGCTAGTTTGAGGAGGCTTGATGCCCAACCAGAGTGGCTAAAAGGTGGTAAACTTCGTGATTATCAGCTTGAAGGACTCAACTTTCTTGTCAATGGGTGTGTAAGATCAATATACATACATGCACAACAGAAGCACCTTGTTTGCCTCCTTTTCCTCATTGATTGATTGGTGAAACAGGTGGAGAAATGACACTAATGTTATACTTGCTGATGAGATGGGTCTGGGAAAAACTATTCAATCCGTTTCCATGCTTGGCTTCCTTCATGTAAAATTTTCAATACATTTTTACTCTTCTCTGTCATTATGCTGAGTGATACTAGCATTTTTTTACTAATTATTAACATCTGACATTTATGTTGCAGAATGCTCAAGAAATCAATGGTCCTTTTCTTGTTGTTGTGCCACTGTCAACATTGTCGAATTGGGCAAAGGAGTTTCGGAAGTGGCTACCCAACATGAATGTTGTGATTTATGTGGGAAACCGTGCCAGCCGAGAGGTAAAACTAGTAAATTACTTATGCATCTGTTTTACTTCTCATGAAGTTTGTATGTATGTGACCCAGCTGTCACTATCAAATTTTAGCAACAACAATTATCGTTTTAAGACCTTTAACATTTTTTCTTGGTAAATATAATCTATATTTGACTACCAATTATTGTTACAGCTGAAAAGTAACTTATTTACTGTCGGCACTAGAATATCATGCTTGCTATAATCTATCTTCGGACAAAGCCCTATCTTTTTCAGCTCTAGTGCAAAGAGCAGAAAAAAATGATATGAAGGTAAAAATGGACAAGGCTGATGGAAAGCTGGAATAAATTGATATGGAGTCTACCTGGATTGTTTTTTTTTTTTTGTGAGAAATCAACAATTTGTTGACTTGTAATATGCAGGGGTATTAATTCCATTCCATTTAGGCCATTAAACCTTTCCTACTGAGATCGTCTTTTTCAAAACGGGACTGTTCCACTTCACCATGTTTATCTTAATGAGGTTGTAATCTATTTATGTTGTGATAATGTCACAATGTGGTTGAGATGAAACCTTTTGGTAATCATAGATCTCGAGCAGAATTGAAGCTGAACAACACATTATATACTGATGCACATCGTGCTTTGTTTTGTTGCTCTTTTTTAGGGTATGAAACTGTGTATGTTTTCTTGGCTTCTGTTTCCCATTCTGTTTGCATGTGTATACTGATGCACATCATGCTTTGTTTTGTTGCTCTTTTTTAGGGTATGAAACTGTGTTTGTTTTCTTGGCTTCTGTTTTCTTATTCTGTTTGCATGTGTTGCATTCGGATGTTAGTACTAACAAGAATTTGTTATTTTGAAGGACCAAAAGGGGCAAAATCCTAATTAATACACTTTCTAAAAAAGTTTCATTCACATTGTTTTATTTTAAACTTCTTCCCCAATCTATTTGCCTCAGATGTGTCAGCAGTATGAAATTTTTTCAAACAAGAAGGGAGGACGTCATGTAAAATTCCACACATTGATAACTACATATGAGGTGATTCTGAAGGACAAAGCTGTTCTTTCCAAGATCAAATGGAACTATCTTATGGTTGATGAAGCCCACCGGTTGAAAAACTGTGAAGCATCACTGTATATGACTCTTTTGGTATGTAATAATGTCTTGAAGTAAGCATATAGCTTCTGTGTTATGTAACTACTGGGAGAAGATTAGACTAAATTCATTTTTTCCCTTCAGGAATTCAGCACTAAGAATAAGCTGCTTATAACTGGAACACCTTTGCAGAACAGTGTTGAGGAGCTTTGGTATGCCCTTTTTACATGGAATTGTGATAGTTAAATTTATATTGGTATTTTCACTTTAATATGTAATTTGACACAGCAATCTTTCATAGCTGTTACATCTGCCTGCTTCAATTTCATTTCATTTCTTTTTACCTTCATTTTTCATTTCTTGTTACTGAGCTGTGGGTTTTGATTTTTTTTTTTGTGTAGGGCATTACTTCATTTCCTTGATCCAGTTAAATTCAACAACAAGGATAGTTTTGTTGAGAAATACAAAAATTTGAGTTCCTTCAACGAAAGTGAGGTAATGCTTTAAATGGAAGTTCTGTCTTCACTGGACAAGCTTCTTATACTATTGCCTGACCATTGATTGGACGCCTGTAACTTTATTTGCTCTGGTTTTATGATAGCTTGCGAATCTGCACAAGGAATTGAGGCCTCATATACTGAGGCGAGTTATAAAAGATGTCGAGAAGTCTTTACCTCCTAAAATTGAGCGGATTCTACGCGTTGAGATGTCACCCCTTCAGAAACAGTGAGTGCTCCGTGCTAATTTAAGGCAATTAATGCATTTCATTATTCATTGAGGCTAATCTTTTTTGTGTTTTACCAGATACTATAAGTGGATTTTAGAGCGAAATTTTCAGAATCTGAATAAAGGAGTTCGTGGGAATCAGGTGTTCCTTACATCTTGAGCATTTTATTCTTTTAATCGAGATCTCTTGTGTTTTCTTATTTCTTTGTAGTTTTAGTTACTATGATGAGCACATTTAATTCTTCTGATGTGCACACTGTATTTTTTTTGTTAACAACCGTCAACCGTTGCTTTATTTTATTTTGGAATCGATTGTAATTAGGTTGTTCGGTATGTTAGTACAAGTTAATAGGCGAGCAATGTGAAATATTTTACGTTCGAAAGATGACAAGTACAAATATCGCTACTAGTCTAGGACCATTGTTCTGGCAAAATGCTTCTTTGCTTGCAAGGAATATCTAGATTGGTGGTTCAAGATTTATCTGTTAGTGAAGCTCCAAGACCCATGCCGGACCAGATGGTGATGGTTCCGCTGGTTGCCCAGGATAGTGTTTGTCGTGACTGTGTGTATTGGACAACCTTTTTCCACCCACGCCCTAAGCAAGATGTTTTCTATTTCTCTCCCATGAGATACTAAGGGAACTTTTACTATTTCTGGTATAATGTTTCTGTTGTTCCTCTGACATGATGTTGTAGTGTATCAAATATTAGAAAAATAGCGGTGTTCTTTTTAAAAAAAATAACCACAATATAAAGCAAGTCTTAAACTATGTTTGATTTCGTTGCTAATCGAAGCAATTGCTCACGTGGCCATATATTTGCCAATCAAACTTGGTTGCATGGGCAAGGGTTGATTGCTCATCACTTTTTCATGTTTTTATCTGCTAAATCCAAATAAATATTGTATAACCTAGTCTTGCTATCTTATTTTATCTGACTGACTTGATCATGGTGTATGTAGGTCTCACTTTTGAACATTGTTGTTGAATTGAAAAAATGCTGCAACCATCCATTCTTGTTTGAAAGTGCCGATCATGGTTATGGTGGAGATAGCATTGGTGATCGAAATAAAGTTGAACGCATCATTATGAGTAGCGGGAAACTTGTTTTGTTGGACAAACTGTTGGTGAGACTGCGGGAGACTAACCATCGTGTGCTTATTTTCTCCCAGGTTTGTATTTACAGTTCGTTGCCACATATTGTGGTTATGCAATTGTATATAGTGGCAGCATTTGTTAGTTTCGAATGTTTTGTTTTTTTCGTTCTTACACCAAATAAGCTTCTAGTTCTATAGCTGTTGTCTTTTTGTGATTGGGTAGATCTTTTTGAATAGAATCTTGGTTTTCATTCACTTGAAAGTTAAAACATTACCATAACTCTGTTCTTATTGTGCCAACAGCAATATATTGGGAAAGCAAAATATTATTTTAAAGCATCCGCGCCTCATATGGTTCACTTGTCTAAGTGCCTCTGATACCTTGCAGATGGTTAGGATGTTGGACATCCTCGCAGAATACCTATCTCTTCGAGGATTCCAGTTTCAGAGGCTTGATGGTAGTACAAGAGCAGATCTTCGTCACCAGGCTATGGAACATTTTAATGCGCCTGGAAGTGATGACTTTTGTTTTCTTTTATCCACGCGTGCCGGAGGACTTGGTATTAATCTTGCAACTGCAGATACTGTGATAATTTTTGATTCAGATTGGAATCCTCAAAATGATCTGCAGGTCCTCTCCCTCTCCCTCCCTCCCCCCTCTATCTCTCTCCCTCCGTGTGTGCTAATTTCCTATTTAGAAAGATTTTCTAATACTTCCTATGTTTCCTTTTATGCCTCATTTTCTGCCAGGCGATGAGTAGGGCGCATAGGATTGGCCAACAAGAGACTGTTAACATCTATCGTTTCGTCATGTGCAAAAGTGTTGAAGAGGATATTTTGGAACGCGCAAAGAAAAAGATGGTTTGCCATGCTGACTTAGTTCATAGGTTGCTTTAGTGGTAGGACAATTGAACTGTCTTTATATAATTTTTCCAATTTCAGGTTCTTGATCACTTAGTTATTCAGAAGCTAAATGCTGAGGGCAGGCTTGAGAAGAAAGAATCCAAAAAGGGTGGCTCCATGTTTGACAAGGTAGGTTTTCATTTCAACTATCTAGTTTTCTTGGTTATTGTGGATTTGACATAAATTACCTTAGAATTTTGTGTGGGCTGGTACAAGATTCATTTGTAACTTGAATATTCAATCTAACATGGAAATCTCCAAGGTTCCTGCAGAATCGAACTATATCCTGTAAAATTCTTAGCAATTCCTGTGAAATTCCTGCATTCCAAACGGAGCCTTGACATATTGAAGCTGCTATTTGAAACCAGTTGTAACTTATAGATTAAGCAATTTTTTGTATACATCTTGTCAAATGTTGAAATTGAAGTGTCGTCATAGTAATTTTGTTCAGTTTTGGAAGTTTCATGTATAACAAGCTTGTGCCATCTGCCTTATCTGGATACTAGCTATATTCTTTTGAAAAGAAAAAAAAGATACATCTAGGACTTTCTCGGTTTCCTCTACTTTCCTCTTCTGATGTAAGCTGTATCATTTGGCAGAATGAACTTTCGGCCATATTGAGGTTTGGGGCAGAGGAGTTGTTCAAAGAAGATAAGACTGATGAAGAGACCAAGAGGAACCTTGAAAGTTTAGACATTGATGAAATTCTTGAGAGAGCTGAGAAAGTTGAAACAAAAGGCGATGAAGGGGAGGCAGGAAATGAGCTTCTTAGCGCTTTCAAGGCATGTGATTTGTATGCTATATCCATAAACTTACTGATGCAGATCAGGAACTATTCTGTATTAATATTTATTTTAAAATTTTGGGTAGGTTGCCAACTTTTCCAGTGGCGAAGATGATGCCACATTCTGGAGTAGACTAATACAGCCAGATCCTGCAGATATGGTTCAGGTATTGATTGGCTATTAACTTTACCCAGTATAAACCTGCTTCAGTCATTGCTTGCCATAAACTTAATCAGAGAGTGACAACTGATATGTTCAGGAAACTTTGGCACCTCGTGCTGCACGAAGTAACAAGAGTTATGTTGAAGATCCCCAACTCAACAAAAGTAGCAACAGGAAAAGAAGGGCAGTTGAGACACAAGAAAAACCAAGGAGGAGGTCTGCCAGAACAGTGGACACAGTTGTTTCATTACCGTTTGTTGATGGAGCAGTAGCTCAAGTACGAGAGTGGTCTTTTGGAAATATGCCAAAGAAGGACGCAGCCCGTTTTGTTCGAGCGGTAATATGCGCCTGTTATCAATTTATATGTTTCTTCTGCTTTTTGACTGTTGAATTGTGTGTGTGTGTGTACATATACATACATACATGTTTGAATCAACTGTTGAATTATATGCGCAAGTACTTCGAAGCATGGTATTAATACATCATTATAATAATATCTCCTTTGCTTTGAGTTGATGGGATAGTGTAACACTTTGCAATGTGATCTTGTCTTCTTAGGGAAGTTTTACTGTGCCACTTACGTATATGATGTGGTGATGTTCAACCACCAAAGCACATTTGCTTTCGCAGTTGCATTCTTTTGCAATGTAATTACTAGTTCACAGTTGTTGCTTAAACATGATTATAGAATGAAACATCAACTAAGGGTTATTCTAGTTCTCTTGGCATGTAATATGAAGTCCACATTATATTGATTTTGCAAGTTTTTTCAAGGAAATTTTTGCTGTGGTAGCGGTTAGCCAGTCTCGTTTCAACTTTTGGTTGCACTTTGTTTGTCACGTAAAAGATGTAGATTGCACTGTATTGTTTGTGAAGCAATATATGTGTGACATGCTCTCACCCTGATAAGTGAATTCTCCAGGTTAAAAAATTTGGGAATCCAAGCCAGATTGGATTAATTGTGGGTGATGTTGGTGGTGTACTAGCAAAGGCACCACCTGAAGCTCAAATAGAGTTGTTTGATTTGCTCATTGATGGATGTCAAGAAGCAGTTAAAGAGAAAACAGATATCAAGGTATAACTATCTCTTCCTTTAACAGCAAAGGACAGTTCGTAACTTCTCCACTTTTGTAAAGTTCGTTTGCATTTCGAATGTAGGGCACAGTTTTGGATTTTTTTGGTGTAGCAGTAAAAGCCTATGAATTGTTGGCTCGTGTTGAAGAGCTTCAGTTCTTGGCAAAGCGCATTGCACGTTACAAAGATCCAATCAGGCAATACCGGATCCAATTACCTTACAAAAAGCCACAGTGGTCAGCAAGCTGTGGATGGACTGAAAGTAATTGACATTTCAACCCTGGTTCTTTTAAAAAAAATTATAATGAAAATAGGCTCTTATTGTTTGTTCTTGTATCTGCTTAGCTGATGATGCTAGGTTGATGGTTGGAATTCATTGGTATGGCTACGGAAACTGGGAGAAGATACGGTTGGATCCAAAGCTTGGCCTGACAACAAAAATTGCACCAGCAACACTTGGTGAAAGAGAGACATTTTTACCACGTGCACCAAACTTGGATAATCGTGCTAGTGCTCTCCTGCAAAAGGTACTCCCTCCTCTCACCTGTCCGTTTGCCTCCTGTTTATATGCAAGTATACCCTTGAGGTGTGTGTTCTTATGGTTGGGTGTCAGGTATGATTAATTTAGTAATTGTTTACTAATGGCTGGAGCCTTTTCTCATGTCCTGTTTATCCAAACAATTGAGACTTTTGAGTACTATCTGTCTTACCAAGGGTATCATATAAATTAGTTTGGATTTTTACAGTCTCTTAAGTAACAGTTACCCTGCATTGTAATACAAATGCGTCTTAGGATGGATCAGGTGGGATGCCATTTAGGTTCTCCCTTGTGGTGATAATTTGAAGGTATTATTTAAACGAAGACAGTAACTTCTAGTCTAATCCAACTGGATAGATCATTCATAATTATGCATTTGGAACATTGTAGAGGATATAGTATTTTAAGGAAATATATCCCTATGTGTTGTTTATTTGGAATGGCATATAATGACACCAATGCGTAGGGACTGTTCTTTTCTTTTCTCCTAATCCACCAATATTAGTCATGCAGTTAATGCTCAGAGTATTTTTATTTCAAGATTTGCATTTTCTATATGCTTTAAGTTTTGCATTTGTTTTTGTTGACAAGTTGTATTTTTTCTAGGAATATGCTAAGTTTAGTGGTAAGAGCTCAACTGCCAAAGGAGCTCCTCGCCAGACAGTCCATAATGACAGCAATAGTGGAGCTCGATCATTGAGAGGCCGACAAAAAGATGCAAAAGGAAAAGATGATAATAAGTCAAGCAAAGATGACATCCCAAAGCGCAAGATAGTGGAAGCTGAAGCAAGAGAAGAAGGTGAAATTTCAGAATCCGAGGCAGAAACTAAATATCGTCTGGACAAGGAAGAAAAGTGGCTTGAATGGTGTTCTGAAGTTTTGGATGAGGAGCAGGAAACTTTGAAGCGCCTGGATAGGCTACAGAATACTAGTGTAAACTTACCAAAGGAAAAGGTTTCTACTTTATCTGTGGACAGTATATTCTTAAACTGCTCTTCCACCCAAATCTTACCTTAATACACTATGTTAGGTTCTTTCAAGAATTCGCAAGTACCTCCAGATAATTGGGGATAAAATTGGAGAGGTTGTCCGTCAACACAGCGAATCTTACAAGCAATCCCGTAAGTGTAATCGCTCCTAGACATACATGATGTGTCATTTTCCTTTTGAAAAACATTTTCCGACAACTCTCTATGATTAACATTGTGTAGGAAATTTGAAAAGGCACATAGTTGGATACTGTCTAAATAATTGTGTTGCTTGCAGGCATGACAATGAGGTTATGGAATTATGTGGCAACCTTTTCAAATATGTCTGGGGAGCAGCTGCATGATCTCTATTTAAAGCTTAGTCAAGACCAATTGGAAGCTGGAGTTGGCCCATCCCATGGTGGTAATTTTGCATCCGTTCCTCCCAATAAGGGAGGTAACTCAAATCAGCTTCATCCTTCGAGAAACCAAAGGTCAACTAGGTCTCTCCAGTACGCTTCAGTGTCTTTGAACAATAATGAGAACTCTGGGAGTTCTGAAGCCTGGAAGCGTCGGAGGAGAGCTGACCCAGATAGTCAATTTGACACCCAGCCTTCGTATCAACCTCCTCCAATGATGACAAATGGAAATAGGTTGCAGGAGTCTAGCAGTTCTGCTGGTATCCTTGGTTGGGGTCCGGTTGAAATGAGACGGTATGGTAATGAAAGGCCAAAACGGGGTGTTCATGCCAGTCATTTCCCTGCTGGGCACGGGCCTCTGCTGTAACTGAAGTAGTCCAAGTGAACAACCTTGTCATTTGGGCAGAAATGTTTCCCAAGGATCTTCAGCTTCCACAGGTAGAAATGGTGGAACTCCGGAATTGAAATTCTTTTTGCACAACATAAAAAAAGAATAAAGGACCAAATCTGATCTGGATCACAGCTTCGAATTCTGAGCCTCATAGAAATGATGCCAGGCTTCCGGAGGAGACGCTGGTACTTTTAACAGTTGTACACAGAAGATTCTTCTGACACCAAAACAAATATATGGGGGCTTGTGAACTGCCTAGAGGAAGACTTGAGAAAATTTTGTTGGTTCAGTTTTGTGATCTAATAGAAGAATATTTCAGTTGGGATCTTTAAGAAGATATCATCTCAACAATGATCTATAGTTCAATCTCAATACATGTATGATCTTTTACATTGCAATATAATGAATTATGGTTCATCTCTCTCATGCGCGTTCTCTCTCTCTCCAATCTGTTTATCTGTTATGTTCTGTGTCCATGTAACAAAGAAAAGAAATGCATGCTGCTCTCATTTCGAGGCAACAAATGTTGCAGCGGGCATATAGGATAGGGTTTAGGTGTAGTTTGATCCTATTTCTGTAAATAGAGAGGTGAAACATATCTTTGTTCTTTCAATGTAACTGCTGGATACTTGTACTGCTTCCATAGTATTTTTTTTTTTTTTGAGATAACGCTGAATGTGGTGCCGCTTCATTGAAGAGTGAGAATCAGTTTTGCTGGTATATGCTTTTGTTTGATACAATGCTTTTTTCTTCATTTTGACATGTCCTTTGTGGTATATGGTGCAGTTAACTCTTGAGGAACATGTCTTAGTCTTACTGGCGAGGTTCCCTGTACCATCTCAATTTTTGTAGGTGATGGATGGAGAGCATTACCAACGTTGCAAAGGACGTCACAAGCTGTTCAAGGCAAGTCATTTGGCTGAAGCAAACTATTTAGAAGTTCATGATATCTGTATGATGCTACTTTGACATGGTTGCACACTTGTGCTATTTAGGATCTGTCAGAAATTTTAATTTTTGTATAATGTCCCCTTCGACACTGATCCTGGATGATGCATATAACACTGATCTACCAGATTCGAAATATCTGAAAAGCGAGAACACAATTATTTTATGTATAGAAGGTCCAAGTTACGGATACATTGCGTGAGCCACAAGGTTGCCATTTGTAATTACGTTGTGGTTGCAGTATTTGAAGCCTTTACTAATCAATTGTATGATTCGCTATCTCCATGAATCTTACAAGTCGGGCGTTTCACCGTTTGGGAGGGGCCTCTATCATGCGCACCAAATCAAAAGTTTTACCTATGTACGTATGCACCAATGTATTGGGTGTTGCGCATCCTAGATTCTTGAAATTTTAGGTTTTTGTTTTGCAAATTCCCGTATAAATTTCTAAGAATTTCTTGAAGTGCCCAAGTTTTAAGGCCAAAAAAACCACTTCCTGCACATTCGTCTGTTGCTGCATCATAAGCATACATGTTGTCTGAGCTGCTTCAGGAGCGGCATCTGACAGCTTGCCAAATATTGGTGAATAAGTGAATGACCCGAAGTCCCGAAGCCGCGGTTGTGTTGAGGTGGGATGGCCAGATCAGAGACCATTTGACCGAACAGGACGTGCCACCTGTCGTTCCTTTCGTTTTTTTTTTCTGGCAGCATTTTAGGGTAATCCAGAGACGATCGCTTTTCGTGCTATACATAACACTGAACAGGCTCCACCGTGGTCTTGATCATTATGGTTTGTTTGGGAGAACTTCAGTTTCAATAATTTTTTGTGCAGAGTATTTCTAGGTTTAGAAATATATGTTGTTTGCACTCGAGACTAAAAATAGACACTTAAATTATTTTATATTAACTTATAAACATTGTATCTAAGGTAAAATTAGGAGCTGTAGCCTTTCCAAACAAGTTATTAGAAAGATCCCTGTAGTGTCCAACTCATACTAGTTTTTTTCTTTATAAAAAATAAGTTACTATTTGCTGGTAAGCAAAATGGATTTGAAATTTCTAAATGAAATGGAATTTCAAAGAGTCAAACTGTAGATATATTGCAATTCTAGATCCCAATGTAAGAATATTTTATTCATTAAGTATGGCTCATGTAATTTATCGGATTATTCCAATAATTAATGTTTCAGTGTAGGGATGATAACAAGCTAGCTCGGCTCGTTTGAGCTCATCTCGTTTGGGTTTGGCTCCTTTAATATAACGAGCAGAAAAGCTAGTTCAGTTTGGCTCATTTGACTCGCGAGCAACTTATTACTTTTTTTAAAGGGAGCAGCTTGTTATTAGGATAAAATAATATAAACATCTAATGAAAAAAATACATCGATAAAATCATACAATAATAACAATGACATATACAAGTATAGTAATTCTTTGCATGGTTTAATCAGATGTATAATTATTGTAAATTGAATCTCTTCTGAAAATTTTTCAAATCCACATGCAGCATAACAACAGATAAATCTACCTATATATGTTCAGCTTCTGAAACAAAATATTCCTAAAAAAAAGAGAAACAACATTCTCCACATATACATCTATACATGCAAAGCTTGAAAGAATGATCGATGTGAGAAGAGAAAAAATAAGAGCTGTATCGTAACGAGGAGCTGACCAATATAAAATCAAGTAGGCTGGTGAGAAGCCTCTCCATCGAAGATAAAGATGATCAATGAGCGAACTGATGATCACAATTAAAAATAACGATATGGTGCAGACGATAACTTTGGCTTATTTGCCTCGCGAGCTAACTTATTATCTAAATAAGCTAAAACTCTGACTCGTCTCGTTAGATTTTAAAATGAGTCCAGCCAGACACAAAGCTTAGCCTGATATATGGAACACGACCACGTCGTTAGTGGGCACAACCCCGTCGTTAACCAATGCCTGATATATGGAACACACACTAAACCTACCCGTCCTGATAGAACGGAGAACGACCAACGACCATATTTATCATTATTTTTCTTCTGCCGGACTCAGTATAAAATTGAATCTCCTATCAATAAAGGAAGTTTTTCAATGCTACAATAGCAAACCAATTCTGACAAAAGTAATCCTTGTATTCTGGTTGATCTGTACCATATAGATCCACCAAAATCCAGAGGAAACCGTCATCTTTTATGTCTTAGATGAAATTGGACATAAAAATCTTCTTCAGAAATACTACCAATATCAAACACCTCTATGTTGACAGCTAGCAAAATGCCCCCCACCCCACCTGAAAATTAAGTCGCATTAATCCATACCTAAGATGATAATCTGAATTACATAGAGTCTCAAGCATCTTCATGTTCTCCACGAGATCTTTTTATTTATTTATAACCTTTAGAGGTATGGTTAGCAAGGGAGCTAAAATCCTTGGAAGTGTGGCATACCTCTGAAGATTAAAATATTTTTTGGCAAATGTTTCGGGACAAGCTACAGGTGTTAGCAAGCTTAAAGAAAAGAGGTTGGAAGGGTAATGAGTTGTGTTGTATATGTGGAGAGAAGGAGACCGCTGACCATATTTTCTTTAGATGTTACATTTTCAAGTTTATTTGGTGTTGCATTAGGGATGACTATGGATAGGATGGATACCCATTGTCGGTGGATCATTTAGGGGTGAATTGGCTACCTAGTAAATTTAGTATTTCACAACATTTGAGCATGTCTCCTTTCTAAAAAAACATTTGAGCATGTTTATGTCTGCAGTGTAGCTTGGGCTATTTGGAATATGCGGAACAAAATGATGATTGAAAAGATATTTCCAAACAAGCTGACTGAAATTATATTTTTTGGGATATCTTTTCTGCAAAAATAGCGGTTGCTACTCAAAAAGGGCTCGAAGCTTGAAGCTGAGAAGATTATCTTCTGCATGCTAGAATGGATGAAGAGTTTTGCACCTACTCAAAAGACTCTCACTGACATCATTAAGTTGTAGATTTCCTCTATCTTTGTCTCAGAGTCTTGCTACTCTGCTCTGCAGATGGTTTTGTGCTTTTGAGCTCATGGATAGTTGTAGCTGGACAGACTCCCTTAAGTCATTAGCTCTATTTTGATAGTTTGGACTGATATTGATAAGCTGATAGCCTCAGTAGATATTTAAAAACTTTGTGGTGCCTAATTTGGCCTTCAATATAAACCGAGAAAAGTCTCAAGCATCTTACCCTGTTCACTCTTCATATAGCAACCATGGTATTGGGCGAGGAGCACTCGTCACCTGTGTGTGTCACGTAACACAAGCAGCCAAGCACGTCGTAAACTCGTCGTGATCTCTTCTCTCCCCATCAAGGCATTGCTCATCATCCTGCTTGTCTCCTTGCCGTTGTCTCCGCTCTCCATGACTGATCATCTGCTTGTTGCGAGGGAACTTGCCATCTTCCTGGCATGATTGCGTGCTGCCCAGTCATATCGCTGGCCCATCGCTCACAATGTGCTTCTGCTGATTCGTTCTTTCTGCTGGATGGATCCAAGAGGCCAGATGCATAGCACAGACAGTGAGGTATGATCGAGAAGAAAGATCAGGTTCAGCGACACAAATCAAAGGCGACGTGGACGACTGATCAACCAATGGAGACCAGACAAACAATGCAACGCGGACAGGCATGGAGCAGCACCGTGGTCCATGATCCCGAGAACAGTTTGAGACATGGAGAGCTATGGAAGAACACGCATGGCTCAACCGATTGATGTGCTACACTAGAATGTTCACAGTTCGAGTGATCCGGTTGCCTTCAACTATTCCTTGGCAATTTTTCTCTGCACTTTGTCATTGGGAACTTCATCACGGGGACCGTACTGGCTGATGACAACAGATGGCTCATCTTTCCCAGAAGAGCAGTCGGTTAGATATCCTTATCAGATTGCCTTCTTGTTGCCCTGTGGTTAGAAAGCTTCGGCTTCGCTAGCTTTATTTACAAGGCATCCTCCAATTTGTGCCAAACCCCTGGCTCACTCTCTTTCATGTGTAAGCCATGTTTTTTCTCTCTCTCCCTGCAAGACAGCATGTTTGCCTTTCCTGCTCTCACTCTGGAGTTGGATACAGGTATGCTCTATTCAGCGAAAGAACGTAGAGATTCTTGCAACAAGTTTGATACGTAGAGGATCTTTGTAAGATAAGAAAGAGGTTCAGGCTTCATTTTCAACGATACGGTCCAATGGATCAAACTAAACAATCTGTCTCTTTCCAGAAGCAGTAAAAAAATAGACAATTATTGGTGTATTTCCCAATCGAAAATGGAACAGTTCTTGTTGCAAAAGGGGATGATACTAATGGTTGAAAAGTATTCTCAGTATCAAGGCTACAATGGACAGTGATATGTGAGCTTACGTCAGGCTTTTCATAGGCATCGTACGTTGACTATAGTATAGCACTAAGGAAACAGAACAATTTGGTTACCCTGGAAGACTAATCCATGCATCGTCAGTGACTTTAAGCTCTTCATGATGACTGTTTGATCGACAGCTTATCAAAAAGAAGCGGATGCTCAATGTTGCTACATGCTCTGTGGCTTCAGAATTTGATCTGTTAAGTGCACGGGGAGGAACAAAAGAAGGCAGATGACTCACTTGGTTTCTGTTTCTGCTTCTTGAAAAGTATAACGAACGCAACCGCGTGACACGACCAAATCAACTGTAAAAAAACGACAAGCCAAAGGTCTTTCTGTATTTTTTTTCCTAGTCTTTCTCCGGTGCCAGTTGCATATTTTATATCAGTTTTGCAGTCGTCGTCGACTCGTAGCTCGTATGTTGAGCCCTTTCACTTCGCTGTCTTCTGAACTCTGTCAGAAGCACGCCTTTCACATTCAAGTTTCAGAAATCTCTCTGGTTCCCTTTGTTTCATATATCTATTATAGGAGAAAAGAAGGCACCATGTTTATTCTTAAGATCACAAAATTATCATGTTAATCTGAAAAAAAAGAATCTAAGACCATTTATTATTATGAACATCTAACAATCTAGATTTAACTAAAGAGTTCGTATCAAATGCAATTAATAAATAGCTAAATTTGGAATTAAAAAATATGGAAGATTAACAGTTTGATTTCTATGCAACTTGGGAAGCAAAATACATAAACAAAAGAGTCCATGTAAAATAAAATTAATAATAAAAGGATTAATTTTTAATTAAAGATTATCGTGATAAAATATTATGACGAGGCTAGCTACGCTATTAGCATGAGCCACTTGCTATGTCCTTGGATTTAGTCTCTCAATGGTTTGATACTTGGATACAGTTTGCAAAAAACTACTATTTGAATATTAAAGATACTCAATGGTTTATCTGATTTAAACAAACCCAAGCGTCCAAATTTCCCTTTATTTCAGTTTGTCGAACGAACGACAGTAGCATGGCAAAATCAGATTATTACACACTTGCCATCTCTTGAACCTTGATGCTCCAACTGCCAACGATTCACCATCAAATCCATGTTTGTACTAACTAGCAACGCATTAATCGATCATGGAGTGGTGTTTATAGAGAACAGCTAGGATGCCATATGAGTTGGGGCCCGAAAAGAAAAGAAGTTGAGCAAGACGGATGCAATAAGTGGCGGATTAGTATTCTAGGTAAGGTGACCTAACTTAATATAATTTAACATGTTAATATAATTAAGTCTAAAATTTATCTTAAAAAACTTGCATACCTATATGTGCTTTAGGCTAGTGCAAATTCTTGAGTGGTCCACGCCCACAGTGCCACCTGCTGGATCCACACTGGATGCAATGCATGTTGCTCCATGATCCAGGACCATGTTCCGGAGAAGAGCTTATGCTCTCCAACATTTGCTACTGTGTGGGTGCTGTTATGTTTCTCAAGCTGTAGACATACACTACGCGCAACTTTAATTGTAAATTTTAACGATCATCTGCAATGGCTCTGATGGCATTTCGTGCATGATTTACCTCGTCAGATCATGCCTGCCTCATGTTATAGTTACAGAAGCCTTTCAGTGAAATAATATCTCCAATTCGAGTTCCTGCTTTTAAAAAAAAGGTGCTTAAAGTTCCTGACTCAAAATGAAGAATACCCATTTCGATTTGTTCGTATTTGGACACCAATAAAATGTGGTTCACAGGAAAGACAAAGGAAAAAAAAAAGAGAAATGAAGAAAATGATAAAACTGACGGACATGGAATCCAGTGACAAGATCGCTCAGTAAAGTTGAGTCCGTCCAGATTTAAACTCTAGGCGCCTCATATTTCCTCTTAAATAATCTCCGTGAAGATTCCGAGAAGGGGCCTGATTTAAAAAAAGAAAAAGAAAATAAGCCTCACGTTCAAGCTGAGCGGCAACACGTCCACGAACCTTCCTGTACCCTTTTGCACAAGTCACGCCCGCCCACTACACGGCTATAACGGGTCCAACTCCAACACCCAAACCCCACTCAATTTAACAACCAACAAACTTTTTTTAAATGAACCATTAGGAAAATTATCTATTATATTAATAAAAAAAGAGTCCAATAAATAAAAACACTTAATTAATTAAAAATATAAATAAAAAATCACATCATAATAAGCAACTACCTATCTAAACTAGATATAATACACCGTAACATTTGATCATCTACCTAACTAAATTAGATATAAGATGATCCATTCTGCTAAAGCAATCCAGTACCGAATGAACCGAATCCACGCCCCAAGGTAACGACGTCAAAGATTAATCAAAGAAACCATCGCTTCAAATTCAAGAAACGAAACAGAAGAAGGTTATTAGTTATTGCCCAAAAAATTAATCATTACTCAAAAAAATAATCGTTGCTAATTACCCCAAAATTTACTAGTGCTAGTACTAATACCTTTTCGCGTTGCCTAATTCCTACCACAAAACCAACACCAAAAAAAAAAAAAAAAACGAGAGCAACAAGAACACCGTCAAAATTTCCACCATCACAAGAAAATATATATGCGGCTCTGAACCCTTCCCGGCCAATTCCATTTCTTTCTTGCTTGCTTCCGGAACTGGCTTTCTTCCCCCTTTCCTCACCTCTGGGTAACCGCCATAACCAAGAACCTAAGCTCACCTTCTCCTACGGCGGCGGCGACGGCGGCTGGTGCTGCACCGGCGGCTCGTGAGATGGAGGACGACTGCGGCGTGGCGGCTGGCAGTGGCGGCGGCGGGAGCTTCGCTAAGAAGCCGTTCCAGTTCGCGCGGTCGCTGACATATCACCACCACCAGGGCCACCGGCCGTCGGCGGCCAAGTGGCGGCGGCACCACCAGGTCGCGTACGAGCCCCGCGCGCGGCCGCAGGCGGTGGTGCTCTACACGACGTCGCTGCGCGGGGTGCGGCGCACGTTTGCGGACTGCTCCGCGGTGCGCGCCATCCTGCGCGGGTTCCGCGTGGCCGTGGACGAGCGGGACGTGTCCATGGACGCCGCGTTCCGGCGGGAACTCCAGGACCTTCTCGCCGCGCGCGGCCGCGCCTTCACGCTCCCGTTGCTGCTCATCGGCGGGCGCCTCGTCGGCGGCGCGGACGAGGTACGGCACCTGCACGAGACCGGGCAGCTCCGGCGGCTCCTTGAGGGCGCCGCCGGCCAGGACCCTGCCTTCGTCTGCGATGCCTGCGGCGGCGTCCGGTTCGTCCCCTGCCTCTCTTGCGGCGGCAGCCGCAAGTTGTTCCTCGAGGAGGAAGATCGCGTTGTACGCTGCGGTGACTGCAACGAGAACGGATTGGTACGCTGCGCTAAATGCTGTTCTTGATCGTCAAAGATGCGATCTTTCCCGTTCCATTCGTGCTAGTAATTAAAGGATTAGAGGTTTTAGAATCAAGAGAAAAACAAAAAAGAGGTACCTTTCGCTTCTTGGCGTGGGATTTGGGTATATCCGATCATTTGGGAATTGGATTGCTTCTTATGGAGAAGAACATATTGTTCTTGGCTCCTTGCTGCAAAATTGTCATACGGTGATGGCAATTGGATAATAAGAACCGAGCTTGTATGTATATATATGTGATATATGGAAGATTGACAATGCTATTAGTTCAATCAATGTAAATATTTAAGTTTGGAGTGATCATTGGCTCGTTTCTTGTCTAGTTCTTGATTTCGCTCTATTATTTCTTGCTAAACTAGTTCTAGATTTGATGTTCTATTTAGAAATAAAAAGAAATACTAAAACTTCATAAAGATATTTTCTTTCTGAGTGCTAGATGCCTAGATGCGCTATATATGCGTGCAGTTCAAAACAATGTGATCTGGAGATGATCCAACTGTACTATGTTAAAACTCCTTTTCTTTTGCATTAACTAAAATAAAGCTCCTTAACTGTAATCATGTTGCCCTTGACTCTTTTCTAACTTAGCCAGTTTTCGTTCCTTTATGGAAGGGCACTAATCTTGAACGTAACTTTGCAGCCACAAGCCCCACATAAAGTCTTTAGGGATTCTTTTCTCAATTCATTCAGAAAAAAACTGTTTGATTGATGCAACTATAAGTTCATTCTGTCTTGCATCATTCGGGCCTACTTGTGTAGTGGAATTAACTAGTTCACTGTTAACATGAAATTTCTTTTTCTTATGATAGACACTCAAGAGAACAAGTAACAAGGGAAATGCTTGGTATAAAGTCTGTTCTGGTTATTTTGTCCAGTACTACAAATGTGCATGTTCCCTGATTAGTTTGTTCACTGAAATTGGGAAGGGGTAAATTCTGGTTACCCTGCTTTCAGTTTATGATGGGGGAATGGACCTAGTTTCCTTAGTTCTCTGGTATCAATTCTAAATGAGGCCTAGTTTCCTTAGTTCTCTGGTTATTTCTGTTTCATAGTTTAATCACACGTGAATCATCTCATGTCTGAGAACAAAATCTCAAGCTCATTCCTCACTCCATGACTTGATTGACACCATTCAAATTTCGAAACCACGTACACAGCCAGATTCATTCGCATTTTATATGCAACCACTACCGTCGTGCCGGCCAGCAGCTGAGCACGCCCTTCGGCCGAGGGAGCGAGAGCCGAGCCGAGAGCGCGCTTTCGCTGTCCGGCGGGGCCAAAAGGTGCGAACATTTATGTTTTTGCTCGATAGAATAATTCAATTTTTGTTTAATAGTACGATTATTACGATTTAATTTCTTGTTTAGTTGGATGAATAGAACTTAGATGAGGTTAAGGATAAGGTTAGATGAGATATAACCATTTATGTTTTGTGGGATGAGGTGATTCAATTTCTTGTTTGATAGCATGGTTAGAGATCTAATTTTTTATTTGGTTCTACGGATATAATTTGGATGGTATTAACCAAAATTTGTAGGTCCTGCTTGTCATATATTTAATTTTTTAATCAAAATATAATCATACGAGATCTTATTTTGTTGATTTAATTACAATAAATACAATAATACCATCAAATCGCAAATCAGATAAACGATTTAGTAGATAATATTATTTAAAGTGTACTAATAAAAAATACCAGAGAATACAAATCACCGGAGTCAATTTCTAAATTATTATTGAACTATGATTCCAAAAATCATATGTACATGTATATTATTATTGAACTATGATTCCAAAAATCACCGGAGTTAATTTCTAAATTTAAACCTGCATCAACTCGAGCAATTGCATTTTGGTTTCTCCGTGTCCTTGTTTCTATGTGCGGCAATTTGAATTTGAATATTTCTGAAATTCGAATCATGTTTAGTTCTTTTCGGCTAATTTCCTAATCCAATTCAATCCTTGAAAATCAATCTTCCAATCCAACTCAAATCAATAATTCAAGGCTAAATTGAGTTATACCTAAATTGACCTTGATCGACTTGAATTTCAATGTCTCTCAAATTTGAATCTCAATCTTGGTCGATTCAGCTAAACCAAAATCCTCTTCTAGCTCAGTCCATCTATAGAGCGGACTCACATATGTATAATATTTTTTATATTTTTATTATTATTTTGTATAAAAGAGTTAATCCGAATATATTATATTTAAGAACGTAAAGACTTTATAAGCTGGTTTGAATCTATCTAATCTAGATTACTGAGACTATCTCTAATCATATTCTCTATTTTATTTTTTTCTGATTTTTTTTACCATTCTCATTCTTTTTATTTTTTCTCATCTCCAACAATTTCACTTAAAAGTGAACCGTGAAAGGAAATGAGAGAATTTTGGGCTTGATGGAATGAGAGAGAATCCCTTCGTAAAGGAAATCATGAAGTAAAGCCATTGGAGCCCCAAAAGAAACGAGAATTACTTCGCGAAGGAAAACCGTTGAAGATGTTCTAAGATACTACTAAACTCACCACATCGGAACACTTAGATCATATAGGTTAAAACCAGAAATAATAATGGACCAGGGTATTATATTCTCCCTCTTCAAGGCTGACACCCTTGGTAGCTTACTGCTTACACTATAGACAAACACTACGATCTCCCCTCGGTGCCACGCCATGCTATGTCCCATCTACGGATCGACACGCATGCACTCATGCAGCGAGAGTTGGCTTTGAATAAAAATTCGCTTACAGCACAATCCATTCGTAGGACGGACTCGTATACGTATAACACCATGTTTACATTTTTATCCTCGATCCGTGTAAAAAGATTAATCCGAAGATGTTATATTTGAAACACAAAGACTTCTAAATTAATCTAAATCTATCTAAATTATCAAGATGATAAGTAAAACTATCGTACTAAAACATTTGGATCGTACGGATCGAAACTAGACAGATGTATTACCATATGTTCCTTCCTAAAACTGTTATTCTTGCGATCTAAAAGCGAATACGCGTGTTCTCTTGGACAGGAGAGGATGCATGCAACGGAGGTCAGTGTCTCATAGCTTGCGATATAACTATACGAGAGTCCACTCTATCTTCTACATAATTAAGACGCACATAACTCAAAGCACTAAAAACAAATAAAAAGTCCAGAAACAAAGATCAAACACTGTCTGATACAAGTGAAAACTGAAACCGTGGGAAAATTAATGATCTCGACACCTATAGCTCTCTAACTTCTGTCATCGTTCGAAATGGTGCCTCCACTTCTTTTTGGTTTGATCGTTCTCTTTCCTGAAAATTTGGGTACAACTGTCCTCACACACAACAAAACCAAACATCGCAGTGAAGAATATTTTCCGAAATGAGCTGAACTTGCACTTGCGCTCCGGATTAACCGCAGTCGCTGCGGCTCAACTAGCTACCTTGCGAGATAAGCTTTTGCAGGTGACTTTTTTAATAAGGGAATGTTTTTATTCCGACCTTACATAAGACATGTACATAGCCATCTATTATTACATTGAGCAAATGGCAAAAGTAATAGAAAACCAAACATAAACATGATCAAAAACCAACTTTAACGATGGAGCCTCCTAAGTAAATATCTATCCATGCTTGGTGAAAATCTTTATTATCATAGTCTCCAGAATACGGCACGCTCACTTTATTTGTTGCCTTGCCTCCTCCTTTTGTAGCAAGTACCATTGTCGAATCCAATACGTTCTCATAAAGATTACCTGCATATAAGTGTTTGACTTTGATTTGTCAAAAACAATTTTATTCCTAGTTAGCCAAATGACACAACATAAAGCACTTGCTCCAATCAAAATTTAGGATTTCAACTTTTGGTTCATATTGCATAACCAGTCATCAAAAACATGTGAAATACTTTTTAGAGGTGAAATACCAAAAGCAATCTTCACCACTCTCCAAATGAACTTGGCAAACTAACAATCAAAAAACAGATGTTAGATAATCTTCTTACTATTAAAAAACAACATTGGACACTACCATACCAGTTTTGCTTAAAAAGGTTATCTTTTGTGAGAGTGACCCCAAAGGAAAACCTAGATTTTTAACTTCCACGAAAAATAATATGTACCATTGAAACCCTTTTCATCAAAATGTTGTGTATAGATTATACCGTAAAAGTTTCAAAAGGTTGCATTGACCATTTAAACACATCCTTTTGATCATTAAGACGCACAAAAGCCAACTTTGAAAAAAAATTCCAGCAATCTAAATTAGCCATACTAGAGCCATACGAAAGGATATATTAAAGGGTTATGACTTTAACACATCTGCAACAGTTATATTTTTCTTTCTAGCTATCCTGTATAGATGTGGGTAAAGATCTCAAAAACTTGATCTTCCAAGCCAAGAATCTTCCTAAAATCTAATTTGAGTACCATTGTTAAGATGAAAAGATCCCAATCTTAAGAATTGATCTTTGACCTTCATAAGGCCCGACCAAAAATGGGAATCACCAGTTTTCTATGTCACCTCGTCTATTATTTTATTCTATAAATATTTTTTCCTCAGCAATCGTTGCCACATCCCATCTTCATTTATAAGCTTGAAAAGCCATTTACTAAGCAAGCATTTATTGTAGACATCAATATTTTTTATACCTAAGCCACTCTGGTCTTTAGGTCTACATAAGATTCCCCATTTCATCAGGCGGTACTTTTTTCTTGTGTTCATTGCTTTGCCAAAAGATTCTTGATCTATAGTAATCTAATTTCTTATGAATTCTGCGAGGAACTAAAAAAGGACAACATGTACATCATAATGCTACTTAAATTTGAATTAATCGGAACTAAACATCCCCCAACAGTCAAAAGTTTGCCTTTCAAGCTACTCAATTTCTTTTAAAATATATTCCCTATTATTCACCGATCTTTATTGCTTATCTTTCTATGATACATAGGGATACCAAGATATCTAAACAGGGAAGGCCTACACTACGAAATTGACCCGAATATCTAAACAGGGAACCCTCGCCACGACGGTTTGGAACTCGGTGGTGCTCGTTATCCTTCGGAGAATCTGGGTCTTGGAAACCTAAAGGTGTCTCAAGGCATAGATGAAAACCTGCGCTCTATTCTCTCTAAGGTAGAGCGGAAGATGAGGGCACGTAATCGTGCCGTCGTTCCCCTGGACAGCAACGCGAGGGCCCGGGGAGCCTGCTGGAATCCGAACTTGCATCGCACACACAGTTCCATAAAAAAAGTTCATGTTTGTTCACGAGACCATGTGTCCTCTTGTACAGGTTGACAGTTTGAGATGCGCATGTCGACCCACTGCTCCCATTTCCCGGGGCGCTCGCTCAACGTCTGCCGCCGGCTCTGCGGTCACCTCGGACGGAGGAAATGGCTCGACGAGTCACGAGTAAAAAAGTATTCAAACTTCCGGATCTTGATTCCAGATTGCGCAGCGTCTGAATCTCACATGAGCACGCGACATGCACATCGATCGTCCTTCAGTTAAACACCCAGTGCCGTTGGTGCTGCAAACACGCTTGAGAAAACAAAGGCGGTAATTTCTTCGAATACGGGGAACACACTAACAGGGGCAGTAAATTCAGTGACACAGTCTCAAACCTCACCAGCATGCAAATACCTGTTGCTACAGATTTATGAGTGCTAGTTCATTGACCAGAGTTCAGAAACAATGGTGGTCTGACATAGAATGAGTCTCATACAGAGGAGCCGAGCTACATCACTTACATTTCACGAGTCGCCGTCAAGATTCGCCTACAGCGGCGCTATGGTCAACTCTTGACTCTTCAGAGGTTCAAAGCAAAGAGAGATTTGCCTTAATTTGGTTCTACAACAGTGCCACGAGATAACCATCCATAAATAACAAATTTTAACTACCAGCTAAGACAGTCTACAGGATTACAAGTCCTAGTTTCTAGCATCAATTCGCATACGCATAAGTTCTGATTCATCATGGATCCATGCTTCATGGCTGCCAAGAGGAACAGATGCATTTGGCTGCTGCAATTCACTGCTCCTTCCAGATTCTCCCAGTGACCCGCAGTTTGAGCTCCTTCCTGTCGCCACCGGAGAAGAACAAGGCCATGTTCCGCTGGATGATGAGTCCGTCGTAGCTGTCCCGAACTTTCCTGTGGCTGTCTCTGATGCTTCGAGGGACGCCTTGCCATGTCATCTTACGACCACTGCCTCCAACCTCGAGACTGTAGCTGTACTTCTTAGCATCAGCGTCGTCTCCCATGAACCGGAGGAAGGCAATGTAGACAGGTGCCATGCCCAACTGGAATGCCTCGAAGTGCAGACAGAAGTACTGGCCAAAGCAGCTGAAAACCTGGAGGATGATTCTGTAATTAGCTAACCACATACTAGTTACCATGGAAAGGAAAAACACAAGACAGGCTTCAAATGGTAGTATAATCATATTCTACTTCTACCCAAAGAAAGGTGACAGAACTGATGATGGCAAGCGTTCACTTTGTGTGAGTAGTTAGTATCATAAGTGATAGATCTAATAATGGTTAGCTAGTAATACTGATAGATGTGCACTTGGTTAACAATCGGAAAAGAAACACTAGCATAGTGTTAAGATCCAGGTCAATCGGAATCTACATAGGCAAAATTATCCCAGAGATTCGGGTCAATCAGAATTTCATGTTTACAAAAAAAAAATGGCATCCTATAACTACACTGAGAATTAAGATCCAGGTCAATCAGTACATGTAAGAAAATACAAAAAACATGAAGTACAGAGCTTGATGAGCATTACCGTGAGCATCCAGGTGGCATTCTCAACTTCATGAGGATTTGATTTGACATAACGATGATTGAAAGTGCTTCCATTGTGCATGTCAACCTTATGGTCATCTTTCAAGTGATTTACTAAATATGGAATGTCACCAGTAACTGTGCAGTCAGATCCAGCATACGGACAGGTATAGGGTCTGTATTGGCATTGTGATTCATGTTTCAGCTTGCAATAGTAAGGGTATATGCCCAAGCACCCAAAGTTCTGGTACTTGCATGGAAGTTCTAGCGATGCAGCCACCTTCTCCAGAGCAAGACATCTTATGTTACCCAGTTCATGCCTGCATGTTGGGCAGCGATTATGAACCCTTGGCTTGCATCCAGAACACAGAGTATGTCCGTTGGAGCACTGCACAAACACATGTGAAAACATAGCTGAAGAATAAGCATACAAACTCAACTTGCTTTTTTAGGGCTTAAGATTATGCAGTTACGTTCAATATAATGGACCATACCAAATGTCAGAGTCCGTCCAAAAAGAATCATTTGAAAAGAAACAATCTATATGATATCACAGACAATGTGAAAAATGAAAAGGAGCAATTGAAGTGTGTATGTTCAACCATTTTAAACAGTGACTGATTGGTCGATTGTTGGCAATTTCTTCGTAAAAAGTAATTAAAAAAGAAAGCCTATCTGCAAATTCTCGACTGCATATACTCTACCTAAACTAGAACTCTATCCCAAATTCCCAACATTCATATATATTGACATACAGATGGCATTTGAAAAATACTAGAACAAGGACAGAATATTGAAAGTAGATGCTTGACTAAATGTAATTGAAGTTAGTGAGAAGCTGTACCTGATGAATTGGAGGATACATGGCACTCAAACACACAGGGCATTCCAGTAGCTCACGCACATTGCCATAGCTTGTCACATTTGGTTCTGGTGAATGCTGGATAAGATCACCAACAAGTTCAGTGACATCCAACATCTCATTCTTTGTAGGATCAGTAACCTCCGCATGGCTATCATCAATATAAGTAACTGATGCCATGGGGAAACCTCTAGGTCCAGAACCCTATTTGGAGGAAAAGGAGAGCAGGAGGGGAAAAATTAGGCATGTAAGTTAACAAGAAAAGATCAAAAAAAGTTTGAAGCAGATTTTTTATCATTCACAATAATCGTTGAAGATAATAAATAAACCATTGACTAATCAAATTGCATCACTTTCTTTTGGATGCAGAAAACTATAGTTCATTTGCTAATCCCCAAGGCAATAATAATATAATTGGACTACACTTAAGACAGAACACTAGTGAAATGAATATCATGGGCGTGCATGGGTTTGGACCTTACATGAAGCTTTGGAGATCTGACCTAATACGACAATGTTTTGAAAGCAGGAATTCCAAAAGAAACAGTTCGGACGGGAAGAATTCACACACTCCAAACATGGCCTAAGATTTGTTACTACACACAGAAAAGTGTCATGATGCCTTGTATATGCCCAGAACTTTCAAGTGACCATTTTAAACAAAAAAAAAAACCCAAAGATTTCCAGTACCCACTCAGTTTAAATTTTTTAGACATTCATTTGCTTACAGTTTGAATAAATATTTGAATCAATTCTTTTCAGCAGGTACTCGCTATACCTATATTTTGCTGACAAGTGAGGTTAAAGAGGAAATTGCACGAACAATCGATAGCCATAACCTCAGTTAAAAAAATATATCACTTCCCAAATATAGCAAAGAACAAGAAAGCTTCGTTTATCAGTTAATCTAGGCCCAATTGATTCACTGGAAGGAGCAAGAGGAATGCAGGTCTGAGGAGAACAAAGATGTAAGGGGTGGAAAGTTGGTGGAGGCAAATGATGTAGTGGTAGAACATGAAAGGGAAAAGGGGTACCACTTCCATCAACCTCCACTACACCATGTATTGCTCCAAAAGCAGATGGCCGGCAGCTGCTTACAGTTGCAATCAACCACCCAAACACGAAAGGCAATTCATCACATTAGGTTTGTTTCCTCCTCATGTAAAGAATCTAAGCAACACATAGTATCCCTCATAATTGCCAATTGACAGAAACCATTAATTTTGGCAGTGGGAATACAGAAACAGTGGACCAGCAAAATTATGGCAACGTGGTGCCAGAAAGATATAGGCATCACTCTACCTACAAGATTAGCAAATCATGACTTGAAAGCTAATGTATTTTTAGAGAAGGAAAACAGAAGTTAACATGGCCTGAGCCTATTAAACCTTTTCATCAAATTGTAGACACATGAACAATTATGATCTACTATGGTTGCACATCATCGCAAGTTTAAATGTCTAATAAAGCACCAAAAAGGTAATAATTCAAATATCAGTCTTTTAAAAATATAAAACAGTCTCACACCTGACACACTCACACAAATTATAGTGCTAAAGCTAAGATAAGAAAATAAAAGCTTCTGACAAGCACCGCCAAGAGATCCAAAGAATGTAGTAATGATTATCAACCGTAGCTCGCAATACATTTTCTCCGAATAAAAGCACACACTAATCGGGAAAAGCAGTTTTTCAACCAAGAAAATCACACATCTTGACATGAAGATAGTACCCGATCAGTCCCAAAGCCGCCAACTTCCCAAAACCTAGCAAAAATCTCAATCAGCAACCACCAGGCGCGCACTACGCACCCGCACTTCCGATCTCACGCCCACATCTGAACAAAACCGAACTGAGAACCTCAGGAGCATCTCACAATCCTCCCCCTAAAAAAAAAAAAAAAAAATCCAACCTTTTACATTTCCCCCGAAACGGCTAGATCCCCACTAAAAACAACGAAACAGAACAAGCGAGAACAGTTGCATCACCTCAGAGGGTAGGCGCGATCGAAGTGAGATACCAAAACGAAGGATTCGATCTCCGGCGGTTGGGCTTTGGCGTGATGCCACTGTGTTGAAGGGTTCGAGAGAGGAGGCAATAGCGTTCGAATTAAAGCCTCTTTCTCCCTCCGAATTCTCAGAGAGTTATGGGTGTCTTTTTTTTCCCTCCTCGGGGTTTGGAAGCAGGGGTTTATAAGTAACACAAGTGTCTTTTTTTTTTACTGTATTTTCGTGTTACTGTCCATAAGTGTGTGGGGAGTGTGGTCCTTCTTGATGCAGATAATGCAGCAATCAATCAATTGTAAAAACGAATTACTCCATTTTTTCCGAATTCTTAAATGCAGAAAAGGGGTAAATGAAGACTGAAAATCCACTGATTTTTAGTACTCATATCTTATAGTCAAAATCTCGTGTCAAAAACCATGAAACGTTAATACCTTGTTCTTTTGTGATGTTCTGTTTATTTATTTTTTTTGAACGCAATGTTATGTCTATTGAATTTTACAGTTTGTAGTCGAGGTCGCCTCAACTTGGGACATCATCAGAAACATGGTGAACTGAAAGTAGAAGCCAGCTTTGGCGACTCTGAAGACAAGAGCCAGCTTTAGCAGAGCGCACATCCAGACACTGAACAAAAAGCAAACGAAATTTGAATCATCCAATGAAACGTACCGTTCCAAGAATGAAACAAGAACGGATGAGATGTGTTGACCTGTTTTGAGCTAGGCAGCAGTTAGTGTGGCAGACGCGTACACCTGAAAATGTAAATTGCTTACTGGTCCACTGGTCTGAGACAACCGTTGCAACTTGTTTAAATTGATACTGTCAAGCTCACCACAAGTTTCTCTATTAAAAATAAAGGACACGATTAACTAGAACGGATCCAGCCTCCGTTCACCTCACTCTTTTTTTTACTCCACTTAACCGTTGTTTTACTTCTTCTGAACAAGCAGTAACAAGGACAAAATACAGCACACAATTGTACATTTTAGTAACTCTGGGACAGTTTTCAACCTATTGTACCAATAAAAGGACAGCGGCCGCTGTGTACAGCCTGAGCGATTATGCATTTACGTTCAACAGTATCTGGTCAACATGGCTTCAATCGCCACTGCTTCAGTTCAGACATGAAATATGTCGTGCTGTCAGTCCTGTCTCAATGAACAACAATGAAACACCCAACTCCTTAAAATCACATGTACAGTAACAGTATACGCCCGGTGATTAACAGAACTTCACTGTAAATCTGAAGGACATCCAGTACCTGATTCTTGCCTCAACAACACCACAACACAACAGGTCAGTAAGTGTTACATGGCCACCGATCTTTCAAGTAGAATTAGCAGGGTAAAGCCCGAATGTCTTCATCGTTCAAGCACATGAAGATCACAATCGGCCAATCAATAACCTGGGCTGCCGATCCACGAACTGGGGTAAATTTTATCAGTGACAACTCAGCTAATTTATACACTCTACCAAACTCTTCAAGGTTGACTTCCAAATAGCAGCATGTTCCTTGTTGATTCAAACATCATGTAGTCATTATGAGTTACAAACTTACAACAAACAAGAGAGCCACATGAGTTTGCCAAACGCTAGAATGATACAGATACTGAAGTACAAGAATACAACAGCTTATTGCTAGTGTACAGGCATTTCTACTTTTCTCCTACTTCAAACCAGAAGAAAACAGAGCTGCGGGAATAGATGGCCCGCACACGCTGTAGTGCCAATGTTCCATTGGTCCTGATGGCCTTCGCACCCCCTTCAATTCGGGTGCGAACAACAGTTACACCGTGCCCTTGCTCCTTGAGTGATGAAAATGAGTTGCACTCAATAGCTGTGCTGATTATCGGAAATGACAGATAGTCCAGAGGGTTTTGCTCACACTGCAGCAAACACTCCTCAATAGTCAATCTACCACTTCGATGCAGCAAGCAGCATCCAAGTTCCGCTCTAATAGTCAAATTTGCAATCTTGCATGTTGAAAGGAACTCCAACGCACTAGATAGCCCATTGAAAGAAAACATAGGTAAGACTGAGATACTGTATGAAAAAAAAATGGCAACACAACCACGACAATATAACAGTTTGCAAGCTCAGCATTTTCTGAAGCAAACCAAACTTACACTACTACCTCAATTTAGTAGAAAAAGACAAGGACCTTGAAACTACAACCATGTCCACTCAACTATCAGGCAGATATAACCTTGAGGCAAGCATATCTAGATAAAGTTTTCTTTTCACCACTGTGGCACAGCATAAATCATGGATGCACAGAGTCAATTATACTGAAGAGCAGCCGCACTTAGCATAAACAAACCTAATCTTCATGCTGCTAGTGTAAAGCTACAGGAAGACTCATCATCCAAGTCGGAGCAGGAAAGGTGAAGTCAGTCAAGTTAAGAACATGAAGGGATAATCGATCTTGTAGAGATGGACCATTATAGTAACTTCATAAAATGATCAGGGAGCAGCAGAAGAGGGCAGGGAGGAAAAGTAAAAAGTACCAGAATAGATAGCCACAGAAGAAAAAAACTTACTTGTCGGAGCCACGCGAACAGGTTAATACAGTGTCATCAGGAAGTGCACCCCCGCCAATCTGATGGAACAGTAAACGACAAACATGGGTTCCCAGTTGCACCCACAAAAAAAAAATGGGTTGGTGCAGCAAGCAGGGAGCATTCATCAGAGCAAATCTCCGTTGAGATCTTCAGGATTCAGGAACATGGATGGCGAAACTTACAATGCAAATAGGCTTCTTTATTTGGATATTGCACGCAACATGGGTACCACCAGCAGCGATAAGAATGGTGTCGCCAGGCCTTGAACAAGGTAAATGGAGTTCAGCCATAAAATCTTCTATACACAATGAAAATTAAGAGAGGGAAAACAAACCTAGCAGCAGAAACAGCAGCTTCAAGGTTTGGATAGACTCCAGGCTCCATCACATCTCTGATTGGCCTCTCAACACGCAACCATAACCGAGGGTGACAAGCAAGGAAGCGCCATCTGTGGCAAACGAGGGCGGTGTTATACCTATCTGCAGGTTCAACAATGAAATTGCTAAAAGGAGCTCATCTTAAAGCACAACAGCAGTGACAAAAAATATATAAGAAGGATTGCCACAACAAACAACGAAGGCAAAGATATAGATACTTAAAAGCAAGAAAACTTCAAATTTCAAACATATCAACTTTAGATGACTCTTAAGTCTTACCACGAATCAATCAACTTACAAACATAGAAATTTCTATCATACTGATTCACCTAGTGGTATAGTAAGTTAGTAACTATTTAAAAATATTTCTTTGAAACGATTGTCTGAGAACAAGCCACATTTTACAAGAACAATCATCTGAGCGAAAGCTACATTTCGCAAGAACCTGACAGTATGACGGCATGTGGCAAGGTAAGCACAAATTAAAGCTTCCTCAATTTCTAGATATATGATACCCAAACACCAAATAGATCGCTACCAAATTATACCAATTTGCACAACAAGGGAAACACGCCATCAAACTATCTGCTTCAACGAACCACTACGCAATAAACCGTGTGAACGTTTATTGCCATCTTCATATTTTTGCCCAAGACCGCACGGCAATTGCATAACTGCAGCCAACCGAGCATCAACTTAAGGAAACAGCACAAGAATCTATAAAAAATCCGCAATCCCACAGATTTGTCACCCTGCGCGCATCAAATTACTATCCAGCTCAACAGATCTTCCCGACATCCAATCTTGCTCCCGAAAACAAAAAAGGTCAAAATCCAATTTTGACCCATTCTTCTTCGCTTCCGCCACGAATCCTCAATGAATTAGGAACGCGAGTTGAGTTCCTAACAGTTCCGGATTAGCCCCTCGATTGCTTCTCCTAGGAAGGTGTGGAAGCATAAGATTTGGAGAGCGAATCGAACCTGGGATTGGGCTGAGGAAGCTGAAGATATGCATGAGACAGCCGTCGTCCAGGCTGTTCACCGGCGAAATCAGCTCCTCCCCCGCCGCGCGCCGGCGCTTCCCCATTTCTCTCTCCCCTTCGGGAGAGGTAGGTTGGCGACGGTGAGGGCACGGCTACACGGGATATCTCACATCACGCCCGGATTTCACCCCCTTATCTGTGGGCCCTTCCTGCAGAGCTAGCCACTTCGGCCGGCCCTGTCCACTCGGTACGCGACCGCCTTAGAAGAAGAAAAAAATTTATATTGTCTCCATCAATTATTGCTCAAATCTATTTATTTTTTAAATTATAAAATTAGATATTTCATTTCTTTAAACTATTTAAACAGTGCAATTTACTTTTCTAACTAGTTTTGTTCTGGCGTGGTGACAACTTAATCTGTTCTCTTGATAGCGTTTAGTTGATATAGCATAAAAAAATATAAAAAAATCATAGAATTTTTTAAAAATACTAAAGATAATTTTAAGACCTTCTGTAACTTTTTTTCAAAAATATATCATTTGTATTATGTTTTATGGAGATGAAACTTGAAAAAACAAAAAGTGTGCTTTAAAAAACATATAGCTCATTTATTAACTCATATCAAGATAAATATTAACATATAAACACATATATTTTTAGATGTATCTTAAGAGGATCTATAAAATTAGTTTCACTTCATTTTGAATTTTTTTTAATTTCTCTATATTTTTACAAAGTTCACAAGTATAACATGAACATGTTGGTTTTTATTGGTTTTCTTGTAAAATTGATAACTAATTCATCTGAGCTTCAAATTAAGTGAAACAAATTTTATTGGTTTTCTTGTAACATGATCTATATGATAACATTATTTATACTCAAGAAAAAGTGTGAGAAAATTTATTAGTCTTCTTACATGATCATGTATCTTCTAAAAATATATGAGATCGTGAAATAGTTATTGTAACGTGCAGGATTGAATAAATTTGTTACAGCTAGATTAATTCGTAACTAATCCAACACACCCCCAAAATCAGAAAAAAGCACTTTTATTAGTTTCCTTAAATAATTCTTTGTGTAGGAAAAATAATTTTAGACATGAAAAAGTTAATTACAGTGCTTTTTCTTAACATGTTTATTTTATGTTGGTGAACTTTGTAAAAATTATGGAGAAATTAATAAAACTCTAAGTGAAACTAATTTTATATATCCTCTATTAGGTACACCCTACACATAAAAAAAATATTTACATGTTAATATTTCATTAACGTGAGTTAATAAATGAGCCATACGTTTTTTAAAGCACATTTTTTCTTTTTTTTTTCCCAAGCTTCATATCCATGAAATATGATGCAAAGGACATTATTTTTTATTGTTTATAGAAGGTCTTATAATTGTCTCTAGTATTTTTATAAATTTTTGTAATTTTTTGATGCAATGTCAACGAAATGCTGCCAATAGGGCATATTGAGTTGTCGCCACGTAGGATGAAATCACCATCAAAACTAATTAATATGGTAAATTGTACCAATTTGAATAGTTAGAGGAGGTGTGATATATGGTTTTACAGTTTAAGTGGGTAAACAGACTCGAGCAATAGTTGAGAGAAGCAATATATACTTTCTCATGTATGGGGACGGAGAAAGCTTTTCTCCACCATCTGATTGCTTGGCGCCTTTCATTTTTTGATCCCCCATTTTCCTTTTTTACTAGTAAGGTGGCCACACTACTCGTGTGGTTAGTCCCGTTATAATATTTGTCACGATAATATTTAATTAATTATATTTACATGGACTATTTATTTATCTATTTGATTTTTATAATAATTTGATTTTTTATTGGGACTATATTGATATGGATCATTTTTATATTTTTCACCTAATTTCAATTATTATTTATTTTATTTTATTTGAAATTTTTTACTTACATATTTTGCTTCTCAAATCATATGAAAATCGAACGGTTAATTTTTCATAATTTTTAATTCCAAATTTAGCTATTTATTAATCGTATTTGATATGCACTCTTTAGTTTAATCTATATCGTTAGATGTTTATAACAATGAGTGGTCTTTATTTTTTTATTAACATGGTAATTTTATGGTCTTATGTACGAACGTGATGGTTTCTTTTCGTCCTCAAATAATAAGATAATATATAGATTCCTGCTTTAGAAATTAGTATTTCCATTGCTTACTATGGCACTCGTGATCTGTATGTATGTATATATTATCCATTTGTGCCATTATGCTAGATGTATACAGGAGTACATCTTTATGAACCTTTTAAAGCGTACATCAAATACTACTGCAGATTAGAGTATTTGGTGCATGGCGCTGTGTCGCAAATGAGCTCTGAAACCAAGTCTATATCCGAGAAAACGTAATGCATAAGGAAGAACGTTCCCCTGGCAAGAACGGCGATGTTTGCTCTCTTTTTTTTTCTTTTTGAGAATTCTTTATGATCTGCACTACAGTTTTATTCTGAGTTCTTTCAGTGCAACGCCGTTGTAATGCTCTCCTCCACCTGACCGTCGCCGTCCCGAGCCCCGTGTCATCCGCCTCCGACGACGCCGAGAGCCCGAGGAAGGCCGCTCCAAGGTAATGCCTCGTGCTTTCAGCCAGCCATTTCCCGTTTCTATAACATGGAGTCTACCTAAGGTTTATAGGAACTTAACAGGAAATAAACCAATTTGACAGTAAAAAATATTAGCATATCTTTCATCTATAGAGTGGTCACCTCTTAACATTATCACCTCATTTATTTGAAAGTTTATATTGAGGCTAGACATCAGCTCATACATATATAACAATAACTTGATATTGTATTATTTGTTTAACAAAATCACGCTGAAGTCAAATAATTCTGTCGTCAGTATATTGCAGAATTACAATATCACCTTCAAACAGATGAGAGACCAGACTAGTCACTTTACCATTTTTCTAACCAGCTGCGATCATCTTAGCCAGAGAATCAACAATTAGATTAAAGAGGAAGAAGGATAAAGGATCACTTTGCCTCACTCCTTTATGACTATCAAAGTAGGAGCTCATATTTTTGTTCAACTTCACACTTAAGGTGCCATCACAAACCACTTTTGTGCCATCACAAACCACTTTTTTTATCCAATTTTTCCATTTGGAACTAAAATGTCAGACCCGACAAATTACACCTCGACTTAATCGACAATTAAGTCAACTAAAACGTAAGTAATCCTGACAGTCCCGATATATGCTCAATAAAATTTAAGATCATAATATATACCGTTTATAACATAATTTCATCATAAAATATGAACAAAGTATAAAAGTTTCAAGTTTTATTACAGACCTTGTTCTGAGTTCTAGTTTCTACTTAGATCAGAGGTTTCATAACGCATCTGAAAGATATTAATAAAATAAAAGACTAGTAACACCATTGCCCATAAGACCTCACCAGGACTAGCTCAGACATTAGATCTCTACTTCTGGCCATCTCCAGCATTGGCAGGATAAAAATACCCATATATGAGTTCGTCGTTACCTGGATCGACTTAAGAGTAGCACCATGAGTACGAAGGTACTCGCAAAACTTACATAATATGAGTATATATATATATTCCTGACTACAAGAACAATGCATTGAGTTGAATAGCAAGGAATAGCCACAAGGTTAAGTTGACTCAACAAAAAGCAAGTTAACCAATGTAATGACATGAATTGTTAACATAAACTGACAATAAACATAATCTTTCGAAAAACAGGCAGAGTATATCTTTACCCACATGACTCGGATCCATCCTCTTAGCTCCCGAGACAACATTTCTCATACCCAGAACTACCCACTTGCACTTGCTCAGATGGCACTAGGGTTACCACAAGCGTGTCCTGGACACCTTCGACTCTCCGCCACATTGCATCTCCTCGTACTTTTTATATGCATCATAGGGACACAAGGCAAGCGTCAGCACAACATACGATAATTGGCTTATCTTATCATTAGATCGACACGTGGAAGTACGGAAAGTGCTCAAGCCAACTGTACCAACATACGTGCCACGTCCCAAAATGCTAATTACGTAATTATGCATGCATAATCATCATCGCATGTGCTTGCACGTGTTTGTCTATCAAAAACCGGTTAAACATATCTCAAACACCTTAAAGATGAATTAGAGCACTTTGGAGAATCCCTACATGCCTTGGAAAAGGAAACGAATAAAACGAGGATGATGAGAGGAGACTTAAGAAAATTTTAGCAAAACCCCCTCGCGGTCTGACCGCCAGGTGCATCACCATCTGGGCTACCACGTGGATTTTCCGCAATCTGACCGCCCGAGCTCGTGGTCTGACCGCCAGCACATAGAGGTTCGGGTTAAGTGGATCAATCACTTCTCTCACTCTCCCTCTCTCCACCCGATCCTAAAGAGAGAAAGAATGCTCTACTCATCGCGTTTGAAGGCCGGAGATCGAAGGTGGGAACTCCCACGAGCTTCCTGTAGGACTTTCACAAGTTTTTTCCCTCTTCTCCCTCGTAGTAGACCCGTTCATCGACCGCAAGCTTCACCACCACTCTGGGAGCAGATCCACAAATCAGAACCTCTCCGAAGTATTCTAATCTAATAGAAAGCTTCCATAAGCTGAGGGGAGCTATCCCCTACCATTTTCCCGTTGTTTTCGAGCATGATTCGACCATCGTGTTGTTTAGGCCCAAGTTCAACCTAGTCTAGATCTAATCCATAGGGTATTCTAAGTTTAGCTCAGTGAATGATGTCCAAATAACTTTAGAAACACTCTACTAGTCCCATAGAGTATTTTGGTACCTTTGTTGTCAAAGGTATCGTCGGAATCGTCGCCGGTGACCCCGCAAAGACGCTATGGTGGTCCCTTCCTTGACCTCAAGCAGTCCCTTTCTTGACCTCGTTGTGTGCGAGCCGCTTGGTGGTATCAGAATCTAAGGAATGAAAATAGTTTTACTACTTTGTCTATCGAAGAGCATGTTTGCTTATATTCGGTTTTTTAGATGGCTTATATAGAGTATATCGTTTTCTAGATCGCGTGGACCGGGACATGGAAATTGGAAATTGAAAGGCAAGCCACTGGTGGCACTTTCATTCATGACATGTGGGCCCTCTATAACACCTTGGATATCACCATAAACTCGGAGCGCTACCAAACTAACATATGGACCCACCGATCAAGAAAATTTTGACAGCACCTCCTCTAAAAATAGAGGTTTAGCTGACTAAACACCACATAGAGAGATGAACAAATATCATCACACTAATAGCATGAAACGTCCTAGCAAACGAGGAACAATTGTCGAGCGTACAAAGTACCACGACAGGTCAACCAAACAATAAAATGCGTCTAAAGTTCGCTAAATAGATATCATGACAAATAAACCAGATGACGGAGGTCATTATGCAAACAACATGCAACTACCCATCCCACATCCTCAACGTCACCTCAAGGCTTATTTGAAAAGATAGCAAGGGTGAGATTTTAAAATGTTAGCAAGTGAATTACTTTACCAAACTATTTAGCTACAGTTGATTAAACCTTCATCTTTAACAAAAAAAATAAGCTAAATATATTAACAATATCTGAAATTTAGTTTAACAATATAACACCAATCACATGCTATCATCAACTAGCTATGTTGCATCATAGCAGTATCAACCAAAAATAGTATTAAAGACTTCCTTACAACATAAAAACGATATCGAAGCGATTAAAGTAAAGACATCCATATAAATGCCTATGTATGGATATGACATGCTCTTTCTCACCCTTACCCCTCGTTAGGTAATGTAAGGGTGTGGATCGTACCACTTCTCAGATAACATACTATGTTGTACCGGTATGGTCGTGGTCAAAAGACGGCGGCATAACTTCCAATGCATGTGATACATATGAGTGGCATGCTCTATGTATAGGTAACAATAAAACTTCCAACATTGCACATTATAATAAATGAACAACTTCAAAGCTACAAATCTCGCTTACTTCACTTCTTAATTCAAGAATGCAAGTAAACTTCAGAAAGCAAATATTAAGACATAATGCATAATAGAATGACACAATTTTCAACATGAGAACATATGTCATGTTTCGCATTCGAGAAATATAACCAATTGTAAGAGAAAAAATATATCTCACTTCCTTTACCTCATAATCCAGGGAAAACATCAATTCTTCATATGGTATAAAGTAAGTCACATGCTCATATTTTATTTATAATTTATTAGCAAGTGCGGCAATTAAAAGATGAAGGTAACTAAATAACAAGTTAAAATATAGCCATTCGCTACATTCACTTGCCTTCACCGACGATAAATGCGGGGACTAGCTGTGTCTTGAAGCAGCACCACCTGAATAAGTTCATGAGTTAGCACCAAAACACCGCAACACACAAAAACAAAAGGAGACACGCTCCTACGTCCGAAAACCCCACAAACGCGACAACTGTGGTCTATGAAAATACATCTACAACTTAGCTTACAAGACGCCAAGTGAGAACTTTGTCTAACGAGATCAAAGAATGAAGAACAAAACACCACACGAACTAACTTTTGACGGATGACATCACCGTTTTATCAATTACTCCCAAATCACTCATCCAAATCGAACAAGACTAGCACCATCGGAAAGATAGCAACTAGATTTGTAACTTTCACTTTTAGCTTATGGTCGCATTCGACACTGATTAAACCTTAATTTCAAAATTAAGTCGCTCCATGCATTGGGTCCACCAAAACACTAATCCAACAACGAAATTGATCGATCTCAACTATACACAAGCATTAAAACGTACGAAGAGATTGCCTTTACAACAAGATCACGAATTGACGGAGAAATCCAGTGAACACGTGGAAATTCCCCTTCTCTCTCCTCCTCCTCATTCTTCTTCTTACTTCCTCTGCTTCTTTCTTTCCTTCTTTTTTTTTCTTGCTGTTAGCCGACCCCTCCCTCACACTACCTGAACCCCCCCTTCGGCCTTGGCCGGCTGGCAGCTAACCGGCGGCAGCCACGCGATGGTGCGCATAGCTGGTGGCGTCCGTACATAAGGCGGTCAAGAACAGAGGGGCAGTGAGTGGAGACCGACACATGTGGAATTGGTGGTGGGTCGGGCACCTAGGGTTTGGCATAGTGGTGCCTAGTCGGTTGGGCGGAGATCGGGTGATGACTCATCCCATCTAGCCCTATCTTTTTTCTTTAATTTTTTTCCCATCAAACGATCAATATTGGTTGAGTTTGACATAGCTTCACTGAGTGTTCAAACAGTGCATTAGATACCAAAGTAAGATTTACATATCCACAGCCTCCGATCCTTCATTCCAGCAAAACATAGTAAAGTTAGGTCTCATTTGGTAGAGCTCTAGAAGTTGATTTCGCACTGGAATCACTCACAGCGCTGCCAAACGGGCTGGTCGGGGAGTGATTCCGCGCGGGAATTACTTCCCGTTTATATAGCGATGTGGGAGCTGAAAAAACTAGCTTCCACCTGATTCCTGACTGATTCTCCTCGATTTTAACACAATATTCTCTCAGTAATCACTTCTACTACTAACATACTAAACGATTTTACAAACAGAATCACTTTCAACACAGAATCATTCTCACCACAAAATCAGAGTTTTAACAAACAGACCCTTAAATTTTGTACCTCTTGCGGTCCCGTGGTCAACTTGTGAATTTAGCAATTTTTCGGGTATTACACCATGTATGTCATGCGGGGGAGGATTCGCTCACGAAATTTCACGCCTCCCGCTCTCGATTTCGAAACCACCCCCACCCAACCCCTCCTCCTCTCGCCGGCGTCTGCCCGCGGCGAGATGGCCCCGCCCTTCGTGTTCCCCTCGAGCCTGCGGGATCTGGAGCGGGACGCCGACGGCGACGACGAGCCGTCTCTCCGGCCGCAGAACCCCGTCGCCGTCACATCCCTCCGCGCCGCCGACCTCGAGGAGTTCGTCAAGGGTACGTGCCGCCACCACCCCCACTCGCCTGACCACTGCGCAAAACATGTTTTGGTCGGGAATCGCCCGAGCCCTTAGAAATAGAAGTTTGGATTCGCATTTTGATCCTCGCATGCTTAAAGTTCCACTAGAATGGGGTTTTGTTGGTCGATCGTACGACTTGGAGCTTCTGATTTGGATGTAGCTGGTATCCCTAATGTTTTTCCCCAAGCAAATTGGTGCATATATGACATTAAGTGTTGCAGACTAATGCTCGTGACCACTTCCACCGAACCTTTGGAGCTTGCTCGCGGCCAATTTTGTTGAAATTGATGGCCGTTCTGTTGCTTTTTACATTGAATTTTACTTGATAGCTGCGGTTAAGAAACTTCATCTGATTCACGCATAGTAGCGAAGTGTTCCTCATTTTCGAATTGTCTCATTTGCTAACAGCTAGGATAAGTTTTGCTGCCTCAACTGCCCTACATAAGTTTGGTAACTTAATTATTCATACATGTTAGTTCTCCATTGTTAGCACTGCAATATTAGCATTTGCATGATGGGAATACTGTCTTTTGCCTATATTTCCATGCTATATTTGTGCTTTTGATATTGTTGGCTCTTCTACTTTGCGGCAACGTGCAATTAGAAATTTATTTTGCCAAAAGTGTACATCTAACAATCTTTAGTGTTTTACTTTTTGAACGAAAGGACTTGTAAATACGAACTAACACTTTTCTTGGTCTGATTCAAACTAAAGGTGCATCATTTGATCTGTCTGACAAGGAACTCTTCTGCATCGAGGAACAGGAGGTGTTCGATGGCATCTATTCTGTTGTGCGTGATTTCAATTGCCTGCCCCCGGGCCTTAAGTTCAACATTGTTGAGACCTTGCGCTCCAACCTTAGTGTCCTTCTACCCAACATAGATTCACTTTCTCGGGTTTCCCTGTCATCCCCTTCTGATGCTACCCCAATCACTGATCACATTGCCTCGCACCGCAATGCCCTCAAGATCTACTCCTTCTTTCTGCTTTCCATAGTTATCACTGAGGAATCTGCTGCTGACAGTTGCACAGGAGCTAAGGTGATTTTTGTGCATAAGCTACAAATTATTTCTGATTATTTATTACCTTTTTTTTAAAAGTGACCTTGTTCTTTCATGATGATTTAGGTGGCAGCGCATGGTCGAAAGAAGAATCCTGTATATGCTTGGAACTGGGAAGCACAGAGAGGCAGGATCATAAATCTGATTGCTAATTCTCTTGAAGCTGACCTTTCAGTACTTTTTGGTCCAGGCGGCACTGATGAACAATATCTCTCTTTTGTTTCAAAGTAAGTTTTGGAAACTAACTACGGTGCTTTCCGGTAACCCACTTCTTGGAATGACAACGCTTTCTTGATTACATGTAGGTGTACCTTCGTTCTGTGTGAGAGTCAAAATGTGTTAAAAGATGAGGAAACAAGAAATGGCCTGTGCCGGATAATCGGAGCAATTGCTACAAAGCATCAGAGGATTTCTCAAATCAGTGCATCTGTCTTGCATTTGATCCATAAATTCGATTTCACTGTCGCTCATCTTTCAGAAGCAGTTGCTTCTGCAGAGAAAAGGTTTGGTGATGGAAGCCTCTCAATTTCCCTGATCAGGGAAATTGGTCGGACTGACCCAAAAGATTATTCCAGAGATAGTGTTGGTGCTGATAACATTGGGAGATTCCTCGTAGAACTTGCAGACCGCTTGCCAAAGCTTATGTCAACCAATATTGGTGTGCTGGTACCTCACTTTGGTGGGGATTCATACAAGATTAGAAATGCTCTTGTTGGAGTCTTGGGAAAGCTGTCTGCGAAGGCTTTCAAGGATGTAGAGGGTGATAGCAGTGCTCCTTCCATAAGGCTCCGAAGTAAGCAGGCAATGCTAGAAATTTTGATTGAGCGCTGTAGGGATGTGTCAGCATACACAAGGAGTCGTGTGCTTCAGGTTTGGGCAGAGCTGTGTGAAGAAAATTCCATCTCAATTGGCTTGTGGAACGAAGTGGCGTCAGTTGCGTCGGGAAGATTAGAGGACAAAAGTGCGATCGTGAGAAAATCAGCACTACAACTTCTCATAACTATGCTGCAACACAACCCTTTTGGGCCTCAATTAAGGACAGTAACCTTTGAGGCAACTCTAGAAAAGTACAAGGAGAAATTGCAAGGGATGGAGCCTCCAAGTCCAGACAAAGATGAGCACGTGAACGACTCTTCACTTGGCGAAGTGATAGTGGGGCAAGATGAGAGTGTCAGTGATAGCTGCTTAACTTCTAGCCAAGAGCAGAAGGAACATGATGCCACGATTGTAGATATAACAAACTTGGAACAGATCAGAGCTTTAGTTGCATCACTTGAAGCTGGTCTGCGGTTTTCAAAGTGCATAACTTCATTAATGCCAACTCTTGTCCAGCTGTTGGCGTCATCTTCAGCCACTGATGTTGAAAACACCATTCTTCTACTAATGAGATGCAGACAGTTTCAGATTGAAGGATCAGAGGCAGCACTCAGGAAAATGTTACCCCTGGTAAATGTCCTAAAAACTCTGCCTGGTTTTTGTTCTTGTGTATTTGTTAACACTTCTGTGACCCTTTGACTTTTGCAGGTATTTTCTCAGGATAAGTCAATATATGAAGCAGTGGAGAGTGCATTTATTACTATATACACAAGGAGAAGCCCAACAGAAACAGCGAAAAGTTTGTTAAACCTTGCCATTGATTGTAGCATTGGTGACCTTGCTGCTCTGGAGAGCTTAGTTAGCTCACTAGTTTTGAAGGCAGAAATTTCATCCAGCACGGTGCACCCTTCTTTCCCATTCAAATTTGATTTAGCAACCACTTTGAGTGTGATTATTCATAGCTCTAGTTGAAGTAATATTAAGGCTAAGCACTTCTGCAATTCTTGCATATGTATCTTCATGTGTTCTAAAGTAATGCCACACCAATGTTTTATTTTTTCCTGCTATCGAATTACAGTTTAGTAGTGAAAAATGAGGCAATTAACTTGGAGTTAACTGAGTGCAAAGGTTTTTGAACATGGAGCAATCAAGATGCACGCTGAAAAATTTGCCACCATCCTCTCTACACTCTGATGTGAGATTTTTTTTCTTTCAATATCCTAATAATAGACCTCTAAAAAGGGACCATATGTATAGAAGGAAATGAAATTTGCCATGTCTATTGATATGTTGTGTTTCTTTGTTCCACCCCTGTACTCATCTGAATCTAAGGCTTAGCTCTCCATGTATTGTGAATCATATTCCTAAGACCTATTTCCTCTTACAGATATCAGCACTGTGGGATTATTTTTGCTTTAACATCAATGGAGTGAGACCAGTGCAAAGCCGTGCAGCTTTATCAATTCTTTGTATGGCTGCAAAGTCATCTCCCAGCATTTTGGGTACTCACTTGCAAGATATTATTGACATTGGGTTTGGACGCTGGGCTAAGGAGGAGCCTCTGCTTGCTAGAACTGCATGTCTTGCCCTGCAGAGATTATCAGAAGAAGACAAGGGCAAACTGGTAAATAGTACCAGTAGAGTATTTGCGGCATTGCAAGGTTTGATAACAAGCTTCTCCCTTCCTGAGAAAATATGGTATGGAGCTGCAGACAAAGCTATAAACACCATCTATACCTTACACCCTGCACCTGAAAACTTTGCTACTGAGATCGTGAAGAAGTCCCTCAATTCTATATTCGGTGTTTTAGGAATGGATGATGTGTCAAATGGGGATGAAACTCAGAATGGTGCCTTGCTCTCATCAGTACCAGCCTCAAAGCTGGGTAGATTTCTTTTTGTTATTAGTCATATAGCTCTGAATCATTTGGTTTACATTGAGACTTCTGTTAGGAAAATTCAGAAACAGAAACAGAAGGATGACAAATCACAGTCCACCACTGAGGATATCCAGGCGGATGCCTCCAAAAGTTCGGAGGTAATTCGTGCCACTGCTAAATCTTTATCCTTTCTGAACTTGTCGATTTTGACTTGTCATTGTTTCATTTGAGTTTTACTGGTTCTTTATTGTGCGACAGGCACAAGGCATAAATGCTGAATTGGGACTTGGTGCAACAATAGATATTGCAATAGAGTTCCTTGCTGAAAAGGCAGAAAAGGAGATTGTTTGTTCTTCTGGAAAGAATCTTATAGGACATTGTGGACCATTTCTCTCAAAACTCTGCAGGAATCTGGCTTTTCTGCAGAAGGTTATAGTCTGTTGGTTTTCCAGTATTTACTTAATATTTGGTTCCATTACTATCTTTAATTTCTTCCTTTTTGGATGTAGTACCCAGCGTTGCAAGCTTCTGCAATGCTTGCTCTTTGCAGGCTAATGATTATTGATACAGAATTCTGGTAAGTAATTTTTCTTTTGCACGACTGCACTTGTTCAATATTGTGGGCTGATGTGCATTTCATCAAAGCATTCTGTCACATTAAATGCTCAATTTTCAGTGAAGCAAATCTTCAAATCCTATTCACTGTTGCTGAAAGTGCACCTTCCGAAGTTGTCCGATCCAATTGCACTATAGCCCTTGGTGATTTAGCAGTTCGCTTTCCAAACCTCTTAGAACCTTGGACAGAGTATATATATGCCCGACTACGTGATCCGTCAGCATCTGTGAGGAAGAATGCTGTGCTGGTCATTTCTCATCTTGTATTGAATGATATGATGAAGGTCTCTCTCTCTCTCTCTCTCTCTCTCTCTCTCTCTCTCTCTCTCTCTCTCTCTCCCTCTCTCCATTCTATAACTTTTCAGAAACTTTGCAATATTTTTATAGGTTAAAGGCTTTATAAACGAAATGGCTGTAAGAATAGAAGATGAAGATGAGAGGATCTCAAGCCTATCAAAACTCTTCTTTCATGAGTTGTCAAAGAAAGGTATAAGTACATGTGTCTGTACAATTTGTTGACAAACTTGAATACCAGCGTTCGACTTCTATCTAACATTTGCTTCTTTTTCCTTGGTGGCCTCTGAAGGAAGCAATCCAATCTATAATCTTCTTCCAGATATCCTGGGCAGACTGTGCAATCAACACCTCAAGGAAGAAACATTTTGCAACATTATGCACTTCTTAATTAGCTCTATTAAAAAGGTATAGCGTTTCACTTGTTATTTGCACACCATTAGTTTACTTGACTTTTACTTGTCAGTAACCATGTTCTTTTGTAACTGTGATCCCAGGATAAACAAATGGAAGCTCTTGTGGATAAGCTCTGCAATAGATTTGCTGGTGTAAACGGTATTATGCTTATGGCTTTGATAGAAATATACTGGTTAACTACCTTTGTGTTCAAGAAATTATGAGATAAAACTACCCCATCCATTTGCGAGTACATGCCAAATTTTTACCAAACACACATAATAAGGAAGTCATGATTTGGATAAAGTTGGCCTGAAATACCCTATAATAGTACCTAGCTAAGTGGATGGTGATACAGTGTTAGTAAGGGTACTTCGAGAGGAGCATTAGATAAATGGAAGAAAATTAAAAGAAAGAAAAGCACATATCAGAAATTGGATGTTGTGATTTAGCAGCTCTTTTGCATTACTGCACTCCTGTGCTTGTGTTGTGTATAATTTAGGCGCATTAAAAGTTGGCAAGAGCATCTACTTGTTTTCTTCTTTGCCATTTCAATCCTTTGTCTTCTTGAGACTATTGTGCTTTGCATGCATTTAACGTTTTTCATGAATTATGGAACTCTAAACTTACTCCATTCTTAGATGTTTGACGCTTTTTTTTGCGTGTGTTTCAGATGTTAGACAGTGGGAGTATATCTCTTATTGCCTTTCTCAGCTAACCTTCACTGAAAAAGGTTTGAAGAAACTTATCGATAATTTCAAGATGTTTGAGCATGCACTGTCTGAAGATTCTGTGATGAACCACTTCAGAAGTGTGATATCAAAGGTTTGTAGGATAGCCTAGATGGCTGTGTATGCTTCACTTTGGTTGAACTCTTCTGTTCTTTCACTAATCTACTGTGATTCCTCCAATCAGTGCAAGAAGTTTGCGAAACCTGAGCTCAAAGTTTGCATCGAGGAATTTGAGGACAAACTTCGCAAGGTTCATCTGGAAAAGAAAGAACAAGAAGTGACGACAAAAAATGCTGAGGCACACAAACAGAGAATTGGCTCACTTGATGAATTCCTGGTTATTAAGGAAGTTAGACAGAACAGTGGCAATTCTGCTGAAGGTAAGCAGAATAATTTCCATTTCTTCTTGAATCTCGTTATCCTCTACGCTACATATTGCATATTCGATTATATTTTACAAGAGTATTTCATGTGTCCATCATGCGTCCATCATGCGATTATGACATAAATTTACTGTTCTTATATGGTGAATGCCTAATTAGCTGTTTATGACTTATCATTTATGCACTAGATGGTAGCACAATTTGCCTTACACAGATGTTATCATCTGTCAATTTGTCTATACTTCACAGAGGAAACTAGTGAGGTAGCTGATCCCTCAGAGGATAGCAACACTGAAGATAAGGAGAACATGCCAGAGTGCAGTGACAATATTTGTACGGACAATTGTAAGACATCAACCACATTTACAGAACCAGAAGATGATGGTGCAGAGGTTCACTCGGCACAAACTGTTCGCAAAGGTGAGTCATGGTTCCAGCTCTGATATGCACATAGCACATCAACTTTCTTAAGCAATTTATTTTATTTATTATGTAGGTTTGTCACGATCAAGGGTAAAGAAAATTACAGATCCTGTTTTAGAGGACTCAGCAGATAGTGCTCCAGTTAGACGTGTGGCACGCTCAAGTAGAAGGTGCTTGCGCTCAACATTCTGCTCATTAATCTTACTGTTTATCTTGTTTCACGGTCAACAATTAAAGCGCTACAAGCTATCGCTTTGTTCATACGGCAGTTGGCATATCATTCTATTTGAGTCATGTCTGATTTCTACCCATAATGTGGTAACAGAAATATCTTCTGACAAATTTTGCAGACAACGAAGGTGATGCCGCAACATTTCCTGATTTAGCAAAAAGTTTCTGCGCAACATAGACCAAGTGGCAGCTCCATTTGTGTCTGCTGTGTATTACCCTTTTCAGTGCGATGAATCTCGCCTTGAGATCCTGGAATTCCGGACGCACCGGTGCCGTTTGACGATTGTCTCAACCTGGACTGCTGGATCCAACGTTGTGGTGGTGTTTTAGGCTACTTTTAGCATGATGTTTATTGATCTAGTTTGACTTACAAAATCTTGGCCAGCTTTGATCTCTAAAGAAATTTCCCGGGGAAGCCTGTTAACCTCGCCCCTTGTGAGGAACACTTGTATTCCGTCGTTGCAGTAGTTCTGCTTCTAATTGATCGTCTACTACATGCTCCTGAGGCCTGAGGGAGACTTGATGTGTATCCTGTCTGGTCTTTCTCCCCCATGTTTCAATATTTTCATTGCCATCATGCTCGTACCAATCTATAGTCGATTGATGTCGACAAACTTTCAGTATAACCACAAAAATTCTATCTATTGTTGACGCGTGAGTTTGTAACAGTGACTAATCTTTCGTGAATGTAGAAAACGACTGTGCAACTTCATCAACTGACCACCGATCCGATGTGAAACCTGATGCCATTCACCACAAGGCCATGACCCAAAACTGCTGGTAACATCAACACGTATGAGGCCGGCAGGATAGAAAGAGAACCAAGCAAGGCAAGCGGTTAATATCTTGGGGCCCGGATCATCCACAGCCACGGCCATTACCCCGAGAAAGCAGGAAGCAGCAGACCAACTCTTGGATCGACTTGTCACAGTGACGGGATCGTTGCGCCAGTGGAGCAAATCCTTCTCGCTATCCGCTGCGAATCCTGGACCACTCACACCCACAAAAGCGGCTTCCTCCAAGAATTTGATCACACGATTCAGCCAGCCGCGACGGTGACTCCGGCTGTTGTGCTCCTCCTCATGTTCCCGGCTCGTTTCCAACCACTGCTTTGAGTGGCAGGCGATTTTTCTGTGTTCAAGCATGTCTGATGCAGCGTCGAATTTGTCAAACTGTCCAAGCGCATGTGTAGGTCATTGCAGAAACGCGAGCACTGAGCATGCTTCGATGAGACAACCTACATGTTTCCCTGCTAAGAGCCATTTTGAGTGTCAGAGATCGTTGGTCGTAGAACACGACATATGTGTACGTGCGCTTTGGAAGTTTGCCGCATATTTGTGGCCATGTAATCCGAGTCTAACACGTAGAAACTCCCCCCCCCCCCCCTGATATCCTAAGGCGTAGAAACTTGATTCGCAAGGAAGTTCCAACGATTCGTTTTGAAAGAAAAAAAAAACTCGACCGATGTAAGAGAAACTAGTAATATTATAAATAATAAGAAATACGTATCTAAACTTGTGTTGAAGAAATCTCAGACCTAAATGATTTAGATCTACATCAACAACCGCAACCAGCTGAGCTAAACTCAGTTCCTGCAATTCGTTCTGAAGAACAGCTCCAAATAAATCCAAGTCTTTTATTTGCAATTGGTGTGCTTGTGGTCAGGGAGAGCACCTGCCGTCTCGCGCGAGCACGATGGTTGATTACTTGGCCATCATTCAAGCGGCATGCCCTCATAATATATTCTTTTGATCAGCTGTCAATTCCTGAGGTGCAATCAAATGAGAGCGCGCGGCGTCGCAGCCACACGATCCTGAATTTCTGATTCCGACTTGGGAAGATCTTTGTTCCATGAGTTCTGGAGCGAGGGTAACGACTTTTTTCGGTGTACTTGCACCTTCCTACGGACCTCCAAAGTACGGTGCACGAATTCCTTTGTTCGAGAGGAACGAGATTCAGACTAGAACGCAAGACGACAAGGTTACGCGATCGAGAACTGACATGTAGAAAAACGTAAATAAATCCTGGTAGATTTCGTGTACCAGGATATATGCTAACGTGAAACTGTGATCACTGTTCAGTTTTGCACGAAAGCGTAATCCATCTTCAACAAACTGGCAAGACAAAACAACTTCGCCTTCTCAATCCACTTCTCCACGGGAAAAAAGTCCAAAGGGTTCAATCATATAATAGTTAAATATTGTTTTAGGAAAAACAATTCTGTTGTTCATAATTTATCTTGTCAAGTGAAAGATTCCCAATTTTATGTTTGGATTAAGAAACCTTTTATCTTTTATTTTATTGGATTTGATGAGTGATGTAATGTTTATTTGCTATCAATAAAGGTGCCACGATGATTTTCTCTAAAAAAAAGTACAGCAGGTCGCCCATGTCGTGGCCACGCGGATCAGACTTAGACTTAATTAGAGATGGGACTTGGGTTAGCCCGGACTGGCACGGCACGGTCCCTTTGTGCCTCGTGCCAAGCAGACTTGGTCTGTTTAGCCCATCGGGCCTTGCCGTGACAGCACAGCAAGTTGACGGCCATGTCCAAGCACGGTCCATGGTATGCCGTGCCATCGTTATGCCATGCTGGTCCAAACACGACCTTCACATTTGTGAACTCATATACAATCGTTGTTGCATGATTATGCATCGTCAAGGGTTCAATCTGGCTGTCACGATAAGTAAACATGATTGTTATACTCAATAAACAGACACATATGAATATATTTGGTAACAAACAGCAAACATGCTTTAATATGTTCGTGAACATACCTAAGACTCTCTTACCTTAATTAATTAGCGTCACAATGAGAGGTTTGAATAAAATGTTAGAAGTCCAGTGACATAACGACTATCGGACACTTATATTAGCTTGACCTATCATCAATATCATTATGTTTCAATCATCAACCAACAACCCTACGAGAATCAAACATATTCATGCCAAACGGGCCCAGACATGACCCATTATTTAGGTCAGGCCGAGCCGCTCACCGTGCCAGGACCTTGGCTCAACATAGCCTGCGTGTCCGTGCTATCCTGGCCCAAACCAATTTTTCTCGTACCATATCGTGTCGTGCCATGAGTCGTATCAAATCGTCGTGCCATAGGCCGTCTTAATACGGCTCTGTTCGAGTCCCACCTCTAGACTCGACTCAACGCGACGTACGTGCAGCAGCTTGGGCCACAACCCCACCTACGCAGCCGCACACGACTCGCAGCGACACGTCAGCGCGCTCCACCGTATGTGGCGACCCCGCCACTTTCTCGCGCCCGGCCGCCCGGTGCCGCGCCGCGCCGCTGGCTCGATCCTCAGGAGTTCGATCGGTTTTGCCGTGCCAGTCCAACGAGATCGATAGAATCATCTAAAGCTCCACGCATGAGCCAACTGAGCCCCTGGCTGGCTCCTCTTCGGTTGCGGTTGCTACAAGTACGTGACGTTGGCCAATCATGCCGTTCCTTCTTGAACCGGTGCCGATGGATGGCGAAGAATTGAAGAGTGAGGTTGTGCTCCAAGGATTTGCTGGTTCCATACATCGTGTATTTGGAATGGAATGAAAAGGAAACGATTCCTCTTTTTTTTTTTTTAAATAGCCGGGGAACCTCTCTCGAAAAAAGAAAGAGAGCCGGGGAAAAACAAGTCGCCGAGTAAGCAGGTGGCGTTGTTTATGTACGCTCACGTTCTACCGTACCGGTGCGCCACGCGTGTAACGCCAACAGCATGGACGAGGATTCGCTGGGCATTAGTCCAATCAATGGGCTCTCAAGTCTCAAGCCAATGGGCGTGAAGATATTAACGCCACGGTCTCTCTAAATTAATCAAAGATGAAGCGTTAGGTACTCGTTTTTACCTAAATATAAGTTTATTACAACATCGATGTGATCTCTAATATGATATTTTTTTAACTAACTTTATCTATAAAAACATATTATTTTAAATATATATATTATATAAAAAATCATGATAAATCTAGTAACATTAATTTTATATTCTCAATATATATGATTTTTTAATTATTGATAGTTAAAGATAAAAATATTAACTTTGCTTTCGCATCGAAATGCTATATGCCAAACACGTGTGTCCAAAAACACGAGGGCAGAGCGGAAAACCATTGGCTGTGGCGGCTGATTTAAGCTTTACCTAAATAAAAACGGTTTGTGTCCTTATCTGCTGATTACTGGAAGTTTGGAACATACGGTAAAGGTGAAATGATGGCTTAAAATACCACGAGCACATGTGGCTCCAACCGATTTCCCACTTCACTTCGTAAGCAGATCGAAGCTAGTTACATTACATTCGAGTAGACGAGCAACATTACATTGCCTAAACATCTCTTTCGCTAAGAATCTCCTGAATCTAAAGAAATCTCCTGCACCGAGTTATCGAGTTTTAAGAATCTATTTGGTTTTAGACCACGAATGACCTAATTAAAATTTAATATTATCAATTTGTGGGTATAGCCAAAACGTAGGTAATGCTAGAAAAAATATTATTTGGATGATAGTCCCAAATTTTATTATAACTATGAATATGACATGTGGGGTGTACATGTCATCATTTTTTTCTCGTTGAAGCATAGTCATGTGGGATCTCGTTTTGTAGATAAAATCACAAGGAATATCATGATATATATAAATTGCAAATTAGATACATGATTTAGTAGATACTAACATTTGAAATTTAATAATAATAAAAATTTGAACTGCGTGCCAGCAATGAGCTGCTGACATCTCATCTATAAGATGGTTGACAGCCTGGCCAAAACCATCCAAATTTTCATGAGAGGATCAAATTTTGACTCCGAACTAAACAGTTGCCAAATTTTTAGAACATATCAAAATTTGGTTTAGCTTACCCAAGCCTTAAACCAAACACGTCCTTAATCACTTAATCTACTCATGCTTCTTTAATGTATACTCTAACATATGTGATATACCCAATATTACCTGATCACGAATACGAGTGTCGGAATCCAATTCATGAATTCAGATTCGGGTGTATGATTTGATGAAAAAAATTTAGACATATGAAATACAACTCGAAATCTGACATAGGTGTCAGAAACTGATTTGGATTTGTGGTGTCTGATTCGGAAAAAAAAAAAGACAAGAGTGTCCATGCAACCTTGGATATACCCAGATGATTATAACTGGAAACATGATGAAAATGATTTAAATAAGTTCGAGCTCCAACTTCCCCAGTCAAATACGATCGATTTCTCTATCGTTGGGCAGATTTGGGAGTGCACAACCATTATGTGTTTCCAAAAATAAGTGCTTCTTTGAGCATCACGGTTCATGTTTTTCTGCCACTACTTGCTTCCTTTTGTGTTTAATGCCCGGCCGGTAGAAGTGCAAGCGCCACCTAGTTTCACTCACAGCTTTCACCTCATCAAGCTGGAGCTGTGAAATGAAAATGATAAAACAAAAAGAGTCGCTTTATTTGAAAGATTTGGCTGTTTTATTTATATTTTTTGACAAAAACGATTACAGTAAGATTTGTATCGAGAAGCATAACCGTAAGCTTTATGAAAACAGGTCTATGCTATTCTGATTTATCCTACTCCTACCAAACATGGTTTTAGATGTGCAGACTCTAACACTAATTTCTCTTCTATATAAAACACGTGTTGTTTTTCATGCACATCTTTCTATACTCTCATCTCATATAATAAAAATCATTAAAATTTAAATAATTTACTCATTTTGTTATCTAGCCTCCTCGCCTCGTTACCGGCTACGAATATAAAACCGATTTTACTAACAAAAATAAATAAATAAATTATAAGGAAAATTAACGGATACTCTTCTCCTCCTACGCGTCCCATTTAAAATCAAACTACAACGACGCTCTCAACGTATTCGTTTGACGTCGTTCACATGAAACATTCATATCTCCGTACCTTGAATTTTATTATCGACGTTACCACGTTTAACGTCTAATGTTTATATATTTTTTAACTTATGAACACTTAGTTAGTATAAACAAATTAAGATGACTAATTTATCCAAATTTGGTTCAACATTTGTTTTGTTTTAGAAGTTCTTCCCTTTCACTTCAGATCTAATCATGCAAACGACACCTGAATGTTGAATCCCAATGAAGCAGACGGAAAGGTAAGCAGAACACCCAAGCGAATGGAAGGCCGTCACATCACCTCGGTCACCAGCCGCCACGCCTCGCCCTCGCCTCCTATAAACGGCCACCACAAGCTCCCCAACACACACACACACACCGCGCGCGCGCAACGCTGGGGACGGCACGGCGACGCCACCGCCACCGCCCGCTCCTGGCACTGGGCCCCACCACCTGACGCGCCCGCTCTCCTCAGCACAATGGCAGTGGCGCGCCTGCGCTCGGCCGCGGCGGCGGCGGCCGCACGGTTCCAGCCCGCGCTCGCCGGCTGCGGCGAGAGGCGGCTGCTCGGGACGGCCGCGGCGGAGGTGACTGCGGAGGCGGGGGCAGCCGCCGGGGTCGCGAGGTGGGAGCCGATGGGAGCGCGGGAGTACTACGACTACCGGCGGGCCATCTACGGCGACATCACGCACAAGGCCATCCTCGTCGATGCCGCCGGCACACTCCTCGCCCCCACCGAGCCCATGGCCCAGGTCGGCTCGATTCCCATTTCCTCGCCTCTCCGATTCATATCCTCTGTTGCCTCTGTGATGCCGCGGTTGCTGTACTGTTTCTGGATACGAGAAGCTAATTGCTGGGACAAGCAAGTCAGCGTCTGGCAACGCGTGATTGGAGTTGATCTGCTGATCTGTTGGTTCGTTTTAGTAATAGTATATACATGTGGTTTTGGGGTTGTGGTATGGAGAGAGATCTGTTAGTGTTCTTAAGGAGTTGTTGTTGGCTTAATGTGGTTTTGTCCCCTGTATAACGAATTGCGGAAGAGGCTCCTTTTGTATGATGATTGGATATGTTTATGTTCTGATGTCGCCTGTTAATGTTTGTTCAGGTGTACAGAACGATCGGCCAAAAGTATGGAGTGGAGTACTCAGAGGATGAGATCCTGATGAGGTATCGGCGGGCATATGCGCAACCATGGGGTAGATCACGTCTGAGGTATGGCAGTTCAATTTTTTTTAATGTTCTACAGCTCCAAATGCGTGCATGTAACTTGCTATATTTTGGATGGACCTGCGTGACTCTTTTAAGAAAAAAATCTGAGTGCGCTGCAGTGAAAAAGTAGCATCTAAAAAAGTGGTGAAAAATCCAATACGGCATACCTAGTGCTTTTGCACAATTTAAACGAGTCATGGCATTAACTATCAGCTTGAAAGTGGTTCCCTGCAAGAAAGCAAGAGCGAATTTGATACTGTAAGAACATGCAATTGACATGTGCTTAACATGCTACATATATATACCGGCATAAGGATATGGATTTCAAGCCAACGAACTTCCATCCAACGTGTGTGCATGCAAGGTGCAACAATATAGAATAGCACAACCAATGTCTATCAATCTCACGTAAATTGCAATTTAAGAATGTTTACGCAAAGGTAAACTATCATATGTAAGTAAATGTGAAATCACAACACTAGACATGTCCCTGCAAGAACAAGTCAACAACTGCGAGAATTACATCCTCATAAGTCTTTCAGATCTAGATCCAAGAACAGGACAGCTCCCAAATTTCATCTGGTGCCAGTTCCTTGGTATCTATCTTCTCAGGCAGTAATAAGATAGTTTTGCCGTTTTATGGCAACAAAAACACAAAAACTAAAAATAAATGTTGATTTTTACGTAGTTAAGTTTCTGCCAGGCTGTAGTTTTGTTATATGGTGTAGAATTTAGAGTGAAAATGCTGTGCAGTTGACAAGTAATAATTTGACCTGGTTTTGTGTGCTTTACAAGCATACCTAACAAGAAAGTACTACACTACTACGGGGTTAGAATCAGGAGAAACATCTTGATCAAAAGTCATCTCCAACTATTTTTCTCAGCGTATCTGGGTGGTGGTCCAAGGCAGTACTGCTGCTTTCATTCCTGCACACACATGTACCAGAATGAAATGTTGAGGTGGTTATGTTACTAAAGAGAGCTGTAAGCCTGGGAGCCTTGCATCCCTCCACACATGCGAATATGTGATTTAAGTTATTCAGCCTCCAGAATTCATATTTACATTCAAGCCCCTTTCAAAAATCATGCTGCTGCATACATCTGAAATTCCAATCTTAATGTATACGAGTATCTCCAGGTATGTCAATGATGGAAGACCCTTTTGGCAATACATAGTCAGTTCCTCTACGGGGTGCTCAGATTTACAATACTTTGAGGAACTGTATCATTACTATACTACTGAAAAGGTGAGATAAAGATTGTAATTAAAATTGTTTTTGAACCTTCTTATTTAGGTATATCCGTACATGTTTTGTAGGCTTGGTATCTATGCGATCCAGATGCTGGTCGTGTTTTCCAGGCATTGAGAAGGGCTGGTGTAAAAACAGCTGTTGTGTCCAACTTTGACACTCGGCTTCGGCCACTTTTACAAGCTCTGAAATGTGATCACTGGTTTGATGCAGTTGCTGTATCTGCTGAGGTGAGTTTAAGTTTCTAAATAGTTCAAAGATCAGCTGCTTTAGCTAAGCCTACTAATTAAGCACTGCCCCTGTAGTTACTGCTCTTGCATATAAGCTTCAGCTCTTTTTTCCTATTAATCTCAACTAAATTATGTTTCTTGGATCTTTGACTTATAGGTCGCAGCAGAAAAGCCAAACCCAACGATATTCTTGAAGGCATGCGAGCTGTTAGGCGTGAAACCTGAAGAAGCCGTGCATATTGGTGATGACCGTAGGAATGATTTATGGGGAGCTAGGGACGCAGGCTGCGACGCCTGGCTTTGGGGCAGTGATGTTTACTCCTTCAAGGAGGTATCTATATTTCTCTTCTGCCGTTCTGCTCAAATTCTAGTGAACTTTAAACTAATTATTTATCAACACTCTAGTGAACTCCATGCTTGGAATCTAACCTTTAGATATCACAAAGCTTAGTTAATATTTGGTATTTCAAGATCTGGGAGCTCTATACTTCTGTTCTACTTCATTAAAATCTAGGAACAGTTTTGTTGTATAACTTGACCAGGAGATCCTTAGCAGCTGTTTTTTATTTCGGCATCTTTTTTTCAGAGGCGTGTGTTTGCTCATACCTGCACATTTGTTT